>NC_051862.1:67880456-68533789 GCF_015732765.1 Culex quinquefasciatus
TTAGTTGAATTAAAAGTTTGCAAAATTAAGTTTAGATAAGTTTTATATAGAATTTCCAGAGTTATATAAACTTTTATACTAAGTAGTTAGTAAACTTTATATTCAATCCAAATTCTTTTAATCAGTCAAGGATGCCTATTTGGAGTTGGGAGACTGGATTTATGGTGATTTGTCAACAAATAACATTATTTATGTTAATTTTTCGAAAGGTGTACATACTTTTTTTGCACCTTTTTTTATTTTCGTAATAGTATTTGTTATATAACTTTTTATAGAAATCATCTTTTCATGAGCTTTTTGTAGCAAAATGTTTGGCATGAGTTTCTGAACAAAACGTAGTACTAGGTTCCTGTCAAACTTTGAATTTTTTACATGTTTTATCACAAAATGTGCATAGTGCCCAAGGGGTGTAAATACTTTTTTTACATACTGTAAGAACCTTCTTTGGGCTTATACGAACCCAACGCAGCAAAGAGCGCTCCGATCCATCTTTCCGTTATCAACTGATGCGCGTTCGAACAAAACCGTCGAAATTTTTTATATATATAGATTTAATGTACTCACTAAAATTTTAATGTATTTTTTTTATAATTTGAAAATGCTAACATGCAATCTGAACAATTTATGTAATGGTGTAATTTTATCATTCAATTAAGTGTAACTACTAAAAAATCACTGAGAGCGAGAATGTCAACATTTCAATGAAAATAATGTTAGAAAATGTTGTAAATACCCGTAAAGTTGATTTGCAATCATTATTTCCAAAAAATGTAGGATTCGATGAAAAACAACAATTTTAGCGCACTTCATCGAAAATTAACTAAAATTCAAATTATTCTTGAATAAATCCAAACATGCTTAAAATAAGTCTAAACGCAGAGGAATGCATTTTTGATTGATATCAGCGCGTTGCACTGAAATTTCCATTCACTTTTTGTAGTTTTTTGGAAAAAATATCTTTTGCCCTTAATTTTCGAGCAAATTAATAATAATGAGGGAAGGGAAAGATTGGTCGACAAAAGCTTTGTAAAATATTAGCAACAGCCTTATTTTGTTGACTCCTGAATCAGATTGTAGTCAATAAGATACGCTATCCAACTGTCATGAGTTCATATCCCTAGGGAAGGTTTCTAAGTGCAAAGTAAGTTTGAGGGCTAGTTCATAAAAAGTCACTTTTTAAAATAGTATGGAATATTTATATTTATGCAATTACTACAGATTTCTACCTAAGTCTTATTTTAACAATTTATAAATATTTCCAAAAATGTTTGATGAAAGTTTAAAAAAAAGTTTTGAAAGCTCTGTGATAACTCTGCTAGAATCCTGTTAAAACCTCGTTGCTGGGTGAAATCAAAATATTGATAAATCATTCGTATTTATAAACAAATAATAAAAAAGATTAACATAAAGAAGTTTAATATAAACCTTAATTTTGGAAAAGTATAAAATCACTTAACAAGTGGTCAAAGGGCCAGTTTCACATGATCACCCCTGACATACACGCTAAATCGTCTCAGTTCAGGGCTCAAAGCCAAATCGGAAGGATAATACTACCAACTCACATCACGTGCCCGTCATGTGATGTGCACTACCCATCCTTCGACTGAAATTTGTTCTAGGTTTATCCGGGGGTCATTCTCAATTCTGTAATCAAAATTTTTGTCATGCGAGTGTCCTTCCCCCCTTCTGTCAGAACCTCTACTAATCAATTGATTAAATTTAAAATTATTTCATACTAAGATTTATTGTTCAGATTCTAATTTATGTAAACCAGAAACTAAATAAAATCCATCTTCCGTAATTTTCATAAGTTGCAAACTCGTCTTTCCTTTGTTTTGCTCAAACAATACCTATTAGTACTTAATCATAGATAAACGATTTAAAAAATGAGCCTGTCACATTTTCGCGCGGTGTTTAGCCAAATTTAAGCCAAAATTCATTAACTCTTGACATTGGCATCAATCAATACCGGCGAAGGCGGCGCTACGGTCACGTTCTAATGAGCATCCGATCACCCCCCGGATGATGTCACTTTTCCACCTGTGAATGGACCAAGGGGCTGTTTGGCAGATAGTTTTTTGTTGTTCTCATAGAACCCCTCGATATTTCTAGCCGTCGTCGTCTACGATCTTCACACACCCGCACCCGTGTCCAACCACAGCAAACAAATTGCCCAACATCTCTCACGGAGGCAACGCCGGTGCTCAGTGTGTGTGTGTGCGTCTACAATTCAATTCAGCAAACCGTGCAAAATGATTTATTTGCAATAGCATTAGCCAACCCATTGAAATTTCCTCCTATTGATCGGCCGTAACCGATCGACCAGCGGCGGTCAAGCCGAGGTCTACCTCCTGACTCATTAAATTCAGCGGCGCGCGATTTCAATAGGTTTCTGACCTCCAAAAACTCCATTGCACCTCGCGAGAGGCGTCGTCTACCGGATCGGCTAATTTCACCTGATGTCTATCGCGAATCCTCCCTGCCGGACACTTTGTATGACCCCCCCCCCCCGCCCACGGAGTTGTTCTAGCCGTGATTAATGGCCAGTCGTTTCCCTGCTGAAAGTATGACCTGCGAATGTCAAAGCGAACTGGCCGTCGGAGATGAAGATGATATCCGGCTTGACTTTTGCCACCTTGTTTTTGTCGTGCAAACCTTCGGACACGCGACACCGGTCTAATGGTTCCTTATTGAACGGTACAGTCAGTGCCGGCTTGTAAAGGAGACGACTGACTTGTGCAGCCACAGGATGACCTTTCCGGCATAGTTTGAAGCGCAGGGTGATTAGCAGGGATTAATTGGAAATTAATTTCATTGGCGTGTACATCGGCGCTCTGTTGTAAGGCTACGCAGATTATATCGCGGTGGTAATTCGCTGAAACAGATAGATTTATGCTGGATCGTTAAACCGTTTAATTATTCTCGCTGGTTGTCAGAGAAGGCAAAAGGGCAGCGCCACTCTGGGGTACTCCGCGCGTCCGTGGAATATGGCGATTCCGAATAGAGATACATCATTTTGGTCGTTTGTAAACTTGTTTGGCGAGATTTTACGGTTTCGAGGACCTCTGGTGGGACATCAGGTTGAAGAGTCACTAATTCTGCTTGATGGGGACACTTTAATAATGGCAGGTCTCTAGTCTCTTTGAACTCCATCATCAACTTGACATGTCACTGTTCTATTATGACTTTCGCAGGTCGTCTATAAATTTCGTTCTATTCTATTCAATTTTGACTTATCTTGGGATTAAATATAGGTACCTTTGCTATAAATGATCTATACCATGGTCAGGCTTCCGAACGTGTCTTAATCTACTCCTCCTACATATAGGAAGTATCTTGTATGCAGTCGGTGTGGTCTAAACGTGCCAACTTTTACCAAGACCTCTGAACTTGAACTTCAAAACAGCAGTGTGGGGGCCAGTCAAACTCAACCGTAGACCATCGGCCTGGTACCACTTGTAGATCTACGCCACTGACGACAACTATCCTTGACAGTGAAATAAGTACCAAACATTATGGTGAAACACGAGCTTGATGACCGATCGTTTTTATTTCGTATGTTATGCAAGCGAACCCGGTTACCGTACCGTAGAAACGCTTCAGCTTTGCGTGACCCAGATATAGCCGCGACAAAAGACCGCACCAGTTCACGGTAATATTTGAAAAGATGGCGTGAGAGTGCCCCAGCTGACACGTCCCGGCGGCAAGAACGCATGTCAAGATCAAGTTCAACAATGTTGTTGCCTGATGCTATTGTGGGGTTTACCGCCCGAAAAAGACCCCGGAGATTGATTTGAATTAATCACTGAGAACTCGTTCAGCTGGCAGGCACAGCAAAAAAGTATAAAACTTTGTTATTTTCAAATTACTGGAACCGAAGTTGATGGAGTCCAAGAACAAAGCTACACGACTAGGCTCTTTGTCTTTATAACCAATTTTCAGATTTTTTCAACTGTGTCCCACAAGAAAGGAACCGCTGGCTGGTGGACATTTGCCGCCAGTTATTACGTAACATCAACCTGCACTATTCATCATCGCCGCGCCGCCACTTCGGCACTTGACCCTGGCCGTGACAATGTCTTGCGCGGCGAGACCACATGTTCCGGAGAGTGCGGTGGACGGAGAATTTGAGTCTTTTGCCTGTACGCGCTATCGAGACCATTAGATCTCTGCACGAGCCGGTCATAGTTTGGTTTGGTTATTCTCCGCTCAAGAGTGGAGGTCGAGTGCACCGATCGCGGTGGTCAATTCCGAACAACGGATGAATAATGAGTTCCGATGGTTGAGGGTCACCGGCTTTCCAAGAAGCCATTCCGGACGCATTTCCGAAGACTTGTGTGTCGATCATGTTTCGGATAACATTTACACCGCAAGGGTACCTTTGAGCTGCTGCCGTTGGCGCGCGGTAGTTCATGACTTGGCAAGGTCCTCCCCCCAAAAAAACCCATGTATTTAGCCATGTTCACAAATTGTACGTTTCGGGATTGATTTGATTACCCACGACCCATATTAGCCGCTGACAGGCCAAATATTTGTTCTGTCCCGGCCCAAATTTGGCACGAACCTGCCTTATTAGCAATCGCCCACCTCCCCCTCTAGAACGCCGCAGCAATTGCCTCAGAACAATTCGATCCCAATCGGCCAATCGGACGTCCGTCGTCCGGAAGGTCTAGGACACGCATGACTTGTCTACAGCTCGAGGCGATCTCTCCACCAACAAGGCGGCTGCTAATAATAGTGGCTAATTCAATTTTTGCATGACAATTCAATCGGTTCTCCATCTCAGGTGCCTCTATTATTATTGGGTTTGCTGGACGCCGCCACCTGCTGCCTGGCTGGAGAGTCTCGGCATTGAACTTGACAGGTGACTCTCTCGCGTGCGGCATATTTGGCGATGGCCGAAACGTGACGGAAAATTAATAATTTCGCGTCACACCGAGGAGAAACAATTAATTGAATTCTCAAACGTTGATTCGAGCCATTTAAAGAGAAACTCACGTGCTGCGGGTTTGTCGCCGGCATCCAACCAAGTCTTTTGTCCAAATCTCTTACCCAACAAGCTCATTTTACCCTAATTTGTTTGCCACTTGCTAACCTACTGACCGAAAACCGTCAAATGATACACTTTTCGGGGGGGCTGACTTGAAACTTGCAACGGGCAATGAATTTCGAACGGTGGCGGCGCACGGATGTTTCTGTCGACCATACTAATCACCAGTTATGGAGACAGAGACGTCGCGACGCCCCGGCACACGACACATTGCACTATTATGTCGACTGGGACGTTGTTGTTGATGGCCCGGAGCCAACTATGCTAGAGCCACTGTAGGGCTGGTTAGTGAGTAGGTACCCAGTGAGCTTGAGGCGAGCTTGGGGGCTCTCCGCGTTTTGCAGTGAGCTTAAGCATAGTGTTTAACTTTGCTTGAGGTGATATGTAACACTAATTATACACGAGGTAAATTATCTTTAGTTTAGTGGGTCGCTTTAAATTTCTTTTTGTTTTGGTTTGTGAGCAGTTTAACTGTGATATTTATTACACTTTTTTTATAACGAAGGGATTCTCGTTCCATGAGAATAACAAACACTTGGCTTGAATTTTGTACACGATTTTCACTCAAATCATTGTTTAAAACTAACTCTATTAACACTTACGAGAAAATGTTATTTTTTACATTTTGAAAGGAGAAAAATCAGGTTTTAATGACAATTCTTTAAAAATGAATTAGAGATACATACAGTTATGCCTCGGTTAAGCACCGCATATGGGGGATGCAAAACCGAGGCGTGCATAACCGAGGCACAGAGCTTATGGGATTTTGGCTATATGGGAGACATTGGCTTTAATCGTACGAAAAATCATGCAAACATCAAAAAATTATAGTGTTTTGGAATCGGGATGATGTCAGCTATCGATAAAAATTATTATTTCATGAAAGTTTTCACAAAAATACGTATTTTTCCTGTATTTCGATAATGCAATTTTTTTCTCTTAAGAAACCAAAAATATATTGTTATTGCAATATGGGTATCAAATGATAAGGTTTTTTCATACATTTTGGATGTAATAACAACATTTTTTGAAAATACTCCAAATTTTCACAAAACTACTTCTTTTCGAAAAAAATACTCAAAATTTCAATTTTTACAATATGGGTATCAAACGAACGGGATTTTTCATACATTTCGAATGTAATAACAACATTTTTAGAAAATACTCCTAATTTTCACAAAACTACGTATTTTCGAATAAAATACTCAAAATTTCCGTTTTTACAATGTGGGTATCGAACGATCGGGATTTTTTCATACATTTTGAATGTAATAACAATATTTTTTGAAAATACTCCAAATTTTCACAAAACTACGTATTTCCGAAAAAATATACAAATTTTCCGTTTTTACAATGTTGGTATCAAACGATCGGGATTTTTTCAAACATTTCGAATGTAATAACAACATTTTTTGAAAATACTAAAAATTTTCACAAAATTACGTATTTTCGAAAAAATAGTCAAAATATCCGTTTTTACAAAGTGGGTATCAAACGATCGGGATTTTCCATACATTTCGAATGTAATAACAATATTTTTTGAAAATACTAAAAAAATTCACATAACTACGTATTTTCGGAAAAAATACTCAAAATTTCCGTTTTTACAATGTGGGTATCAAACGATCGGGAATTTTTTCATACATTTCGAAAATTATTTAAAAAATGAAAATACTCAACATTTTCACAAAACTACGTATTTTTGAAAAAAAAAGATTTGATTATCTGATACCCATATTGTAAAAACAGAAATTTTGAAAAGTTTTACAAAAATACGTAGTTTTGTGAAAATGTTGAGTATTTTCTAAAAATGTTGTTATTACATTCGAAATGTATGAAAAAATCCCGATCGTTTGATACCCATATAGCAAAAATTTAAATTTTTAGTATTTTTTGCGAAAAGACGTAGTTTTGTGAAAATTTTGAATATTTTCAAAGAATATTGTTATTACATTTGAAATGTATGAAAAAAAACCCGATCGTTCGATACCCACCATGTAAAAACGGAAATTTTGGGTATTTTCAAAAAATATTGTTATTACATTCGAAATGTATGAAAAAATCCCGATCGTTTGATACCCATATTGTAAAAATTGAAATTATGAGTATTTTTTTTCGAAAATACGTAGTTTTGTGAAAATTTGGAGTATTTTCAAAGAAAATTGTTATTCCATTTGAAATGTATGAAAAAAAAACCCGATCGTTTGATACCCACATTGTAAAAACGGAAATTTTGAGTATTTTTTCGAAAATACGTAGTTTTGTGAAAATTTTGAGTATTTTCTAAAAAATTTGTTATTACATTCGAAATGTATGAAAAAATCCTGATCGTTTGATACCCATATTGTAAAAATTGAAATGTTGAGTATTTTTTTTTTCGATAAAACGTAGTTTTGTGAAAATTTGGAGTATTTTCAAAAAATGTTGTTATTACATCCGAAATGTATGAAAAAAACCTGATCATTTGATACCGATATTGCAATAACAATATATTTTTGAATTCTTTAGAGAAAAAAAATGCATTTTCGAAATACAGGAAAAATACGTATTTTTGAGAAAGTTTTCATGAAATTATAATTTTAATGAATAACTGACATCATCCTGATTTCAAAACACTATAATTTTTTGATGTTTGCATGATTTTTCATACGATTAAAGCCAATGTCTCCCATATAGCCAAAAACCCATAAGCTCTGTGCTTCAGTTAAGCACTGGGCCGTGCTTAACCGAGGCAGCTGAACGGTGCAAAACCGGGGCAGTGCAAAACCGAGGCGTGCAAAACCGAGGCATGACTGTAGTAAATTTGGAAGGTTTAATATTACCTCTTTTATTATGTAATTTTACCTCAATTTAGACTGGAAAAGTTACATTACATCAGAAAAGTGGTAAATTTACATATTTTCAGAAATAAAATTACATATTTTTTACATAAGGCCGCTGCGAATATTTCCTGAAGTTTATGTCCTTCGACTCTGACCAAAGTCGAAGGGGGGTGGGGAGCAAAACAAATTAAAATGTATAAAAATATAAATTACAAGCCATACTTTCAACATTTCATTGAAAACAGTATTTTAAAATGCATTTTATATCAACCCAGTTGTTTTGCAATCATAAGTTTTCCAAAAGTCAACGTACCAACAATTTTTTTTTATGTGAAAAAAAAACTTTTTGCGGTACTGTATTTTGGAATTTAACAAAAAAAAATGTTGACCGAGCCTTGGCATGCTCAATATGATATTCAATGCAGGAAAATGCAATTCAAAGTGTTTTCAGTTGACTTGACTTCTATTTCCATCAACATTATGAAGTTTTTTGAAAAAATGTTGTTTTGCCCCCTGATTTTTCGGGCCGAATTTTAAGGGGGCGAAAAATATTTGCAACGGCCTAAAAGTCGACACACAAGAAAAAGATGTACCTCTAGGGTGTAATATCCAAAACGATTTTCCAGTGCAGCAATTTTCAGTTTCTTTTGGAGTCCCGTAAACCGGGATGACATTGATAGAATATTAATTTATTTTTGAAATATTTTCGAACTGGTAAGGTTTGTCTTAAGATTACAATTTTTAAAACATGTACTAGGGTAGGCCACACAAGATGCATGCACTATTTTTAATAAAAAGTTTTTTCAATAGTGTTTAAAATGATAGTTGCATTGAAAATTCTTATTCTGAATTCCGGGGTGACTTTGATAGTCATTCTTGTAAAAATCTGATTTAATGTGTTCAAATTTTATGTTTACGTCAAATGTACCATCACTAAGGTGTCAGCTTTTAAGAAAAAAATAATGTTTATAAATAGTTAACTAAGTTTATAAGCTTTTTTACAAAATACATATAAAGGGAGCGGCCGTGGCTGACTAGTTACGGTGTTCACATTGTAAGCGAATGGTTCTGAGTTTGATTCCCATCTGCTCCCAACGAGAAAGTTAAGAACATATTAATTTGAAATGATGAATATGAACGAAAAATCAAAGTCGCTCGAGGCGGGGTTCGATCCTCCGTCCTTTGGGTTGGTAAGCAAAAATGCTAACCACTAGGCCATGACATGACGACTCGATGAGCGTGGACTGGAATTAGGAATACTGGTGCAGAGATCGAGTTGTGGCGTTATAACCACGGCAGAGTCCAGGGCATTCGTGGAAATACAATGTCCCATCCCAGAGGGTCCCGGAGTACCAAACCTTCTTAGCATGGTGCTCCCAACGAATACAACCAAACATCTCGGAGCGTATGGTGGTGTGTCCCCACGTTTCTTCCTCCCCTGTCGATTCAGAATTGTGTTGTTGTTCGAACACTCAGTGCTCAAACTCAACCCAATTACGAGTCATCTCTGCGATACGGCTTTACGCAGTAGGCCTGGCCGCTTTAACGCTTGTGATGTTTCAATGCATTCTAATGCAATGGCGCACTACAAATGTCAATAAATGACAAGAAGAGTGCTAGGCGTCATCTAACCTAAGGGACTCTCCAGGATCCCTTCGAAAGATTGGCTGCGCTAGGGTCTGATTAGATTAGATTAGATGTTTTACAAAATACATATAAATTTTAGGTAAAATAGTCAAAAATTTAAAATTTTGACTAAAATTCGTTAAAACTAGTTTTGTTTATAAAATTATCGAATCATATTACACGCTGAGCTGAAATCGAAGCCAGAATCAAAAGTTTTCACATTTGATATGACATTTGATCTATTGAAAATGCATATAAATTGGGAGATTTTTTTAAATTATGTTTCAAAAACACATAATATCAATTTTTTACAAACTTATTTTACCTTCTTCTAGTGGAAAATTGTCCAAAGAATCCGAAAATGCATTCCATTTTCCGATTTGAAATCATTTGCATTAAGAAAACCATGACACTTTCAGAATGTTGACATAATGCTATTAATCAACATTTTCTTACTTATAGTTAACTCACTTTTAAACTTTTCAAAATTTTATGAAAAGTTCTTCTAAAAGTACTTTGAACACTTCTCTACCTCGGTCAGAATGATTTCATACCATTCAGTACGTATTTAATTTGTACTCTTCATTTTGCGGAAAAATCTCAAACCTATCAAAGTCACCCCGTTGTATGGTCCATTTCCCCAAAGTTAGTCCTCACTTTGCGCAAAGCAATTAAATTTTCTATAGGAAATGGTATGGGAATCCCTTGTTTTTGCCTTCCTAACGGAGGTAAGGCTATAATCCAGCTCTAGAAATGAACTTTTTATTAATAGCTCGTATACCCTAATTCATTTATACATATCGACTCAGAATCGAAAACTGAACAAATGTCTGTATGTGTATGTGAGTGTACCGATTTTGCTCAAATTGTTTTTTGAATTCGATTCTGTTTAGGGTTCCTTAGTACTTGATTTTTATGAAGTTTTGATAAGTAGTTCAAAAGTTATGCATAAAAAATTGTTTTCGCTTATATCCGGATCTCACTTAAATCTATGTAAACTATGTCCGGATCCATCATCCGACCCATCCTTGGGTAGGTTATCGAAAGACCTTTCCAACGAGTCCAAAACATTGTAAATCTGGCAACGCTGTCTCGAGTTATGATCATTATTTACCTTTTGACGTCGGATCTCACTTAAATGTATGTAAATTATGTTCTGAACTACCATCCGGCCTATTGTTAATTAGTTAATCGAAAGATCTTTCCAACGAGTCTATAACATTGAAGACCTGGCAACGCTGTCTCGAGTTATGATCACTTAAGTGATATTTATGTACTTTTTATCTTACTTAAATGTATGTAAATTATGCCCGCATCCATCGTACGACCTATCGTTGGTTAGGTTATCGAAAGACCTTTCCAACGAGTCCAAAATATTGAAGATCTGGCAACCCTGCCTCGAGATATGGACACTTAAGTGATATATGTGTACTTTTTTATTCCGGATCGAAAAAATATGAAATGTGTGCTCAAATCCATCATATCACCCATTGTTGGCAAAGAGTGAGGAAGGTTCCAGCCACATAGGTGGATTACGTTAGTTTTTATTTTGATCTTTATAAAATTCACGTTTCACACTATGTTAAAACCGAACTCGTATTATGACTGATGACTAAAAAGAGCTCATTTATCACTCGGTATCGATTTATTAGGGACACCTTTAACCCTAAAATCACCAAAAAAGTTCGCCATTTCACGCCATTCCTTATCAGCCCATGATCCAATACCCATTCGACCACCACATAACCCCACTTGACCTCTGGAAGTGAACCCCGCACACGTATCGCACCAGATGTGAGTGTGCAGAAAAAAAGCCTTCCAAATGTGTCATTTGGCACGATACCACGTGACGTAAGAGCACTGTTAAGCACCTTTCGCAACCGGATACCGGGCCAAGTCCCAGAGGGCCAACAGTGTCTACAGGCGAGAGTATTACTTTCATTCGCGCACAGCTACTGGTTGTTGCTCTGGTTCACTGGTCACTAAACTGGACTTATTCTCACCCCAGACCGTCTATGCAAATCCCTTCTCAAAAATAACCCGTAAGGCACGCCGGCCAAGATAAGCTCTGCCGAGTCGTGAACTATCAATATTGCACCCCCTAAATCATTCGGCCGTTCGGTGGTTTGGTGTCGGCTGTGAGGGACAGTTTATTGTGGACTTAGACGGAATGCCGTAAACAATTCCGACAAATCGACCGAAAGTAACAAACATTAACGTATCACGCTCTGGAGCAGTTACACAGGTATACCAGCGTAACAAACACGACTTAAACAGGCCAAGATTCGTCACAGAGAGTGAGGGGTGAAATAAAAATAAGAAAATTATATGTGTAACGAAATTTCGTGGCAATAAATTAGCCAGATTAAAAACAGTTATTTAACTTAAACCACCCCCGCGAGCAATTTCTCCGTCATTTGGCTGGGGACTCGTGCTCTCGAAGCTGGGGTCTGCTGCTGGTTGACCGAGCAGACATTGCCACTGGGGCTCTGCACAGTATGGTAAGTAAAGCCACCAGCACCGTGCAAATCGTGTGGTAGCCTGGTCAGGACAGACTACTTGCTGGTATGTGGCCCCAACGGCGCGATATGCATAAACCGCCCAATAAAGATAAATTTCATCATGCTGGCTGTGGACTGCGTGTCCCCTCCTCAGATTCCGAGCCACGAAGTTGGTAATTAATCCTATAAGCATACAAAATTGGGATTACTTGAAGCATGGGAACACTTTTTAAAGGGAATTTTCACTTTTTTAGATCGTTTAAGAGTGACTTACAAAAAAAGCTTAGGGTTCGAATCTCATCAACTCCCAATGAAAAGGGGTTTGGACTTTGGAATTTACTCCTAAAGTATGAACCTTCTGATGGTCACCGGGTTAGCGTCCCTGGCCACCGATCCTAAGGTGTGACTTTGAATCCCACCTGATTCAAGTTGTTTTCTTTCTTCATATTCTTTGTTCAATTCCTAAAACCAAACTGCAAGGGACCGCCCAGGATTTGATCCCTGAACCTTTTGATTGTAAGAGCTGGTTCAATTTTGGATAACGAGCTTTTCATTCTCAAAACATTAATTTGTTTTAGTCATAATTTCGAACAAGTCACACCTCCTCCGACCATTTTGGCGTGCCGTACTAACGATGATTACCCGTAGTGAACTCAATTGGCCAAATGCAATCCAATAATGGGGGCCAGGGCTTCCCAACGGTAGGCTACCAAAGCCAAAGGCCTTTTTGCATGATTGGCGCACGATGTGTGGCACGAACCATTTATCAGCTGGGTATTGGCGCCTCCTCCGCACGCCAAGAGGCGGCCACGCCACCACTCCGGGCCAGAGATCAGTCAGTCAGTCCGGTTCAAAATCCACGTGCAATTATGCAGGTGAGGAAATCGCAATTAGTCTGCGCTCCGGCGATGAGTTGTCTTCTTTGGATGTAGAGGAACATGGCCTATGTTTGACAGGTTGAACTTTTGACCATATTGAAATACTTTAAAACAAGTTTTAATCAAATTGTAAAATTGCTGATAGAATAATGTAATAAAAATAAGATCGAAAATACCCACACTTCCCCTACATCGACGAATGAGTATCATAATTTGGTCTCTGTTGCCACAAGCAAAAGCTTTCGCAGAGCTTTCGTCGTCCATGAGAGCAGCACACTTCAAGAGACGGTACCATTTATGCTGTTCTTTCGCTGCTGCTCTACAATTTGCCAGCAATTGTTGCAGCGAAAATTGTGTGTGTCGGCGTCTTTTTTCGGAGGGATGTTGGTACATCTTGTTTCTTAGACGGAGTCTGAATCTGCTGAGGAAAGAAGCCACCGACACGCTACTTTTTGGAGTTGCCGCACGCACGCATAGTTTTTGGTTTGCATCAACGGAATCGGCAAACCTGAACTCCGAACTATGACGAAGGAGGGCGGACTTGTGTACACATTTGGAGGGCAATTTAATAAAATGTGAGAAACTCGGCACGGGTTGGGGGGGCTACCGAAGATGGCCATCAGTAGCTGGGATAGTGACACAGTAACCTTTTATGCAGATGTGATGAGCACTAATTTGAGTGTTAAAAATGAAGATGGAACCAGTGATTACGCTGAAAAGATTTCGTAATGATTAATTCGAAAAATTTGTCGAAATTTTCAACTTAGGTAAAATCGATGAATATCCATTATTTCAACAAAAAAAATTTAAGCTTATCTGTTAAAAAATAGCAGTATAAATAACTTAAAAGCTTTAGTTTAACTTAACAAATATTTTGGCGAGTTTTTTCAATTCTTAAGGGAGCGTTTTCCATTACGTCACGTAAAATTTTGAATTTTCGGACCCCCCCCCCCAGTAACAAAATTTCCATACAAATATTTTCCAACTAGTATTATATATATTTGGAATATTTTCCAACTAGTAAGGGTTCAAACTTTATTTTTACGTCAAATGTACCACCACTAAGGTTGCTATTATAGTTTTCAAGGGAAAAATCAATTTTAATATTTTAAAAACTTTGTAAACTAAAAGTTTTTAAGCTTTTTAACAAAATATATAAAAATTTTAGGTAAAATTTTCAAGAAGTCAGAATTTTGTCCGAAATTTTATAAAACTAGTTTTGTTTACAAAATTATCGATTAATATAGCATTTTAAACTGATTCCGAAGCACGAATAAAAGTTTTCACATTTTATACGAAATTTGTTCGACTGCAATTGCTATAAATTTGGAATTATGTTTCAAAAACACCTAATATTTATTGTTTACAAATCTTGTTCTACCTTCTCCTAGCGGAAAATTGTCCAAAGAATCCGAAAATGCATTCCATTTTCCGATTCAAAATCATGTTCGTTGAGAAAATCATGACACTTTGAGGTGATTAAAATAATGCTACTCAGCAAAATTTTCATAATAAGAGTTAAGTAACTTTATAAACAAAATTGTAAGAAAAGTCATTCTTGAGGTACTTTGAACACTTCTCTACCATGGTCAGTATGATTCCATACCATTCCGTACGTATTTAATTAGCACTTTTCATTTTGCGGAAAAATCTCAAACCTATCAAAGTCACCCCGTTTTATGGTACCAAACGTACCCAAAAAGTATCAATTATTTTAATTAACTTGTAGAAGGAATGTTGTGAAAAGATTGTACACGATTTCTGTTATTTCTTTTTGTATTTTTCCAAACACTAGATAATTTTTATTTTCATTTTCGCATGCAAATTCAATTAATTTGTAATACATATTACAATGTTTTCGTAATCAGTTTCTGTTGAATTTCATTATTCTGCACATTTATTTTGGTAAAATTACACAAAAAAAGGAAAATCAAAATTTTCAAAATAAAAATATTTGCAAATTTTTGTTTTTAACACAAACTAATGAAACTTAATAATAGTCATTAAAAATTAAAAATATTTGCCATTGAAAAAATATATTTTTTTAGATATGGGTCATTCCAGGTCAACTGAGTACACTTTTGGACTCGACCTTCTCCGATTTGGACCAAATTTGGAGGGAACGTTCACGATGGCGATAAAATAAAACAAATAAATATATAAGGAATTGGTCAAAACTGAATTTTAATACTTAAAACGTTAAAATTTTATATTAGTTAGCAATTGGGCATTTAAGGGTTAGAATTTTATTTTTATCGAATTCCTTAGACAATTTTCTATAAAATAAATTCTGTAGAAAGTCTTTTGCTCAAATAGTTGCAAAGTTATGATTAAAAGAAAAAAAAGTTTTTTAGAAAATTGTCAAAAAAGAGGGCGGTGCCAAAACTAGAGGGATGGTCCAATAATCACCAAACTTGGGATTTCTATTAATTATCGATAGATGAACGTTCCCTCCAAGTTTGGTCCAAATCGGAGAAGGTCGAGTCCAAAAGTGTACTCAGTTGACCCATATGTTAACCGTTTTAAAGTTTTAGACGTATGTAGGAATGGTAAAACTGTGAACAGTTATTTTACAAGAACAAGCGTTTTTATCTTTTTTTTTAAATATTAGACCAGTGTATCGTTTTTAGCATGTATCGTAAACTTAAATAAAAATAATACAGAGCTATTGAAAAAACATGAAATTTCAGGAAAAAGTTGATAGTGAAGGATCAAAAACCAACCAACTACAAATAATACAAATGATTATTATAATGAACTTATTGTAACTTTACGTAACTCCATGAACTTTGAGTTCAAGGCTGAGTTCATGAACCCAATCCTTGATTCAAAGTTCGCAGTAAATATTATAGCAGCCGGTGACTAAACCGGACTGTTTAATTTAAATCTAAAACAATGTTTTACATTTCCGATTCAACACAATCACACAGCGATAAGTTCATCTAATGCCAACTAATTAAAACATCAATCTAAGTAAGCTCGTGACGTGATCTGAATCGCATTGCACCAGCAATCCCCAGTTTTGTTGCCGATCTGTTACAATCTTTTGTGCGCTCTCTGTTGCTCTCGACACCCTTCCCCCCCCCCCTCCCAGCCAGCAGCCATGATGAGCTCTAAAAGGAAAGGAAAACACACTTTTCTCATATTGCGGAAAAAACCTTCGCGTGGGAGTGCGCGATTTAGGTCCGCGTAGATGCCGGCGCCGAGGGATTGTTGTGGCGGGTAAGTTTAAAATAAATCGCGATTGCATAACCCGGTGCCTGTTTTAACTAGCATCTTTTGCTAGGTTATGTTTTTGAAGAAGAAAAAAAGTCGTACACATGATGATGCAGCTCAAAATTAGCTCAACAGCATCAAATGATGAGAAACTGGTGAAGAGTTGAATTCTACCACCTTTTTTCCACTTTTAGAGATGATGTGCAATACAGCGTGTGCTGTTTCAGTTTGGTTGAAGCGATTTCTTTACCAGACTTTGAAATTAAGGGCAGTGATCGTGAAAAGCTTCTTGGAATGCTGCAAGCAAAACGAACTGGTTAAAAAGCCTGATAAAGCTCTGACAAAAAATGGTGTTACTGGTCTAGGTTAGATTGACAGTGGAAATGTCTAAAATTTTCTGAAACTAAGTTCTTAATTATTTTCCTAGTAATTTGCATGGATTATATTTTAACTGCATCAACCTTTACGTGATATTCGTGATTTTAATACTGTTTTTTTTAATTTAAAGGTGTTGAGATGGCAACCACTGCCCCATTACCTTTGCGCGCTACTGCGCCAACAGAACTGTCAGCAGCTGTTCCTGTTTACTTTTTTTACAATAAATCTTAGTCTATTAACAACCGCTCTAAACGTAACACACGTGTTTTAATTATCCTCCTGTAAGCCATCCGAACCTCTTTTAGGTTATGGGCCCAGCCCGTTGCTAATCCGGGTTGTCGTTTCACAGTAAACTTGTCGGGATGTCGGAGGACGCGGTTGTGCGCGAGGATCGCTACCATGTCGCGCTGTTTGACGGCAGGAACTTTGCCGCGTGGAAGTATCGAGTTCTGGTACTCTTGGAGGAGTACGAGCTGGACGACTGCATTCTACACGAGGTTGGAGAGCTTCCTGAGCTGATTCCAAAGACGGAAGATTCGACGACGGTTTCGGCGGACAAGGAGAAGAGGCGGAAAGAGCAGCTAAAGAGAAGGCGGAAGTGCAAGCGTTTGTTGATCGAGGGCATCCACGATTCCCAGCTCGAGTACGTTCAGGACAAGCAGTCGCCGAAGGAAATCTGGACGACGCTCAAGAATGTGTTCGAGCGAAAGAGCGTCGCGAGCCGTATGCATCTCCAGCGGCAAATCCTGAGCATGCGATTCGACGGTGGCCGTTTGACGGATCACTTCTTGCGCTTCGACAAGCTGGTGCGTGAGTTCCGTGGAACCGGGGCCGTGATGGACGACATTGACGCGGTATGCCACCTTCTGCTGACGCTCGGGTCGGCGTTTGCTACCGTGGTGACGTCGATTGAGACCATGGCGGAGGAGAATCTATCGATGGAATTCGTCAAATGTCGGCTGCTGGACGAGGAGACGAAGCAGAAGGGTTTGGGCGTCGATTCGCTCACCGCCGGGAACGAGGCCGCTGCTTTCTCCGGAATGAAGATGCAGAAGAAGATCCGCTGCTTCAGCTGCAAAAAGGAAGGCCACAAGAGTGTAGACTGCACGGAGAAAAAGAAGAAGAAATCACAGTACTACCAAAAACAACACGGTGCGAAAGCAAACGTTGCTGGCACGAGTGAGCGGAACAGTGTTTGTTTTGTGGGCGTGAGCGGCGGCGAGCCGCAGAAAGTTCAGCGGCGGGTAAAGTGGTTCCTTGACTCCGGGGCGTCGGACCATCTGGCGCGAGAGAAAGAGTTGTTTGTCGAGCTGCACAAGCTGTCCAAACCGATCGAGATTGCTGTGGCCAAGGACGGGGAGTTTATTGTGGCCGAATACGCTGGCACTGTGAAGATGTTCTCTGTTGTGGGTGGCCGGTCCGTCGAGTGCATTGTGCAAGATGTCCTTTTTGTTCCGCAACTGCGCTACAACTTGTTTTCCGTGGTACGGATCGAGAAAGCCGGGATGCGGGTTGTTTTCGACGATGGTAAGGCGCTGATTTACCGCGGCGACGAAATTGTTGTGTGTGGTGCTCGACGTGATAAGCTGTACGAGCTGGATTTTCGTCCTTTCGATTGCGAGAAGTCGCTGTTGTCTTGTGGCCGCGTTCAGAGTGATTCTGTGTTGTGGCACCGTCGATTTGGCCACCTCAACGAGAGAAGTTTGACAGATCTCGCGCGAAACGACATGGTGTCAGGGTTGACACTGACAGTCGACAAAGGAGTCGACCAAACGATTGTCTGCCAGTCGTGCATCGAAGACGATTGGAGTCACTTTACCGTCGTGTTCCTGATGCGATCGAAGGACGAAGTGCTGGGCTGTTTCGAGCAGTACGAGGCGCTGGCCACGGCGAAGTTCCAGGCGAAGGTTTCCCGTTTGCGGTGCGACAACGGTGGCGAGTACACCGGCCGGCGTTTCAAGGAGTTTTGCCGTACGAAGGGGATCCAGATCGAGTTCACCGTTCCGTACACACCGGAACAGAACGGGACGAGCGAGCGCATGAACCGGACGCTGGTCGAAAAGGCCAGGACAATGCTGCTGGATTCGGGACTGGACAAGCGTTTCTGGGGGCAAGCGGTGCGAACGGCGGCATATTTGCTGAACAGAAGTCCGACCAGCGCAGTTGTTTACAAACAAACACCGTTCGAACTTTGGGAGAAGAAAAAGCCGGACGTTTCGAAGCTGCGAGTTTTTGGGTGCGAAACGTTTGTACATGTGCCGAAAGAACTCCGGAAGAAGCTGGACCCGAAGTCTTGGCGTGGTTTCCTGGTCGGTTACGCTGCGAACGGGTATCTGGTCTGGGATCCGTTCAACACACGAATTGTCACTGCTCGAGATGTGGATTTTGTCGAAGCCAAAACGACCGTGAAGAAGAACGACCAGCATGAAGTGGAGCAGTTCGTGGTGTGCCCGATTCCTGACGAAGCTGAAGAACCTGTCGCCCCAGTCGCGCCGGCCGAGCGCGAAGGAGAAGAAGAAGTGACGTCCGATGAAGAGTTCGGCAGTTTCGACGACGACGAAGAAGCTGACGGCGATCAAAAAGAATCGGACGCGGGAGGAGTTCCCGCCGCAGAAGAAGGTCCTGTCGGAGAAGATCCTGAAGTCGGCGCCGACGCTGATCTAGGTAGACCGCCGAGGGATCGTACAGCTCCATCCTGGCATCGTGATTACGATATGGATTACGCTGGTTTCGCCTTGTGTGCTACAAGTTTCCTTGACAACATTCCACAAACGATTGCTGAGCTGAAGAAACGGGACGACTGGAGCAGATGGAAATCTGCCATTGACGAGGAGATCGATTCGTTGGGGCGCAATAAAACTTGGACCTTGACGAAGCTCCCCGCTGGTCGCACGCCGGTCACCTGCAAGTGGGTGTTTCGTGTGAAACGCGGTGACGGAGTTGTGGCCGACAAATACAAGGCGAGACTGGTGGCTAGAGGCTTCAGCCAGAAGGTGGGATTCGACTACACGGAAACGTACTCCCCGGTGGCGAAGCTGGACACGCTGCGGCTGGTGTTGGCGCTGGCACACCGGCAAGAGATGCACGTTCACCAGATGGACGTAAAGACGGCGTTTTTGAACGGGATCCTGCACGAAGAAATCTATATGACGCAGCCTGACGGGTTTCAGCAGGGGAAGGACCTCGTTTGCCGACTGCATCGATCGCTGTACGGGCTCAAACAAGCGTCGAGGGCGTGGAACGAGCGTTTCGACGAGTTCATCCAGAAGCTGAAGTTCGTCCGTAGTCCTAACGACCAGTGCCTGTACGTTCGAGGAACCGGAAGAGAGCAGATCATCGTAGTACTGTATGTTGATGACATTTTGGTTGTTGGGTCGTCGCTGAAGCTGGTGAAGGTCGTGAAAAATTGTTTAAACGGAGAATTCGAGATGACGGACGCCGGCGAGGTGGGACAGTTTCTTGGATTGACCATCGATCGGCAGCCAGGGGTCATGCGAATCAGTCAGCGGCGATATTTCGAGAGTTTGCTGCAACGGTTCGGCATGATGGAGTGCAAACCGACGTCGACGCCGATGGAGAATCGATTGCGACTGGAGAAGGGAGTTGAAGCGCAGCGTACCACCAAACCGTACAGAGAACTAATTGGCTGTTTGATGTACGCGGCACTCACCACGAGGCCGGACCTGTCTGCTGCAGTAAACTACTTTAGCCAGTTCCAGGCATGCCCAAATGATGAGCATTGGATCCACCTTAAACGGGTGCTCAGGTATGTCAAAGGAACGCTGGATGTCGGGCTTGTCTATCGGATCGAGAAGGAGGCGCCGTTGCTGGAAGTCTTCTGTGACGCTGACTGGGCTAACGACCTGGTCGATCGACGATCGGTGACAGGGTGCATCTTCAAACTGTACGGTTGCACGGTGAACTGGATTACCCGGAAACAACCAACCGTTTCGTTGTCCTCGACGGAAGCTGAACTTGCAGCGCTGTGTACCGCCGCGTGCCATACTCTTTGGATGGTGCGGGTGCTCCGCGACTTGGGATTGAAGCCGGACGGGCCGATTTCCCTGCACGAGGACAATCAATCAACAATTCGGATTGCCGAGGATGCGCGTGATCATGGGAGGCTCAAGCACATCGACACGAAGTTTCATTTCTTGCGAGATTTGATCAACGAGGGAGTGTTGGAGCTAAAGTTCGTGCGTTCTTCGGCACAGCAGGCCGACATGATGACCAAGGGCCTTCCGGCGACTTCCTTCAGGGATTTGTGCACGAAGATCGGGCTTGGACGGTGCTGTGGTTGAGCAGGGGTGTTGAGATGGCAACCACTGCCCCATTACCTTTGCGCGCTACTGCGCCAACAGAACTGTCAGCAGCTGTTCCTGTTTACTTTTTTTACAATAAATCTTAGTCTATTAACAACCGCTCTAAACGTAACACACGTGTTTTAATTATCCTCCTGTAAGCCATCCGAACCTCTTTTAAAAGGTCCATTGATTCCTTTAGGCCAATTGCAAATGAGCTCTTTGCATTTTATTTTTCTCCGTATTATTAAATGTAGATACAAAAGCAGAATTAATAAAAACAAATCTGCAAAAAATTATTGAAGGTTGAATGTTTTGTATAATTTTACCTAAACAAACGTGTGTTTGAAAAAAAAAATGCAAAAAAACATGCCGCATTCATAATCGCGAAAAAAAATAAAATCTTGAGAAATTCTTGAAAATTACCATTCAATCACCCCTCGTCACTCTTGTTCAACATAATAATCTCTTTCTCTGCTCCAACCCTCTCGCGTGGTGAGTTTCTCTCACCTGCACGCGATCGTGGTGAGTTTCTATGTGTTTACATCCCATTCACTTGTTGTCTGCTCACGATCAATCGCGCAAGTCTCCTCTCTCTCACATTGCACGCTTTCAATGAATGCGTTTTTACTTTCAATGGTATACCTACTTCTACTCTATTACTAGAGACCGGGCTTGGAGCTGGTTTGAATGGTGTTGCTCTTCTCTTTTTTTGGATCGTTCGTTACGGACCCTACAGAGCAGCAATAACTTTTACTCTCTTTTGGGAGCAGCAGCTTGCGCCATGATGCAATAGCTGAAATTGAACTTTGCGGAGCTTTTTGATTTCGGAGCTTTTAATGCTCAACGTTGAAAATGCATCGGATTGGTGTTAAATCGGTACATGTGTGGGTGAGGGTTTGCTTCGATTAGCAAACATGCAGCATAGAGTTGCTGGTGATGGCGAGAGTTGCAAACTCTTTGACACGGAGTTCTCTCGCGGATTTCGATTTCATTTTGCAGTTGTGCCGAAGTGGCTTATGTTTTAGCCGTTCGATTTGTGTTTTTTTCGGTTGCATGTTTCACTGCATGAAATGGAAAGGTGTGAACTCTTGTTTTTAACACCAAATTGAGCCATTGTTAGTATCTAACTAACTTTGTGTTCCCTCTTATCAGAGAACTTTAATAAACGCAAAATAAAAATAAAAATTAAAATATTTATACTATTTATAGCTATTTTAATGTCATAGCAAACAGTAGAAATCAATTCCTGGATTAGTTTTTTTTAAGAAGTTCATTTTTCGATATCATTTAATGTGAGGGTGGGCATTATGACTTCATTAATTTGTCTGAAGTATTACTAGAAATCTTTTTTCAGTGATTTGTAGCTAGAATCTGTGAAGAGATAGACATTTGGTGTCAAAGAGACTTTTGAGTATATTAAAAATTCTGAAAAAACGTTATTTCATTAAAAAATGTTTGAAAATATTTTTTGCAATTCCGTCGTGAAATTACTTACTTTTCCTGTCATTCTTGAACGAAAAGTTGAACTTTTCAGCACTTGTTTCGAAAAGTAACACTTTTCAACATTTTTTTTGATTTAAACGATTTATTGACAAAATACATGAAAATTTGACTTAAAATTTCACTCAATGGGTGTTTTTCGGAATTGCAAAAAACGTTGTATGGAACTTGTTGCAAAACTTGATTTTTTCAGCACTCTTCGTATTTATCCAACTCGGTGAACCTCGTTGGATAAATGTACGACTCGTGCTGAAAAAATCCTCTTTTTGCAACTTGTTGCATAAACTACTATTAAAAAATCGCTGCCATTTCCCGTTACTCCGTTATCAAAAATCAAAGAAATGTAATCTAATGGAAATTTTATGTACTTTAGAATCTGCAATAACCAAGGTAATTTTTTTATTGAAACAAATTATTTTAAAATTCGTGTTTGTTGAAACTTTGTAGAGTTAATTTTTAGAGTGTATGAATGTTGATAGCTGGGGTGACTTTACTGACTAGGGTAGAGTACTCATAGAAGAAGCTTTCATTAAATTTGGAAGAGTTTAAAAAAATTGTTAACTATTATTGAGAAAATGTTGATAAATAGCATAATTTAAATATTCTCAAAGTGTCATGATTTTCTCAATGAATATGAATTAGAATCGAAACATGCATTTCAGATTTTTTGGACAATTTGTTTTAACTTGGAGAAGGTAAAATAAAGGAAGGATTGTATTGTTATCCGAGCATTCGTTGGAGAAGGTTGTCTGATTCAACATGACTCGTCGCGTCCCGGCGCAAAACGCCGGCAATATCGCCCTACCTGCGGCTCAAGCAGGCAAAAAAGTGGGAATTTTCAAAAGGAAGGTTGAGGCCTCAACTGATGGCCAAAAACCGGGGATTTCCAAGAGGAAGGTGCTTTTGGAAGTGACATCGAACAGCAAAAAGACGAAAAAGAGCGACGGTACTGTACCGATGGATGAGGAGGAGGAGAACTCTTCGTCGCACGAGGAGCAGCTTTTGAAGAACAACAAGTTCGCTGGACTGCCTGACGAGGACCAGGTAGCGGAAGCAAAGGAGAATGAAGTGAAACAGCGAAAGGAGAAACTGCCTCCTTTTTATGTGCGGCAATCAGCAGCAACGATCGACTTTCGAGCGGGGCTGGTTGAACTCATCAAGTCTGGGAAAGTCCAAGGCAACATTCGTCTGTGTCAGGACGGATTTAAGGTGCTGGTGCAATCCAGGCAGCACTATCAACTGGTCAAGGAATACTTGACCGAAAACGAGGCGGAGTACTTTACCCATGATGTCGCCATGGATAAGCCGTACAAAATCGTCGTCAGAGGTCTGTACGACATGCCAGTGGAGGAATTAGCTGCCGAGCTAAAAGTTTTGAAACTGGATGTGTTGGCCGTGCACAAAATGAGCCGACGCAACAAAGACATCAAGTACCGTGACCAGCTCTACCTGCTGCATTTGGCTAAGGGATCGACGACGCTTCCTGAGCTGAAGGCAATCCGAGCGGTTTTCAACATTATCGTGTCGTGGGAGCGATACCGACCAGTGCACCGTGACGTCACACAATGCTTCAACTGCCTGGGTTTCGGGCACGGAGGTAAGAACTGCCACCTAAAGCGTCGTTGCGCCAAATGTGGTACCGATGCGCACATCACATCCCAGTGCATCCAAGATTCGCTGGTGAAGTGCCTCAACTGCAACGGTGAGCACTCGTCAACCGACCGAAAGTGCCCCAAGAGAGCTGAGTTCGTGAAAATTCGGCAGCAAGCATCGACGAAGAATCAGCCTCAGCGTCGTAGAACTCCTCCAGCCCTGGTGGAGCAAAACTTTCCACCTCTTCAACCGCGACGCCAGGTCCCGAACTTGGCACCGTTGCCGTTGGATCCCAGGAAGAGAGCTGAGATGAATCATCCACGGCCGGGTTCCAGCCAGGAGCCGAGACCGCCACCACCGGGCTTCAGCCAGGAGCCAAGACCAACCCAAGAACCAGCAGTTGAGGAAAATGGTAATGATCTTTACACCTCAACCGAACTCCTCAATATTTTCAAACAGATGTCCGCTGCACTGCGTGGATGCAAAACCAAGACCCAGCAGATTGAAGTGCTGACCTCGTTCGTCATCCAGTATGGATCGTAGGTCCCTCAAGCTGCTGAATTGGAACGCTTGCTCCATTAGGAGGAAGAACTTAGAGCTGGTGGATTTTCTTCGCGAGAAGGAGATCGACGTAGCTGCCATCACGGAAACTCATCTGAAGCCCGGTGAAAAAGTTTATCTGCAAAACTACAAGATCGCGACGCAGCTCGACAGGACCACCTCTGGAGGAGGAGGTGTGCTTGTCGCTGTTCATCGTGATCTCAAGCCACGCCGGCTGCCACACTTCAAGCTGGACATCATCGAGGCCGTTGGGGTGGAAATTCCCACTTCGGTTGGCCCAGTACTCTTCATTGCTGCATACTGCCCACGTCAGGTGAATTCCAGAGATGGTTCAGCAGCAAAACTGAAGAGCGATATCCAGAAGCTGACACGGCGGAGCGCAAAGTACATCATCGCTGGTGACCTCAACGCGAAGCATGAAGTTTGGGGCAACAGCAGGAGGAATCGGAACGGAGTGATTCTGCACAACGATCTGCAAAACGGATACTACAACGTTGTGAGTCCAGATCGTCCAACGAGGGTGGCTCGGTCTGGGAATCACTCAATCATCGACTTCTTCATTACCAATATGGCTGAGAACGTGGCTCATCCTGAGGTGTTTGAAGAGTTGAGTTCTGATCACTATCCGGTGGTTGTGGAGGTTGGAGCTTCCGTTACTCCGCAGCGGCAACCAACCCGGAAAGATTACCACAACGTTGACTGGCAGCAGTTTCAGCAAGTGGTCGACAGCAACATCGACTATGATCAACACCCGGAAACTTCTGCCGATATTGATCGTTCGCTGGAGGTGATCCAGCAGGCTATCAACCAAGCAGAGGCTGCCAACGTTCGGGAGGTTCCTGTTAATTTTAAGGTAACTGATATTGACGTAGATACTAAACACTTGATTAGACTTAGGAATGTTTATAGGAGACAATATCAACGGACTGGGGACTATGACAAAAGATTTCAGTGAACAATTTGAACAAAATCATACAAGACCGACTTGACAATATCAGAAATCAAGAATTTTCAAAACATGTAAGCCAGCTTGGGAATTATTCAAAACCATTTTGGAAACTTTCAAAAGTTCTTAAAAACAAACCAAAGCCTATTCCTCCTCTTATTGTTGAGGATTCTCCTTGATTACATCCGAGGAAAAGGCAAATGCACTTGGGCTTCATTTTGTTAGTTCTCATAATCTTGGCGCTTCCATGACCAGCCGTAAAGAAACATCAGTTGCCAATAGTATTTCAACAATTAATAACTCTACCTTTGAATTTCCTGCAGATTCCCATGTTTCTGGTGAGGAAGTCAAAGTTGCAGTTAAACAAATGAAAAATATGAAAGCTCCTGGCTTTGATAACATTTTAATCTAGTGTTGAAAAAACAGAGTGATCAGTTCTTTCAACATCTAGCCAATATTTTCAATAAATGTTTGCAACTTGGTTACTTCCCCACCAATTGGAAACTGGGCAAAGTCATACCAATTTTGAAGCCTCAAAAGATCCAACATCGCCAACAAGTTATCGTCCCATTAGTCTTTTGAGTAGTCTGTCCAAACTCTTTGAGAAGGTCATCTATTCAAGGCTTTTGGATTTTACCAACGATAATAATATAATTTTGAATGAGCAGTTTGGCTTCCGTAAGGGACATAATACTGCTCATCAGCTTACGAGAGTAACTAAAATCATCAAGCAGAACAAGCTTGAGTCTAAATCAACTGCTATGGCTTTGTTGGATGTTGAGAAGGCTTTTGACAATGTTTGGCATGATGGTTTGATACATAAACTGTATTTATACGGTTTTCCAATGTATCTTATCAAAATTATCCAGCACTATCTTTCGGAGAGATCGTTCAGGGTTTTTCTGAATGGGATTGCTTCTGGATTATTCAACATTGATGCTGGGGTTCCCCAAGGAAGTATTCTTGGCCCACTTCTGTACAATATTTTTACATCTGATTTGCCTACTCTTCCTGGTAATGGTGTGTTGTCACTTTTTGCTGATGACACTGCCGTTATTTATAAGGGTAAAATAACCAGATATTTAGTTGGCCGTCTTCAGAAGGGTCTTGACGTTCTTTCCGAATACTTTGGCGACTGGAAAATTCGCATAAATGCAGCCAAAACTCAAACCATCATTTTTCCACTTTCCAAATCGGCCAGATTTGTCCCAAAGGATGATGTTTTGATAAAAATGAATGATGTTTCGATACCCTGGTCAAAGGAAGTTGTCTATTTAGGTCTCATACTTGACTCGAAACTTTGTTTCGGCAGCATGTAGACAAAATATTGAACAAGTGCAGCATTCTCATCAGGTGTTTGTATCCTTTAATTAACAGAAAATCAAAGCTTTCTTTGAAAAATAAGCTAGCAGTTTACAAACAAATAATTTACCCCGTTATTGAGTATGCAGTACCTGTTTGGGAGTGTTGCGCTAGAACTCATAAATTGAAGCTCCAGCGTGTCCAAAACAAGGTACTCAAAATGGTTTTGAATGTTCCTGGCTGGACAAGATCAAGTGAGGTTCATGAATTAGCAGAAGTAAAAATGTTGGATCAGAAGATTCAAGAAAAATGTTTGAAATTCAGGGAAAAATGTGCTATTTCTGAATACCCCTTGATTCAAGGATTGGTTTAGTTTATTGTAAGTTTAAGTTAGTTTTAGGTTAGGTTATGTTTTCTTAAAAAAAATTTTTTTCCTCATTGTACCTAGTGTTACAAAAATGATAAATCATATATTTTTAAAGTTATGGAAATGAACAGTGTTTAAATCACGAAAAGCAAATTAAAGCTGAAGAGCCACAGCTGACCACTTATTATGTAAACCAAATGTAATTATTATAAGAAAGATTCAATAAAGTATATTTAATTCAAAAAAAAAGGAAGGATTGTAAAAATTGATATCATATATTTTTGAAACATAATTAAACAAAAACTTCGATTAAAAGCTAACCCGATTTACTGTAACTAGAAAAAACAAAACGGTTACTTAATTATTTTATTTTTTTCAAAGAAAGCCTCAAACACTGCTACCTCAATCCGATCACACATCGTCACCGCCGCAATCTCCCAAAGTCTCAAATCGCGATCGCGACCGTATTGCTGTATTACCTCATTCAGTCGCGCTCGCCTCAATGTCTGTCACACAAAATTTGCAGAGAATATCGACAGCCACACTCACACACATCGTCCAAGTTTTCGCGTTGATCGCGACATCCAATCCCCAGCTTTTCCTTTCGTTTTGTTGCAGCCCAGGCTTGAACCCTGTCCGATCGGGGGTCGCGTGACAATTTATTGTTGCGCAGCAACACCGCGATCGCGCGGTAGTATACCGCAGCGCAGCTGTGTGCGTACGATCATTCCCTGTGTTTGTGGGTCTACAATGCAGGTTGGCCCGATCGCGCCGCCTTGACGCTTAGTAGACTGTTGCGAGCCTCGACGAGCGGATCTTGGACGACGACGGTGCGACGATCGTGGACGACCCACCGAAGTTCGACGCGCGCGCGCGAAGGTGTCTCCGCTCGGGTTCAGATTTTTATGGATTAGTTAATGTTTAACCGTCACACCGATAAGCTCGGCGTTGGTGCGTTCTTCGGGTGGTTCTTGGGTTGTTCTTCCAGTGGGAAGTTCTGCGGTGGACGTTTTCTGGACGAAGGTGTTCGGTAGTGCTGTTCCAGCAGTGCGTTGTTGCGCAAGCGTTTCGTGCGTGTGTGTTATCGAACTCGGTGGACGCTTGGACATTGTTGATTCAGGTGTTCTAGACAAGGTGTTGAGCGTGCTGGAACGCTTGGAGTTTGCAGCACTCCACGGAGTGAAAGTGATTCGATCTTACGATCCGTTGAACCAAGTCGAAGAGCTTTTCGATAAATAAAACAAAGTGTTTGGCGTTGACCGTCTTAAGGAGTTTGTTGGAGTTGGAAAAAAAGAGCAGCTCTCTGCACACACGAGTGGCACCTTAAGACCCCCGCCGTAAACCCGTAGACACGTACAATTAAAAGTGAAGTTGAGCACTTTTTCTTCGCGGTGAAGGCAAAAATAAAATAATAATAATATCCACACAACACACAGACGTACGCGTAAACTGCAAACGCACGGACTTGCGGGTCTTACGGAGAAGGCGTTCAAGTCCACGCGCGTCTAGAGTAGTAAAACCAGCTGAGAGTGACCGCTCGGGTGAAACAAGTTACTTAGCGAGGAAGAAACTCCGCGCAGATCATCGCCGCATTTCGAAGTTATTTTCACCTCGGTATCGGAATTTGCAGACGCGCCCCCCCTGCGTAAACGTCAAAACGGCGCCTTTTCGCCTTTCGACCAAAGACTTCGAGAAATTTTAAGAAAAACTGAATGTGAATCAATTAAAGCCAAACTAAACAACAAGACCTGCGAACCTGTTGTTGAGCTGACCAACCTGCTCAAGCTTTTATGTAATTCGGCGTCGTTTTTTTTGCGTTCGCCATTGTTGAAGAGAAAGAAATTTGGATCGCGAGGAATCATTGAGTAGCCTTAAACCATCGAAGACAAAAGGAACGAAAAGAAACGAAAAAAAAAACGGTAATAATAAAAAGATGGGAAGCGCGCCTAATTAGTGGAAAATTAGATAAATATTTCGTTTTTTTCGGTGCGTTTTGTGAGGCAAGTGTGCGTGAGTGTGTGCGATCGTTTAGAAAAAAAAACGAAAAAAGGGAGAGTAATAATTCGATTAAGTGAAAACGCTGCAAAAGAAAAGAAAAACGAGATAAAAATAGAGTTTAAGGGAAGAAGACGAATTGGACTCAAAGAACCTCACGAATAACTTCGGGGTTGAAAACGAAAGTGATTGATGTGGTGATGATTTGGTGTGGTGTGTAAATACAGAGCGAAATTACTGGCTTGTACGAGAAAGGTATAATTTCGGTGGATGATTTTGAAGATTCTGACGAGGATTGTGACCATTCTTAAGGCCTGAGAACGGAGCAGTTGCTGGAGATTTTTTGGCCCTGTCTTGTTTGCTGTGAACACTCAATGAATATCGTATCTTGGAAAGACTAAGTTAAAGGTGAGTTGTCCTTAAATTACTAAGGGTACACCCAAAATTCAGATTCGAGATAATCGTTCGCTCAAAATTTATTGAGGGCTCAGTGCCAAAATCGATAGAATAATGGTACCAACTCACACCATCATAACAAATGAGTTCATTCGTTAGTTGAATCAATAAATCTCCAACAAGTGACATACATCGACTTCTGACTTCTCCTTGGTCACCAAGCTGTGGTGGCCGAGGCAGCTAAGTCATTGGATTGGTTTGTCAAAGGTCGCTGGTTCGATTCCCGTTGTCGACACTTTTGGTTTTTTGTTTGATGGATGAACTTTTTTTGCAAATGAACCTCGAGAGAATAGTTCTATCGCCCATCTCGAGCTGTGTTCTCTGCGTCCGTGAATGGTACCACTATTCTCTCGACTCGAGACCATCATTCTCTCGGACTAGCGCTGCCAGTTTTGGGTTTAGAGATCGAACAGTTTCTTATAAAAACATAGAAAAATTGAAGAACTATGATTTTATTTAAATGAACACATCATGGAATATTAATGCATATAAAAATTTAAAATGTCAATTGAACTTCATTTTGCAAGATTCATTCAGAAAACAAGTAAGAAAAGAGAAATTTTAGTATTAGTCTATTTTCGAATCGTTTATTGGTTTTCAGATCCGAGATTTAAATCTCAGTTATTTTGTCCAAGGGTTAGGTCGTTAGCTCAGTCCAGGTGTAGGAGTCGTCTCCCTGGGTCCTGCCTCGGTAGAGTCGCTGGTAGGCAGTTGGACTAACAATCCAAAGGTCGTCAGTTCGAATCCCGGTGGATGGAAGCTTAGGTGTAAAAAGAGGTTTGCAATTGCCTCAACAATCAAGCCTTCGAACACCTAGTTTCGAGTAGGAAACTCGCAATCGTGAACGCCAAGGCAATGCTGTAGAGCGAATAATTTGATTTTTGATTATTTTTTCCAAATAATGTCTTAGTCGCATAGATCAAACCTTCTTTGATGCAAACTTTTCTTTTATAAATATGTATGAAATTTACAAATTACATTTCCTAAAGATTTTCTTCGACGTTATTTTTTTATCTTGAATATTTTGATTTTGCCAAAAAATCAGGAAGCAAACCAAATAATTATTGCTAGGAATTTCAATTTTCATTTAAAAAAACTTGAAAATTGATTGTAAACTACTTAGAACACATTGTATCTAAGTTATATATGCATTACGATGTAAATAAAAGTATTTAACCTTTCTACAAATTTTGAGTTTATATATCAGAAAATAACGTTTTAGGAGAAAAATCTCATAAATTCGTTGACAACTCGCAAATATTTGACACCATCAAAAGTGTGGTAATGTTTTGAGCATTTTGTGATACTTGAACTTTTTGAAGATAGGTTAGATTTTTTTTTAGGTTAAAAAGTTTTTCACAAAAAAAATTTAAACGCTATTTTCGAAAAAATAGCCATTTTTAATTTAGTTTTCATGTATCTTACCTATCTTAATAAATTAAGAATTTGAGACACTGATAAGCCCGTTGCAACTATTTTTCAAAGTTTATGTCGCCCCCTCTTGAAAATCGGTCTGAAAATCAGGGGACAAAAATATTTTTTTTTTCTTCTAGAAACTTATTTTTTTAATGGAAATGGAAGTCTTATAAACTGATAACAATTTGAAATGCATTTTCAATTAAATTCAATTGTGTTTTTATTAGAATTTAACTGTTCTGCTCCAGGATGATACTTTTGCAATTCAGAGATTTGGAGAACCTTTCAACTGAGATCAATTTATAAGCCTTTGCAGGGGGGATACATATTTCTACGTTTAGATTTTGCTAACCGGGTGTTCTTTTAGGGAAAATAAATTTTGAGAAAAAAACCCTAGATCTATATTATACATTTTACTATACATTTTTCTGTATTTAAAATTATATAAAATATGCCTGAGAAAGATCAAAAATATTTTTTATTTTTGTGAAATTCCATTCCAAAAAAAAAAATATTTTTTGGCAAAAAAAAAATCATTGATACATGATATTTTGAAAACTTATGCATGGGCAGGTGTAAATTGCATTTTTAAACTTTTTTCTTCTTTCAAATGGCAATGACATGACTTTTCAATCTCAATTTTTATATTTTGTTGTAACCAAAATATTTTCAATGGCCTGAATTTGTATAACATTGTTTAAAGTATTAAAATGCAATTCGGTGATTTAATGGAAAAAAAAGTTTATAGTACATGTTGCAAAAAAAAAGATTTTTCCAGCACGAGTCCTTTGAAGTTTTAGGAACTTTTCAGCTCTTGTATCGAAATGCATTATTTTTTTATTCAGTTATTTTTGACACAGAAAAAATCAGGTATGACAGTAAAAAAAAACTTCTCAAAATATTATCAATGAAACTAAAATCTTTTTACATAAGAGTTGGAATAGGAAAAATTGTTGCTTAAATCAAAAGGTTGAAAAATCGTGTAGATTGACTTTGAGAACTACTAAAAAAGTTCACCATTTCAAGGGAAAACTATTTTGGTTGGTAAAATGATTACATTTCAAATGTTTTTTTGTATATAGTTTCAATTATTTTCTTATGAATTACGAATTATCATTTTCCTTGGACAAATTTTAAACGAAGAAATAACAAAAATGTAGTTGTTATTCTTCTTTATGATGAGACTAGTTAAAAAATAACGAAAAAACATTTGTAATGCGAATCTGGTTCATGTTTTGATTAAATTTGCATTCGTTTTGGATTGGTTATCAAAAATTATCCAATATTAATTTATTTGATTGAGATTAAATTTCAACTTATTCCAAGGATCTCGATATAAAAGTCAGCAACAAGTGGCACATTTTCGTATGTTTTGTTAGTCTTGAAAAAGGCAAAAGCAAATGTTATTTTAAGTTGTTTTCCTCCTTCCCTTCAACATTTTTCCCGAAAAATTTGGAGTCAAAAAAGAATAATTGCTTAAAATAGAAATTACCAAAAAAAAATTTTTTTAAAAATAAATTAAATAATTGTATAACGTTTATATTTACATTTGAAGTAGGGCCGTTAGATTTTTTTTTAAATCATATTGTTTTTTTTTTCAATTTAGTATAATTTGGCAAATTATTGTTATTAAGATATATTGTGTAAATGAGTCACAATTTAATTTAATATTTTTAATGATTCGTGAAATTTAGATTTTTATCACCCTATTTGAACTTGATTTGTATTTATTTAGAAGATTTGGTTATTTATGAGTATTTTGTGTAAATGGAGTAATAATCTATTTAGTCTAAAATGGCATGAAATTTTGATATTTGTTAAACCTATTCTCACTGGTAAAGTATTTGAAATTTGATCTAGCTTACAATTTATAATATGTTTTGTAATTTTTTTATTTTTTTTATTTTGCGTTTTTGTTCTATAGATTTTTGGTTGACGACTGATTTCTGATAATACCATGCAAAAAATGTTTTTAAGTATCTAAAAAATAAACATCAGCTTAGCAGTACTTACAACTTTTGTAAAAATTCCACCACCTCCAAACGAACAACTCAGTCCTTGATAAGCAACCTACTAAACCCAAAAAACTGGCCATTTTCTGACTGTTGGTTTCCCAGGCTCCGGTGTCTCCTCTCTCTCTCTCTCTCCTCTGGCGCGCGCATCCAATTTGCATACAGATGTGATAACAAAACACACTCGAAATCGATATGTGTCTCGCGAAAGCCCCCAGCCACATTTGGCAAGAAAATTCAGCATCAGAAAAAATGCTGCCAAATTAAGCACCCCGAGAAAAAAAGCGAATCAAAAATGTAACATGAAACCACGAAACGAGTGCCGGCCCGGTCCCCCACCTTAATGATGACGGAAGCATCATGCTAATTATTTTCTTGCTTTTTTTTAAGTTGTGGTTTTTGGGTTTTGAATTTTTAGATTTTTAGTTTGAGAATTGTTTTTTTTTCCAAGAATCTTTTTTTCTTAATTTGTTGTTTTTTTCTACACTAATTTTAGCAACTAATTATAAAATTCCACTGCTAGGTGACTGAATCGCCACGATAACTTTCGGGGGTGACGAAAAGACAAAAGGTGCCTCCATCAAGATTTCAATCGGAATTCCTCGGCCACGGTTCCGATAAAGATCGACTCCTCAGAGCGCGGCGTCATTAGCATAATTTTGGCAAATGCGGCTCACCACAAAGCCACGGTCATTACTAGGCTTAGTCAAATCCCGTTTGGGGACAAGTGTTCACCAACAGGTGTTCGTGACTTTGGGGAGGAATTTCAGCTTTCGGCCAAAATGATAAAGTTCATGCCCCAAAAAGTCCGCTGATAAACCACGTCCAATTAACACTCGTGTGGTGGCCAATCTGCGTTCTTGGCATAGCTGAGTGAGCCTTTTTTAGGGGGAAAGGTGCCGAACGTGACCTGCTAATGGATCCTTTTTTTCTATCAGGTTTGAACTTTGCCTGGAACAGGTGTTCGCTCCATTGAAACGCCCCTTTCCTTATTTGATACTAAGAAGTGAGCCTCGTAAGCTGTGATTAGTACATTGGCTTTGTGAGTAGTTTTTAAGTTGCTGGAAGTATTTAGGAATCGTGTTGAAAAGCAAAATATTGCTATCTTGAAGAGGTGGTCATAACAATGGTAGAGTACATAAAACTTGTATTTTACAGAATAATTTCAAGAAATGTGTTCTTCAGAACAAACCAACTCCTCCAAGCCAACAAACCAGCTTCCAGTCTCCCTATATGCATCTTCATCCACCTTCAACCAGTAATCTCCCCGCAGTAGAGCCGCTTCTCGTAAATGGCACTGCTGCTCTAGCCGCAGAGCACCGGCTCGTCTCGGCCATCGGCAACCGGACTGGCGGAGGCCATCTCGTGGTCGCGGCGGAGAGTGAAAGTTGTTTTCCGCGTGAGGCCACTACGGTGCTGAGAGCCGGACCGGGCGGTTTTCGGACCAGGCTTCGGAAGTCTCGTAATATTTAAATGCTACCCTCGGATGTGTTGTGAGATGAGATGGCACCCGTCGTCGGCTCATCCGACGGGTCAACTTGTTTGGTGTGAGCTCAATTTGACGGGGGTACAATTTTTTTTGTTTGCCGCTTTGAGGTAATTTTCCCGTAAACTGTTACAACACTTGGCGATCGAGTGTGGTGTGTACATACCCCACAATAATGACCCTCAAATGTGTTGACCGAAGTGCGGAAGTGACTGCATTTTAATTGCTTTTAATTGTAGGTTAATTTCTGTTCGGAATGGTTTAGTTTTGGAAATGGCTCGAAAATTGATGCCATTTCAAACAAAGAATTATGAATAATTATGTGAAATTACTGTATCACTTTGCTTGACGACAACCTTCAACAGAACATCGGAAATTTTTGGACAATTTGTTCTAGATTGAGAAATTTTGTCCCTTCATGGTACGCTAGGTACATTAGGGGAAATATTCCCTTTCTAATCAAACAACTATCCTCGTCATATGAAGAGTTTGATGCTCGATTAAAGCTCCAAAAATACTATTTAGGCTATAAACTTACTAGCAACAGCACCGCCTCAAGTAAGCACGCAAATTTATGCCATTTACTGGCCAAAAAATCAAATTTAATGCACTTTTGATCATAATTTCTATTTTGCGAGACCATTTCTCATCATGTTGGTGGCACACACATCCATACGCAAGATGAGAGGTTAACTGCTTAACGAAAGTCGCCATCAATATCTTTTCACTTGCGCTAACGATTTCAAAGCGCTTAAGCTATAAAATTGCTTCCAACTACCGGCAACATGTTCTTTTGCACATTAGTTAGTCACTCGCTTGAAAAATAATCTCGAAACATGTAAATAATTAGCAAGCACCTTCAAAAAAACAAACGCGCCAAGTCTTTTGACGTTTAGATTTTGACTACCCATTCCAATCGAAGGCTGAAGAAAACCGAGCGAGAAGCGAAGGCAAAGAAAGAACAAAGGGTGGCCACCAACACCGCCAACATGCTGCTGCAGCGCCTGTTGGAGTGAGCAAGTGCTGCCAGGAAACTTTCGCTAAAATGCTACTTTTCGTGAGTGTTCGCTTTAAATGTCATCAATGTTGGCAGCACTAAGCAGACCCAAAAGAGCGCTGGAAGAAAAAAAGAACTAAGCTGAAAATAGAAAAATGGGCGTGGCCCAATGCACTCGACTGATTAGAATGCATTTTTGAAATATTTTTTTTAAATGCCTGTAAAAGGAATAGCATAACTTTTAATAAAAGTGAAAATAAACAGAAATGTTGACAAAAAGTTGCTCTACTCGTTGGTGTACTTGGTTTTAGTGAATTTCAAGGAACAATCCAGATTATCCAGCATCATTCAAACACGACGGCTTATTAGGCTTAAAATGGGCATATTTCCCCTATCTTGTCGTACGTCGCTTTTTGACGTTCCGAGAAAAGCGCGTTTCAATGTTTGACCTTTAATAAACAAAAACTTGAGCACGCAATGCAAACAATAACAAACACGTGCAATGGTTGACTATTCTGTGCATTGCCTCGAAGTTTGGTTGAATTTGGTTGCTGGAGTTCCGAGTTATAATTACAAATGTTTACGGTAGTCGAGCTCATACCTGTGTCAAACGCGTTCTGACCTTAAATACCTTTGGCCAATTGTCGCACTTACACCACTTTTCAGGCTGAGTGAAAAGTGACAAAAATGCACGGGGTTTTTCGGTTTTTATGGAATATCTCAGGATTGAAATCGAATTTTGCGGATCTGTGAAGGTCAAAAGGTAACTTAACTCAATTGGACCCAAAATGCTGATTTATGGAGCAGTTGAACCGAAATGAAAAATGAAACACCCTCTCATTCCAAATCGAGAGCATTCTCCTCTCGATTGTCTGCTGCTGGATGATTAAATTTGTTATCTCCCTAAAAAAACTTGCTCTCGCAGCATGCAGACCTTCAAGGAGCCTGACCGGAAACGGAAACTTAGCTGTTGCATGACTGTTAAAAATTAATTGGCAACCCCCCACCACTTTTGATACCAAACCAAACCAGTCGATAAACCCATAAAATGTGGGATCTATACGTGAAATATCGACAACTTGCCGCGCAGAGCAGGGCGTTCACCACCTTAATCTAGTTCTGATACAGTTCCATTCACCCGGACGACCGTGACGGTGTCCGTTGACATCGTTTTTCGCAAAAGCGAAAAGAAACGGTCAATTTGAATATAAGAATGCTAAATTAATCAAAGTTTAGTCGACTTTTCAAACTCTGCTATGTTGATTTGTTAGCTTTTCTTTGTTGCACCAACAAAATGTAGGGTATGCAAAGTGCACGCTGCGAAAAAGTTGGTCAGAAATCAAAATAAAGAAATTCGCCTCAATCAGCATAGTTTGGCGTTGTTTGCCAATATACACGTGAGTGTGTGTGTTTGTGGTGTAACCAATAGTTGCGGGCCTTATGTCGTCCGACGCGATCGTCTATCACAAACATTGTGCCAGGAAAAGTGCACAAATAACAAAACAAAAATCGCGGCCGCGTGTCTGGTAACTGGTTCGCACCCATACTAGCGCAGAAATCGCTAATGTAATATGCGCTAAAGAAATAAATAAAACGCAGACAGCGAAGTGTGAGAGAAGTTGAAAAATCCGCGCCTGAAAATGAAAGTAAATTTCAGCCTGACGTCATAGATATTGCGCGAGAGGGCTGTGTGTGTGTGTTGGTCACGATTTGCGAGCGCGCGCGCTTACTTGGATGCACTGTCAAAAAAGACTGTTTGCGTCGGGATTTGAACTCAGGCCGGCAATGTTGGTCTTAGGGGCGCACTTGTTTAAACAGTTCTACGAGTGTGGTAACGGTCGTCTTTTAAATTTTCCAGTAGAATCACGAGTTTTTCGCAACAGTGCACTTTATTACTACACAACTTCCACTTAATCTAGTTGGGTTTTATTACATGGCGTCTCCGTGAACAGACACTCGCGCGCGCGCTTTTTTTCGCTGACTCCAGCTCTCAGCTGTGTAGTGTCTTGGTCTTGGTGGCTGGCGATCCAATCGATCAAGACAATTATATGGAAGTGCAGCGAAGAAACACGCTCGTAGTATCTGTGTTAAGTCGTTGCGGGGTTTTTGGGCTGGTGGTGTTTGTGAGCCGGAGTTTTGATGAAATCAGGAAATTGTTGAAAAACTTGAGCAAAACAAGGTTTGGCCAAAGTGAATGGGCTTAGACTTTGCTCGGAGAATGATGGAGCTATGAACGAAACTTTGGATTTTGAAGACATTTAAGTTTCATGAAATATTCAAAATTAACGAGTAAATGATAGATCTGTATTCTAAGTTTGTTGATCTCCAGATCAAGATCTCAAGAATCACCGGACATCTCTCAGATGACTTAATTTATGATGTCCGATTATCACAATAAACACGGATTGAGCCCCACTTGAACCTACAATTATTTTCGCTAATCCCTTGAACAGATCAATGCGCTGCAAAGTGCTTGAAAAGATTTCGTGCGGTACTTTATTTTCATTGGCAGAACTTGAAATCACGCCCAGAAAAACATCAACATTAACCGTTTGAATCAATTCGGAATAGCCGGTGAAGCCAAATCAAAACACTTCTTCGAAGTGACCACTTGTGAGGTTAGGTTAAGGCTTGAGAGAGTTTCATCTTCTTCAAACCATGCGTTGACATGTCAATTGGACTCAAATCCTTTGACAGAAGTTTTGAGAATGAATGTTAAAAGACCACAACGCTGAGAGATCTTGTTGCTAGGAGAGAGGCTGAACGCCTCTCTCGTGATGTGATTTGGTTGACAGTAGGCCTGACAACGGATGTCAGTAGCGTGGTCAGCACTGAATGTCAGCAGAGTTTGGTTTGGGTGTAGACATCAACTTGTAGTCAATTGATCGTCTTCATCGTAATTACAGGTTATCCAAAGACAACAAATTGTCGACTCGAATTTGACATTTGCGATCGAGGAGAGGACTCAATTCAGCTTGAACTTTTGCGCAGTTCGAGCTATGCGACAACGCGACGAACCGTGCTGCTAGCAATGAACTTTGGCTGAACTTTAGCAAACGCAGCAGACTCGAGCATCAACAGATGTTTGCTCGAGTTCGTTCCGGGGAGGTACGGAAATTGAATTTTGTAGTTTATTAGTATGGTAATTTATTTCGGGGATCAGCCCCTCGGAATTGGGGCTGCTGCTGATTGGATCACGGCCTATTTATAGAACGCGCAAACGAGTTTATAATTTGGCGATGATCACCGACGTAGAATGTCTGTCGTAAAAGCTTCTAAGCCTTTGGGGTGGGGTTGACCCAAGTGTTACAAAGAAACCAACTTCCACGCTGGAGAAACGTTGCAAGTTTCCCACAATTTTGGCGCAACCCCGACAAAAGGTTCAACAACGACACCCGTCGGAATAGGTGTCCGGACAAAGTCCTCGCGATGGTGGTGGTGTCGACGAGCGGCGTTTATTTCGTTTTAATAGTCCGCATAAATTTACGTGAAAAAAGCGAAACCGCGCCGCGGCATAAATAGCTGCCCCCCCCCCCAAAGACCGGTATGCTACACGCGAATATTTGAATCGAAATGCCACCACTCCCACCCTCGACTGGGCTGCCAGCATAATAATCTTGTGAAGTTGGATTGTTTGAGCCAAACCTATCGTTGAAACTCTCTGGGTTGCTTAGAACTGAGATCAGCTTCCAAGACTTGGAGGCAAGATTTAAGGCCCGGCTTCGACGATGGGATGACGTTTGGTATATTCTTAGGCAGTGTTTGGTTGGATTGGTGGAAAATTTAGACATTTGACTAGGGTTTGGCAACGCCATGCCACTAACACTAGCTCATCGGCAGACTAGGTTGGAGCTTTGAACATTGTATCAGACCTGAAGGATCAAAGAATTTCTTCGACGACTACCTACGAAGATCGTCAATGAACCATTTCTTTATACCAATCACTCGCCACCGTTAAAACGGCGAATTGCGATGGCCATCGTGACCATTTTGGACCGGCCCGCGTTTCTCCACGCTGTGGCCATTCCTGCGAAGACTTGGATTATTACAATTACTGCACCGGTGGTTGGATTTCAACTAATTGTACCCCGCGCGAGAGAGGTGCACCAGGGATGCGCACGACCTCCGACGACTTCCACAACATCGGCCGACATTTGCCAACGCGAATTGAATCAAAGTTGCTGCTGCAATAGCTGATTGAGGGGTGCCACGATCAATGCAAAAGTGCACTCGATGCGGCGATGTTTCGCCGGTGGTTGGTGCAATTCCATGAATCGAGGAAAAGGGTTGTCGTAGTCGTCGTCGTAGACTTGGGGGTACCCTTTCTATTGATTAAGGTGGGTATTTGTGGCTTGTGTTTATTGAGTAAGTGAAGGTAACCTCCTAAAGTTGATGTTTGTTTATGGTGTTCAAAAGTGCCTTCCTGCGGCTTTTCTTGGAAAATTGTTGTTATAACTTTGACCAGCTTTCATTCAGGCTGACGGCGAATCTATTCCGATTAAAATTAAATGAAATTAAACATAGATCTAGGGTTTTTTCTCAAAATTTATTTTCCTTAAAAGAGCACTTAGCTAGAAAAATCTAAACTTAGAAACATGTAGGGGAGAGGGGGGCGACTTGATCCCCTTTTTTGTTTCGCACCTAACTCTGTCAATTCCTCACAAAACTATAAACTTTTTGCATGAATTGAAAGCTTAAACATTCATCTATGTTTGGCTAAAAAGGGTATTTCATCAGAAGAACTCTTCGAATCATGCCAAGCGTTTTAAAAAAATATTTTAAACCGGCATTTTAAAATTGTTAGGGGTAACTTGATCCCCCTTTCAATATTTTGAAGAAATCTTAAGCAAAATATTTCTTATTCATCCAAACTTTAAATTTTCTATAAGTTACAGCATTTTCACATAAAACCTGTACGTTTGTGTTCAAAATATAACAAGTTTAGCATATAAAATATTTAAAAACTTATAATATAATTTTTTAGACCTAAATTAAGCATGTTTACAAAAGCTGGAAATTTTTGTGTACAAAACTTTTGAAAAAAGGTTCAAACTGCAGTAAGTTATGTACAACTATACTAAAGGAAACTATGTATGAAAACCCAGCTCAAATAATTAATCTTGAGGCTGATTCCAGTGACTGTAAAAATGCAGGGATCAAGTCTCCCTAAACGCACTTTTTTAAACAATTGATTGTAAAAATAGTATGACGATAAATATAACATCAAATGCGTAAGGGTTTTGGAGTTGATAAGTTTATCAAACAATTCATATATTAAAAATGTTTTTTTGAATATTTTTTTAGTGTTTTCTATGCATATCAAAAAAAGAAAAAAAGATCTCTTGGAAGTTTTTTGCAGCTCGTTTTAGAAAAATGTGTGTAACTCAATCTAAACATTTTTTTTTCTATGTTTTCTACAATGAGTTTTAGTTAATTTCGCACAACTATCTAGAACAAAGCTAATTGTTTTACCCACATGCTGACGAGATACAAGGGATCAAGTCTCCCCACTCTCCCCTACCCTTCCTGTAAAGGCTTATGAATTCATCTCAGTTGAAAGGTTCTCCAAATCTCTGGATTGCAAATGTAACATCCTGGAGCAGAACTGTTAAATTGTAATAAACACAAATTGAATTGAATTGAAAATGAAATTAAATTCCAATAGCTTACAGTCTTAAAAAGTAGATTAAGCTATCAAGTCTGCAATCTCAAATTATTCAAAACGAAGATTCTGTGGATTGTTTCACTACAGCCACAGGTAGAACATGCAGCAACAAGGTTCATCAAGGTCTTCTTACATATATTTCGAGTTTTTCTGTCAAAATATGTTTCAAACACTCTCCAGAATTCTGTCCTTCGAAAACCATTTCAACGCTGTCGTGCTAACTTGTCGCACGTCGCTTTTTGACGTTCCGAGAAAAACGCGTTTTAATGTTTGACTTTGAATAAGCAAAACCTAGAGCACGCCATGTAAACAATAACAAACACGTTTTGTTTGGTTGACCATTTTGTTTCCCGAAGTTTGGTTGAATTTGGTTGCCGAAGTCCCATGTTATAATTACAAATGTTTACGGTAGTCAAGCTCGTACTTGTGTCAAACGCGTTATGACCTGAAATCTATTTGGCCAGTTGTCGCACTTACATCAATTTTCAGGGTTTGTCAAGATAGCACCTTGTTGACTTCTTTCATATGAAAAGTGACAACAATGCACTGAGTTTTCAATTTTTATAGAATATCTCAGGATTGAAATCGAATTTCGGGGATCCGTGAAGGTCAAAAGGTCAAGCATTGTGAGCTGTAAAAAATTGCGTTCTTAACTCAATTCGTACCAAAATGCACGTGCAAATTACAGCTACGATTTTCTAAAAAATCGTCCATAACTACTTTCGAAACAACTCAAATAAAGAATTAAAACGTAATAAAATGTCTGACTTTACCAACAGCATAATAACCCCCGTTTATTCTACTTTTTAATCAACACTCCGTCGCCGTTTAAGCCTGCGACAAAATCTCAAACTTGCCCATTGCATAATTTCTAAACCAGTCAAACTCTGTGAAGCCGCAAACCACGCACGACACCTTTCTATCGGCATTAATTAATTTCGCTTACCGCTGATTTTGTCACCTCTGGCAGCTGGCCGTTTGGTATTACTGGTACAGAGACTTAGAAACCGCGCCGACCTGCTCTTATTTCATCGCAGACTGCACCAAATCCGACAAGAGCCGTAAGCTGACATCGCACACACAAATCGGCTGCAAATTCAGGTCTGGAAAACCTGTGGTGGTCAACCGGTATGCCTCTCCGATACGGATTATGCAAACGATGGCGAAAAAAGGTGAACGTAAATTTGGCGAATTAACCTCAAATCAAAGTTGTAAGGTGGTAGAAGGGCGTGGCCCTTCGTCCAAATGTCGCCGTAATTTTAGTTCTTGGCGTGTCTTCGAGAACGATCGCTTGTAGTTTTCGTGGTCGTAAAATTTTACGAGGTGATTAATTTTTACACCTTTCCGCGTAAAGTTTTTTTTCTGGTACGATCCACCTACAATATCTCAGGATCTGATCTACACCGACAAGACGGTTCAATGTTTGCGTTCGTGAGCGGATTAGAACGATGCGCGGCGAGCGTTTGAAGTATCGCGTGGTGGTGCTTCCTGGGTCGCAACTCGGCTGTTGTCACCCGAGCAATTAAAGATGATATTTAAAAGTACATAATTCAGGATTTGCGCGATTATGGCGTGTCAGCTGGCTTCGGCTCGTCCCGCAACCACTAATGTCAAGGTGCTTAATTACGGTGACCTGGGGCGACTGATTGTGGCTTGGTTGAACTCTTGGTAGAAACACGGAAAAAAATCTCTGACACATTAAATCCAGAAAATCAAAACAAAATGCAACCTAATTGAAGAAAATCATTTTCCTGATTTCAAGTGCAAAAAATCTTCAAAGAGTTTTTTTTTTCGTGCACTCATTACACAAACTGGTAATTCCCAGGCAAGAGATCGAAAAAAATGACACTTGAGAGTTGACCAACACTGCGCGACGACATTTACGACCCCCCGGGACCCCCGCCGCGCCGTAGTTGGCTGCTGGAGATGAGCCGTGTTGGACAAATCACTTTCATTTTCATCTACGCTTTAAATGTCATCTGCTAATGCTACCGAATGACACTCGAGTGCTCAAGCCCAGCGAGAGAGGGAGGTTATCGGGGTTCGTACAGCGGGCTCGCATGCTCTTCTAAGTAATTCGATACAAGTCATGGTGGATTTGAGGGCTTGTTGCACCCGGGCTCAACTCCATGGAAAGAATTAGTCTTGAAAGCCGTGTAAGTGGATTTATTATCGTACCACTCAAAATCTGGACTCTTTTGTGAGGAGAGATTGGGCTTAGAGTTCACGATGGTGTCGACGACGGTTTAGGAGAGTAATGTCTCTTGTCTTCAGGGAAAGTTGAAATGTTCAACCAGGTTTTTTTCCGAGAATTATTCGGTAAACAAATATTTTAATTAGTTTAATAACTAAGAAATATCTATTAAAGAAGTAAGATTTTTTTTTCAGATTTCAATAAGTGCTACCGCTTAGCTATTTTTAAATAACTAAGAATTCATGAGTTATTTTTAATTATGTTTTATGTCTTTTAAGCGCTATGTAGTCACATAATTAAAAAAAGTTTAAAGCCATGCACATATCTTTTTTTTTTCATCCTTCTAATGAATTTTACCAAAAATCAGGGGCAATTAAAATAATTATTGCTTAAAATAGTAATTTCTATTAAAAATCCATGGATAAATCCATTATCCATGCATTTGCACTGTAAACGGAAATATATTGAACACTATTGAGGATTTTAGGAATTAACTTTTTTCCGAGTTAACAATCGATTTAACTTATTTTTTAAAAGGTAGTCCAATTTTCAGAAATCTTTGTTGTGCCTCTTATTTTTTAGATAAATTTAGCGAGGAGAAAGGGTTGAATAAAACACAATATATTTTTTTGCAATTCCGCAGTGAAACTAGTTATTTTTACTGTTATTCTCGAGCGACGAAACGCCAACTTTTCTCTTCCAAAAATAACAGAAAAGAAAATCAATACCTTTCAATACCAGTGCTGAAAAGTTCTACTTATCAGCTCTGAAATGGGTGCTGCAAAGTTGAACTTTTCAGCACTAGTATCGACAAGTATTTTTTTTTTGTGTTGAGCGGTAAATTTACTTAAAAACGTGTGAGCAGCAGCGCCGGGAAGATGGATTTTTGTGGCGTTCTTTTTGTGCTGTATTCGTGATCGTGTTCATATCATGCATGCGGTGAGGGGGGTCATTGTGCTAATGAATATTATTGCGCGTCATTATCGTGTGAGCAGCAGCGCCGGGAAGATGGATTTTTGTGGCGTTCTTTTTGTGCTGTATTCGTGATCGTGTTCATATCATGCATGCGGTGAGGGGGGTCATTGTGCTAATGAATATTATTGCGCGTCATTATCGTGTGAGCAGCAGCGCCGGGAAGATGAATTTTTGTGACGTTCTTTTTGTGCTGTATTCGTGATCGTGTTCATATCATGCATGCGGTGAGGGGGGTCATTGTGCTAATGAATATTATTGCGCGTCATTATCGTGTGAGCAGCAGCGCCGGGAAGATGGATTTTTGTGGCGTTCTTTTTGTGCTGTATTCGTGATCGTGTTCATATCATGCATGCGGTGAGGGGGGTCATTGTGCTAATGAATATTATTGCGCGTCATTATCGTGTGAGCAGCAGCGCCGGGAAGATGGATTTTTGTGGCGTTCTTTTTGTGCTGTATTCGTGATCGTGTTCATGTCGAATTATGTGGAAGGTGCGAAGCCGTGTGTTTGGATTCTTGTGTCTTTGTTGTTTTATCTGTGTTTCCATCTGGAGTATTAGTTTTAAAATTATTTTCATTTTTTACAGCTTCCTGGAATCATTTATTTTAAATCAAATGTCTACATGTAAATTTGTCTACTCACTATATGATTTATTTAAATGTTCATATTATTCCTTATCCTATTCCTTTCCTGTAATATACCATCTCCTCATACCATATATGATCAAATTGCTTAAATTAACGAAACTTTCTAAAACAGCATGGGAACCATCTGGAGCATTTATATTTTAAATAACTGTTTTATTTTACAGCTTCCTGGAATCATCTTGATTGTATTTATTATATATATTATATTTATTTTATTTACTATATTTATTATATTTATTATTTATCATTATTACAAAATTATATGCTTATTAGATAATACACTACAGACTCACATTTACACTTACAAACATTCAAATCATTAAATACATTACGCACTCAACCATTTTCATCGGCCCGATGAAATTCCCCTAACCCCCATTCCAAACCTCCCAAAAATATTCCGTTCACTTTTAAAAGTCGCATGGGTTCCCTGCACTTTTGCCACTAGTGAACAACAAAAACATCCTCCCAAATCCCCACGGGACTGTATGGGCGTAGCCTTGGAGCACAGTGTGGAAATTTACGTTCTTAGATATTCTTGGTTGTACCGGGCAGCAATCAAATTGTCTAAGAATATTGAATTGACCATTGTGGCACCCCCTACAGCGTGGTGCAGACCCGTTATGCTATGCTATGCTATGCTATGAGCGGTAAATTTACTTAAAAAGCGTTTCTAAAATTGCAATAAAAGTTCTAAGCAACTCCTCCAAAGCACCAACTCCAAAACTTGATTGTTTCAGCACTCGTCGTATTTATCCAACTCGGTATATCTCGTAAGATAAATGTACGACTCGTGCTGAAAATATCTTCTTTTTGCAACTTGTTTCATAAACTACTGTTAAAGTTGTCTAAGATAGTCATGTGGTTCAAATAACGCAACAATGACGAAAAATCACATGGGCCATCTATTAATTTTTTGTGACATTTTTATAAAATAAAATTAAAGTTCGCACTTGATAATTGCATAGTATTATTTAATATGACTTTAGTATTTTTTGCCAACTTACGTTAAATTTGGATGCGCTATTTTAAATTTATAACAAAATTGATTTTTTTGAAAAATTGAACTAATAGTTTGTGATAACTCTTTTTTTGAAAATGTTGGCTTGTTGAGAGATAAATACTTTGAAACGCTATATTTGTCAATTCCTAATCAGGGGAACAGCATCTAATGTTGCCATGTCAGCACTTTTTCGTTCAATTACAGCTAATAAAAATCGCTTTCAATTGAAATCGTGTGATAAACAGCTCAATGAGAAGAAGGCTAGGAAGTTTCTATCAACATTTTTACAAAATAAGTTGTTTAAATAGTTAAAATCAGCTTATTGAGTAGAGTTAGGAGCGAGTGCACAACCTGCCAAACATACGAATTTTTTTCCTGGTTGTACAATTTTCAAAGTCTAATAAAGAAAAAAAGAAAATTGTATCTATCAATATTTTTCAATATTATTCCTTTAAATATTTATATTGAATAAACATTAATTTTTTAAAGGGTTAAACTGGATAGGAGGGCCTCGTGGCGCGGTGGTTAGCGGCTTCGGCTGCCGATCCCTAAGTTGCTAAGGGGCGCGGGTTCGATTCCCGCCTTATCCTCCTGGCCTTCTATCGGATGGGGAACCTCGTTGGATAAATGTATGACTCGTGCTGAAAAAAATCTCTTTTTGCAACTTGTTGCATAAACTACTATTTTAGTCATGTTTCAATAGTGAAATTGTCTCAGGAACACAAATATGATAAAATTACCAATTTTCACGATTTTCGCGAAATCCCGTGAAATTCTAGGATTTTCTGAAATCATTGCCAAACATTAAAAAAAAAACAAATATTTAATCCACAAAGGTTTTAAATGTAAATTTGGCAAAAAATATGTTTGCTTGAATCAAACATTTTCATTGGAAAAATTGGATTGTATTTCGATTATTTTAGCTATTTAAATAAAATTTGGCATTTCTAGGCATTTTCCAAATTTTGAGATTCGATTTTACTCGTAAAATTTCGGGATTTTTGGAAAGACTTCATTGATGTTTTGTTTTTTTTTTCAGTGTAGTATGTTACATTTTAGTTTTGTTTTTGATTCAATTAAAATAAATTCAATTAAGTAAATCCTGAAATTAAGTTTTAAGTATCTTTGAAATGTTTTGTAAAAATAAAAGTACAACTAATTTAAAAAAAACATCGTTTAGATGCAATTATCATCACTTTTACCACGATTTCATTCGGTCAAAATTATTTTGAATATCAGTGATAAGTCCATGTACAGCAAAGAGTTTTTTTTCGCCGTTTATTCAAACTCGGTTTATTCAAAATTAAATTACTTGGGCTTTATTTTATTTTTTAATCTAAAAAAATAAAGCCATTTTCAGAAATATTGTAGTTTTGTCTTAAATTCGTAAAATTTTGACGAAACTTGATGGTCCCGTGCAACTAGAAATTTTCAGCTTGAAAAATCACGTAGCTTATTTGCTTAATATTGAATTAAATGTACAACAATGTTTTCGGTTGTTTGACATAAGATTTTACAGGTTATTTTATATTTTTAGCGTTCCGTGAAATTTCCACGAAATTTTGTGTTTTCTAAAAGTAATCCCCGTGAAAATTGCATTTTTTTATCGTGAAAAATCACTTAGCCTAATTATCACCAGAAAATTTGATCTAAGGGGTCCACCGAGCAAAAATTTTGAACCAACAAAATCATTAAAAGTAAAAGTGTCTATTTTATGTGTTAAACTGCCTTACCCGTTATCAGTCTCAGATAGTAGTCCTAGATGTCCCCTACAAGCTCCAGGTCAAGTCGAGTTGATATCTGGATGGAACACTTTTTTATTTGAGTTTGAAAATTGTTGTATGATTTCACTAAAATGCCAATAACTCGCTTTAGATTTAACCAATTGGGATGCTTCACCCCGCATTTTGTTGGATTAATTCAGTATTTTCAGATGCATTTTGAATTTTGAAATTTAGTTAAGGTTTGCTCAAGTTACATTTTTTTTAAATATTTTTGACGTTTTTGAACCATACAACTTTCTGTCCCAATTTGCCCCACTTCCCGTTGACTTAGAGTGTTCATATTTTGGCCAGATGCTAGTTTTATATGTACAAACAATCCCTGAAAATTTTAGGAAGATTGGTGATGTCGATGCAAGATGGGCATGCTTTGCTCGTGGACTCGCTCTTAAATTTTGCTTAAAAAAAGATTCAAGTAATTTTTTTAGTAACATTCTAATTCAGGGGGCAATTCGAATAGAAAGATAGGAACATGTCAAATATGTTGAAGTTAACTTTCTTTTTTCATATGTTTCAAATAGTTTGAAGATGTTTCAGTGTTCCAACTTGAAATATTATTTTTATTAAAATGAACTTTAAATTAAATTGTATTTCCACTGAAGTTGTAAAAAATCGAACATTATTTTGAGAATGACAAGAGCTTAAAGGGCTTAAATATTGATTGTTAAACAGTGAAACAATTTTTTGAAATTTGGAATTTTGTTTTGAAAAGGTCTTATGAACATTGAGAATTCTATATTTTATACGAAGTTATTTAATAAAAACTTTGATTTGCAAATCGATTCCAGCCAAAATTAGCCATTCTTCCCCTATCTTAACCACACACTAAAACACTCCTCAGGATCAACCTAAGCGCGCGCGCGCCTCAAAGCATCATGTCTAATACCGTGCGCACTTCGACAGGTCGTCATCTTCGCCAAGCCCAGTAGCTGAAGACGACGTGCAGCCGTAATTCAGCATGATATAATGCTTTGACATTTGGCGCTTGCGAACTTTGTGGCAAGCTTGCGTCGCGGTCAGGTGATGCACTCCCTTAGAAGTTCGGCCAGGTGTTGCTCGGTTTTTTTCTGTAGTTAGATTCGTGGCCTAATCTGGCAACCCTGATGGCCGCCAACTTTGTGGTCCTCTGTGTTTGTCCGTGTGATTTCAATTGTTTTTTTTCTTGGTCTGGGTAATTGTTTTGCCGAGGTGGGGGCCTTACATTACTTAACGTGAATTTCCAGCTCGCGCAAAGTTTCGTCAGACGCGGGTTTCTGTGAACATCTCGGTGACTAAATTATGCGCTGCAAATATTTGCAAACAACGAGCGCGAAACTGAGAAAAAGGTAATCGGCCGGGTTCTGGCATTTTCGGAGTTGGTAACAATCCCAAAGGCATTATGCTCGACGGCAAGGAAACGCTTCAAAGCAAAGTGTCAATGATTTGTATTGACATTCCAATTATCTTCGGAGTGGTTTTGGAGTGGTGGATCACGTCCCATCTTCGGAATCCTCGCCGCGTTGACATTTCTAACGGAGTTGCTCAACAGCCTTGGCAGCACGCCGATGAAGATCGAGGTTTGCTTGAGGTGTCTCAAAGAATTAATGAGACATTCTCGATACATTCTCTGGTATAAAATGTGTTAAGAAATGTTTTTATAGGCTTAATTGTCAATGTAGACTTATTTGAAAATCTTTCACCTCTATTTTTTCAAAATTAAAACACCTGAAAACACCCTGGATTTGGCAACTTCCTCGCCACTATCACCCGGCCGGGCACAGTTGGAGACAAACAAAACAAGTTTGCTTTTTTCGGGGGTCCAGTTTTCATTCTCCCATATCATCCCGCCAGCAAACACACACACTTTTTCAAACTTGTAAAAAAAACGCCAAAAAAAAGTAGTTTCTTACTGGTTCTGCCAGGTCGCTCGGACCGGCCGTCGCACGAGACTGGCCGTAAGTCGCAAACTCGAGAGAAAAGATTCGCGTTTCCGAGTCGAGTCGAAAATTTATGCAAAATTTTACAGCACAAAACACCAAATGTGTCGTCTCGTACCTTTGGCCTTTTAGAGGAAGAAATCTCCAGCGGCTGGATTCGAGAAAAAAAGTCAGCTCTTTTGCGGGACCACCTCACCGGCTGGACAGTGGATAGTATGTGGAGTTTGCGTTGCTAAAAATTTGAGGAAAAAGGAAGGAAAATATCTCGTGTGAGAGAGAGAAACCCAAAAAAACTGGAAATCGTTCAACTTTTGGCCCAGCTCCAATGAATTCATTAAACTCGAAGCGATTTTTTTGGAAGCATAAGGGATGGCTAGTTTTTGAAAACTTTTCTGTTTATTGGAACCTTGTGGCTTTCACGAGATGACTCACTTGGCTGTTTGGGGGTTTCAAAGCAGAACGGAGCATCAGGGTCCTGGAAATCGAGGTCATTGTTATTTTTTGGTGGCGAATTTTATGATGAACACGTGTTCAAAGAATGACGGCTGCTCACAGGTGTTATTTGATGAGGAGTGTTTTGTGTGTCATTTAGTGTGAATTGAAATTTCAGGAAGGAAAAAATCGTACACTTTTAGTTATGAAGTCCTCCAAGAAGTCCTCTCATGGGAGAATCAGAATCACCCCCAGATTTTTGGTGTAAATTTATAGCAATTAATGAGTTACACATCAATATTCACAAACCTTTCCATAAGTTCAAATATGACGATATGTTGTGTGTTGTTGTGTGCTATCTTGTGACAACTACCATTTAGTACAATTCGAGAAAATCGATTTTTAAAGTCTGATGATAAATATTTTCAAAACTATGAATGATAGAGCCAATTTTTTTGAAGCAATCGGTTCGTATACCATCGCTCAACAAACGCTCCAAGTTTAAACTGATTTGGTTACACCAGTTTAAAGATACAGTAAATTATGTAAACAAAAATCTGAAAAGCACGTGTCACAAGTGTGTTTCGAAAGTAAAATTGTACTACGTGTCACAAGTGTGCACAGAATTCCCATACAAACTAAAATAGGCTTAAATCAATAGTTTAACCAACTTAATCAGTATATTTTCAAAAACAAAAGGTTGCATTGCCTTCAGAAAGAATGTGTGTACATAAATTTGTGAAAAACAAGAAAAATTTTCCACATTTTCCAACAACATGTATGACGTGTCACAAGTGTGCACGATCATTTTGATGATAAATTGGTCTATGTCACAAGTGTGTATTGCGATATCCGGGAAACGGAAGCGAGTTTCCAAAATCGGGTTAAAGCATCTTGTAGTGTTTGTTAAGTAGGGGAGAGTGGGGAGACTTGATCCCCGGGGAGACTTGATTCCAAGCCTGTACCTCGTCGGCATATGGGTAAAACAATTAGCTTTGTTCTAGAAAGTTGTGCGAAATTAACTAAAACTCATTGTAGAAAACAAAGAAAAAAAATAAAAAAACACACATTTTTCTAAAACGAGCTGCAAAAAACTTCCAAGAGATCTTTTTTTCTTTGTTTTGATATGTATAGAAAACACTCAAAAATTATTCAAAAAAATATTTTTATACATGAATTGTTTGATAAACTTATCAACTCCAAAACCCTTACGCATTTGATGTTAAATTTATCGTCATACTATTTTTACAATCAATTTTTTTAAAAAGTGCGTTTAGGGAGACTTGATCCCTGCATTTTTACAGTCACTGGAATCAGCCTCAAGATTATTTAATTGGGCTGGGCTTTCATACATAGTTTCCTTTAGTATAGTTGTACATAACTTACTGCAGTTTGAACTTGTTTTGAAAAGTTTTGTAAACAAAAATTCCAGCTTTTGTGAACATTCTTAAATTTGGTCTAAAAAATAATATTTTAAAAACTATATTAGCTACTTTAGTGATGGTACATTTAGCGTACAAATAAAGTTTGAAAACAAGAAAAACTATGACTATCAAAGTCATCCCGGAATTATAACTAAGAATTTTTAACGCAACTATTTTTCTAAACATTATTGAAAAAACTTTTTTTCAGAAATAGTGCATGGACTTTGGGTGGCCTACCCCAGTACATGTTTTAAAAATCATAATCTTGAGAAAAAACTTACCTGTTGGAAAATATTCCAAAAACAAATTGAAATCCTATCAAAGTCACCCCGGTTTACGGTAACTTTCTGTTTAATTTTAAAGAGATAACTTGGATAAATTGATTGGTTTTTTGATTATCAATAATTGTTCTTTTGAATTCCTTACAAAACTCATTTATCCAATAAAAGATCCAAACGCTTTCGAAAGCTTGTGGATAATTGATTTTAATTAAAAAAAGTTTGTTTCGTAAAGGTTCAATAAGCTATTGTGTTTCACATCTTTATAGGACCGACCTTTAAAAAAATCAAGAAATGATTTCGTGAAAACACTGACTATTCGTAAAAGCAAACTTGGCATTCGTGAACTTTTAAACGTTGAACAAAAAAAAATGAAGAACGTGAAGATTTGATTCAACAAATCACGGTTTGTTTTGAGAACGTTTTAAATACGTGCAAGTCATCAGCACTCTGATAGCAAAGTTAAACTTGTAAGCTGGAAAAACAACACAGTTTTTTTTTAATTCCCAAATCTAAAATCGGTAAAGTGTATGGATTTTTATTCATCAAGAGTTGATAGCCTTATTTATAACAAATCCGACAATTCATACGTGACATTTACTAAAATTTTCTTCAAATTCCATCAAAATCTCACATATTCCCATAAATTCTAACAAGATTCCATAATTTTCTACAAATGTTGACAAGTTTCCACAAATTTTCTCTTATTCCCGCTTATGACAACAAATTCATTTACAAATTTCCCGCTTTAAAAAAAAAAATCAACGAATACCCTCATATTCTTTCAAAATCCTCAAATTTTCCAAAAAAAAATAAAAAATTTCTCCAATTTCCACATTCACATACAAATTCTTACAAAATCCCACACATTTTCACAAACCTTGCAAACTCCCACAAATTCCAAAAAGATTTTTATATTTTTTACAAATTCCGACAAGGTCTGTTTTTTTGACTATTTCTAACAAATTCGTTTATTTCCACAACTTCCCACATGTTTTACAAAAAAATTTACAAATCCCCTCAAATGTCCAAAAGTTCCACAAATTCTGAAAAAAAAATCCTACAAGTTCTACGATTTCCAGCAAATTCTCAAAAATTCGCACAAAACCCTCCAAATTTGCTAACAAATCTTCACAAGTTGTTTTAAAAATACTCACAAATTCCCTCAAATGTCCAAAAATCCCACACATACTGATACATTCCTGCAATTTCTACCAGTTCCCATCTTTTCAATTTCCCAAAAATTTCCACAAATTCCTACATAAGTTTGGACAAATTCACACAAATGGCCTCAAATTCCCAAAAAAACTTTTCTCACAAGTATTTGTGGAAACTGCGATTTCCCTCATTCATTTTCAAATGTCTAGAAGTTAAAAAAATCTCTCTTTTTCACACACAAAATAAAGTTTTATTGAGATAGTTGATATGACCGATTTTTGTATTTTTTGCCTCAGTGAGTGAACTCAGGTAAGTTTTAATCCTGCTCTAAAAATGAACTTTTCACAGAAAGCTTGTCGACTCAGAATCAAAATTTTGTTTTATGAAAATTGGTGGGACACAGTCTGACCTGTTGCATATTTTTTAGTCTATATTTGCGAAAAACTTTATTTGTTTGTGATATTTTTGGGTTTTTTTCTTCTTAACATTAACGACATGCTTAATCCTTCAAAACTGCATGATTTTTTTCAAACGGTTTTGCCTTAGTTGTGGCTTATAATTTTATTATTGTTTATATTATTATCATTAAAAAAAAACTTTTTCAAATTGAGACAACATGCTTAATCAACAAAAAATATAACTTTCGATCCTTTGTCTATTTGACTATTCGATAATTCGTCAATTACCAATTTATTTTCAAATTTTATTAAAAAAAAGTGTCGTGAGCTAGGTTTATCATCGATTAGCAACATTTTTTTAAGTCGATACAATGGTTTAGACTTTTGTTGCAGTAATAATTAAATGCCCATCGATATTTCTCAACTCTTTCCTTCTCTGAGCTTCGATTTCCATTCCTCCCCATCCATCTCACAAATTGTGCTAATCACGTGCGCTCCATTAGCTGGCAAGTTCCATCAGTTCTGTCGCAATCCGCGACTTCTTTTAAAAGCAATTCTATTTTTTCCATTCAATCAACTGCGGCGGCCGCTCAGTGATGTCCATCTTGTAATTCGCATGCGCAAGGGTTGGGAAATTTTCCCCTGCGCAGTTCCATTTATTAGTCGCGGCCGTCACATCCACGAACGGATTGATGCGCGAAAGTGATCGATCTTCGTGAGAGCAACCTCGTCGCGTTGGGATGGAAATGATTTGGGCAAACAGTGCCAGTGCCAGTTGTGGTGCCTCTCTTAAGTGGGCCCATTAACGGGCCCACTCTTGGACAAGTTTTGCGAAATTCGTCCGACGACGTCTGTTGAGAGTCTAGAAGTGATGACGACTCTCGGCGGGTCTTCTCGCTCGCGGAAACCATTTGTTCCCAGCGCTGGTGTGACATAAGAAAAATCAATAATTTGAGGCTTTTATTTGAGTTTTATTCATATTTATTTGTTCTGGTCTTCGCGGGGATGGTTCTAAACTTGGGAAGACGATCGCCAGCGCGTCCTCGCGGGCTTAAGCTATCTTTAAATATTTGCTAGTCTTTGGCAGAAAGGAACAGGTTTTAGTGTTGTTTTTTTTTTCTGTAGGGAGGACCAACCAGCAGGTTTCTGTTGAATATGCTGATTTTTTTCTGTTTGAAATGGAAGAAACGACCACACCGCATCGACTAGGGGATTGCTGCTGCGCGGTGTGTTCTACAGATTTTGGTGACGGAGGAAACATTATTCATCTTTGAATGAGCCGCTGCGGCAAAGTGGGTTTTTTTCGGGGCTCTTAACTTGGGACGAAACATGTGTTTAGCGGACTTTCTCTGGGAAGTTTTGGCACGTGTGGGAAGGAGTCCTATTTCGCACCTGCTTTTGGGTTAGTGGGAGGTAGAAGATGATTGACCCCTTAATTGAAAATATATTCAAAACTGTAGACTAATGTTGATTTTTATTTCTTTTTTCTCTTTTTCAGGTGAGCGTCCGGTTGCATATCTGGTTGCGGGGTCATCAAGAGGTCGAACCTGGTGGTAAAAGTTGGAACTAGAAAGTTCGATCAACAACATGTTTACACTTTAGGAGTGCATTCCCTGGTGCTCGTTGGAAGCTGATCGAGGGCTATCTGGGACCGAGATATGCAGTTCCAGCACATGACCGGACTTAATACAAACTACACTTTCCCATAATTTCGCTGCCGGCCAGAGGTATTGGACTGGAAGCACACACACACACTCCTTAGATGTAAACAATCGGAATACCTGGGATAAATTGGAGAAGTCTCAGTACATGAAAATTGCACGGAATTTATTCGAAATGGGCCCACTAAATCATACGACTCTGCACACCACAACCAAGCCATCAATATTCTTTTACGGCTCTTAACGAGCTGCATCACCATTAAAGTTTGCCCTCATCGATTTTTATTGCTTGTCAACACGAATATACGCGCTCAAAGTCACATGAGGTATCGTATCAAAACCGCCACTTCTGAACAACAAAAAATCAATTTCCACCAAATTATTTCCCACGTCCCGCGTCTCAACAACCGATCCGACGATTATGGTCACCGGTCACGATCGTACTGTCAGTGCTCTGAACTCCTCCAAAAAATCGTCCACCAACAACCTAGGAGGAGGACCACCTCACTTCGAACCTCTTATCGCTTAATGGCAATCAACTTGTTTGCCCGATGAAATATGACCATCAAGCTGCGCGCGCCCTCTCTTCCATTACCATATTTTGGCCGTTTTTCGGGGCGGCCTGGCCAGGGTGGCCTGGACGCGGTTCAGGCTGGCCGTACGCAATTATGCATAATTTTCCAGCCGGTTAATCGATAAGTATCAGTAAAATGTGATCTTTATTGTCGATGACGAGCGGGAGGTCGATCGATGCTTCCAATATTCGATATCACAGCGCAAGTTTGAGATCTGGATTAGTTGAGTTAGACGGTCACACGCCACAGTCTTCACGGTGAGACTCTCCCTCTCTATAGATAGATTCTACAGAGGTGAAGCTTTATGGCTTCCGGTTGATTCGAGTTTGAACATTCGGATTATGACGCGGTTGGACTGTTGGAGTAGACTTTAACTATCTCGTTACAAGTCAAATCACCAGATCAATAACCACCCTAGAAACCGCGTTGACAGACACCTTTCGCCCTCAATCAGAGATTCCATCCATTCACCTGCCGATCGATCGCGATTGATCGAGAGATACCTTCACGTTCAAGTGCACACTTTCGCTTCCCCAAGGTACGCGCGCGGTGATTTATGGGCGCAGTACACCCTGCTGACGCTACCTTACTAAGTATGCCGATCGCTGACCACCCGCTGATCAACCGTAACGATGCATCGAATTCACCCCGAACGCCGGTATGATTAGTCACGATCACTACCACTCTTAAAGTCGGGGTCCTCTCGCTAGTGTGAGTTCCGTTAGACGCGTCTCCGCGCCCTGACTCTCCCCCATAGCTTATCCTGTAGTACATACCATGATCAAGTCTAGGTGGGTGTGTTTTGGCACATAGTTCAAGAAACGATGCTAGATCGGCGTGCGTTCACTCTGGCGGCCGACGCCGGCTTCCTGGGAAAAGCTAGGGTTGTCCTTTTCTAAGAAGGTTCAGTAAGATTGCTTGAATCTTCTTGTTTCGAAGGTCAATGAACCTCACCGTTGATTCCGTTGATCCAAAATATCAAGTTCAACGTAGTGGCACCACCCTAGCTCAAGATCGCGAGACTTTCCCTTTCCAGCATGGTTAACAGTACCCCTAATTTTGAAGGCGCCTTAGTACACTGCACCTAGTCGACGTAGTCGACGTAGCCGGCTCAGCCGGACTATGACCGCGGCTAGTAGACTGTGCCGGTGGTTCTTATGCGGGGTCGTAGGTCTTGCTGAAAAACTGAATCGAAATCGTGTTACAGTTAGTCTTGGCTGACAGCAGCAGTAGTACATATGGACACACCTTTTCTTGACGAATCGTGCCCGAGTTACCTCTACCAAGAACCGTACTGTCAATGCCAATCATGACCGCTGGTGTTCGTGGTGGTACTCAGTGTTGGTGAGTTCGGTCGCGAGGAAGAACCTTGGTGAAATATGCCGTTACAGTCGAAGTGGATTTCAAGTGGCGCTTGTCAGAGCTGTTTGTATGTTGCGTTCATGATCTAAGCTTGGAAAGTAGAATCTTTGGACATCTGAACTTGACATAAGGACATTGCAATCAATGTGGATCTACTCCCGTAACAAGCTTGAGGTCGGTAGATTTTTAACCCGGATTATACCAGGGCTACACCCGAATCGCTGTAGAAAGTATGGTAGACTACTATTGCTGATTTGTTCTGTTATTCCGGGTCATTTAAGGACACCCTGGAGCTAAGAATTGGGGATCTTTTGCCGTAACAATGTTCGAGATCCTAAACCAAATTTGCATAGCTTCCGTCTGTTTTTTGGGACGTTCAAAGTCAATTTTAAGGAAGCAATCTGAAAGTTCAACGGAAACTTTCATTGAGTCCGGAATACAATGAATTTGGAGTCCGGATATCCGACGTCTCACGTCTAATAACAAGCAAAGTCCGCAGACCACGATCAAGTCAGCAAATTTGAAAGTTCAAACATTTCCCAGCTGTCAACAGCCCATTTCAGCTCATCAATGCTGAACGAAACAATCAAATACTACCGAAAAAAATTAACGTTCCCACAACCTCACCAAACGGTCTGCCACCACAATTCAATGTTAATCTAAATCAACCGCGTCGGAATCTGCTCCGAGCAATGTCAGTGGCGGCAGCCCCCCTTCGTCGAAGAAGACATCTCATCGCGCGCAAAGTTCAAACCTCGCGCGTATAAAGCCATCAAGCGCGGGAGAAAACCCTGAAGAAACGCCTCCGAAAAACCCGCAAATCCACACAGAGCATTGTATTCAAATCGCAGATGAAGAAGAACAGGCGGCGACGACGACGACGAAAAGGTCGTCGCACATCTTCCGAGTCCGGGCTGGACTCGGGCGGTCAAAGGCTTAGCGAATGTCACCGACCAGCCGCCGGAGGAAGCGATGCATAACGGTGAACGATCTAATCTTGATCGAAGCCAACGCAGTCGATGAAGACATTGCTTGTGTTGACGAACTTGGTCAAGTCCGGGGAGTTTGGGTCGGTTTGCCGAATGGTCGTTTCATCGAAAGTTTGATGAATTAAAGATTGATCTTGAAAAATGGGTAGCTCTTGTAGGGATGATTCAATTAATCATTGGGAGAGATGGCTCGTTCTGTGAAATGGCCTATTAGATGAAATGACCTATTCGGTGGAACGACAATTGCTGAGCTAGCCATTTTACTATGTACTAACCCGGTCGCCGAGTATAGGTCATCTTACCGAAATGGCCATTTCACATAACAGTCATTTCTTCGAATGACCATTTCATCGAGTTTACTTGAAAAAACTCCCCATACTTCAAAGTTTCGATTCGAAGAATCGATCATTCTCCGAAACAACCTTTTTTCGACGAAACGACCTTCGGTAAGGCTTACACTAACTCCAACCAGACAGTGGATCTTATCAATCACGGATGCACGCGTGGTTTCGGACACGATGAGGCCGTTTTGTCTCGTCAACGGATGCTGCTGCTAGTTCAAGTATTGCGTGAGTCTCGCCGGAGACCTCGACGATCGATGACGAAACGACCAGCGGCGGGGGTGGTGGAGGGCGGTAACAAGGGGTTCGAGAGTGAAATGACTCTCACTTTCATCGATGGTCCGGTCCGCGAGGAATTCCATAGCGGAAGATCTCCGGTTGTTGTTTTACACAAGTCAACTAGAGCTTGCGAGTTATTGGGGGTGAAGAAGACGGCGACGAGGGCAACAGTGGCGGCCGGTAGATGAAGCGTGAACGCAGGAGGAGGAGGAAAAACCAAATGCATAATAATTATTACACACAATATCTGATGGACTGTGGCGGGAAGGGGCGGATGATGAGTGAAGATTATGAGATTTATGTATCAAGCTAATGCCGGCTGGAGACCTTGTTATGCGGGGAGTTGCTGATGAGAGCGCCGGGTTATGAAGTCGTCTGGGGCGTGGAAGCGCAGACAGATATGATTCAGTTTGGATGAAGGTCTAGTTTGGAATTTGTGCCGTGAATGATGGAGTTGTTCTTTGTGGTTCGGGGTTGACGTAGGTCAGTTGGGACGGGATGTCTTGATTCGATTAAATCAGCAAAAACACATCATCATTGAGGCATTCCTTGAAAGATTCGTTCTAGAGTCTTGGCTAAATTGTAACCCAAGGAAGACCGTTCAATGTCTTCACCAGCAGCATGGATTCATATAGGTTCAATGATTTACGTTAGGTGGATGTTTGATAGTTTTGGGTCATTTAAGGCCCCCCAGAGTTAAGACGCTCTTATCTTCTAGCTCTACATGGAACTTGCGAGGTTCTTTTTTATAATACGAAAAATCAGTATTTTCTTGGTTTTCTTAGTGAACGGCTATTTTTGATATAGGAGTATATTTGGATATGTTCAGAAAGTATCGGAGGATAGATATTTACGAGTAAACTATGAGATCAACGATAGCCGACTTCTTATTTGAAACGGTGGTAGAATCTGGAACCTTTAACTCTTTATAGATCCTAGATGAGCTGGATCACAATGCATTAAAAAATATCCTCCGATACTTTCTGAACATATCCAAATATACTCCTATTTCAAAAATAGCCCGATTTTACGGGTTAAATCCCATTTAAACTCAAAGCGACAGATCCTGGCACAACCAATCAAGCCCATACTTGGGATTCGGGCTCAGTATAAAAATGCCCACAAAATTCGCCCATTTTGCTACATCCTAATAAGTACATCAACACTAAAACGAAACTATTGGCACTACGCCCCCCGGGGCATGGCCTTCCTCTAACGTGGGATTTCTGCTCCAGCGCCTCTGACGAGACAGGAGAAACCGGGACCGACGTTTTACTTCACCATCCGATAGAAGCTCAGTGGATAAGGCGGGAATCGAACCCGCGTCTCATAGCATCATCGGGATCGGCAGCCGAAGCCGCTACCCCTGCGCCACGAGACCCACCCCGTACATACACTAGGGGGATCCAAATCCGGTACAGGGAGAGGTTCTAGTGGTCAGAATAAACTCAAATTTGGAATTTAGCCTAGTGATGGATCAATCTTTGATTTCATAGGGTAGCACCAGGGGTACTTGAATTTGGGTGTATCCCATTTGGCATAAAGCCATTTGGCATAATGCCGTTTGGCATAACGCCGTTTGGCATAATGCCGTGTGGCATAATGGACGTTTGGCATAATGATGTTAAAATTTCAAAATAAAGTTAATATTGGAATTGCTTTAAGAAGACCATATTACCTAAGGTTGTGATAACTACCGGCGAAAGCTGATTTTTTATTTCTTTAAGATTTTTTTTTCTTGATTTGAAAACTGCTGGCTATGGGTGCCCAGAACTTGAAACTTTTGTTCAAAACGTTGCTCCACTTGCTGAATGTTGTTCCCAGGACTATTTTAAGCCATTGAGCCAAATATGTTGTACCCATCGATATTCCAGGTTAATGGTTGTATGGAAAAATAGGGGAAAAAATATGCTAGATTTGAAAACAAGTTTTTCTACGATTTTATCAAAATTCTCAAAAGTTAGATTCTCATTTGAATTCTCGAGTAAATATCCAAAACAACCTATGTGCTATGGGTTACCTATTTAGTAATGACCTTTTGAAAATTTAATCTGGAATTGTAAGGCTCTTCAACTTTGTCATACAAGTAGAATTTTCTTTTTTATTTTGTATTTTCCTTTCTTTAAAGAAGGAAGGGCTTTGGATCCAACCAAAAAAAGCTGCGGGTCATCAGAAACTGATGAATATTCACCAATTTCTGATGCAAAATTAATCATTTTTTTTTGACACAAAATCTGTCACCATTTCTTGATGAATATTACCATCATTTTTTTTCTGTGTGCTGAAAAAAGTTGAATTTCTTTCTAAAGTTGAATTTTCTTTATTAAAAAGGGGCAAATGCGTTTCAGCTGTGGTCACAACTCAAGCGAGCTTTCCCATCTTTTAAAAAGTATTCACCAGTCAAAGAGTTTTCCGTTCTTTAAAGAAAGGTAAATTCAACTTGTGTCAGCAGTAAAGAGAATTTTCTATTATTTAAAGAAGGGAAAAAAACCTAGAAAAAAAACCTAGAATTGTGACCACAGCTGAAGCGCATTATTCCCTTTTTAATGATGAAATAAAAACCTTGAGTCAGCAGTTGAGAGTTCAGAAAAAATGACCCGCTACTTTTTTGGGTTAGATCCAAAGCTGAAGACGGTGAATTAATATGTATATGAGTGAAGACGATTAAGTGAGTGAGTGAGTGAAGACGGTGAATTAATAAAGTTTATGACAAATTGGAATGCTTTACATTTCAAATAAAAATCTCACTTTTGTGTATATTTGAATGAAAGTAGCGCCACTTGCTGATAAAATCGTAGAAAAACTAGTTTCTAAATCTATTTTTGTTTAAATTTCCCCAATTAATATTTATTCACCCTGTAATATGAATGAGTATATGTTGGTAGGATGTAACAAAATGAAAGAATTTTGCGTACATTTCAGGGCATGATCCCCTGGATGCACTAAGCCCGATTCCCAAATATGAGCTCGATTGGTTGAGACAGGACCTGGCGCTTTGACTTTGCAATTTAAATGTGATTTAAACCCGTATAAACAGTGCGTTTTGGTTTTGAGTTTTGAGTCCCTTAATAATTTTTGAATTTTTTATCAACCTCACGAGCTCATAGTTCGTGTTCCAGGGAACAACTTTGCCGAAAAGTGCGAAAAGATTTGTCAAATATTCAGAATGTTACAGAATTTATAACACCACCGCTGAAAACTTCAACTTTTTCTTTAAGCAAAATTCTCAGTGGGCAAGCATGCTGCCAGAAGAGCTTGAAGAAAAAGATGAAGTTTTCAGCGGTGGTGTTATACATTCTGTAACATTAAAAAAAGTGCATCGTTTTCTAAATTTCAAGCTTTAAAATATAGTAAAAACTGCTGTCTTCATTCAAACTGCAGTCCCGATTGATCCCAGTCTATAAAATTGAAATAATTTTGAAAATTTAATATCATTATGCCAAATGACCATTATGCCAAATGACCATTATGCCAAATGGCCATTATGCCAAATGACCTTTATGCCAAACGTCCATTATGCCAAATGGCATTATGCCAAACGGCGTTATGCCAAACGGCATTATGCCAAATGGCTTTATGCCAAATGGGGTACACCCCTTGAATTTGGACCACCCTAATTTTATTATATTTCATACTTCTCTAATCAAGTGTTCTAATTTATAAAATGTTATTTTGTAATTGTAATTTGTAATTATAATTTGCAGTTGTAATTAAAATTATGTTATTTTGTAATTGTCGACCATTTAGACATATTACCATTCTTCTATCAGCTTTTGCCATTCATAAACCACGTGGACACTTTTAGTTGGTGTTTATTGTAAAGGACAATGGAGCATCGGATTCGAGTGGTAGGAATACATTGTAGAAAAAAGCACAAGTTCACCAATCAAATTAAAACCTATTCATGTTTTCCATGTTGTTTTGTAATTGTTGGCTATTTTTGCATATTTGTAAACTTTTTATTTAGAGACAACGCACAAGCACATATTTCCATACCCGGGGTTATACATCATTAAACCCAATTTATTTGAACGATTCTCACAGCAATTTGATCATAAAGTGAAATCTACTTTAAAGTTTGCCAAATTTCGCTATGGCTCATATATACCACTTCACTGCACATTTCGATCGGTCACGGTCAAACGGTTTAGGTTACTGAAACTGTACTTGTTTCCACTGAGTTGGGCTAGATTTAGAAACCAATATCAAGTCCTGAATGCATTAGAGAAGTTTCAAGAACCGCGTCTACTACCTTATTACCATTACTCACCACCGAGTGTAATGAAAAGTAGTACACTTTTCAGTAAAAAAAGCTTTTACCCTGCCGCACGCCATACCCAATAACCCCAAAAATGGAACCGATGCCGGCAATAAGCCGCCGATGACCAAAATGGCCCCAAGCTTGCCGCGGTTCCAGTCGCAAATATCGTTTGTGTTGCTGGTGCAACACATCTCCGAGCAAGACTCCGACATTACCGATGACCGGGGCCTGCCTGCATACATACATATGTGAATGATTATTATTAATGGATTATTGCTTCATTCTGTTGTACATGCGATTATAGCCAGAGCTGCCCGAGTAAGCCCCAAGGTGGCGGCCGCATTGACCATACCGAACCGGAATGGAACTCGGTGGCCAGCGATGAGGCCACGGCTTGATTGAATTTTTGGCCAACGGTTTAAGCCAGCTTTTGCGGTAAGAGGTTGTAAAAGAAGGAAGCAAAGTGTCAGCATTGAAACAAAGAACGTCAAAATTACTTTGTTTTATAAGAGTTCCACAATTGTTCAATTTAGATAATTCAATCTATTTTTCGTAATCCAAAGTATAATTTGTTTGTTTTATAAAAGTTAACAAGTTTCAAAGATATTAGAAACTTGTATGAAGTACCTCCTTGACGCAGGCTCCTCAACACTTAGTGCAAGCTTCTTTACCAAAACGCTGCAACTTCCCCTAATCTTGCACCTCTTGGGGTCGTTGGCTTACTCTACCTCAGGTAAAGAAGCCTACTCGTGACACCTTAATTTATTAGGCGTGAATGGGCACGATTCGATGTGGTACCTCAGAGAGGGGCTGGCCCGATTGTCATGTTGCAACATTTTATTGACCCGGGTGCGCGGAATGCCTCCAGAGGTAGTAATCAATTTCGAGGGATTACGCGGCCCGGACGGGGGTTTTCATTCGGACCTCGGACGATCTCGGAGCAGAACATCTGGTGCTAAGATGGCAATTTTCACCGCGATAAATTCGTTAAGCTGCGGTGAAACAAATTTGCTACTCGGGTAATTTGGGATTGTAAATTTGTCGTATATCCCGGTTAAGTGGAGAAGTTTTTATACCTGTTGGAAAGAGATAATTATATCTCACGCGTTAAATTGCAGTTTATTAAAGGTCATATCGACGAGATTGTGTTATCTTGTCGCATTCCGAGAAAAATGCGTTGTAATGTTTAACCTTGTCATTCGCCGCCCTCATGTTTGACCTCGACACAACAAAACTGAAGCACGCAATGTTAACAATAACAAACGCTCTTGTATGTTGTTCTAGGCATTGTCCCGAAATATAGTTGAATTATGATGCCAAAGTTCCGATTTATAATCAAAAATGTAAACATCACAACTATCCCGAGCAGGTGGAAATAACATGAAAATGTATGATTTTACCGCATTTCTGGTGTAATGTCACTTTTTCAGTCTAAATCGAGGTAAATTACATCATAAAAGAGGTAATAATCAATCTTTCAAAATTACACCTTTCAAATTTACACATGTTTTTAATGTGAGGATTAAAGTCGAGTTTAGGAGATCTGAGTAGGTCAAAGAGTGAGATATTGAAGCATCCTAAACACAGTTTAGCTCAAATTGAGACAAGATAGCACACAGGAGTCCTCAGTTTACCTTAAAGCTACAAAGCGAAAAATCCGATGGTAAAATCGCATGCAAAAGCATGCACATCACCTCCGTCAAAATAAACACTTAATATTACACACTGCATGTAAAATTTTAGCTGTGTACACAGCAAAAAAAGTAGTAATCCAGCTGCGTGTATAAGGCTTGGGTGTAAAATAAATTTTGCAATATTTTATGAAATTCTGTGTAATATTACACCCTGAAATATGTAGCCCATCAGTATGGGAAACCTACTCGACCGAAATATCAAGCGCATATATGTATTTATCCTCTCCATTTTTCATCGGTCTGTTGGCCGAGCGGGCAAAGGCGCCAGTCCTTACTGATGGTTCTGGGTTTGAATACGGTCGGCTGCAACTTTTTTTTTGTCTTTACAAAAATTGTAAATGAAGTGTGTAATATTAAGTGTCTTTTTTGACGAAGGTGATGTGAATGCTTTTGCATGCGATTTTACCATCGGATTTTTTGCTGTGTATCCAACTAGCGATATCTCGGAAAATATTGGTTCGATTTGCTATGTTAAACAATATTTTGATTGTGTAATTGTCTGCTCTTTAATTGTCAGCTATCTACAACTTTGTAGAACATTGTTTTACTTTAAAACATAACCTTGCAAAGTTAGAGTAAACACGAAATTTTACAATGATTTTTTTTAAATGAAAAAATGACCCTTCTGGGTTAATGTAGATTCTAAAAGTACATTAAATTTCTCTTAAAAACACATGTTCCATTTTTTTTACGGTTGAGTAACCAAAAATGGCCGAGTTTTTAAAACTTTTTTAGTGTTTTTTCGATGAATAATACCTTTTTTTCGCAATTTTGAGAACACTGCCAAATTGGGCGTCCAATTTTACATAAAAGTCCCTTGACACCAAATATTTACCTTATCACCATTTCAGGCTGCAAAAGATTGAAAAACATGTCTCTTTTCGCATGATCAACAATGGCAGGGGTCGTACCGCCTCTCCGTCACGAGATATCAAAAAACAAAAAACGGCCCTCGGATTCGTGATCAGGGACAAAAGTTATCTCTTAGGACAACATTTTTCACGCAAATCGAAGAGGGGTCGGGGCAACTTTTCCCGATTTCGTGTGAGTTGGTATAGAATTACCCATTTGTACTTCACCAGAGCTGAGAGACTTAAACTTCAAAATATGACAGCTACTTCATTGCTTAAGCACGATTTATTTTTATATTTGTGGAGTTTTAGCATACAGTAAAATTATAAAAATATTTATTTCTAGAATGTCGTTGGTTGAAAGCACTTCTTTAATGGGTCCACCTATGAAGTAACATAAATTAATAATTTAACTATTCTTTCTACTTTTTTTCCAGACCCCGCGCCAAGATGACGCGACTTGGCCTGTACTTCGCGGCATCATGGACACTGCTATGCACCTACAGCGCCGCCCTGCCAGATGTAAGTTTAAAAAAAAGAGTCAGTGAGCATTCCTGCGTACACTAAGCGACTGAGAGTACACACTTCGATCAGTTAATTAAAATAGTTGATCCATCAAGCGGGGGAGGAGAAGGGGGTGTTTAAACTTGCTGGGGTGGTGATCACTGATGAACAAATGCAAATACCATTCGCTGACGACTTCCACCAGCACGGTGCTGCGTCTGAAGCAATTCAAGAACGAAAGTGTGTATACTTAATCGCTTCAACGGGCGGCTCGATACCACTTAACCGCAATATAATATAGTAATTATAATCACCGTGAGAAATCCACGCTTTAAATATGCGAAACTGCAAAAAATAGAAGAAAAAAAAACGCTCTCATTCACTAACCTGGCGGCTGAAGCTATGTGAGAGCTAAATTAGACCGAATGCATATCATTATAGAAATCTCGCACCAAATGTGGAACAAACAGCTACGACTAGTAGCTGCGGCTAGAGTTAGTAGTGAAACAACAACAAATAAATCGAAGCAAATTGCGCGCGAACGAGAACAAAACCACCAACCGAACCGGCTCGGGCTGGCAACACTGGGCCTGTGAAATCCGCCCGCCACATTTATGGCAGCCCTTTTTTGACTGTATTATCAGATTGCATAATCGCGCCCGCGCTGATCCGAGCGAGCTAAGCAGCAGCGCTTAAGTTGGTGCACATACCTACTTAGAGTTTTGGGGGGGTGGCGGTGGTGCAACGTTGGCTGGTACGGGGTGGTTTTGTGTGGCAAGCATCGGTTGCAACAATGTGAGTTGGGCCAAGTCGTAGCCTAGTGTTTGTTTCATTCATTGGAAACCCAATTGGTATAGTGCAAATGGTGGAGTTCTGAATGTCTGTCTGTGTGTGTAGTTGTTTGTGTGCATGATGGGCAAGGTGGGTTGCATTGTTTGCATTGCATGCAATATGCACGACGACCACGACAACGACGACGAAGGATTTCTTCGAATTGCACCGATACTGTTTTGACTTTGACTATATAGTGGAACCGTAAATAGATGAGAGTTTATTCAAGAAAGGAATTTTCATTGAGATTGGATGATCATTCTACTTGAATAATGGTCAAGAGTCAATAACTTGAGAAAAAATGTCTAAACCCAACAAAAAAGGATAAAGTTATACAAAAATACCAGAAAGTTACTGTTGTTCCAAGGTTCAGTGCATTAGAAGATACCATCATAGTAATTTTTTCCACATCAATTTGTTTTATATGTTTCATAGTTTGCAAAATCATGTTATGTTGGTTTAACAAAATTTAACATATTTCCTAATTGCGGTTTGGTTGAGCGTTTAGATTTGTTATTTTGAGAAACTTGAGCAGAACTGATTTTTTTATTTATATTTATTTCTTAATACAAATTGTATGTTTAAAAATAGATTTTGTTAAAAAACAAGTGAAGAGTTTCAATTTGTTTGCGTTCTATGAATAATTTCAGAAAATTTCAATTCAATTCAATTTGGTTTTATTTGTGAATAATCCAAGTTACAACGAGTTCATTTAGGTATGTAACAGAGTTTTGGTGTTCCTTTCAGCTGTATATTACATCGTAATTCAATCGAACTATGGAATAGACAAGAGTAAGAAAAAGTTTTCAAAAAACTTACAGAAATTTTTCAGAAAATCTTCATTCAAAAATTCTGTTTCTTTAAATAAAAAAGTGTTGCGAGTAACAAAAGATTTTTATTTGAAATTGTTTTAGTTAAGTCGTTAAGTTGTATGTAGATACTGCATGGAAATAGACAAAATCCCGAAGTTATGCATTGTTTTCATGATCTTGAGAACCACGAAGGAATGTATTAACGTGTATAGTTCAAATGCTCCATAGTAGGGCGTCCCAAAAAAAAATAAAAGTTGTCAAATCTTTGGTGCTCACCCCTAAAATGATAGATTAGGATGTCAGGAACAATGTTTTCATACAACGAAAAAATCCCAAAAATGGTTTATAACTCGCGCGCGGAGCTTGAATGAAAAAAGTGCATTTTTCGAGTATTTTTCCGAATACGCGTAACAATCATACTTAAGTCATTCAAATTTGGTCGCCTTGGGCTTCAAGTTATAGTTTAATGTCCCATGAACAACTTCCTGTACAGACATGGTCTATAAAAGCTTGTGTTTGGGTATAACAGGGTGATTTTGTTAGAAAAAATTATATTTTTTTGTCTAAAAAATTTCAAAAATCGCTCCTCAAAACGAGCCAAGAAATTTTGCAGCTAAAACTAATGCATTCAGCATATAGGAAATTTTACGGAGATCATTTTTCTTTTTTTAACATTCAATTTATGTCCACGCAAAGCCAATATATTTGCATTTTAGTGATCAAAAAGTGACGAATTTTCAAAATTCTTAGTATATAAGCGTTCTTAGCATAAAACATTGGCTACTATGATTACAAACGGGAAGACATATACTTTGGATATTTTAATTTTGCTCACTCAAAAACGATATTTTTTATAACATTTCATGAAAAAACATGAGATTTTCTCACAATGTGACGGCTGCAAAATTTCTGGGTTCGTTTTGGGGAGCGGTTTTTGAAATTTTTTAGCTAAAATAATATAAATTTTTCTAACTAAATCACCCTGTTATGCCCAAACACAAGCATTTATGGACCATATCTGTACAGGAATTTGATCATGGGACATTAAACTATAACTTGAAGCCCATGGCGACCAAATTTGAATGACTTAAGTATGATTGTTACACGCATTTCGGAAAAATACTCGAAAAATGCACTTTTTTCATTCAAGCTCCGCGCGCGAGTTGTAAACCATTTTTGGGAATTTTTTGCTGTATGAAAACATTGTTCCTGACATCCTAATCTATCATTGTAGGGGTGAGCACCAAAGATTTGACAACTTTTCATTTTTTTTGGGACGCCCTACTCCATAGTCATGAATAAGTTTTTTCGTGGTTCTGAAATGCATGAACAACAATTCACGATTTCGAGATGTTTTTTCTCTGTGTAGTTTTTTTTTACGATTTTTTTCAGCAGGATGCGCTGTATCCTTTCATTATATCAAAATTGAGAGTCTCAAAGGACCCAAATCCCCCTCACTTGGAAGGTTTCGATCTTTAAAAAATTGATAAAAAAAAGTATTTTAAAATATGAAAAAAAAAACTGTTCAGATGTAATGTAATGATTAGTTTCCAAAATATCAAAGTAACGACGAAAACTTGTTTTTGCGAGAAATAAAAGGTTAGTGGTTTTGTTCATTGGAATTTCAGAAACATTCAAAATATAATTTTAAACAGGCGCAAACCTGCTAAATATGATTATCAATGCAGAAAATGTATTTCAGACTGTTTTCGGTTTATAAGACTTCTATTTCCATTGAAATTTTTAAGATTTTTGAAAAAAATATGTTTTTGTCCCCCTTATTTTTAAACTTTGAAAAATGTTTGCAACAGCTTAAGTTTATATCCACAAATTTAAAAAGACTGAACAATCGAAAAAAAACTGAAAAATGATGAATATAATTCTGATTGGTGCAAGAAACTACCGTTAAAATAAAAACTAAATAAGATGAATGCATAAAATAATAAATAAAATGAAGAAAAATTTGAACCATATAAGTGAAATTTTACATAGAACAAAAGTTGCCCAAAATGACCTCTTAACGGAGAAAAAACAACTTAGGTAGTAAAGAATTAAGTGGTACCGTGCGTGATTTTTTTTAAGTACTGAAAAATATTTAAATTCTTTTGGACACTCTGACTGAGTTGCTTTGAATATTAAAACATATTTTTACGACGACCTTGAAAAAAGTGATTTATCGAAATTTTTAAGAATTTTCAAGCTTTGTGAAGAACATAAATAACAGATCATCACTGACCATTTTCAAGTGCCCAATGCACAAGTTTAGAGGAAAATAATGTTTAAATTTCAAATGATGTTTTTTTTCAAAATCATACTTTTCATCTGATTGAATTTATAATTTTTTGAAAGTACTAAATAAGTTATCAAAAAAATAATAGGAGATTAAATCCGATAGAAGGTATAAAACTCTCAGAACTAATTTGTAGGAAAATATAGGGAAAAAAAACAACCGATCAAGAGTTTCGTTTAATACGTTTACGGTTCAAATTCAGAACAAAATTAAGCTTCAATAATTTACAGATAATCGAGGGGCAACTGCGTAAGCTGCCTCGGTAAAAACAAAAACACATGCTAGACACGTGGAAAAAACGCGCTCGTAAACACCAGCTTCAATAGTGCAGCAGTACAATGAGTTTACCTGAGAGACCCAGTCAGTACGCTTGCATGCAAAACTTTATTGAATGGACCCACAAATTACCGACAACTGCAAGCTAAACATGCTGTTTGTACAGAGCGAGAGCAATCGAGGAAAAAAATACCCTCGCGCATATTACATGCCTCCCCTTAACCGGCCTAATAGTGGGCTATGTAAAATCAATCACTTTTGCAAAATTGATATTTAGAGCGAGGATTATTGCCGTACTTAGTGGGCACATGCTTCCTGTCCACACACCGCCGGTGTGATGGTCGGAAATTTGTAATTGGAGTACCGGTCTTGGTTTTTTTTGTTGTACTTGAACTAGTTTTAAATGCTTGATTTCCCACGGAAGAATTGTGAAACTTGAATAGAACATTAAAGAATTTCGTCAGTTTGTATAAGTTTCTTTCAGATCATAGCTAATTTAAATACATTATTCAATATAAATCAGGAAGCGTGCCACAACCGGTGTTCATCCCGGTCAATTTATCATCTGCAATCGGCTAAGTGCCTTGTTAACCGGCGTAAGCCATAGCTCCGTCCATCATTTTCCCATGTTTACATAATTCCCCTCCGAGATACAATTAGTTTCCATTAGAAGGTAGTGAAACCATCAACGGAAGATAAGCGCCTGAAGCTCTCACTAGTAAATGCCCCGTCAGTCAATGTTCATCGGTTGGTTTTGCATCCAACCTGGGAAGATTAATTTGTTATTATTTTATTTGAATTATTCAATGTCATTGAAAAAATCATAAAATAAATTAAAAAAATCATTTTTGTTTTAATTTTAGGAAGAGTTTTGTATTTTACGAACGTGAGCTGAAAAGTTCATCTTCTCAGCACCCCTTTTCATTAGTATCGATATGATTAAAGTCATCAACTACCCAACTCGCTGCGGCGTGACTAACGCCCACTTTAATTTGCATTGATAAAACCTAGTGAGAGAGATCAAAACCTTACAATTAGCAGCTACTAAACGCACCTACCAACTCCATACCGACTCGAGCTTCGACATCGTCACCCGGGGCGCCAACAGACAAAAAAAAAACACTCTCATTTGCGTTAAAAACAGCTAATTAACTCAGCACAGCTCGCGAGAGAGTGAATCTCGATCGCGGTTTTTCTCATCTCATCGCGAGATCTACACCGGCAGATCGGTGAGCCATCGAGGAAGTGAACGTTGCCGGGGCTGGTTTTCACCTCTGTACTAGGGGTGATGTTGAGGCACCTGTCTTGCCGCGATAGTCGGCTTTTTTTTCTTTCCGGTATGTCTATACAGAGAGAGTGTTTAGTGCACGCGAATAGTTTTAAAGTCAGGCAAATTTCGTGTTTTCACCCTATTTTTAACCTGACTGAGCTGACTAGGCTATGTTTATTCTGTTGTGTTCGCAAAACATAGTTTGTTCCGCGCTAAACGATGCTAAGTAAAACAACAAATTATATAATTTATTTCAGGATTTGGTTAGTTTAGTTCTTTAAAAAATAAATTGTATTTTAACAAAATGTATCAACATTTAACAAGTTTAATAATTCAATTATTTAAGTGTTATTTAAAATCCTCAACTTACGACAACGATCATGAAAAAATGTCATTAATCATCATGAAATTTAGAATACTATGGGTCAAATACTTCCTTCTCAGAAGATTGAACCATTGAACCTATCAAATCAAATCAGATTATTCGCTCTACAGCATTGCCTTGGCGTTCTCGATTGCGAGATTCCTACTCGATACTAGGTGTCCGAAGGCTTGATTGGTGAGGCAATTGCAAACCTCTTTTTACACCTTAGCTTCCATTCACCCCTGTATTCAAACTGACGACCTTTGGATTGTTAGTCCAATTGCCTACCAGCGACTCCACCGAGACAGGACCCAGGGAGACGACTCCTACACCTGGATTGAGCTAACGACATAACCCTCAGGTTAGACCGGGGCCAACATTTACTTCACCGTCCGACGGAAGGCGTGATCAGACAAATCTCGTCTCGAAAAATGCCACCGGTACCTTCTGGGATGAGAAGCAAATTGCATGTTACAATAGTTCAGTTGTTTTGAAATCATTAGTTTTCAAAAAAAATTAAGATTTAACGAAAACAAAAATTTTAGCGAATAAAAACATGTTGCGATAATAAACATCGACAATTTTCAAAAATTCAATAGATTTTTGAATCAATGCATTTCAGCTGATTGCACTTAAATTTCCATTAAAGCTTTGAAGTTTTTTGAAAAAAAAAAAATTGCCCTCTGATTTCTTGGGCCAACTTTGAAGGAGGGGGGACATAAACTTTGAATAAAATTTGTACCAGCCTTACAAAATTTATGTAAATATGAGTAATTCTCTACAGTTTCTCAATTTGTTTAAAGAGATTTTTAATTTTGTATTTTTTATTTGAATGCATGCATTTTCTATGTCAAAAAAAGCCACTAAACACTAAATCTTTAAAAAATCGAAATATTGTCAAATCAAATAAAAAACTTTTTGTTGCATGCAAAATCAAATTGTCGATCGAAAATTACTGCACACTTTTTATGATACAGTGCTCCATTTTTAATTTATTTGCATTTGAGGGCGAAAGTTTTGGAAAATGTATAGTTTTTTGCAATATTAATACACTTTATGAAGAATTTTCAAAAAATATTTTCGTGAATTTTTCAAAACAAATTATTTTATTTAAACATTGTTTAGTTTATTACAAAGTTTTGTTTCCCTCCTTCAGAATTTCCCAAAAAATAAGGAGCAATACAAATTTACATTGCCAGAAATTTTGTAATTTTTTGAACTATTTTGTAATTTCTCCAGTTTCAGGTAATCTTTTAACCAATAAGGCCGTTGCAAATATTTTTTGAATTTTATGTCCCTCGACTCTGACCAAAGTCGAGGGGGGGGCAAAAAAATAAAAAAGTATAAAAATTGAAATAACGAGCAACGGTTACAAAATTTGAATGAAAAAAGTGTTTTAAAATGCATTATACACCTGTCCAGTTGTTTTGCCATCATTAATTTCCAAAATATCTAAATATTTACGAAAATTTTATTTTTTGCGAAAAATATTTTTTGCGGTGCATTGGAATTTCATAAAAAATCAAAACATTTTTAAAGAAGTCCAAACATGCTAAATATGATCATTAATGCAGAAAAATGCATTTTAGATTGTTTTCAGATGATTAGACTAATATTTTCAAGGAAAATATGAAGTTTTTTGGGAAAATATTTTTTTTGCCCCCTGATTTTTCAGACCAATTTTGAAGGGGGGGCGACATAAACTTTGAAAAATATTTGCAACGGCCTAATGAGGTGTAAATAAAAAAGCTGGTTCATTTAGTTTTGTAGAACAGGTACTTCTTGCCTGGAAATTTGCAAAATAGGTTCAGCTGTCATAATGCTTATGCGCCCCTTCAAATGATGCTTAAAAATATTAATATACTGTGGAAAAAACTCATAAAATCTATAGTAAATTCATCAGCATACATTGTATAATGATCATTTTACATTTTAGATCAAATAAAGACCTTTAATTTGTTTTGCAAATTTTTAAAAATGTAAGATTTTGTTTATTATTATTTCATCGATATGTTGCAAATGTTAGATAGTAGCATAATTGTTATGATATATAAAGATACTTTTAGGTTCAAAATTTCTAAAATCATTCTTGAAATTTGAAAATTAGTGCTTTTTGCTCGACCTCGACCAGAGCCGAGAGATTAAAACTTTAAATAAAATTTATAACAACCTTATCGGACTGCTTGTTGCTAAAAATCAGCCTCTTAACGATACACATCAACCATAGCTTTTGCACCCAAATTTCTGTTACAGACATTTTAGTGTCTTCAATACTACGGGAACTATCGATATAATTTATTTTTTTCATCCCCTAAATAACTGTCTTCGTAGTTATTTGCAACAAAGTTTGACTATTTTTACAATCAGATTCTTGCAGCATTGGATCCGTAAGTTTGACAATTTTGGAATAAGAAGACAACAACTTCCTTGGATGCTGTTCACCCTTAAAGTTCTGCAAAAATATCTTTGCGTCGTTAAATAACTCCTAATTTTTATGATTTGATTTGTAATGTTAAAAAATGAAACATTAGTGAAAATATCTGCTCTATTCAATTTAAAAATAATTTTGAAATTTTAAAATCTAGCGCAACATTTAAAAGTATCCAAAATTGGTGTATTAGCCCATTCAAAAAGTTACTCTTGATTCAAAAATTTCGAAATATTGAAAAGGTACTAACAATAAATATATGGCAAATACAATTTGGGTTGGCCTAAGTTAGTTAAAAAGACAACATGGCTGATATGACGAAAAATCACATTTTTACAATTCCGTTGTTAACACTTTAACGCTCGGGTAGTCATTTGACCCATTTTTACCTAAAAATTCGTATAACTTTTGGTAGAATTGACCAAATTGGATGCTTCGCTTTGCAAAAGTTCCAGCTTTGTCTTTTATTATTTATTTTTTTTTTATGATGGGGGAAATATGGTCCAATTTTACATGAGGTATTCCGAATTACCCGCCCGTGTGGATCAATCGGACCGCCGCGCACTGGACTCTCAATCCAGAGGTCGCCGGTTCGAATCCCGCCATACTTTCATACACTTAGGAGCCCAGGGCGGCGAAGTCCTTGTAGATTAAAAGGAAGACACTAGTGGTTGGTACTAGCAATGGTGGCCAACAGCTATAAAGTCAACTTCGTTTTCATTCCGAATTACGTTGGGGTACCTCGGCTTTCTCATGTGGGGTTTTGAACAATATAATAAAAACATTTCCACAGAACAATGCTGGAAATGATGCAAAACTTGAAGGCTGATGCCTGCAAAAATAAATGAATTTCCGCTGCAATTCTGCTGTGAAACTGTCAACTTTTCCTGTCCTTCTGGAGAAACGAAACGGCATACTTTTCCCTACTAATAATAACAGAATGGAAAATTTAAACCTTTCAATACCAGTGCTGAAAAGTTCTACTTTTAAGCACTGAAATGGGTGCAGAAAAGTTGAAGTTTTCAACAATGGTATCTAAAAAAAAACATTTTTCATTTTTTTTGTTTTGAACGGTGAATCTACTTATGTGTGTTTGACATAAAATTACATTCAAAAAGCGTTTTTCGAAATTGCAAAAAATGTTGTAAGCAACTCGTTGCAAAACTTGTTTTTTTCAGCACTTGTCGTATTTATGTATTTATGATAAATGTACGAATCGTGCTGAAAAAATCTTCTACTATTTTGCAAACTTATTGCATAAACTAATATCTTTAAATTACAGAGGTAATTGAAACCATTCAAGCTTTACAAACCAGTTCACTCTGTCACGGTTATGCACATAATTTGGCGAACAAAATTGAGCAACACGACTACCCCAAACCCAGTAGCATATTAAAACTTTAAACGGAACAACCTCTAAAAATCTCCGCTTGCATAACTGTTTAGTTCAAGTGCAAATCCACCTGCCAGCTGCTCGTTCGACACGAAAAAAGCTATGCACCAAATTGAGGGTTTCGCAGCGGAGTGTCTCCCCTTCTTGCTGAACCAGCGAAAATAATCAGTAGCTTGCGGCGACGTTTATCGGAAAAAGAGTGTTTATCATTGAGCAACCGAGTCGCGGGTCGGCGGTTAAAACAGTCGTCATTCATAAAGTATACGGTTGAGCCCTCTTTTGTCATTTCCTTTGGTGGGTCAGCTCGGCAGCATCAGCTACCGAATGATGCAAACTTGGATGCAAAGTAGATGTTGTTGGTACCGTCATCGGTAAACACCGCCTCTACTACTATCTGCTAGTCGAACCGGTTAAGCAAGAGCCAGGTAGCAGCGGATACACGCGCGATTGTAATAGCCTCACGTATTGGTACTTCAACGGGGTCAATTTCGTTGATTGGACGGTAGTCGTCGGGGAGTAGAATCGAAACAAAACAAACAGTTCGATTGTTTCATATCAGACCGGCAGGGTGACCGCGACGGCGATGACGAATGACGTTCTGGGGGTTAATTAACCTGCCTCACTTGCGTTTGCTGCCCTCGGCTATTAGCGGGTTTTCTCGTATCACCGCTTCGACATGGGGCATTGCATAACTAGGGTCGACTTCCGGTGTGACCTTGCCACCAGTAGTCGCCACTAGTGGCGGTCACCTGTCCAAAGTGGCATGTTAGACGGTTTTGTGAAGGGAGATTAGCAGCTTGCAATCAGATGAATGTGGCATAAAGTTGACTCAATCTTCTATAATTCGCCTCTAGAAGGGCTTTGGTCAAAAATTTCGCTATTTTTCTACAAAGCTTGCGTTCAGTTTATTTGAATCATAGTTTCGGTTATCTTTGTAGTATTTGTAGTTTGTAGTTGTAAACCAAAAAAGATAACCTTTGTTATTGTTAATGTAGTTGACTAGAAACAACAAAAAATTGGAGTAGTCAATCCAAACAGTATACAATGTTTAGAGTCACACTTCAAGGATTCAATCCACGTTTCCATTTGGCACATCACCAGAACGTGACGACACGTGTGCGCTACTGTTTTCAATTGAAAGCAAACATAAGCTAGTCCTTCCGTTTGCCTCAAAATGATTAACGACCTAGCGAACAACTGTCTAGCTCGATTAGTTTTGTCACAACAAGTCTCCGTAAACCAGTGACAATTTAACAAGCTCGAATTTACCTGTATGCAAAAATATTTATTATTTCCACCTGGTGAACATGCTCAGTACGTGATGAATGTCCAAACGGTGGATTCCCACGACTTCTAGGTTCTAAGGCAACACAACACACAACTCGCCGTACTCGCCGTACGCGCCTAGACAACAGTTCTGGGAACTTTTTGCGCGCGAGGATCTTAATTATCGTGGCTAGGCCGAGTGACATGATAATTAATGTTCGATGCAGCAAACAGAGTGCATCTTTTTCGCAAATGTCGATCGTGATGTTGCAAGTGTAATTATGGGAAAAAAAATTGGCGCGTACGTCAACGTCACGTACAAAAGGGGATGATCTTTAGCACGGATCGGCACGTGCCCGATTATTGCGTAAGCTTGTTCGGCCTGATTGCGTCTAGTGTTGTTTTGGTCATTCATCCCGTGCGCGTTGCCAAGATAGCAAGACCCAACCTCCCGCCAATGTGAACAACTTTTGCGCTGTGTGCTGAACAACCTAGACCTAGGCCTAGAAGTCGATACGCGAGTCGTATCGAACACGCCCCGGTACGAAAGCTGGCGCTGCGGCAGTGGATATCCTTCCTCTTCGGAACCAGTCCCCAAACAGAGCGCCCTTGTCGGTCACCGGACAGCAAGTGCCGTATCGTGTACAGAGGTAATGTCGTAGGTTGGAGCTTGCTGGATATCCTTCAACGGGGCCGAATTTGGAAGCGAGAAGCAATTGGCGGTGATGTGAAAAGTTGGAAACGTAAACAGCAGAAATCGCACCAGCAAAAAAAAAAAAAAAACTTCAGCGATACGCAAGTTAAGGGTATCGCGTGGAGTACAGTCAGCGTTCGTGTAGTGTAGTTGGATAAAGATCTGCATCTAACACGGAAAAAATGAATCTGTTGAAAACATCGTGAATATAAATAGTTTACAATTTGTTTAAAATTCATGGCTGATATTCTAAGCTAAAAGACTGTCTTTATTACTTTGTGATTGTCTTGAAATTCAGATTCCCAAAAAAGTGTCCATGTGGTTTATGTTTGTTCCCTTTTCTTTGACCTATGATGCTCATAACGTCATGATTCGATTTCCCGGACGCTTCGAAACACGGACACCTCATCTTGTTTTATTAATCATATGGATATGTGTTCGCATAATTATTGTCAAAACTGGACGCTGTAGCCAACTCAAAAATAATTAAATTAAATAGAAACATGAGTTTACCAAAACTGTGAAACATTTCACTGAAATATTTCATAGGTGTTCGAAGCACCGGGAAGGCAAAGCAGAAATGTATGGTTCTGATTTTCTTAAATTTGAGCAAATTTTTATACAAAATATTGATTGTTTTGATGTTAACAGCTTATTTGAGACCTAAAGAATGCCATTCAATTAAATTTCAGTCCAAATTTGTGCGATTCATAAGCAAAATCGAGTGTCCGGAATTCGAATCAAAAGTGCCTGGATTTTGAATCAGTTTTTATCAGTGTCCGGGATTCGAAGCACAACAAGTCATTTTAATTTTGAAATTCTGATGAAAAATTGTTAAAAAAGGCATATTTTGCATGCATGTTCTTAAAATTGGCTGTTAGTACTACATCCTGATGATATTTCTACATTTCACACTTATTGCATGATTTTTTGTTAGCTGTACCAAAAATGATATGCTACTAAGTGTCCGGATTTCGAATCATGACGTTATTTGACCAGATTTGATAAATTGATTTGAACTTTATTTTTTAAATTTGCAGGAAGATCCGAAGTTAACCAAATCCAACCTGATGTTTATAACTCGGGACTGCGGAAACCAAATTCAACCAAACTTCGGGACAATGCACAGAATGGTCCCAAACAAAACGTGTTTGTTATTGTTTACATTGCGTGCTCTCGTTTTTGTTTATTCAAAGTCAAACATTGAAACGCGTTTTTCCCGGAACGTCAAAAAGCAACGTACGACATGATAGCACGATGGCGTTGAATTGATAAAAGTTGCACAACTTTAATTACAATGATTGTTTTAACAAAGAATTGAAAGTTTTTCTTTTATTATTCCTATTAGAATGAGAATAAAGGATAATGCTTATTTAATACTTCCCGAACCCTTAAAATCATTGTTGGTGTTAACTCAAATTAAAGGAAAATTGTGATGCTATGAATAGAACAAAACATATCTAAAAGTGACAGGGTAAATCTAGAAAAAAAAAAACACTCAACAGCCAAAATATAATTACTGGAGGTTGAAGAAGTGGTTAAGACTTGGATTAAGAGCAATTCTTCAAAAAAATCGAAATCGAAATCAACTTCAGAGTAGTTAAGGGGTTATTATTAACCCAACACTACCCCTCAACCCCGCCTCTAAAGGGCTTCGAACGAAAAATTCGCCAAAAATAAAATGTTCAACCAATTTTTGATCTTTAAAAAGCATTGGAAAGAAGAACTCTTAAAATTTTAGAAAAATTTAGGGTTGGAAGCTCGACTTGATTTATGTGACTTTGCCAATGTTATATGAAATGTAATTTTTTTAGAGGTCAACATTGGCTGTGTTTTTGAATAACAATTCCTTTATTTTGAGTAAAAATGAGTATGCAGAAATTTTTGTGTCCCAGACTATACCTCTACGATTTTTTTTGCAATTTACTAGAAAGGCAACAGATATGATGATATAATGATAGGAGATGGTAGAACAGGCCAAATACTATCAAAAACGAACATAAAATAAACAAGATAAATGCAAATTAAAATACTAAAAATTAAACAAGAAAAACATAAAACAAGAGAAGTAAAGTTTTTCGTTGAACAAAAGTTGCTTAAAATGACCTACTTAACGCGGAAAAAATAAAAATTCACGAAAAAAATCTGGGCAGTAGAGAGCAGTTAAACTACACCCAACCGGCGGTCGCGTGATTGTGATACATGGCGGCATGAAAGTATATCAGAATCTGCATGAAATCTGTCCTCATGCATTTTTTGCGATATAGGGGTATGACATTTTTGCCCGTTACCGATAATTATCGACATTACCGACGGCTTTTTGGTTGTATTTCACAAAAAAAACCCTCAACAGAACGAGGATTGAACCACCAACTTCTTGGTTTTTAATCCGACACGCTACCACCGCGCCATAGACGCATGATGAAAAGTGAGTGAAAGAGCACCAATATATGCTTCTCTTTGCTCGGGGACGGGCCAGCATTATATGTGTTGGTGAGAACTGCAGATCGCTGAAATGTTTACACGCGGGCAAAAATGATCTAGGGGCTTGCTGCAAATTTTTTTATAAAATGTGACATTTTCTGCAGCAAATCCACTGTTGCAGATTTTGCGATATATTTTTCCTTTGGGTGTAGACAATCAAAAATAAGACAAGGATTTTTTTTGGATAATCGGCTTTGGATAATCGAGTCTGAACTGTATCGTTGGAAATAAATAAATCTTAAATAAAGTGTTTTTTTTTATTTTTACATTTATAAAAAAACAACTGTATTTCAGAACAGGGAGGGCCTCGACTGTTTGCCCAGTTCGGTCGGTTAGTTTCGTTCGCGAGTTTTAGATTATATTTTTTCGGTGTAATATTTTAATTGGCGCCGTAAAAATGTCTCATTCAGTGCGTGTGAATGATTGTAGTGCGGGAATGGTAAAGTTTTGAGAAATTTCCGCGGAATTAGTGTGTTTTTTGAGGAAATAAATTTGTATTTCCGAGTGATTCCATGATGGAAGCTTTTATAAGCAGGGCCGTGGATGCCAGGTGTTAGTGTATTGGTAGGATAAGGTTACAGAACGGAAAAGAAATAGGCCTTGCGACAGCTTTGCGTCTCTTTCGTGGTTGTGCAGCGCGGAGTTGTGTGTTGGAGCGAGACGGGAAGCGCGGTGATTCGGGTGATTCGGACGACTGGCATTGAGCTTTGTTCGTGTGCGTGCCGTGTTGTCGGTCACACTCCTGATGATGAGAGCGAGAACGCTCGATGTCATCATCGTGATCTGTGCTAGGCGTTGATGATGGCCAGGAGAGAGTGTTGCTGAGAGTGATGCGAGAGTCTTCAGTTTGGCAGCAACTTTGGTGAGCCCGTTTTGATTTGAGTTGTATTGTTGATTTGATTTTGGTTGGCCGCGGTGGGTTTTCTTGAAGTAATTCGTTGGATGTCAAAAATTGATCGCGGTGGATATTTTTCTACCACATTTTTTTTTGTGTGATCAATGCTTTGGTGGATTTTTGACGGTTCCAATTATTTCAGGAAGGTCCACCGCGGTTGGCCGAATTCGGATTAACAATAAAACTTTGCTGTTTTTCTGTTTGATTAGATAACGTAATGAGGAAGGGATGAATGAAGGTTGAGCGTGTGCGGGTGTATGTATGTGTGTTTGTGTATTTTTTTTTTGCTGTAACGTAACTTTAAGCAAAACTCTCCACTGAACATTTCAAGTCTCTAAAACAGTAATTTAAATTAATTAGTTTTTTGTGTGATTGGCTGAGTGAATGAATGAATGAAAGAGTATTGCCGAATAAATGAAACGTGTCCAAAGGCTCTGTCGGTTTCTTCTCCGCGCAGCTCGAAAATCAAACCAAAAAATATTTCGTCAACAAAAATCTGCATGAAAACCTTAGGGGTTTGCAAAACAGCAACGAAAAACTGCATGAAATCTGCCAAACTGCCTGAAAATCAACAGTTTTTCCTCACAGCTACTCGAAATCCTTGATGTTTTGTTTCAAAAACATTGGTTTTTAGGCTGGCGCGGAGAAGAACAAGATGCCCCGTCGCCGGCCAGATGGCCATTTTTCTTTGAATCGGCAATATGTAAATTACTAATGATATATTTGTTTTCAGGGCAAGCTTACTGCTGATATAAGAACGAACGGGTAGCGTTTCTCGGTGGTCGAGAGATCGATTTTATTTTAATGAAATTTAGTCCGATAGATTAGTCCGCGTCGGGTCAGTTTTGTGTTGCGCGTTTGTCGCCGTGTTTGATAAACGATATAGCCGTTTTTTCGTGTATTATTTCTACGATTTGAAAGTATGTGTTTTGTAGGTTCGCTATACGCTTGCGAGGTATAAATTTAACATTTTAAAAGACGTTTTCCGTAAAACGCTTGGAAAAAATAACTCTCAGCAGTATAGCTCGGAGAGCACGATAACGAGTATTTCTCCTTCGCGGTTGTTAGGCCCTTCATGTAGCTTCGTAACTCATCAGTTATCGGTCGCTAATCCTATAATTATTCAAAAGTTGAAATCGTCTATGATCCACTCGAATTAAACACTTTACGTAGGGTTTGATATTTTACCTGTTAAATACATTCTTTGTGGTTCTATCTTTCCACAGCCGGCTGTCTAAGATAATCCATCTAAACGTAAATAAATTACAAATAAACGGGAATAGTCTCAACAGCAGCATCCGATTGCTTGCCTTGGGAATAATACATCAACCCATTAAACAAAACTTATCGATTATTTGGGTCACATCATCATCTTCTATGATGAATCCTGACCATTACCCTTCCCTACTAACAAAATCCCAAGTAGAAGTAGTTTTCCGGCACACGCGGGGGTGTGGATATCGTATAGAACCCACCCTTGGTAGCAGCCTGTGCTAACTAACATTCCCGTCCCATTCCCTCGAGATCTACAAACTGACATGGCGGGCGCCGTTGGTGGCCAACGACTGTTACCTATCTGCAGCAGTTCTAGTTTTGATGATCTTGATTTTTTATCTTTTCAGCGCATGCATGCATGCTGTTGATATGGGAAACATCACTAGATCGTTGAAGCGTATGTTCGCTTGTGCTGATAGGATATTACGGTCCTGTTCAGCAACGGAGAAGGACAACCATGGGTGGTCTCTCATGCTCATGCTCATGCTCATAAAAAAACAACTGTATTTCAAATTTAATTCCATCAATTTAATTATAAGTAATTAATTATAATTTATAACACCTCTTTAGTAAACCTTATGGAGCAGCCGTGGCTGACTGGCTACGCTGTTCGCTTTGTAAGCGAATGATGCTGGGTTCGATTCCCATCTGCTCCAAACGATAAATACTATTACTAGAAACTATATACGCGCTGGGTCTTTGTCCACTTGACAAGGGCTCGGGAGTTCTGAATAACGTTTGAATGCGATTGTTGCAAACGTTCTTTAGGGCGGCGCTTTTTGATTCAAGCTGAGGTACCTTGCGCACGGCTAGCCTGCGTAGAAATGGGTTGCCGAAGCTCGGCAGAGCTAACACCTTCCAAATGCCTATGCGAGTTATTTGCATGTATAGGATATAAAATCTAAAATACATGGAAAAAACTCAATTTGTAAGAAGCGACCGCGTTGTCCCGTTTGGTTGGTTGCACACACACACACAACACCTCTTTAGTAAACCTTAAGAATTAAATTTTGAGCAGATCTTAAGATGAAGTTGGTTGAATATTTAAGAGAATTGAATGTTTCCTTTTCCTTTTGCCTTTCTTACTAAAGAAAGGTATAGTGTTTGCTTTTGGCTCCGACTCCAATTCAAGCTTCGTTCTCAAATCATTTCTCGAGAAATATAAATTCGAAAAATTTGCAAAAAATCATGGACGATCGATTTTCGACGCCCGATCGATTGACAATGACAGAATTGGTCTACCTCAATATCCGAATTTTGGCGCTTAATTTACTGTAGAGCACGCGTGACGTCCGTGTGTGGTAAAAAAGTGCTCAATTTTGTGGTAGGGGGTTTCTCAGAGCCCACATTATGGATTTAAGCTCTCTTGGGCGCATTTGAAAGGGGATGTGCTGAACCTGAACCAGTTCCATACCAAATTTGAATTTATCCATTTTTTATGGGGACTCGGTGTTTGCGGAACACCTGCGGCCGACCCCTCGGTGCGCGGCCGGTCTGTCAACGCGAGCGTCGTTGCGTGCTTTTGCGTTGAAGTGGGTGAAAAACAAACAACAATAAACATCAGTCCGAAGAAGTTTTGAGGAGAGCAAGACGTGTTTCATTTTTCCTCGCGCGCGATCCTTAATCCGCCGGAAAGCCGTCGCGTGTGGCCACTTTGTTCCGACAAACAAAGTAGGCCAATTGTATACAGTCCGCTAACACTCGGAGTGTGTTTTCACCAAATCAGGCGGTTTTCAAATGAAAATTCGGTCGAAAATTGAAGTATTGAAATCGTTTATTTATCCAAAAAATTGCATTTTTCCAGCCCTACATCCTCCCAAATTTTCATCCACGTCGGTAATGTGGTTCTTGATTTACAGCTTGTGGACTAATTCACTGTGAGGGGGAAAAACCCCTAAAAAAGGTAAAAGCCAACTTTCACCAAATGCCAAAACTATTCCTTTGGCATTTTATCTAAATTTTTTTCTCCACATCATAATCTAGACCATACTCGATGTTCTGAAACAAATTTGACCTCATTCGGATTTATCGTTCAGATTTTAGAAAATTTCCATTTTTGCCTTTCTTACTAAAGAAAGGTATAGGGTTTGCTTTTGGCTCCGACTCCAATTCAAGCTTCGTTCTCAAATCATTTCTCGAGAAATATAAATTCGGAAAATTTGCAAAAAATCATGGATTTTCGTCGCCTCGTTGACAAGTTGTCAAGTTGAGCTTCACATGCAGACGCGAGCAATGCTGGCGCGTGATGCTGGCGCGTATAGAGTTTTGATACTAGATTACCCCCTTTTAGTGCAAGTTGCTTTATCGATTGCTCGTTCATCACATATCGCCTATCATTATTTTCTATGCTAAGCTTCAGTGAACGCAAACTAGACGCAAGCAGCTATCTGTTCTGAAGCCTCATGCTCATTCTTTTGCCTTTCTTTTTTGTTTTGCTCATTCTCTGATTGAACTCTGAGCGAACGAATTTCTGGGAAGCGTCCAAGCTTCCCATGTGCCAGTGACAACGCACATCGCGGGTTTGGTTTTCTAGCTTCGGCACTAGCCTTTTTGTGTATTAGTATTTTTGTTCATCGTACCAGCGCACCAAGGTGGTTTATTCGGTACGTTTGCGTTTGTCGTAGTGAAGTCCCACCGAGCGCTCAGCCGTTGTATGCTTCCCAATCCCAAAAACGCCTAAATGCATACTACATACTCATGCATACTTATTGAAAGCTCACAGAGCAATTCCAGCTCAAATCAGGAATTTTTCTGGTACTTTTGTACCCGACCCTCTCCGATTTCAATGAAACTTTGTAGACATGTTATCCTAGGCCTATATAAGCCATTTTTGTGTATATGGAGCCAATAGTACTCGAAAATAACATTTGAGAAGGGCCTAAGGTATTTAAATATTTTTGTATTTTGCAATTTAAAAATTACTGTATCTCGAAGCCATTGCGTCGTATCAAAAAGTGGTCAAAGACAAACTTGTAGGAAATTGGACGGGCTTTCTGAAAAAAATACACTGAAACAAAAATACACGCTACATCTATGAGATTTTTGGATTTTTAAGTCTAAAACTTAAATTTAAAGGTGTTGTCACGATTTTTTTTCGTTCAAAATTTTTGAGGAAATAGCCTAAGATGTTACCAAAAGACTGACGAAAAATGCAGGATGGTATGTCTCTCCTAAAAAAATACAAAAATCATTTACTAAAACTGTTTTTTTGAAAAGTGGTCTAAACGTCAAAATTTTGAAAAACCCATAGTGGGAATCGATTCCCCAGACAATTTTACATAAAAGTCTCTATATTGACCATTGTCCTATGTCCAGTCCTTGGGAAGATACAGCGGTTTTAAAAATAAAAATGATGAAAAAATTTAGTTTTTGGTGGTTTTTGGCAATTTCTATATGACAGACTTGGTTTTTCAGTCTCGTAAATATTTTTACCGGAAAGCTCGTCCATTTCCCATAAGTTTGCCTTTGACAGCATTTCAATTGGATGTAAGGGCTTACAGTTATAAGCTTAATTACATTGTTAATAACTGAAAATAGAATATTTTTTTAAGTGTGGTAGAAACCTGGATAGTAAATTAGCTTACGTAAATATCAAAACGAATCAAATCAAAAAGCTGTCAAAGGCAAACTTATGGGAAATTGGACGAGCTTTCCGGTAAAAATATTTACGAGACTGAAAAACCAAGTCTGTCATATAGAAATTGCCAAAAACCACCAAAAACTAAATTTTTTCATCATTTTTATTTTTAAAACCGCTGTATCTTCCCAAGGACTGGACATAGGACAATGGTCAATATAGAGACTTTTATGTAAAATTGTCTGGGGAATCGATTCCCACTATGGGTTTTTCAAAATTTTGACGTTTAGACCACTTTTCAAAAAAACAGTTTTAGTAAATGATTTTTGTATTTTTTTAGGAGAGACATACCATCCTGCATTTTTCGTCAGTCTTTTGGTAACATCTTAGGCTATTTCCTCAAAAATTTTGAACGAAAAAATCGTGACAACACCTTTAAATTTAAGTTTTAGACTTAAAATCAAAAATCTCATAGATGTGGCGTGTATTTTGTTTCAGTGCATTTTTTCAGAAAGCCCGTCAATTTCCTACAAGTTTGTCTTTGACCACTTTTTGATACGACGCAATGGCTTCGAGATACAGTAATTTTAAATTGCAAAATACAAAAATATTTAAATACCTTAGGCCCTTCTCAAATGTTATTTTCGAGTACTATTGGCTCCATATACACAAAAATGGCTTATATAGGCCTAGGATAACATGTCTACAAAGTTTCATTGAAATCGGAGAGGGTCGGGTACAAAAGTACCAGAAAAATTCCTGATTTGAGCTGGAATTGCTCCACAATTTTGCCTAACGCCTAAATGACAGTTTAGTGAATTACAGTAGGCGTTTCAAAGCTTTCAAGAACATTTATGCGGCTTTACCGTTACATCGTTGTTTACAACACGGATAATTCTCGGGTGTTGAAACACTTTCTGCTAGTCATTTTGTAACCACTTTAACGCATTGGAGCAAGACGGAATTATTTTGTTTTCTCGTTAATTCTTGATATTTTGAAAAGTGCAATAAAAAACACTCAGAGAATACGAACAATTTAGCGATATGCAGAAAACATTACGAACATCGCAAATTGTGAGCTAATTCTCTGTCTCAAAAACAATGTGTTCTGATTTAAAAAATCGAAAATGCTTGTGTGCGAGCACAGCTTAGGCGTCATCCATAAAGTATGTCACGCTAAAATCGGCCAAAATTAACCCCCCCTCCCCCCTATGTCACACTTTGTCACGCTGGCTCTGATCCCCCCTCAGAAAGTACGTCACGTTTTGTCGGACCCCCCCCCTTCCTCCGCACTATCTTGTTTTTGTACAATTTTACACAGTAAAAAAATCATGGTAATATTACATCTGTGTAATTTTACCACTGAAAATGAGTAATTTTACCACTTTTCTGGTGTAATGACACTTTTTGAGTCTAAATTGAGGTAAATTTACATCAATAAATCTGTAAAATTCAACCTTCAGAAATCACAGCTTCGAAATTTACACATTTTTTTACTGTGTGGCATGATTTATAAAAAGGATGATTTTGAAATTCGGAATTCATTCGAGAATGTTTTTAATTTTTACAAGTTGCGTTTGGATTTTTTAAATTTTGTTCAATGTTGTAGTGATAAAAATCACCATCACAGTTTTTTGAAGCATATTAAATCTATCACCAAAAACTCTGTTTCATAAAGCCTTGAATCGTGTTTGATTTATGAGAGCAGTTCTCTACGGAATCGGTCTTTTTTCTTTAATTTTAATTTTTGTATTTTTTAATCCGGCTGAAACTTTTTTGGTGCCTTCGGTATGCCCAAAGAAGCCATTTTGCATCATTAGTTTGTCCATATAATTTTCCATACAAATTTGGCAGCTGTCCATACAAAAATGATGTATGAAAATTCAAAAATCTGTATCTTTTGAAGGAATTTTTTGATCGATTTGGTGTCTTCGGCAAAGTTGTAGGTATGGATATGGACTACACTGGAAAAAATGATACACGGTAAAAAAATTTTTGGTGATTTTTTATTTAACTTTTTGTCACAAAAACTTGATTTGCAAAAAACACTATTTTTATTTTTTTATTTTTGATATGTTTTAGAGGACATAAAATGCCAACTTTTCAGAAATTTTCAGAATGGGCAAAAATCTTTGACCGAGTTATGATTTTGAATCAATACAGATTTTTCAAAAATCGAAATATTGGTCGCAAAAATTTTTCAACTTCATTTTTCGATGTAAAATCGAATTTGCAATCAAAAAGTACTTTAGTGAATTTTTGATAAAGTGCACCGTTTTCAAGTTATAACAATTTTTAGGTAGCTTTTTTGAAAATAGTCGCAGTTTTTCATTTTTTTAAATTAGTGCCCATGTTTGCCCACCTTTGAAAAAAATATTTTCGAAAAGCTGAGAAAATTTTCTGTATTTTGCTTTATTGAACTTTGTTGATACGACCTTTAGTTGCTGAGATATTGCCATGCAAAGGTTAAAAAACAGGAAAATTGATGTTTTCTAAGTCTCACCCAAACAACCCACCATTTTCTAATGTCGATATCTCAGCAACTATAGGTCCGATTTACAATGTTAAAACATAAAACATTCGTGAAATTTTCCGATCTTTTCGAAAAAAATAGTTTCAAAAATTTAAAATCAAGACTAACATTTTAAATGGGCGTAATATTGAATGTTTGGCCCGTTTGAAATGTTAGTCTTGATTTTAAATTCTTGAAACTATTTTTTTCGAAAAGATCGGAAAATTTCACGAATGTTTCATGTTTTAACATTGTAAATCGGACCTATAGTTGCTGAGATATCGACATTAGAAAATGGTGGGTTGTTTGGGTGAGACTTAGAAAACATCAATTTTCCTGTTTTTTAACCTTTGCATGGCAATATCTCAGCAACTATGGGTCGTATCAACAAAGTTCAATAAAGCAAAATATAGAGAATTTTCTCAGCTTTTCAAACATATTTTTTTCAAAAGTGGGCAAACATGGGCACTGATTTAAAAAAAATTAAAAACTGCGACTATTTTCAAAAAAGCTACCTAAAAATTGTTATAACTTGAAAACGGTGCACTTTATCAAAAATTTACTAAAGTATTTTTTGATTGCAAATTCGATTTTACATCAAAAAATGAAGTTGAAAAATTTTTGCGACCAATATTTCGATTTTTTGAAAAAATCTGTTTTGATTCAAAAATCATAACTCGATCAAAGATTTTTGCCCATTCTGAAATTTCTTTGGCATTTTATGTCCTCTAAAACATATCAAAAATAAAAAATAAAATGTTTTTAGCAAATCAAGTTTTTGTGACAAAGTTAAATAAAATCACCAAACACCGTGTATCATTTTTTCAGTGTAGTCCATATCCATACCTACAACTTTGCCGAAGACACCAAATCGATCAAAAATTCCTTCAAGATACGAATTTTCACATATCATTTTTGTATGGACAGCTGCCAAATTTGTATGGAAAATTATATGGACAAACTAATAATGCAAAATGGCTTCTTTGGGCATACCAAAGACACCAAAAAAGTTTCACCCGGATTAAAAAATACAAAAAAAATCGAATTACCTAAATCTCAGAGAATTGCTCATGAGTTAAAGTTATCAAACATTAAATTTTTAAAGCTATATTTAAAAAAAAGTTCAATATTAGATAAATAGTCTAGCGTGACGTCACAATCTCACGTACCCCCCCTCTCCCCCTTGTCACACTTTGTCACACTTGCGACAACCCCCCCTCCCCCCCTAGAGCGTGACGTACTTTATGGATGACGCCTAAAGTGTTTTTGACTGTTCCAAAGTAACAAATGGCTCAAATAAAAGTGAGCAAGCAACGCTCCATTGTTGAAGTATTTAAAAATGTTGATTTAATAGCGGAAAACTGCAAAAGTGATGAGAATTGGTCGAACTTGGAGTGATTAAAATGGGTATATTTCCCCTATGTTCTGAAGAGTTGTTTATGACATAAAATCACAAAATGTTTATGGCATAAAATCACACATTTTTGCCGAAGACAGCTAAATGCTTTGAGCCTTTATTGAGGAGTTATAACTATTTTTAAGTGTTTGAGCCTATTTTCATGTTGCTATGTTTTCAAACTGGCCCATTATGGCGCGAAACCGATCAATGCATCTGGAAGTACAAACTTTCAATTACATTTACTGAAAATATCTCCGTGTCTATCTTTATCTATTTTCAGATATCTAAATATGAATTTGACGGTTTTTAATCAATTTATTTTATATTTTTTCACGGAATCTAATCCAAAACTAAGTGATAATCGGTGGACTAATGGGTAAATTGATTGATGTTTATAGAAAATACAATTGGATAAAGAATTGTTGTTGTTTTTTATTCTAATGCACAACAAAGTACATTAACATTTTTCCAACTGCTTTCATTGATCCCCCCCCCCCATCCTCTTTCGAATTGGTCAGAGGGACAAAAACTTAAAAAAATATATATGTGATGGCCTAAGTTTAACGGTGTCGGGAAGGGTTCCCATTTTTGCATAAAATATAGGATTTCTTGCACAATACAGTGCAAAATTTGAATCAACCTTTTCTGATCAAGATCAGAGGAGCTGTTGATACCATCAAAACTAGCAATAATCTTGATTTTCACTTTAAAAAAAATCTTGCATTCAAAATTAAATATCTCGTGAACTAAAAATAAAACATCGAAGGACATTGGAAAACCTTTGAACTTCTTTTGTATGCAAATTCAGCCCAATTTTTCCTGCGTGTCCGCACACTTTCCGCAATGTTTGCCAGCGGCCACAACGGACCTTGCAGCCAGGCACTTGCCATTCTGCTTTCAGCTGATATGCTGCAACTAACGACTCCAGCGTCGAACGACGACGACGACGACTCGACTCTGGACTACAGTCAACACACGGGTGATGATAGTGCCAGTGACCCAGATTCTTGGGTTGCTTCCAACGACCGGGGCCGGGTGGCAAGGACCGAATTTCGAAGATTGCTACCATCATCATCTACCCCAGGGGGGGAGGCGGAGAAGAGGCTGCTGCTTCCGAGGGCTTCTTCAAGTGGCTGCGGAAAACGCTGGAACTGTGAGCACTTGCGTTTGCCTGCGTGCCCTTACTGGCGGCTATTATGTGCAGTTAGGAAAATTATGTCACATGCGACGGCGCGGCGGGAGAGACGTAATGGAAGCAAATGCAAGTTGTGCAGGGCACTGAGAGCAAAAAGGGGGTTTCAAGATTACTTTATCTGTGAGTGGTAGCGGGAAAACTCGTTCGGGGACGAAAAAGGGGGACACTGCCAGTGTAGAACGCAGTCGCAACGCTCTGGGAAGAATCGCTGCACTAGGAAATGGTCACTTGTGGGCAATGAATAAATTATACCCAACAACGAGAGACGCGCGAGTGGTTTGCCAGAGTTGTCATCGTTTGGCTGAGGATAGTTTACAGAAATGGAATAGGGTTATCAGTTTTGTTCATAAAATGATGTTTAAGTGTTCTTCAGATTACATATTGACTTAAAAACAATAGTACAATGTATTGAACACGAAACAAAACTTGGTAACCCTAACATTTGTTTTGTCTTAATCACTCTTCTTAGAGCTGATGGGAAATAGTACCTATTACTGTGAGGGGAGAAAACAGCAATCATCGCAAAACACCAAAGTCAGGCCCAAACAAAGCTTGCACCGCCAGCCAACAGCGAGCGGATATTCTTCCCTTCCGTTTGGGCTGCACAAATGGAATTCAAAGTCACCTTTGCCTTTTGCTGTTGTTGCAAATGTATTTATTTAACAGGGAAATCAGTTTTTATTTTCAAGTACGGATTTAACTGCAAAAATCTTAAGATCGTATTTGCACTTAGAAACTCGCACATATTTAAATATTTTTAAAATATTTATTATTATTTCTGAAAGATAATTTTCATATTTATGATGATATGTTAATTTTTCTTTGTTGACCCATAAAAATCTCATTATAAATATGTAAGGATTTTATGAAAAGTGTCTTGAACATAAGCAACCTTTAAAAGTTAAAAATTGTGTTCATACACCCCCAGAAGAGCAGCACCATCCAAAAGAAAATAAATGCATGGACTGGTTGTTTATTTATTTATTTATTTATTATTTATTTGGCTTAAACTTTGTGCGGGCCATTTTGTGTCATTAGTTCACCCATACAAGTCTTCATAGAATTTTGACAGCTGTTCATACAAAAATGGTATGTAACTTTTGAAGGAATTCCCTGATCGATTTGGAGTCTTGGGCAAAGTTGAAGGTAATTATGGGGACAATTCAGAGAATGTTTTTTTGTCAAAATTAATATTATCATTTTTTGAATTTTTATATATATTTTAGAGGACAAAAAACACAACTTTTGAGCCAAGGAGAAGTATAGGCAAAAATACTGCAGCCAAAAAATAATAATTTTAAAGAGCGCTTTTCTGAAAAAAAAAAACTTTATGAAATTTTAAACAACAAAAATGTTGACTTCAGTTTTCAACAATAGCTCCTTTAAGGAGCGAGTGATTAACTTGCCAAACATACGAGATTTTTCCCTATCAAATTTGCAATCGAAATTTGGCAAAGTGCACCGTTTAGATAAAGCCAATTGAATTTTAATTTTAACTGAAAAAAAAACTATCGTTTTAAAATAGAAGAAAAGTGTCTATTTCTGCAAAAGTTCAGAAACGGAGCAACCGTAGTTGAATGGTTACGATGTTTGCTTTTTCAGTGAATGTTTCTGGGTTCGATTCCCATCTGCTTCGAACGAGAAAGTTAAAGACATCAAATCTTGAAATGCGGAATGTAAACGAAAAATCGATCTCCCGATCATGATGACTTGGTAAGCTTGGACTGAAATTGGGAATACTGTTACAGAGAGCGAGTAATGGCGCTATAACCACGGCAAATGGAGCCACGGCATTCGTGGAAATACAATGTCCCATCCCAGAGGGCCCCGGAGTACCAAACCTGGTTAGCATGGTGCCCAGTGAACAAAAGAAAAAAAATACGAAAATTGAAGTCCCATCCAAACATTCCCACATTTTTGAATGTCAATGTCTCAGCAACTAATGGTCCAATTTTCAATGTTTGTGATATTTTCTGATTTTATCGAAAAAACGTTACTTAATCCACCTTTAGGTGGTTGGTGCCTTCCTCACATTCATAGAGTGAATACACAGCCTCAAAAAAGTGTATCAATAACACTTACCGTCATCAGGGGTGTTTGGGTCTGAGGGGTGAGATTGGGTCATACAAATTTCTGCATTTTTATATGACCCAATCTCACCCCCCAGACCCAATGTCACCTCTGATGACGGTATTTAATCAAAATATCTGAGATCCGGCATCAAAACAACTGTATTAAAAACACTAATGTACTTATAGCTTTTGATAGGCTTGTCCAATTTTCAATCTTTTAGACTCTTTGGAAAGTTCTCTTGATTACCCTATCAACGATAGGTCGCATGGTAGATCCGGACAACGTTTTTTTCAAAATATGTGAGATCCGGCCTCTAAAAAGTGTATAAATAACACTTAAGTGGTTATAACTATTGATAGGGTTGTCAGATCTTCAACGTTATCTGCTTTTGGAAAGGTCTTTTAAATACCTTTCTAAAAATGTATAGCATGACGGGTTTTCTTACAAAAACCACCCTTTTTACAATCTTTCGAAGTTTAGCTAAAATCGTTTTTCAAGCATAACTTTATACTTTTCTAAACTTAACCGGCTCCGTGGCTCAATGGTTGCGGCTTCTGCCTCGAATGCAGAAGGCTCAGGGATCAAATCCCGGTCGGTTCCCTTGAAATTTGGAAATCTGGAATTGAACTTTGAATATGAACAAAAAAAAAACGTTACTTAATCCACCTTTAGGTGGTTGGTGCCTTCCTCACATTCATAAAGTCAATACATTCAGTAAAAATAGCAACATTCCCTTAACATGTTTAACAAATCAATTTTATTACTCATTCCTTTTGATAGGGTTCGTAGACCTTAAATTTTTCTGGCTCATCGGCAAGGTCTGATAAAAAAAACCTATCCAACGATAGTTCACATGAAAGATTCAGACAATATTTTTATCACAATATCTGAGATCCGGCCTCGAAAAAGTATATAAATAACACTTAAGTGCCAATAACTTGTTGTCAGATCCTTCATGTTTTAGGCTCATTTGAAAGGTCTTTCGATTATCTAACTAAAGACAGGTCGCATGATGGACCCGGACATCATTTTACTGAAATATCTGAGATCCGGCCTCCAAAAAGTATATAAATAACACTTAAGTGCCAATAACTTTTGATAGGGTTGCCAGATCCTTCATGTTTTAGGCTCATTTGAAAGGTCTTTCGATTATCTAACTAACGACAGGTCGCATGATGGACCCGGACATCATTTTTACTGAAATATCTGAGATCCGGCCTCCAAAAAGTATATAAATAACACTTAAGTGCTAATAACTTTTGATAGGGTTGTCAGATCCTTGATGATTTAGGCTCATTTGAAAGGTCTCTCTATTATCTAACTAACGACAGGTCGCATGATGGACCCGGACATCATTTTTACTGAAATATCTGAGATCCGGCCTCGAAAAAGTATATAAATAACACTTAAGTGCCAATAACTTTTGATAGGGTTGTCAGATCCTTCATGTTTTAGGCTCATTTGAAAGGTCTTTCGATTATCTAACTAAAGACAGGTCGCATGATGGACCCGGACATCATTTTACTGAAATATCTGAGATCCGGCCTCCAAAAAGTATATAAATAACACTTAAGTGCTAATAACTTTTGATAGGGTTGTCAGATCCTTGATGATTTAGGCTCATTTTTTTTTTTTTTTTTTTTATTTTAATTTATATTTATTTTGATTTTCTCTTCCATGTACATTCATTCAGTTAAAATATTATTGAGTGTCCAATCACAATCGATGACTTTTCACCTCAATTTTAAATACTAGCAACTTTCATTTATTCATGAAATATTGTAGCTTTCGCTATTCAGTGATTTCAAATGTAGGAGGTCCTACATGTACAAAAGGGAAAAGGGATACCTTAAAACTAACTTATAAACTATATAAAGAGCGGATCAATGCAGCTGAAGACTGCAATGATTTTTGTCGAAATGCATCAATTATCTTATTGGACATAACATCCAAAGTGTCAACTTCGGCTAATTGATGAAGTTCACTGGTGCTGAACCAAGGAGGAAGTTTCAGAATCATTTTCAGAATTTTGTTCTGAATCCTCTGAAGTTTTTCTTCCTGGTTAAGCAACAGCTTGTCCAGATCGGCACAGCATAAAGCATGGCAGGTCTGAAAATTTGTTTATAAATTAACAGTTTATTCTTGAGACAAAGTCTAGAATTCCTGTTTATAAGTGGATACAAACATTTAATATATTTGTTACATTTAACCTGGATACTTTCAATGTGATCCTTGTAAGTAAGGTTTTGTCAAAAGCAAGTCCAAGATATTTCACTTGATCCTCCCACTTTAAATTTACCTCATTCATCTTTATAATGTGATGACTTTTGGTTTAAGAAAATCAGCCCTTGGTTTGTGAGGGAAAATAATAAGTTGAGTTTTTGCAGCATTTGGAGTAATTTTCCATTCTTTCAAATAAGAATTGAAAATATCCAAGCTTTTTGTAATCTTCTTGTGATGACACGAAGGCTTCTACCTTTGGCGGAGATGCTTGTATCATCAGCAAAAAGTGATTTCTGACATCCTGGGGGCAAATCAGGCAAGTCAGAAGTAAAAATATTGTATAAAATTGGACCCAAAATGCTTCCTTGAGGGACGCCGGCACGTACAGGTAGTTGATCAGATTTGCTGTTCTGATAACATACCTGTAGAGTACGATCCGTCAAATAATTTTGAATAATTTTCACGATGTAAATCGGAAAATTAAACCTTTTCAATTTCGCAATCAAACCTTTATGCCAAACACTGTCAAATGCTTTTTCTATGTCTAGAAGAGCAGCGCCAGTAGAATAGCCCTCAGATTTGTTGCTTCGAATTAAATTTGAAACTCTCAACAACTGATGAGTAGTTGAATGCCCAAGGCGAAATCCAAACTGCTCATCAGCGAAAATTGAATTTTCATTAATGTGCGTCATCATTCTATTAAGAATTATTCTTTCGAATAATTTACTAATAGATGAAAGCAAACTAATGGGCCGATAGCTTGAAGCTTCGGCAGGATTTTGTCCGGTTTCAAAATCGGAACTACTTTGGCATTTTTCCAACTACTGGGAAAATATGCCAAATCAAAACATTTGTTGCAAATTTTGACCAAGCTACTTAAAGTTGCTTCAGGTAATTTTTTAATTAAAATGTAAAAAATGCCATCCTCACCAGGGGCTTTCATATTTTTAAACTTTTTGATAATAGATTTTATTTCATTCAGATCCGTATTAAAAACATCATCTGATGAAAACTGTTGTTCAACAATATTCTGAAATTCTATTGAAATTTGATTTTCAATAGGACTCAGAACATTTAAGTTGAAATTATGAGCACTCTCAAACTGCTGAGCAAGTTTTTGAGCTTTCTCCCCATTAGTTAATAAAATATTATCACCATCTTTTAAAGAAGGGATTGGTTTTGAGGTTTCTTAAGAACCTTTGAAAGTTTCCAAAAGGTTTGGAATAAGGTTTAATTTGTTCGACATCTCTTGCGAACTTTTCATTTCGCAGGAGAGTGAACCTGTGGTCAATAACCTTTTGCAAATCTTTTTGAATTCGCTTCAGTGCAGGATCACGAGAACGTTGATACTGTCTTCGGCGAACATTTTTCAGACGAATCAGAAGCTGAAGATCGTCATCAATAATGGGAGAATCAAATTTGACTTGGACTTTAGGAATAGAAATATTCCTAGCATCCAAAATTGCATTAGTTAAAGATTCCAAGGCTGAATCAATATCAGCTTTGGTTTCTAAAACAAAATCATGATTTAAATTGTTCTCAATATGATGCTGATACCTGTCCCAATTAGCTTTGTGGTAATTAAACACAGAACTATTGGGTCTGGTAACTGCTTCATGAGAAAGTGAAAAAGTTACTGGAAGGTGATCAGAATCAAAATCAGCATGAGTCACTAAAGGACCACAATACTGACTTTGATTTGTCAAAACCAAATCAATTGTTGATGGATTTCTAACAGAAGAAAAGCAAGTTGGCCCATTCGGGTATAAAACCGAATAAAGACCAGAAGTGCAATCTCTGAATAGAATTTTACCATTGGAATTTACTTTTGAATTATTCCAGGATTGGTGTTTGGCATTAAAATCACCGATGATCAAAAATCGAGATCTATGCCGAGTAAGTTTATTCAAATCCCCTTTGAAATAATTTTTATTTTCCCCAGTGCATTGGAAAGGCAAATATGCAGCTGCAATCATAATTTTCCCAAAAGAAGTTTCAAGTTCAATGCCCAAACTTTCAATAACTTTTAACTTAAAGTCACGTAACGTACTATAAGTCATACTACGGTGGATAACTATTGCAACTCCACCGCCATTTCGATTCATTCTGTTATTGGTTATAACTTTATAATCTGGATCACTTTTCAAATAAGTGCCAGTTTTTAAAAATGTTTCGGTTATAACAGCAACATGCACGTTATGAACTCGTAAAAAGTTGAAAAATTCATTTTCTTTCGCTTTTAAAGAGCGAGCATTAAAATTCATAATATTGATGGAATTACTTAGATCCATGATTAAACTTCAGGGTAAGAACAACATCATTCGCAAATTTTAATCCAATCTGGATAGCTTCCATCATGGATGTAGCATTACTCATTGTTTGAATCAAACCAAACAGTGAGTTTTGCAAAAAAGTCATTTTTTCAAACGTAACATCGCCGAGATCAGAAGATCCCAAAGCGTTGCCAGCAGAAAAATTTTCAAATGAAATTTGAGGTACCTGCCCAATTTCAGGAATATTGGTAGAGGATTTAAAATTCGTGGATGAACCCGAACCCGAAACGACGTTGGCATAAGAAATACCATTGCTGTTACCTAACTTTTCCACGGTAGGGGTATTGTTCGAGTGAGACAGCACGAACGTTTGATTTAAAGATGCAGGTACAACCTGACTTTGAGAAAATTTCGGTTTGGATTTCGGCTGATGCTTAGCACGAGAATCCAAAACCTTTTTCTGATGGGGCAATCCCAGAAATTTGATTTGTGATTTCCACCACAATTTGCACATTTAAATTGGGTGACTTCTTTCACGGGACAATTGTCCTTGTCGTGAGAAGAATCCCCGCAAACCATGCATTTTGGAATCATGGCGCAATGATCAGTACCGTGACCGAATGCCTGGCAACGCCGGCACTGGGTCAGATTCTGGCCATTACCGCCATGTTTCTTAAAATGCTCCCACTTTACCCGTACATGGAACAAAAACTGAACTTTGTCCAAAAGTTTCAAATTGTTGATTTCATTTCTGTTGAAATGAATCAGATAAAATTGTGAAGTCAAACCAAAGCGAGAAATATTCCCGTTTGATTTTTTCTTCATTGGTATTACTTGGGATGGGGCAAAGCCAAGCAACACCTTAAGTTCGTTTTTGATCTCATCCACCGACAAGTCGTTGGAGAGACCTTTCAGGACCGCCTTGAATGGACGAGCATTCTTGGTCTCATACGTGTAGAAATTGTGTTTGTGGTTTTCAAATAACCAACAAAAGTTTGGTGATCTTGTAAAGATTCCGTCAACAAGCGACATTCTCCTCTTCGACCAAGCTGGAACGAAACCTTCAAATTGCAAGTTTCCTTGCAATTCTTCAGTTGCGTTCGAAAGCTGGCCAAATCGGAGACGGAAGTCACTACAATTGGCGGAGCCTTTACTCGTTTCTCGACGGCAGAAGGCTCAGTACGAGGAGAAGGATCCTTGTCAACAGTTTCGGATAAAACACCGAAACTATTTGCCAATGGGATTGGAGGATTAACCTCACTTTCAGAATCAGAATCAGACCTCGGATGAGGCTGTTTTCTTTCTGTTTCCGTTAGCCGGTTTAGCGTTCAAACGCTTCACCGACGTAACGATCAAATCTTCAGAAGATTTGCGTTTACCTTTGTTTTGACGCATTTTGCAATCAAAGTTCTCTTAAAAGATGGCTTCGTTTGTAAAATACAACAAAATTTCAGGTGGGGTTAGTCTTGAAAAGACTGTTTAGAATTTTGGAAAGTAACTCAGGTAGTCTTTAAAAAGACTGTGAATTTTGTTTGAAATAACTCTGAGCTTAGGTAGTAAAAAATACCGCAGCTCTAGTGTCCGTTCACCACGAAGGTTCGCAAGACACTCGATTTAGGCTCATTTGAAAGGTCTTTCGATTATCTAACTAACGACAGGTCGCATGATGGACCCGGACATCATTTTTACTGAAATATCTGAGATCCGGCCTCCAAAAAGTGTATAAATAACACTTAAGTGCTAATAACTTTTGATAGGGTTGTCAGATCTTCAATGTTTTGGGCTCATTGGAAAGGTCTTTTTAATACCTTTCTGAAAATGTATAACATGATAGGGTTTCTTGCAAAAACCACCCTTTTTACAATCTTCCGGACATACGCCAAAATCGTTTTTTTAGCATAACTTTTGAAGTACTTAACTAAACTTGCTGATTTTTAATAGAGACCTATGGGACCCCAAGACGGATCGAATGAGACTAATACGGTCAACATCCGTTCATCCAGTCCGGAGATAATCGAGTGACAATTTTTTGTCCACCCACCTACACACATCCACACAGACATTTGCTTAGAACATGATTCTGAGTCGATAGGTATACGTGAAGGTGGGTCTACGAGGTCGAATTAAGAAGTTCATTTTTCGAGTGATTTTATAGCCTTTCCTCAGTAAGGTGAGGAAGGCGAAAACCTTTAAGAATCAGGTGGGATTCGAACTCACACCCTTTGGATTGATGGTCTGGGACGCTAACCAGTCGGCCATCTTGGAGTTAATGCTCTTAAACTGATTTGTTCCGTAGTGGCGGAATAATGTCACAAGGTATAACATATCAAACCATTATATAACTACTAACACCGTCTCAAAACAGCCCAGGGCCATCTCATATACTCATGAACTGGACGAGGGAGTCGTGGATTGCCTGGCCCGAGTCATATGCATTACCGATCTTTGTCCGTACAATTTCAGAAGAAATGGTTAGCCAGAGAAAGGTATTCGCTTCAAAGGTTCTTGAGATATATGGTGGTTACTAACCGAACCGTCTCAGTTGAAATATACTGTGGTCATGGCCAAGTCCTGCCAAGACGGGGGTTCAAATACATACATACATACATACATACATACATACATAACTTTATACTTTTCTAAACTTCATAATATTAAATAGGGTCTTGTGGGACCCCAAGACGCATCGAATGAGACCAAAACGGTCCAAATCGGTTCAGCCAGTCCGGAGATAATCGTGTGCATATTTTTCGGTGCACGGACTTACAGACATACACACGCACAGACAATTTGATTCTGAGTCGAAAGGTATACGTGAAGGTACAAATAACAAATACTTGACATCTGACAACTTTAATTAACAGTGTTAGTATTGAGTATTATAGATAACATCATCGTTATATATTTCAACCAGAGCTTTTGCACCCAGATTTTTGTTACAGACATTTTAGTATCTTCAAAATTACGGGTACTATTGAAATATTTTTTTATTCATCCCCTAAAGTACTGTCCACAAAGTGATTTACAACAAAGTTTGACAAATTATACAATCCCGTTGTTGCAGGATTGGGTCCGTAAGTTAGACAATTTTGGAATAAGAAGACAACAACTTCCTTCGTTACTGTGCACCCTTAATAAATAATAAATTATAAATTTGAGTGTTGACCTGTACCTTTTTGGGTACTAAAAGTTGCGTATTTCATTCAAGAAAATAGGGCTCATATTTGGCAAGAGTTCATCTCATGTATAGGGCGTCATCCATAAAGTACAGTATGTAAAAAAAGTATTTACACCCCTTGGGCACTATGCACATTTTGTGATGAAACATGTAAACAATTTAATGTTGACATAAACCTAGTACTACGTTTTGTTAAGAAACTCATGCCGAACATTTTGCTGCAAAAAGCTCATGAAAAGATGTTTTCTATAAAAGTTATATAACAAATACTATTACAAAAATAAAAAGGTGCAAAAAAGTTTGTACACCTTTCGAAAAATTAACATAAATAAAGTTATTTGTTGACAAATCACCATAAATCCAGTCTCCCAACTCCAAATAGGCATCCTTGACTGATTAAAAAAATAATTTGGATTGAATATAAAGTTTACTAATTACTTAGTATAAAAGTTTATATAACTCTGGAAATTCTATATAAAACTTGTCTAAACTTAATTTTGCAAACTTTCAATTTAACTAAATGTCAATATATTACCATAGAATTGCTAAATAAACATTCTGGAGTGGGTATAACAACGTTTTGAGGGTCTTTGTATCGATAGAATAGATTTTTCGTTGGAATTTTGTACCAACCCTGAATTACGTCGTCGGAAAATCCGCCGGCATCCGAACCGGTCCACAATTCACAAGTTAACTTATGTGGCATCGGAAAGGGCATAAAATTTCCGATCTTTTGATACCCATACATCTAGGTTTTCTATAAAACCCACGTTTTTAAATACCTGGGCAAAAAGTAAGTTTGATCCACGAGAACAAAAATTACGAAATTCCATACATTTTGGCAGATTGCTCAAACGAAACCATAACAACGTTTTTGCCTAGGTATTTAAAAACGTGGGTTTATAGAAAACCTAGATGTCTGGGTATCAAAAGATCGGAAATTTTATGCCCTTTCCGATGCCACATAGGTTGACTTGTTAATTGTGGACCGGTTGGACGACGTAATTCCGGGGGTATGAAATTCCAACGAAAAATCTATTCTAGCGGTGTTATACCCACTCCAGAATGTTTATTTAGCAATTCTGTGGTAATATATTCACATTTAGTTAAATGAAAGTTTTTAAGTTTAGATAAGTTTTATATAGAATTTCAGAGTTATATAAACTTTTATACTAAGTAATTAGTAAACTTTATATTCAATCAAATTATTTTTAATCAGTCAAGGATGCCTATTTGGAGTTGGGAGACTGGATTTATGGTGATTTGTCAACAAATAACTTTATTTATGTTAATTTTTCGAAGGTGTACAAACTTTTTTTGCACCTTTTTTATTTTTGTAATAGTATTTGTTATATAACATTTTATAGAAAACATCTTTTCATGAGCTTTTTGCAGCAAAATGTTCGGCATGAGTTTCTGAACAAAACGTAGTACTAGGTTTATAACAACATTAAATTGTTTACATGTTTCATTACAAAATGTGCATAGTGCCCAAGGGGTGTAAATACTTTTTTTACATACTGTATGTCACGCAAAAATCGGCCAAAATTAACCCCCCCTCCCCCCTATGTCACACTTTGTCACACAAGGTTGAACCCCCCCTCAAAAAGTACGTCACATTTTGCCAGACCCCCCCCCCCTTGTTTTCGATGGGATTTTTTTATAGCTGTTACATCATTAAACTTTCATAATTTTGGTATTTTTGGCAATTTTAATATGAAAAAAATGTTATATTATTCTAATTATAGATTTTTTAGGATAAATATTGCAATATAATTTTTTTTGTATCTTTTTAAAAATAGAAGACCTGCAAGAATGTTTTTCAAGTATTAAAAAATCTTGAAAACTGTTTTTCAAAGCTTTGTATCTAATAAGTTCAAACCATTTAAAGCAGTTTTCTTATGAACACCCTGCTTTCGAAGCATTTGTTTTTATCAAGCAAGAATTTGCAAAATATTGAAGTTCCAGCTGAAAAAAGTGACTATTTAATAAATTATAAAGTGATACCGTCATCAGGGGTCTGGGGGGTGAGTTTGGGTCATACAAAAATGCAGAAATTTGTATGACCCAATCTCACCCCCAGACCAAATGTCACCCCTGATGACGGTATTTCTAAAAAATAGTAAGCAAGCAATTTTAGAAAAGAGGATTTAACTAAATTGTGTACATTTCAAATTAATATTATGCAATCATAAAAAACCTAGCGTGACGTCAAAATCTCAAAAACCCCCCCTCCCCCCTTCGTCACATCTTGTCACACCTTCGGTAACCCCCCCCTCCCCCCCTAAGAGCGTACGTACTTTATGGATGACGCCTTACAACCGGCCATGGCAAATGGGGCAAAAACCAGCGCTTTTCAGTTATATGAAAAAAATATGGTTGAGTTTCGAATTGTATTATGAATGGACCATTCTTTATTTTGCTATTTCTTTGAAAAAAAAATCAACTGCCGTTAACTTCCTTTTGTAAGAAAGGCTCTATCTCACCCCAGGTGGGATTAAATCGGGTTTTTTATGTACTTTTGTTACTAATTTATTTATCATTTTAAAATTTTAAGTTTCATTCAAAATAATGCATAATGTTTTCCGTGCTCCAAACCTCCAGTTGCGTACACCCGATTAGAGGTTGCGAGCTTGGACGCGAGGCACACGCCACACACGCGAACCCGAGAACTCCACGGACTCGCGGCGAAACGAGATCCGATCTTCGATCTACGCTGGCGCTCATGATTTAGCCACCTCCACCGTCATCGTCCGAGAGTGAAATATGAATGTGCAGACCACCCCAGATATGGCAGCCGATCGAAGATCTGCAAAACTCCACCACACTTGTGTGGTGGCGGTTGGTCACAAATTTATAGCTTTTAAACTCTTGTTAATTTTGAACCTGATCTTGACACTCGATTTGAGCGCAGAACGTTTGCTGTAAAGATCAAATTAAATTACATATTGTGTGAGAACGAGGTGGGTCTCGTGGCGCAGGGGTAGCGGCTTCGGCTGCCGATCCCGATGATGCTATGAGACGCGGGTTCGATTCCCGCCTTATCCACTGAGCTTCTATCGGATGGTGAAGTAAAACGTCGGTCCCGGTTTCTCCTGTCTCGTCAGAGGCGCTGGAGCAGAAATCCCACGTTAGAGGAAGGCCATGCCCCGGGGGGCGTAGTGCCAATAGTTTCGTTTTTTTTTTCGTGAGAACGAGCGTTGTTCTTGGTAGAGGAAACTGATGCAATGCTCATGCTCTACAAGGAGGTCCGGGCAAATCTCCAGAGGATTCGATGCTGTTTTGACACGAACCATCGATTGGGTTTTTTTTTCTGTGGTAATTGTAGATTTCTAAATGGCTAGAGCGTACACAAGAAATCGACGCCTAATCTAGAGTGGTTGATCCGATCGACGTGTGGAACTTCTTTTATGGGTATAACAATTTAGTTGCGCAGCTTATCGCGGATCAGATTAAATTACATGCACCGAGTTGTGAAGTGTTGTGATGTCTGCGGAACGAAATTGGAGCAGCCAGTGCAAGGGGGTTTGAGCGGCGTTAGAGTTATGGTTGGACAGAGCTTGGCTTTGTTCATAAATTCTTGATTCTATCGCAGAGTAGAAGATTTTACTTTAGCAAGACTTTGATTGATGTATTCTGAACTATTTGAGGTAGGGAGTTTTAGTTTTTCAAATAAATAACAGAACATGAATTCAAATTAATTAAGTATACAATATCAAGACTATATTTCATAATATAGCAAATTATAGTTTCAAGTCAACCAGTAACATTAAAGCAATAATCAAATCGTTCCACCATTTGTACTAGCCCCATCAACACCACTGGCTTAAGCCGCAGCCATTTGTTCTGTCGCTCATTTCGTCACTTGGACGTGAATTTTGTCCGATTAATCAAGTTGAGTCTTCTAATCGCCTTAATCATCACTGAGTTGTAGCAGCTGACGACGAGAAGGCTACCGTCGAGTGGTGACAAAAACAGAACTCAACTCATTTTCAACGGAACCGTCTACTTAGTCTCGTTGACGACCGCGGATCGCTTGAAGAGTCCGCTTAAAAGCCGCAATCATCGCGGTGGTAATTGCACTGCGGACAAGAAGGAAGGTGTCTACAAGCAGTTTCAGCACGCGATGAGAAGCTCATTATTTTCACATATTTGTCCACTTAGACCTACAATAATGAAAAACTGTCGTAGGTTCTAGAGAGGCTGAAGAATGGCCTCACATACACACGCCGGGGTACTATTCTTAATTGAACTCTTGGCAAAGCAAGAATTTTGATTGCCCATGGAATTGTAGCTTGGACGGTTCTTTGGGCACCTTTGAACTTGTGCAATCGCTGTCGTCAGCACGGTAGGACATCACTTCGTTCTTTGATGTGCAAATTTGGATGCAAGGAGTGTTGCATTGAGTGGTCTCTTCTGAAGACACTCGACAACACTAGCGGCTCATCAGACCGCACAAGACCTTGGTTTTTTTACTATTAATTTTCGCAATTCTTTGTAAAAGAAATTAATGATTCGTTAAAGTTGAAGAGTTTTTTTTTAATTTTTTTTATTTTCTCAACAGATCCACCGACAGATGTCTACGGCCCAGCTGCAGGAGGTGTTCCACGTGGACCACCCGGACGCGGTTCCACACTACGAGCTGATCCAGCTGATGCACCACACAAACCAACCCTCGGTTGGTCGCCGGAAGCGAAGCATAGAGACAGGTCCCTCAAAAGGTGGCAATCAGCTGGACGGTGGAGGGGGCGGGAATCACCACGTGAAGAAAGATCTTAGCAAAGTGAGGTTCAGTGAGAAGGCAAGTGAGAGTGCAGTTCCGGCCAAGAAGCGGACTGTGAAGCAGCCGGAAGCAACCGGCGGTGGGGGTAGTGTGAGTGAGCAGATTCTGCCGGAGATGCAACCCCCGGCGAAGCAGCCGGCAGATAGTGAGAACAAGATCGGGGACGACGTGAGCATTCGGGACATCAAGCAGCACCGGGTGTCGTTCAGTGCGTTCGGGGAGAGTGTCAACCTGACGCTGGAGAAAACCGAGGGGCTGTTCGGGGAGGAAGGACCGCACTCGTTGCGCATGTGGAACGTGCGCGTCGACCCGAACGCGACGCAGGGTCTCGTGTATGAGGAAATACACGAAGAGGTGAGTTTTTTCCATTTATTTCTTGTTAGTAAACATGAAAACACAACAGAATGGACATACTTGTATTTATAAAATGACTTGATTTAAGATTTGTGTTCAAGTTGAAATTAGTTCATGTTACCCGTAAAAATCTATCTAGCCACCATCAATTTTGAAACTCTTGTACTGCCCATGTTCGCATAAATGTACCATATGCAAAAACAGCAGGCTGAGAAAAACGCATTTGAAGTTTCTCAGCTTACTGTTATTGGATATTGGTCATTTCGCACCAACCGGCACACCACTCCAAATTGACTTTTTCTAATCATGATCAAATTTGGAGGAGCTATTGATACAATCAAAACATGTAAGAATCCCGATTTTTGACCAAATATGACCACCCCTTCTTTTTGGCACCGCCCCAAAGTTTTGCGATTTTCGTAATTTAAAAAAAACTCCTTTTCTCAAATGTCCTTATCTCGGAAACAGAAAAATTATAGAGCGAAACTTGACAGTTATTTATAACAGAAATTGGACGCTGAATTGTATGGCTTCATCCGATTTTCGATTGGAGTCGAATTTTGATACATTTTGCGCAATTGAAAACTTTTCACGCAATTTTCTTACCATACATGCGAATAAATTTTGAACCAAACTTCACCATCGTATTCCCCAGACGATTTTACATAAGAATATTTTTTTTCGAATGTTGGACGAATTCAAATCTTTTGCGATAACGATTTTATGAGCTTCCAGTTCCAGATATTACCTAAAAAAAATAAGTGTTAATTTGCATTGTAGTGGCTGTTAATTTTTTTTTTTTCAAGGATTTAGAATGTTTTTTTCCCGTTTTACCGAATCTTTCAAAATTATCAAAACCGAATTTCGGTTGTACGATGAACAACAATGAACTTTATTACCGAATTTTGGTATTTTTTATAACGAATTCGGTAATTTCCAGTTTACCAAACTGTTTAGCAGTTGAAATTTCTGTAAACTTTACCTAATTCTGAAAAATATCAAAGTGTTTTCATACCTATAATAAAATATGAAAGAAAATAGTATTGGTTTTATTTAAAATATTTTTTCATAAGTTTGTAATATTAAATTTTAATAATATACAGCAACTCCATTTGAAAAGAGCCTAAACCGAAAAAAAAGTTCTCCGATCGGGCTCAAAATTTTTCTGGGGGTTCCTTGGCCAAAATAATTAGACCCGTATTTTTTTGTTAGGCCATTAGGGTGACCTACATCGTGCTAGGGTGGTTCAAAAAATGGCAATTTTTGTCATTTTTCGCAAAACACACTTTTTTCAAAAAATCATATCAGTTTCAAAAATCTAGCTTAACTATTGAAAAAGTCGTATGAAAACTTAAAATACCGTTTTGACCGTGTCTGGACCAAAGAGCCTATGTCTGAAAATATTTTTATCGGATTCCTCGGAAAATTTCACATCTATATATATAAATATTGGCGATGTCGAACCGTACGTTTCCGAGATATGATTTTTTGAAAATAAATACTGAGTTTTTCGACGCGCCACGCGCAAAATCAGAAAAATTACGAAACTGGCAAAAAATCAACTTTTTTCACTAAAACTACGATAACTTGAAAATTTCAGCGATGACCTAAACATGTTAGGGTACCAAAAGTTGCGTATTTCAATTACGAAAATTTTGGTACCCTAACATGATTCTATGACAATTTCCGGAATTCCATTTCCCGGAATGGACGTTTTCCGGAATGGACATTATCCGGAATGGACGTTTTCCGGAATGGACGTTATCCGGAATGGACAGTATCCGGAATGGACGTTATCCGGAATGAAATTTCCCGGAATGGACGTTTCCCGGAATGGACATTTCCCGGATTTTTTTTATATTACCTGATATGAGAATGAATGGAATCTTGCCTACTCACTTACTTGTGGTTAAGAATTATTTAGTTTGTACTCCTTTGGTTTTGACAACAATATGAATATAAATCACAGACAACAGACGTAGCGGCTAGAACAAAATAATTTGAAAATCGTATGTAAAAACATGGCTGCCGCATCCTGCTAATCTACTAGCGCCATCTGTTAGCCTATTGCCACTCTCTAAAGCAGCCATGATGGTTTTCTGAGAAGGTGTGTTTGAAAATGCATCACCCAAAAATGTTTAAAAAATATATTATTTCAATTTTTCGAAAAAAAAAATTAAAAGGTAAAGATTATGTTTTTATGCTATAGTAAATCTACTTTAATTATTAATTAACACGATTTACGAGCACATGGATTTTTTTTTTTCATTTAATTATCAATATTAAAAAAATAGTCTAATCTGATGCTTTTTTAAACACAGCAACCAAGGCCGCGCTTGAGGCTGTCAAATTCTTGCTGGTTGTGTTTATAAACAAAACCAACAGAGGTGAGCGAAAATAAGGAGGAGACCCGGTGGAAATCGGGAGGATGGGCAAGCGTTTCTTGGAGGATAAAAGATCCGGAACCAGAAACGAAACAATCCGGAACTGTCGAAGAAGGAAAAACAGCAAGGTATGACACGGTAAAGTCTGGATGTCATCGGCGCCATCAGCAAGAGCTATTATCACGGCCAACCCCGTAAACGTTTTGGCCCCAAACGACCGCATTCCGAAGATTATCTCCGGAACCGACAAACTAGCTACCACGATCATTTCAACGCTCACCTCCATGGCATCAACCTCTTCAACGCCAACGAAACCCACCCCACCTTCAAGTGCCGCCACTTCCGGCGAACCCTCGTCGCCATACCAAAGGTCTTGAATGTTCTCCCCGGCGCGTCAGATTCCCCCACCGGATTTCTAATGCAAGCGATCCTCAAACACCAGAACCAGTACAAACGATTATAAACATTGAAAACCAACAAAATGAAAGTAGGCGGAAAGCGATATTTTGACAGCGGGCAATGTGTCAGGGCAAAGCGACTGCAGCGCCACAAACGGATTGCCACAACTAAAAAATCTGTAGCAATGATTTACACAAGGGAAGAATCGAGCCCAAACGTCTGTTGTCTGTGTATAAATACATGAATGATAAAAAGAAAGTGAAATGTTCGGACATGAACAATAGAAGCAAGTGTTGACTATTGAAACAATACTTTATCAACCACCACGAGATGTAACAATGTAGATCGATAGATATTAGATGTTTTTTACATTCTTTCAATGTGTTGTTATGTAAGAATTTTTCCTTCTTTTGTTAATCATTTGACTTATGTGACTAAATTCTACCATATTTTACTATAAAGCAGCACCTCCTTTCCCCTTATAACTGCCAGCGCCCTGTCTGGATCTATCCACCATGTGACAAAAGATTTGAAAAAACTGTTGTCGCGATCTTCAATTCTGTCTCTCCTCTTTCTGTCCTAGGTTAGTTTAATATTTCTCGCCGCTAATTGCCAATATAAGCAAATAATTATAAAGCAGAATGATTATTTTCAAAGAAGGGAAAACCTCAAGAAAATAAAAAGCTTTTCAGAAAATCTATGTGTAATGTGTCCTGTCAAGAAAATAAATAGCTTGAGTGTATTTTTAAAGGCTAGTACGCTGATCGGAAGGAAAGGGGTCAAGAAACAGCTTTACGAACAGCAGAACAAAGGAGAGGGAGCGATTTCTTGGGGCTTATCTTCACCCTCTCTGGCTTGCTTACTCTGCCGCTGTTGCCTATTTGAAATTTTTCTTGACCGATTCCTTCCGAAGTGCGTATACCGCTTAAAGAATGAAAAACCTCAAGGAAAAATACATTATACATTGATTTTCTGAAAAGCTTTTTTTTATCTTGAGATTTTCCCTTCTTTAAAAATACACGTTCTTTCATCAAAGTAATGGGATTTTATGTAAGAATTATCCCTTCTTTTGTTAATTCTACTAAATTTCAACTAGTTTTTGTTAAGGAACTCTGCACTATAAAGAAGAATGTGTTGTTTTAAAGAAGGGAAATCCTCTAGAAAAAAAAAGCTTTCAGAAAATCAAAGCATAATGTATATTTTCTTGAGGTTTTCCCTTCTTTAAAAATACACGATCTTTAATCGATGTGATGGAATTTCGTATAAGGAATTTCCCTTCTTGTGTTAATCGGTTGACTTTTGTGACTAAATTCTACCAAATTTTTTTATAAAGCAGAATGTTTATTTTCAAAGAAGAGAAACCTCTAGAAAAATTAAAACCTTTTCAGAAAATCATAAGCATAGATAGGTGCCCAAAACCTATTTTTCAACATTTTGCGTCTGCCTCGGGATTCGAACCGGCGACCTCTCGATTGTGAGTCCAGTGCGTGGTCCGATTGATCCGCACAGGCAGACATGAAAAGCTTTTCAGAAAATCAATGTCTTTAATCGATGTGATGGAATTTCGTGTAAGAGATTTCCCTTCTTGTGTTAATCAGGTCACTATTGTGACTAAATTCTACCAAATTTTACTATAAAGCAGGGTGATTATTTTCAAAGAAGGGAAACCCCAAGAAAATTTATAGCTTGAGTGTATTTTTAAAAAATGAAAAACCTCAAGGAAGTACACATTATAAATTGATTTTCTGAAAAGCTGTTTATTTACTAGAGGTTTTCCCTTCTTTGAAAATAAACATTCTGCTTTATAGTAAAATTTGGTAGAATTTAGTCACAAAAGTCAACTGAACACAAGAAGGGAAATCCCTTACACGAAATTCCATCACATCGATTAAAGATCGTGTATTTTTAAAGAAGGGAAAACCTCAAGAAAATATACATTATGCATTGATTTTCTGAAAGCTTTTTTTTCTAGAGGATTTCCCTTTTTTTAAAAAAAAACACATTCTTCTTTAAGCGGTATACGCACATCGGAAGGAACCGGTCAAGAAAAATTTCAAATGGGCAGCAGGGGCAGCGAAAGCAAGCCAGAGAGGGTGAAGAAAAGCCCCAAGAAAACGCTCCATCTCCTTTGTTCTGCTGTTCGTAAAGCTGTTTCTTGACCCCTTTCCTTCCGATCTCCATACTAGCCTTTATAGTGCAGAGTTCCTTAACAAAAACTAGTTGAAATTTAGTAGAATTAACGAAAGAAGGAAAATTCTTACATAAAATCCCATTACTTTGATGAAAGAACGTGTATTTTAAAGAAGGAAAATCTCAAGATAAAAAAAAAGCTTTTCAGAAAATCAATGTATAATGTATTTTTCCTTGAGGTTTTTCATTCTTTAAAAATACACTCAAGCTATTTATTTTCTTGACAGGACTTATTACACATTGATTTTCTGAAAAGCTTTTTTTTTCTTGAGGTTTTCCCTTCTTTGAAAATAATCATTCTGCTTTATAGTAAAATATGATAGAATTTAGTCACATAAGTCAAATGATTAACAAAAGAAGGAAAAATTCTTACATAACAACACATTGAAAGAATGTAAAAAACATCTAATATCTATCGATCTACATTGTTACATCTCGTGGTGGTTGATAATGTATTGTTTCAATAGTCAACACTTGCTTCTATTGTTCATGTCCGAACATTTCACTTTCTTTTTATCATTCATGTATTTATATTCATATTGTTGTCAAAACCAACGGAGTACAAACTAAATAATTCTTAACCACAAGTAAGTGAGTAGGCAAGATTCCATTCATTCTCATATCAGGTAATATAAAAAAAATCCGGGAAATGTCCATTCCGGGAAACGTCCATTCCGGGAAATTTCATTCCGGATAACGTCCATTCCGGATACTGTCCATTCCAGATAACGTCCATTCCGGAAAACGTCCATTCCGGATAATGTCCATTCCGGAAAACGTCCATTCCGGGAAATGGAATTCCGGAAAATGTCATAGAATCCCTAACATGTATAGGTCATCGCTGAAATTTTCAAGTTATCGCAGTTTTAGTGAAAAAAAAGGTGATTTTTTTTGCCAATTTCGTCATTTTCCTGATTTTTTGCGTGGCGCGTCGAAAAACTCAGTTTTTATTTTCAAAAAATCATATCTTGACCATTTTGAATTTTCGTCTCTTTTGTGTGGCTGTTTGTGTGCATGGGGTGATTGGTCAGTATAATTGAATAATGCCGTCATAAGTTCAGTGCTTCTGGGGACGCGCAGTCCTGTTTTTTCGCGATAATTTCGTCTCTTTTGTGTGGCTGTTTGTGTGCATGGGGTGATTGGTCAGTATAATTGAATAATGCCGTCATAAGTTCAGTGTTTCTGGGGACGCGCAGTCCTGTTTTTCGCGATAATTTTCGTCTCTTTTGTGTGGCTGTTTGTGTGCATGGGGTGATTGGTCAGTATAATTGAATAATGCCGTCATAAGTTCAGTGCTTCTGGGGACGCGCAGTCCTGTTTTTTCGCGATAATTTTCGTCTCTTTTGTGTGGCTGTTTGTGTGCATGGGGTGATTGGTCAGTATAATTGAATAATGCCGTCATAAGTTCAGTGCTTCTGGGGACGCGCAGTCCTGTTTTTCGCGATAATTTTCGTCTCTTTTGTGTGGCTGTTTGTGTGCATGGGGTGATTGGTCAGTATAATTGAATAATGCCGTCATAAGTTCAGTGTTTCTGGGGACGCGCAGTCCTGTTTTTCGCGATAATTTTCGTCTCTTTTGTGTGGCTGTTTGTGTGCATGGGGTGATTGGTCAGTATAATTGAATAATGCCGTCATAAGTTCAGTGCTTCTGGGGACGCGCAGTCCTGTTTTTCGCGATAATTTTCGTCTCTTTTGTGTGGCTGTTTGTGTGCATGGGGTGATTGGTCAGTATAATTGAATAATGCCGTCATAAGTTCAGTGTTTCTGGGGACGCGCAGTCCTGTTTTTCGCGATAATTTTCGTCTCTTTTGTGTGGCTGTTTGTGTGCATGGGGTGATTGGTCAGTATAATTGAATAATGCCGTCATAAGTTCAGTGCTTCTGGGGACGCGCAGTCCTGTTTTTCGCGATAATTTTCGTCTCTTTTGTGTGGCTGTTTGTGTGCATGGGGTGATTGGTCAGTATAATTGAATAATGCCGTCATAAGTTCAGTGCTTCTGGGGACGCGCAGTCCTGTTTTTCGCGATAATTTTCGTCTCTTTTGTGTGGCTGTTTGTGTGCATGGGGTGATTGGTCAGTATAATTGAATAATGCCGTCATAAGTTCAGTGCTTCTGGGGACGCGCAGTCCTGTTTTTCGCGATAATTTCGTCTCTTTTGTGTGGCTGTTTGTGTGCATGGGGTGATTGGTCAGTATAATTGAATAATGCCGTCATAAGTTCAGTGTTTCTGGGGACGCGCAGTCCTGTTTTTCGCGATAATTTTCGTCTCTTTTGTGTGGCTGTTTGTGTGCATGGGGTGATTGGTCAGTATAATTGAATAATGCCGTCATAAGTTCAGTGCTTCTGGGGACGCGCAGTCCTGTTTTTTCGCGATAATTTCGTCTCTTTTGTGTGGCTGTTTGTGTGCATGGGGTGATTGGTCAGTATAATTGAATAATGCCGTCATAAGTTCAGTGTTTCTGGGGACGCGCAGTCCTGTTTTTCGCGATAATTTTCGTCTCTTTTGTGTGGCTGTTTGTGTGCATGGGGTGATTGGTCAGTATAATTGAATAATGCCGTCATAAGTTCAGTGTTTCTGGGGACGCGCAGTCCTGTTTTTCGCGATAATTTTCGTCTCTTTTGTGTGGCTGTTTGTGTGCATGGGGTGATTGGTCAGTATAATTGAATAATGCCGTCATAAGTTCAGTGCTTCTGGGGACGCGCAGTCCTGTTTTTTCGCGATAATTTCGTCTCTTTTGTGTGGCTGTTTGTGTGCATGGGGTGATTGGTCAGTATAATTGAATAATGCCGTCATAAGTTCAGTGTTTCTGGGGACGCGCAGTCCTGTTTTTCGCGATAATTTTCGTCTCTTTTGTGTGGCTGTTTGTGTGCATGGGGTGATTGGTCAGTATAATTGAATAATGCCGTCATAAGTTCAGTGCTTCTGGGGACGCGCAGTCCTGTTTTTCGCGATAATTTCGTCTCTTTTGTGTGGCTGTTTGTGTGCATGGGGTGATTGGTCAGTATAATTGAATAATGCCGTCATAAGTTCAGTGTTTCTGGGGACGCGCAGTCCTGTTTTTCGCGATAATTTCGTCTCTTTTGTGTGGCTGTTTGTGTGCATGGGGTGATTGGTCAGTATAATTGAATAATGCCGTCATAAGTTCAGTGTTTCTGGGGACGCGCAGTCCTGTTTTTTCGCGATAATTTTCGTCTCTTTTGTGTGGCTGTTTGTGTGCATGGGGTGATTGGTCAGTATAATTGAATAATGCCGTCATAAGTTCAGTGCTTCTGGGGACGCGCAGTCCTGTTTTTTCGCGATAATTTTCGTCTCTTTTGTGTGGCTGTTTGTGTGCATGGGGTGATTGGTCAGTATAATTGAATAATGCCGTCATAAGTTCAGTGTTTCTGGGGACGCGCAGTCCTGTTTTTTCGCGATAATTTTCGTCTCTTTTGTGTGGCTGTTTGTGTGCATGGGGTGATTGGTCAGTATAATTGAATAATGCCGTCATAAGTTCAGTGCTTCTGGGGACGCGCAGTCCTGTTTTTTCGCGATAATTTTCGTCTCTTTTGTGTGGCTGTTTGTGTGCATGGGGTGATTGGTCAGTATAATTGAATAATGCCGTCATAAGTTCAGTGCTTCTGGGGACGCGCAGTCCTGTTTTTCGCGATAATTTCGTCTCTTTTGTGTGGCTGTTTGTGTGCATGGGGTGATTGGTCAGTATAATTGAATAATGCCGTCATAAGTTCAGTGTTTCTGGGGACGCGCAGTCCTGTTTTTCGCGATAATTTCGTCTCTTTTGTGTGGCTGTTTGTGTGCATGGGGTGATTGGTCAGTATAATTGAATAATGCCGTCATAAGTTCAGTGTTTCTGGGGACGCGCAGTCCTGTTTTTCGCGATAATTTTCGTCTCTTTTGTGTGGCTGTTTGTGTGCATGGGGTGATTGGTCAGTATAATTGAATAATGCCGTCATAAGTTCAGTGCTTCTGGGGACGCGCAGTCCTGTTTTTTCGCGATAATTTTCGTCTCTTTTGTGTGGCTGTTTGTGTGCATGGGGTGATTGGTCAGTATAATTGAATAATGCCGTCATAAGTTCAGTGTTTCTGGGGACGCGCAGTCCTGTTTTTTCGCGATAATTTTCGTCTCTTTTGTGTGGCTGTTTGTGTGCATGGGGTGATTGGTCAGTATAATTGAATAATGCCGTCATAAGTTCAGTGCTTCTGGGGACGCGCAGTCCTGTTTTTTCGCGATAATTTCGTCTCTTTTGTGTGGCTGTTTGTGTGCATGGGGTGATTGGTCAGTATAATTGAATAATGCCGTCATAAGTTCAGTGTTTCTGGGGACGCGCAGTCCTGTTTTTTCGCGATAATTTTCGTCTCTTTTGTGTGGCTGTTTGTGTGCATGGGGTGATTGGTCAGTATAATTGAATAATGCCGTCATAAGTTCAGTGCTTCTGGGGACGCGCAGTCCTGTTTTTTCGCGATAATTTCGTCTCTTTTGTGTGGCTGTTTGTGTGCATGGGGTGATTGGTCAGTATAATTGAATAATGCCGTCATAAGTTCAGTGTTTCTGGGGACGCGCAGTCCTGTTTTTCGCGATAATTTTCGTCTCTTTTGTGTGGCTGTTTGTGTGCATGGGGTGATTGGTCAGTATAATTGAATAATGCCGTCATAAGTTCAGTGTTTCTGGGGACGCGCAGTCCTGTTTTTTCGCGATAATTTTCGTCTCTTTTGTGTGGCTGTTTGTGTGCATGGGGTGATTGGTCAGTATAATTGAATAATGCCGTCATAAGTTCAGTGCTTCTGGGGACGCGCAGTCCTGTTTTTTCGCGATAATTTCGTCTCTTTTGTGTGGCTGTTTGTGTGCATGGGGTGATTGGTCAGTATAATTGAATAATGCCGTCATAAGTTCAGTGTTTCTGGGGACGCGCAGTCCTGTTTTTCGCGATAATTTTCGTCTCTTTTGTGTGGCTGTTTGTGTGCATGGGGTGATTGGTCAGTATAATTGAATAATGCCGTCATAAGTTCAGTGCTTCTGGGGACGCGCAGTCCTGTTTTTTCGCGATAATTTTCGTCTCTTTTGTGTGGCTGTTTGTGTGCATGGGGTGATTGGTCAGTATAATTGAATAATGCCGTCATAAGTTCAGTGTTTCTGGGGACGCGCAGTCCTGTTTTTTCGCGATAATTTTCGTCTCTTTTGTGTGGCTGTTTGTGTGCATGGGGTGATTGGTCAGTATAATTGAATAATGCCGTCATAAGTTCAGTGTTTCTGGGGACGCGCAGTCCTGTTTTTCGCGATAATTTTCGTCTCTTTTGTGTGGCTGTTTGTGTGCATGGGGTGATTGGTCAGTATAATTGAATAATGCCGTCATAAGTTCAGTGCTTCTGGGGACGCGCAGTCCTGTTTTTTCGCGATAATTTTCGTCTCTTTTGTGTGGCTGTTTGTGTGCATGGGGTGATTGGTCAGTATAATTGAATAATGCCGTCATAAGTTCAGTGTTTCTGGGGACGCGCAGTCCTGTTTTTTCGCGATAATTTTCGTCTCTTTTGTGTGGCTGTTTGTGTGCATGGGGTGATTGGTCAGTATAATTGAATAATGCCGTCATAAGTTCAGTGCTTCTGGGGACGCGCAGTCCTGTTTTTTCGCGATAATTTTCGTCTCTTTTGTGTGGCTGTTTGTGTGCATGGGGTGATTGGTCAGTATAATTGAATAATGCCGTCATAAGTTCAGTGCTTCTGGGGACGCGCAGTCCTGTTTTTCGCGATAATTTCGTCTCTTTTGTGTGGCTGTTTGTGTGCATGGGGTGATTGGTCAGTATAATTGAATAATGCCGTCATAAGTTCAGTGCTTCTGGGGACGCGCAGTCCTGTTTTTTCGCGATAATTTTCGTCTCTTTTGTGTGGCTGTTTGTGTGCATGGGGTGATTGGTCAGTATAATTGAATAATGCCGTCATAAGTTCAGTGTTTCTGGGGACGCGCAGTCCTGTTTTTCGCGATAATTTTCGTCTCTTTTGTGTGGCTGTTTGTGTGCATGGGGTGATTGGTCAGTATAATTGAATAATGCCGTCATAAGTTCAGTGTTTCTGGGGACGCGCAGTCCTGTTTTTCGCGATAATTTTCGTCTCTTTTGTGTGGCTGTTTGTGTGCATGGGGTGATTGGTCAGTATAATTGAATAATGCCGTCATAAGTTCAGTGCTTCTGGGGACGCGCAGTCCTGTTTTTCGCGATAATTTCGTCTCTTTTGTGTGGCTGTTTGTGTGCATGGGGTGATTGGTCAGTATAATTGAATAATGCCGTCATAAGTTCAGTGTTTCTGGGGACGCGCAGTCCTGTTTTTCGCGATAATTTTCGTCTCTTTTGTGTGGCTGTTTGTGTGCATGGGGTGATTGGTCAGTATAATTGAATAATGCCGTCATAAGTTCAGTGCTTCTGGGGACGCGCAGTCCTGTTTTTTCGCGATAATTTCGTCTCTTTTGTGTGGCTGTTTGTGTGCATGGGGTGATTGGTCAGTATAATTGAATAATGCCGTCATAAGTTCAGTGCTTCTGGGGACGCGCAGTCCTGTTTTTTCGCGATAATTTCGTCTCTTTTGTGTGGCTGTTTGTGTGCATGGGGTGATTGGTCAGTATAATTGAATAATGCCGTCATAAGTTCAGTGTTTCTGGGGACGCGCAGTCCTGTTTTTCGCGATAATTTTCGTCTCTTTTGTGTGGCTGTTTGTGTGCATGGGGTGATTGGTCAGTATAATTGAATAATGCCGTCATAAGTTCAGTGCTTCTGGGGACGCGCAGTCCTGTTTTTCGCGATAATTTTCGTCTCTTTTGTGTGGCTGTTTGTGTGCATGGGGTGATTGGTCAGTATAATTGAATAATGCCGTCATAAGTTCAGTGTTTCTGGGGACGCGCAGTCCTGTTTTTCGCGATAATTTCGTCTCTTTTGTGTGGCTGTTTGTGTGCATGGGGTGATTGGTCAGTATAATTGAATAATGCCGTCATAAGTTCAGTGTTTCTGGGGACGCGCAGTCCTGTTTTTTCGCGATAATTTTCGTCTCTTTTGTGTGGCTGTTTGTGTGCATGGGGTGATTGGTCAGTATAATTGAATAATGCCGTCATAAGTTCAGTGCTTCTGGGGACGCGCAGTCCTGTTTTTTCGCGATAATTTTCGTCTCTTTTGTGTGGCTGTTTGTGTGCATGGGGTGATTGGTCAGTATAATTGAATAATGCCGTCATAAGTTCAGTGCTTCTGGGGACGCGCAGTCCTGTTTTTTCGCGATAATTTCGTCTCTTTTGTGTGGCTGTTTGTGTGCATGGGGTGATTGGTCAGTATAATTGAATAATGCCGTCATAAGTTCAGTGTTTCTGGGGACGCGCAGTCCTGTTTTTCGCGATAATTTTCGTCTCTTTTGTGTGGCTGTTTGTGTGCATGGGGTGATTGGTCAGTATAATTGAATAATGCCGTCATAAGTTCAGTGCTTCTGGGGACGCGCAGTCCTGTTTTTCGCGATAATTTTCGTCTCTTTTGTGTGGCTGTTTGTGTGCATGGGGTGATTGGTCAGTATAATTGAATAATGCCGTCATAAGTTCAGTGTTTCTGGGGACGCGCAGTCCTGTTTTTCGCGATAATTTTCGTCTCTTTTGTGTGGCTGTTTGTGTGCATGGGGTGATTGGTCAGTATAATTGAATAATGCCGTCATAAGTTCAGTGCTTCTGGGGACGCGCAGTCCTGTTTTTCGCGATAATTTTCGTCTCTTTTGTGTGGCTGTTTGTGTGCATGGGGTGATTGGTCAGTATAATTGAATAATGCCGTCATAAGTTCAGTGCTTCTGGGGACGCGCAGTCCTGTTTTTCGCGATAATTTTCGTCTCTTTTGTGTGGCTGTTTGTGCGTAATGTTCCGTCAATGCAAGCGGATGGTTGTGTTTGTGTGCAAAGTGCCCTTTCTTCATCATCGCTGGTTTTAAAGGCAATTTGACGGTTGAGTTCGTTAGTTTTACCGCGTAAAATAATATTTTAATTCATCAAGAACGTTGTGTGGTGTGTGAGTCTTTTTTTTGTGTTGAAAAGACCTTCCCATAGCTCCGCAGCTCGGAGGGCTCGACGTCGGTTGTTTATGTGTTAAGCCCTCTCCATAGCATCGTAGCTCGAGAGGCAACGATAATCAATACCTCATCTAGTTAACAGAAAGAAGATCGGAAGGCATTTGATGGTTGAGTTCGTAGCTTCGTTTCCGTAACAAATTTATGAATTAAATGGTTATATAATTAAGAATCAGACTACGCTATCATTGCAGCATTGCGTTTAACACCTCATTCTTTAAATAAACATTATTTGGCTTTATCTTTCCACAGCCGGCTGTCTAAGATGAAACCATTTCATTTAAAATTTAACAACCGATAAACGGGAAATGTCTCATCCGCAGCATCCGATTGTTTGCCTTGAGAATAATAAATAACATCTTTCAACAACCACTATGATTTTGGGTCGCATCATCATCTTCTATGATGAATCCTGACCAAACACCCTATCCTACTAACAAGTTTTCAGGTTCCTGGCGCTCGTGGGGTGTAAGCACAGAGTAAATCAGCTGCCCTAGTAGCAACTTGCGCTAACTAACATTCCCGTCCCTTAAAATCGAGGTCTACAAACTGACATGGCGGGCGCCGTTGGTGGCCAATGACTGTTACCTATTCGCAACTCATCTAGCTTTAGCAATCATGGTGTTTTGTCTTTTCAGCGCATTCATACATGCTGTTGATAAGAGAAACACCACTAGATCGTCGAAGCCTATAATCAGTAGTGCTGAAAGGATATTACGGTTCTGTTCAGCAACGGAGGGGCAACCATGGGTGATCTCTCATGCTCATGCTCATGCTCATGCTCAAAAAATCATATCTTGACCATTTTGACGTTCCGAGAAAAACGCGTTTTTATGTTTGACCTTGAATATACAAAAACGAGAGCACGCAATGTAAACAATAACAAACACGTTTTGTTTTGCTGACCATTCTGTGCATTGTTCCGATTGTTTGGTTGAAGTTGGTTGCTGGAGTCCCGAGTTATAATTACAAATGTTTACGGCAGTCTAGCTTGTACGTGCGACAAACGCATCCTGACTTTCCTGGCCTGAAATCCCTTTGGCCTTTTGTCGCACTTACATCAATTTTCATGGAGTGAAAGATAGCACGACAAGATTGAAACTACTTTCATATGTAAAGTGACAAAAATGCACGGAGTTTTTTTCGGTTTTTGTTGAATATCTCAGGATTGAAATCGAATTTTGGGGATCTGTGAAGGTCAAAAGGTGAGGCATTGTGAGCTGCACAAAATGGCGTTCTTAACTCAATTTGGCCCAAAATGCACGTACGACAAGTTAGCACGATGGCGACGATATGTAAAAATATCCCATTATTTATTGATATATATATTATGGTGTATAAAAATAGTGTATAACACTTTATACAAATTTCTTATTTTACTGATGCAGACATATGAAAAAAAAATTAACTATCTTTAATTTTAGAAGATTTTTTTTAATCACAGGAAATAAAACAAATAAAACCACAGATGTACAGTTTATTCTAAATGCATATTTTAAATACAAAAACTATTGATAATTATTGATTATAATCTTGCAAAAATATAGTTTAATGTTTTACCAAATTTTTAATTGTATAGGAGAATTATTTTTAATAATAAAAAAAATCTGGAAAAATGTGGGGGCGGCCAAAAAATAAAACAAAAATATAAACATTTTTAATAACAAGTCATAGTCTCAACATTTGAATGCAAAAAGTGTTTTATAATGCATCCATACACCACACGGATACTTTTTTTTTTTGAATTTTTGGAATTGTCTTTTAACGATCAACTCCAATTTAAATTAAGAAAAATGCTTTTGTTGAAAATGCTTGAAACCACAATTCGAGTATTATTCACAACGATAAGAAAAAAATGATCAAATTTGTTATCATTTGCTTGCTTCCCATTTTTTTCAGTTCAGGGATATATCATACAGCGATTTGTCTCGATTTGTTGAAAAAAAACTTATTGACCGATGCAGAACGTCCAAACATTGAGTTCTACAATATGTTAAGACTTATAAAGTTAATGTTGTTTTAATATAATTTATTGTGTTTAGAATAATGATAAATGATATTGCTCTGTTTTTTTTGGTAAAATTGTAATAAAAGATATGAGATCTGTTGGTTGAATTTGTAATTTTGGCAAATTTGAAATCTCCAACCACCAGTTTTTTGTTTCCACAAATGGCGACCACGTCAAACGCTCCAGTTACGCAAAACGTCTTCACCAAAAGACACCAGCCAGCCTAACCCGTTTTCACCCCGTTAACATAATATTTAATACGTTTGGCACTAAAACCACTATCGCACACACAACATCTGTTCGAAACCTTAACCTGCGCCGATGGGAAGTGAAAATAATGATGCGGAACCAGTGATAGGAAATTGGCCGCAAACTGAAATAAAACGAGCAGAAAAACGTGAGCTACAAACAGCAAAACAGGAACCCCCCACCTGAGCCCTGGTGAGGAGTCAAGTGGCGAGGAGGAAAGAGAGCTATTACTTAAGGGGTAGTAGAGCTGCGCTTAAGCAGGCACAACTAGTTGAGGAAGGTCGAAACGTACACCGAAGAGGTGGGAAAGTGAACTCAGTCAGTCAGTCAGTAGCGCTGCAAGCTGGGGTTTCGCCGCCAGACTAGACCACAGACCCCAGACAGCTGAATGAAGAGTTGGAGCTGAATTGTGGGAGAATCGTACCTTTTTTTATGACGAATGTGCGCGAGATATGGTAAACGATTGCTGCTTAAGCTAATTAAACTATGCTTTTAGCAATCTGAGAACTTGATGGAAGGAATGCAGGAAGATCCGATGGTAACATGTTCATCAAGCGTTATGAACTACCAACTTCCGATCTCACATGAACTTGAACACCGATCAATCTTCTCACGCTTCGTCAAACGACCCGAAAACCAACCAATTAAAAACCGATTGACAAGCTTCCAATTACTTAGCGATGACCACCTCTCAAAATCGTGTGATAAACTATGCGGTTATTGCTGCTAGGACACCTGCCGCGTTTGATATCGCGGTCATCATCCTTGGTGGTCAATTCGAAAAATTAAAATATTTTATTGCTCAATTCTAGTTCTCTGAGTCCGGCCGATTGATATCGACGAGTCATGCTCAAGGATTTTCGGTCCATCAATCGGAAAACGCATACAGCAGCGGCAGCGCATTTCATTCATTTTCGAGTGGTTCATGCGGTAAAATTCATTCAAGAGAGAAGCACGGAGATACACGGCAGACATTAGCATAAATCTACGCTGGAATGTATGTTGCGGCGTGGAGGAACTTGGGCTGATTTTGCGGTGTCTGATAAAACGTAGAGGTTCTTTGAAGGAATGAATATTTATGCTGGGAATCTTTGATTTATTGTGGTTCTCTATTAATGAGGCTTGTAAATCAAGCGTATGAATGTGCTGTGCAGCTTTTCCATCAGTGTTGAGTCGAAATTTGTTAAAAAAATGTTTTTTTAATTCATAAGGCCATTGCAAATTTAATTTCAAGGTTTTTATTCCCTCTTTCATACAAACTCTATGAAATCCCCAAAAAGTCGGGAGGCCAAAACAATAATTTTTTACATTTTTATTGAACCAACTTGTAAAATCAATTTGATTAAAAAAACGGTACATAATGCTCAAGTATTTATTATTAACTTAATAGGACTTTGTAATCTTTTTCTTAATTTCGAATTTTGGGACCACAGCTTTAGAAATTTATAACATGAATTTGTTGATATTTTGTTTGATTTTTGATAGTAGCATAACCCCTTACTGCCCTTATTTAATTCATTTTTCTTATTATCCCCGTGTTCTGGTCATTATGAGAAAACTTTTTTTTCTACGAAAAACTTTATTTCTCTTGGTTTACATTTTTCTTTGTTTCATTTCTAGTTTTTTCATGTTTTTACAGTCACTTTTCAATTGTTTGCATGTTTTTCAAATTTTCTACTATAGACGATATCATCATAATTGAAATTGTAAAAAAATACTTAGAGGCATTGTCTGGTCCACTACAAAAATTACTGCATACAGTTAAACCTCGCATAGTGCGCAGGCGTTACGCTTCGTATTTCTTCGATTACTCTAAAACGACATAATATTTTTGCAATCGTAGGTGTTGTTAATTGTAGGTTAGAACAAGACGAACAAATTGCATCAAACAGATTGCAAAAATATTATGTCGTTTTAGAGTAATCGAAAAAAACACAAAGCGTAACGCCTGCGCACTATGCGAGGTTTAACTGTACTTATTTTCACATAATATGGGGGAAATGTTAGTGAGAAACACAAACAAAGTTGACCCCAGAGAAAACGACATTTTTGAAAATATTGGCAAAGTCACATAAAACAAGGCACACTAAGAATGCGGTTTTTGTTATCCGGATAATTTTTCTATCAGTTTAAAAAATAGAAAACACTGCAAATTTATAACTTTTTTCTTGTAGGGTGATCAGAAATTATCATCTAAAGCATGCCCCAGTAGTGTACGGATATTTTAAATAGTCAATTCATGATATTCTTAAAAGTAGCACTATCCGGATAATTATCAAAAAGAAAGAAAAAATCAAGAAAAAACTTACTTGGAATTTTTTAAAGATCAGAACCGATATAGAGGGAATATAAAAGGATATATGGAGCTGGCAACCCTGTTTTATGTCTTATGTCGGCTCTACACGAACCTTGATAGAAAATTTCGCCAGAAATCCTTTCTGTGACTAATTTTAATTCATCAAAACGCACTCAAGTAGAACTCTTATTTTTTAAAATAATGATTTTACTTATTTAAGCTATTGACAGTGATCCAGATCACCAAATTCGGTGGAAATTCGCGCAATTTTTTGCAGTTTTGGAGCTGTGGTCTCCTCGGAAGAGTTGTTGCAAATAGGATAGGGCAACTTTTGACTTGATTGAAAATTAGGGTGATTTAAAGAGAGGGTGCTTCAAAAAATCTATCTTCTCTGGAATATTTTTGAAATATTTTTCTCTGTAAATAAGTCGTTGCCAATCCAAGCAACTTCGAAAACGCTATAATTTTGTCAAATTATTTATCAAAAGCATCAGAGTAAACCCTCAAAAGTCACTTTTTTGAACGAAGCAATTCAGGGTAAAATTTTAGAGAATAGTTTTGTAAGAACTAAGTGTAGATTTACTCTATCGAATGCAGCCTATTGCACACAATTTGGCGCTTTTCAAAATATTTGAGATTTAACATTGCATCTTTTTTACCTTAAAACAAGTCCAGATTAAATTTTTCAATAAAAGATTTTTTTTCATGGCTCTAAAAGTGCTAATATTATTTTTTTTTCTAAAACATAACCCTGAATTTCATCGCTTAAAAAAGATTTTTTTTAGGGTTTGCTCTGATGCAGGCTAGATCGTATAATAAAATTTTGGTGTCTGCAACAAATTTGCTTGGATTTTTATGCTCAACAACTTTTTAGAAGAGAAAGAAGATCCCAAAAATATTCCTGGAAAGTTAGATTTTCTGAAACCGTCTAATCGTGAACCACCCTGATTTTTAACCAAGCCAAGTGGCCAAGTTGCCAAATTGAAAAAAAGCAGATCAGTAAAAGATAATGTTTTGAGATTTTTTTTAATATGGCTAAAACTGTCAATATAAAACAAATAAACAAGCAGGCAGTTAAGGAAAACAAAACACAAGAAAAGTAAAGTTTTCTTAAGTTTTCGTAGAAAAAAATTGTTCGCAATGACATCCTATCACGGACAAAATATAAAATTCGTAAAAACTGGGCAGTAGAGGGATGACTTAATCGATTATCCGAAGTGTTATTTTAGGGTCATACTTGAGCTTGACGACGCAAAGCAAGAAAATGACTCAAAATTTAAAAATATGTTGATTCGATTATCTAAAAAAGGCTTCGCGGTTTCAAAAAAGGACAGAGACGAGGGTCTCTGTCCTTTGTCTGAAAAAATTGTCCACGCAGTTTGTGGATGGCCCGAATGATCCATTGAATAAACTTTTGTGTTATATGTTTACCGAAATCGGTATCCGATCTAAATTTTAATAAATTGTAACATCGACAGAAAAATCTAAGGTGTACAAATTATATTTAGTAAAATATAGTTAGTTAGTTAGTTGTCTTGATTAACGAGTCTTTCAGCCTAAAATGCTGGTTTGGCTCGGATATATTTATAATGACATAACCAGTGATTCATTCTTGTTGTGAGCATTTTATTTGTTGTTTCAGTATTAGTTAGTTGGATAGCACCGAAGACCTAATAAATCAGGATTAATTTTGAGATATCATTTTTGTAGTATGTTAGAGAAGGTGCTAGAAAGCTTTTTTATTCCTCTAGATTTTATATACGTAAATGTGTTGCAAAAGATTCCATAAATATGTAAAACAGCTTTATTTCACCCAATAAAAGACAAGTCTAGCCAAAAAGCTCTCCAATACCAGCCCCTTTCAAAACTCCCAACCGCAGCATAGCTAAATGACCGGCTAATTGTTGCCAAGCTTATCAAGAAGCATAAAATTAGAAATTCACACTCGCTGCCATTTTCGCTTCCCACACAGAAAACCGAAACCACAGCCGGTGGAAATCGCGCACTTTGGGAACGACTTAATCAAGCTTTACTTGGCTGGAACCTCTCGCCGGAACCTATTCCGACACAGTACGATTAGGACGTCGTCGTCGTCGTGATAAATGTCTTAATCCGATTTGGCACTTTGCGCGGATTTTGACGCGAAAATTTCGTTGCATTTCAGTTGAAAAATAGTTGCTTAGATAAGCTTATACTAACCGCAAGCCGAGGTTTTAAGTCTTCCCTGGTGGGGCCGGTGATCGATGTCGATTTGTAATTGATAGACCGCAGAGTGATTTGCCTTATTGGTGGTAAGGCTGGCGAGTGTGGGACGGAAAGGGTTGGTGGGTGGATTGATTAATGTGTTCGGCACACGGCTCAGGTGTTTGCCGCAGGTGGTGCTGATTAGCGAGCAGCCCGCGAGGTTCTAATTGATTTGTCACTCCTTAATGGGTGATGATGATCTGAAGGGGATTAGGTAGATTTTGCTTTACATTTAGCTGTTGGTGTGGCTAGAATCAATGAAACGATGCTTAATTAATGTTTAAAAATATATTCTAATAAAGTGAATTAGGGGTTATAAAAAAGATAAAAAGTACGATTCTATGGCATAACCATGATGAATGAAACAAAAAATGACAGACTCAAAAAATCTTCATCCGCTCCATTGAAGTACATTACGACATTCTTAACAAAGAACCATCTATCACCAAGATCTAAGCCTTGGCATGTTGAATTTTCGTGATGTAATGCAAACAGCATCACAACGCAACCTCCTTCCATCTCTGCAACAAATCTATGCTGTTTATGTTCAACACCCCAGCACCAGCTGTAAGTTCTTGTTGTACGAAAAGTACAATAGATTACACACAAACCCCGACCTGGCCGGAATGGCGAATTGTTCGTGACCCATTGAACGAATCTCCGCTCGACCTGTTCAGCTAATAGGCCGTCCACGGCGTGTGTTTTAGAACCTCTCTTTGGGCTACAACAGCTACAAACACCGTCGGAACGTAATCTGTAGCTTCCGGTCGAACCTCGAAGCAATCGCCAAAGATCTCGGACCGGACCTTCATGCATACTAATTAGTGTGAACGGGCGGCGGTTGGTCAGTTACTGGCTGCCTCCTAGCTTCATGAGCCGTGCAGACGAAACGAACTCCGACAAGTGTTACACGCAAATCAACCAACACGGGTTCTGTTTCAATCCCCCATGTCCCCCCTTCTGGACATGTGTAACATGGGACTAATGAATGAACCGAACACCTTTGGGCTGCAGCGGCGGCGTTGTCGGTTGCTTATGGGCAGATATGTAATTAGATTGAAGGTTGAGCTGCTTCGGGGGGTTTGCTCTAAATATTGACTTCTTGAGAGCGCCTTGTTGGCTTGTTGTTCCCATACTTGTTCAGAAAAAAGAAGTGTTACAATGCGAGCTCGATTGGCGGTCAAGTGTCAATGTGGTCGGATAGTGATCATGGATAGCGATTGAGGCACTTTTGTATCAATACCATAAGTTATTTTTTTAATAAAAAGGTACATCACAACCTAAAAATTCCTTACCCCAGTTGAATCTTCTTTCAAAAATAGTTACAGTTGAGCAAATCTCTAAGAAATCGGTCCTTTTTTTAATTTTAATTTTTGTATTTTTTAATCCGGCTGAAACTTTTCTAGTGCCTTCGGTATGCCCAAAAAAGCCATTTTGCATCATTACTTTGTACATATAATTTTCCATACAAATTTGGCAGCTGCCAAAATACAAAAATGATGTATGAAAATTAAAAAAATCTGTATCTTTTGAAGGAATTTTTTTCTCGATTTGGTGTCTTCGTCTACATCGAAAAAAAATAATACACGGTAAACAAAAAAATTGGTGATTTTTATTTAACTTTTTGCCACTAAAACTTGATTTACAAAAACTATTTTTTTTATGTGTTTTAGAGGGCATAAAATGCCAACTTTTCAGAAATTTCCAGGTTATGCAAAAAATCTTTGATCGATTTATGATTTATTCAATCAATACTGATGTTTTCATAAAATCGAAATTTTGGTCGCAAAAATTTTTCAACTTCATTTTTCGATGTAAAATCAAATTAGCAATCAAAAAGTACTCTGGTGAAATGTTGATAAAGTGCACCGTTTTCAAGTTATTTTACATCGATAAATAAAGTTGACAAATAAATTGCGACCAATATTCAGATTTTTTTTTTTTAAATCAGTCGGTCTCGGTCAAAGATGTTTTGCACAACCTGGAAATTTCTAAAAAGTTGGCATTAACTTTGAATAATAGTAGCAACGGCCTTATTTTTAGCTCGAAATATTTTTTTTATGTTTATGTAAATAAAATATGTATTCTTCACAAGTTATCTGAATTTTATGAAGCATGAGCATGAGCATGAGCATGAGAGATCACCCATGGTTGCCCCTCCGTTGCTGAACAGAACCGTAATATCCTTTCAGCACTACTGATTATAGGCTTCGACGATCTAGTGGTGTTTCTCTTATCAACAGCATGTATGAATGCGCTGAAAAGACAAAACACCATGATTGCTAAAGCTAGATGAGTTGCGAATAGGTAACAGTCATTGGCCACCAACGGCGCCCGCCATGTCAGTTTGTAGACCTCGATTTTAAGGGACGGGAATGTTAGTTAGCGCAAGTTGCTACTAGGGCAGCTGATTTACTCTGTGCTTACACCCCACGAGCGCCAGGAACCTGAAAACTTGTTAGTAGGATAGGGTGTTTGGTCAGGATTCATCATAGAAGATGATGATGCGACCCAAAATCATAGTGGTTGTTGAAAGATGTTATTTATTATTCTCAAGGCAAACAATCGGATGCTGCGGATGAGACATTCCCGTTTATCGGTTGTTAAATTTTAAATGAAATGGTTTCATCTTAGACAGCCGGCTGTGGAAAGATAAAGCCAAATAATGTTTATTTAAAGAATGAGGTGTTAAACGCAATGCTGCAATGATAGCGTAGTCTGATTCTTAATTATATAACCATTTAATTCATAAATTTGTTACGGAAACGAAGCTACGAACTCAACCATCAAATGCCTTCCGATCTTCTTTCTGTTAACTAGATGAGGTATTGATTATCGTTGCCTCTCGAGCTACGATGCTATGGAGAGGGCTTAACACATAAACAACCGACGTCGAGCCCTCCGAGCTGCGGAGCTATGGGAAGGTCTTTTCAACACAAAAAAAAGACTCACACACCACACAACGTTCTTGATGAATTAAAATATTATTTTACGCGGTAAAACTAACGAACTCAACCGTCAAATTGCCTTTAAAACCAGCGATGATGAAGAAAGGGCACTTTGCACACAAACACAACCATCCGCTTGCATTGACGGAACATTACGCACAAACAGCCACACAAAAGAGACGAAAATTATCGCGAAAAAACAGGACTGCGCGTCTCCAGAAGCACTGAACTTATGACGGCATTATTCAATTATACTGACCAATCACCCCATGCACACAAACAGCCACACAAAAGAGACGAAAATTATCGCGAAAAAACAGGACTGCGCGTCCCCAGAAGCACTGAACTTATGACGGCATTATTCAATTATACTGACCAATCACCCCATGCACACAAACAGCCACACAAAAGAGACGAAAATTATCGCGAAAAACAGGACTGCGCGTCCCCAGAAACACTGAACTTATGACGGCATTATTCAATTATACTGACCAATCACCCCATGCACACAAACAGCCACACAAAAGAGACGAAAATTATCGCGAAAAACAGGACTGCGCGTCCCCAGAAGCACTGAACTTATGACGGCATTATTCAATTATACTGACCAATCACCCCATGCACACAAACAGCCACACAAAAGAGACGAAAATTATCGCGAAAAAACAGGACTGCGCGTCCCCAGAAACACTGAACTTATGACGGCATTATTCAATTATACTGACCAATCACCCCATGCACACAAACAGCCACACAAAAGAGACGAAATTATCGCGAAAAAACAGGACTGCGCGTCCCCAGAAGCACTGAACTTATGACGGCATTATTCAATTATACTGACCAATCACCCCATGCACACAAACAGCCACACAAAAGAGACGAAAATTATCGCGAAAAACAGGACTGCGCGTCCCCAGAAGCACTGAACTTATGACGGCATTATTCAATTATACTGACCAATCACCCCATGCACACAAACAGCCACACAAAAGAGACGAAAATTATCGCGAAAAACAGGACTGCGCGTCCCCAGAAACACTGAACTTATGACGGCATTATTCAATTATACTGACCAATCACCCCATGCACACAAACAGCCACACAAAAGAGACGAAAATTATCGCGAAAAAACAGGACTGCGCGTCCCCAGAAACACTGAACTTATGACGGCATTATTCAATTATACTGACCAATCACCCCATGCACACAAACAGCCACACAAAAGAGACGAAAATTATCGCGAAAAACAGGACTGCGCGTCCCCAGAAGCACTGAACTTATGACGGCATTATTCAATTATACTGACCAATCACCCCATGCACACAAACAGCCACACAAAAGAGACGAAATTATCGCGAAAAAACAGGACTGCGCGTCCCCAGAAGCACTGAACTTATGACGGCATTATTCAATTATACTGACCAATCACCCCATGCACACAAACAGCCACACAAAAGAGACGAAAATTATCGCGAAAAAACAGGACTGCGCGTCCCCAGAAGCACTGAACTTATGACGGCATTATTCAATTATACTGACCAATCACCCCATGCACACAAACAGCCACACAAAAGAGACGAAAATTATCGCGAAAAACAGGACTGCGCGTCCCCAGAAACACTGAACTTATGACGGCATTATTCAATTATACTGACCAATCACCCCATGCACACAAACAGCCACACAAAAGAGACGAAAATTATCGCGAAAAACAGGACTGCGCGTCCCCAGAAGCACTGAACTTATGACGGCATTATTCAATTATACTGACCAATCACCCCATGCACACAAACAGCCACACAAAAGAGACGAAAATTATCGCGAAAAACAGGACTGCGCGTCCCCAGAAACACTGAACTTATGACGGCATTATTCAATTATACTGACCAATCACCCCATGCACACAAACAGCCACACAAAAGAGACGAAAATTATCGCGAAAAACAGGACTGCGCGTCCCCAGAAACACTGAACTTATGACGGCATTATTCAATTATACTGACCAATCACCCCATGCACACAAACAGCCACACAAAAGAGACGAAAATTATCGCGAAAAACAGGACTGCGCGTCCCCAGAAGCACTGAACTTATGACGGCATTATTCAATTATACTGACCAATCACCCCATGCACACAAACAGCCACACAAAAGAGACGAAAATTATCGCGAAAAAACAGGACTGCGCGTCCCCAGAAACACTGAACTTATGACGGCATTATTCAATTATACTGACCAATCACCCCATGCACACAAACAGCCACACAAAAGAGACGAAATTATCGCGAAAAAACAGGACTGCGCGTCCCCAGAAGCACTGAACTTATGACGGCATTATTCAATTATACTGACCAATCACCCCATGCACACAAACAGCCACACAAAAGAGACGAAAATTATCGCGAAAAAACAGGACTGCGCGTCCCCAGAAACACTGAACTTATGACGGCATTATTCAATTATACTGACCAATCACCCCATGCACACAAACAGCCACACAAAAGAGACGAAAATTATCGCGAAAAAACAGGACTGCGCGTCCCCAGAAACACTGAACTTATGACGGCATTATTCAATTATACTGACCAATCACCCCATGCACACAAACAGCCACACAAAAGAGACGAAATTATCGCGAAAAAACAGGACTGCGCGTCCCCAGAAGCACTGAACTTATGACGGCATTATTCAATTATACTGACCAATCACCCCATGCACACAAACAGCCACACAAAAGAGACGAAAATTATCGCGAAAAAACAGGACTGCGCGTCCCCAGAAACACTGAACTTATGACGGCATTATTCAATTATACTGACCAATCACCCCATGCACACAAACAGCCACACAAAAGAGACGAAATTATCGCGAAAAAACAGGACTGCGCGTCCCCAGAAGCACTGAACTTATGACGGCATTATTCAATTATACTGACCAATCACCCCATGCACACAAACAGCCACACAAAAGAGACGAAAATTATCGCGAAAAAACAGGACTGCGCGTCCCCAGAAACACTGAACTTATGACGGCATTATTCAATTATACTGACCAATCACCCCATGCACACAAACAGCCACACAAAAGAGACGAAAATTATCGCGAAAAACAGGACTGCGCGTCCCCAGAAGCACTGAACTTATGACGGCATTATTCAATTATACTGACCAATCACCCCATGCACACAAACAGCCACACAAAAGAGACGAAAATTATCGCGAAAAAACAGGACTGCGCGTCCCCAGAAACACTGAACTTATGACGGCATTATTCAATTATACTGACCAATCACCCCATGCACACAAACAGCCACACAAAAGAGACGAAATTATCGCGAAAAACAGGACTGCGCGTCCCCAGAAACACTGAACTTATGACGGCATTATTCAATTATACTGACCAATCACCCCATGCACACAAACAGCCACACAAAAGAGACGAAATTATCGCGAAAAAACAGGACTGCGCGTCCCCAGAAGCACTGAACTTATGACGGCATTATTCAATTATACTGACCAATCACCCCATGCACACAAACAGCCACACAAAAGAGACGAAAATTATCGCGAAAAAACAGGACTGCGCGTCCCCAGAAGCACTGAACTTATGACGGCATTATTCAATTATACTGACCAATCACCCCATGCACACAAACAGCCACACAAAAGAGACGAAAATTATCGCGAAAAAACAGGACTGCGCGTCCCCAGAAACACTGAACTTATGACGGCATTATTCAATTATACTGACCAATCACCCCATGCACACAAACAGCCACACAAAAGAGACGAAAATTATCGCGAAAAAACAGGACTGCGCGTCCCCAGAAGCACTGAACTTATGACGGCATTATTCAATTATACTGACCAATCACCCCATGCACACAAACAGCCACACAAAAGAGACGAAAATTATCGCGAAAAAACAGGACTGCGCGTCCCCAGAAACACTGAACTTATGACGGCATTATTCAATTATACTGACCAATCACCCCATGCACACAAACAGCCACACAAAAGAGACGAAATTATCGCGAAAAAACAGGACTGCGCGTCCCCAGAAACACTGAACTTATGACGGCATTATTCAATTATACTGACCAATCACCCCATGCACACAAACAGCCACACAAAAGAGACGAAATTATCGCGAAAAAACAGGACTGCGCGTCCCCAGAAGCACTGAACTTATGACGGCATTATTCAATTATACTGACCAATCACCCCATGCACACAAACAGCCACACAAAAGAGACGAAAATTATCGCGAAAAAACAGGACTGCGCGTCCCCAGAAACACTGAACTTATGACGGCATTATTCAATTATACTGACCAATCACCCCATGCACACAAACAGCCACACAAAAGAGACGAAAATTATCGCGAAAAAACAGGACTGCGCGTCCCCAGAAACACTGAACTTATGACGGCATTATTCAATTATACTGACCAATCACCCCATGCACACAAACAGCCACACAAAAGAGACGAAAATTATCGCGAAAAACAGGACTGCGCGTCCCCAGAAGCACTGAACTTATGACGGCATTATTCAATTATACTGACCAATCACCCCATGCACACAAACAGCCACACAAAAGAGACGAAAATTATCGCGAAAAAACAGGACTGCGCGTCCCCAGAAACACTGAACTTATGACGGCATTATTCAATTATACTGACCAATCACCCCATGCACACAAACAGCCACACAAAAGAGACGAAAATTATCGCGAAAAAACAGGACTGCGCGTCCCCAGAAGCACTGAACTTATGACGGCATTATTCAATTATACTGACCAATCACCCCATGCACACAAACAGCCACACAAAAGAGACGAAAATTATCGCGAAAAAACAGGACTGCGCGTCCCCAGAAACACTGAACTTATGACGGCATTATTCAATTATACTGACCAATCACCCCATGCACACAAACAGCCACACAAAAGAGACGATCGGAAAAACAGGACTGCGCGTCCCCAGAAGCACTGAACTTATGACGGCATTATTCAATTATACTGACCAATCACCCCATGCACACAAACAGCCACACAAAAGAGACGAAAATTATCGCGAAAAAACAGGACTGCGCGTCCCCAGAAACACTGAACTTATGACGGCATTATTCAATTATACTGACCAATCACCCCATGCACACAAACAGCCACACAAAAGAGACGAAAATTATCGCGAAAAAACAGGACTGCGCGTCCCCAGAAACACTGAACTTATGACGGCCTCTTCACAAGTTATCTGAATTTTATGAAAAAGTTTTTTTAAACTAATAATATTGACAATTTTTGACCAGTTTTTCGAAGTTTTAACCCAATCGTGTTTCTTTTTAAGTATTTTTTTAAGTTAAACAAATTTTGCAAAAGAATGACCTTTTGTACCTTTGCTGTGGCTTGTACTTGGGGATTTTCAAAAATAAAGATTCAAACCAATTACTGCCGCTTATCATAAAAACATTTTTCATTTTTGAAAAAAAAAATCCTGTAATTCTAGCAACGTACGAGCCACATAAGCGTCAATTGGTCATTCATTTGCTAAATTTGTTAAACTACTATCAAAGGCACACGATTGGGGTTGAATATTTGAAAAAATGATCAAAATCATCAGTTGAAAAAAATGTTTTCCTAAAATAAAGAAAATCCGTGAAGAATACATGCATTGCCCTTTATATTTATACATTAAAATACTTGGTTTTGTCTTATCTTCTTCGTAAAATACTAATACACTCTCAAAAATAACGCTGCAAAGTTTAAAAAAAACACGTAATTTTAGAATGAAATGTTTTACCTCAAAAATAAACTCAATTATATGCCAATAAAAGAAACCAGAAAGCATGGATATTTTTTATTATTATTTTGCTATGAATAATATCCAAATCATTTATCAAGCACGCAAGGCATTCAATATCCAAAACAATAATCATCTCCATCACCTACTTTACCTGCTTAACGTTCGATTGTGCCCACAAATCACCGTAATCGCTCCAACCGTGCAGCACTTATTGATGCAAATGGTCAGCCCAGCAGTGGCACTGGCGTACTAAATTCAATTTTAATTTTTATTATTATTCAAATAGCTCAAGTCACCATCAGGCACCACCAAAGCATAAATTGTAAACTTCTGACTGCAGCTGACAGTGACGATTCAGAGTGAAAAAAATATCACACAACAAATCTAGGCCTGCGAGAACACTTGTTTTGTTGACTGCGCTTGCAAAGATACCAACGGCCGTTTAAAAACCATTGCTTTTAGTCGAGTGCTAATCGCCGGTTCTAGCCAATCTGCAAACATCAACGGGTTTAGATATATGGGCAGTAATTTCATTTCGTACTCCAGCATTTGCATGCGGGCATAATGGAATCGGCTTCTGGCAGACACCTGAGTAATTCTATAGCCCAGTTCTCGGAGAGGGTTCTTGAAGGTTTTGTTTTTTATTGCTGTGGAAGGTTTAGTAGCAGCTACTAGGACGGCAAAACAGAGCTACGTTGTAGCGAAGGTCACGTTCAAGCGTCTCAAGACAGACAGGACGTGGTAGATTAATATATTTATTTAGATTTGTCCTCCAGGGTGACTGCGAGGGGAAGGATTCCTAGAACGCCACTTGACCATTCTTGGACTATTCCAATAGCTCTAGTGGACAATTTTATGGAAAACCCCCGGCGGAACGTGGTGGCCGGTTATTGTGCGGGTGGCAGTCCACCGGCGACGGTCGTTAATTTGAATAAATATTTAGACCTCAGCGCGCAGAATTATTATGGTGAGAAAAGGTTTGATGCAAAAACAGTGCAGTTGAGCGGCACAAAACCCGGGTGACAAGTGCGAAACTGAATGCAAATTTTATGTACGATGTCGTTTTTCATTCAAAAGTGCCTCTTCGCGCTGCCGGCTGCCGCGCGGTCTCAAATGGGAATTGAAACTAATGAGTTGACATCAATTCTGATTTGTGTGGATGTGGTACAATTTGCCGGTGATGACCGGTGGCGTAGTACAACCATAGTGGAAGCCCTGTTCTCGTCAATGCATTTAGGGCACTTGCTATTGCTAGAAATGACGGCGCCAGACACTTGCAACTTTGAAGGTTATGTTGAGGAGTGTCGTTTTGACTAGTTTTATGGAAATGCGATTTACATTATTCCAATTTTAACTATGTGATTCTTAACAAAGAGTAAGTGATTGTTAACTTTTTCGTTAGACTAAGCTGTGTATGTATTTTTTTATTTGAATGAAACTTTGTCCATGTATTCATTATGTCAAAAAAAAGGGTAATTTTGAATAATTTGTTTTCCCATACAATGTTGCACGTTATTAAAAATTGGTTCGTAAAAACAGAAAGAAATGTTCAATTTTACCACTGAAATGTGTAAATATCCCGAGTAGATTAAAAATAATATAACGATTACTTTTTGCATTTTTTTTATTTGAATGAAACTTTGTGTGTTATTTTTCTATGACCAATGAAGTTATTTTGCATAATAAGTTCGTTCTTAAAGTCTCCATATAATTTTGGCAATCGTTCATACAAAAAGGCTTTTATCTGTTTCTTGACAACTGATTTCTGATCGATTTGATGTCTTCGGCAAAGTTTTAGTTATTGCCACGGCCGCTCCTATAGTTATTGCTCAGAAATTTTCATAAAAAATAGATACACTACACAGTGTTTTACACTTTAAAAACACTACCCTTTTTTCAATTGAACTTTTTACACAAAAAAATGATCAAAACAACATTGAGTTGCGTTCGTGAAGTTGAACGGGGCGCGTCGCGGTCATCACGCAAGATTTTCGTTTCCTTTCCGTCTTTGTTGTCCCCCCGATTGTGTGTGTTTTTCGATCCGGGCGGTTTCGCGTTTTCGAATATTATTTGGTTTTATCTTTCCACAGCCGGCTGTCTAAGATTGAATCATTTATTCTAAATCAACACCAAATAACTGGGAAAAGTCTCATCCGCATCATCCGACTGTTTGCCTTGAGAATTCATAATCCATCACACTATTAAACAAAATTTATTGATTATTGGGTCGCATCATCATCCTCTATGATGAATCCAGGCCATTACCTTTACCCACTAACAAAATCCCAAGTAGAAGTAGTTTTTCCGGCACACGTGGGGGTGTGGATATCGTATAGAACCCACCCTTGGTAGCAACCTGTGCTAACTAACATTCCCGTCCCAATCCCCCGAGATCTACAAACTGACATGGCGGGCGCCGTTGGTGGCCAACGACTGTTACCTATTTGCTCCAGATCTAGTTTTGATGATCTTGATGTTTTATCTTTTCAGCGCATTCATACATGCTGTTGATAAGGGAAACACCATTAGATCGTTGAAGCGTATGACCGGTTGTATTGATAGGATATTACGGTCCTGTTCAGCAACGGAGAAGGACAACCATGGGTGGTCTCTCATGCTCAAAACAACATTTTTGAAAATTCGCATTTTTTAATATGGGCAATTCTCCCTAAATTCTGGAAACTGATTTTATTTTTTTGTTGGGCTCAAACTTTTTAGAGGCCTTTCTAATGATTGAGTCAAATGACTTTTTTTTGCATGTAGCAGTCATGACCAAACTTTACCATCTCTGAAATTATTTTTTTCGAAAAGATAAGAAAATTTTCTATGAATTTTGCTTCAAAGACATTAAAGATTGGACCAATGGTTACTAAAACACAGCCTCTGAAAGACAAGCAAACAGGAAAAATTAGGTTTTCTTTTTACATCACTGAAATAGCGAAAAATTTTAAGAGGCGATGACTAAGCAAATATGCGTCCGATTTTCAATGTCATACAATTAAATTGCTCTGAAATTTTTTCGATGTCTCGAAAAAAATATTTTAAATATTTTCAAATCATTTCTAATGATCATCTTTTTGATATGGTTGAAAATAAGTTTTATTGGGCCTTTTCATATGTTGAGGTTGATTTTTTGATAGCAAAATAAGGCTTATATCTTTTGCCATTAAATACCATTCAAAAAAGCAGTTGGAAATCTTTGCAACTCTGAATCTAACATTGAAAAAGGTTTAACAAAATTACAAATGGGGCAATAGGGTGTAATATGGTTGTATGGAAAAAAATAAAGTTGTCCAAATTTAGCGAGCACAGCAATTTTTCAGTTCATTTTGGGGTCCTAAACAACTCCTCAAAGTTTGGGAACGATTGGTTTAGTCCTCACATTGCGCAAAGCGATTCAATTTTGCATATAAATTTGTATGGGAAAAACCCTTTTTTTGGATTTTGATATTTATAAATTCCACATTTCGCGCTGTACTAAAACCGGATTCATATTCGGATGCCCTGGAAGATGCTCTACAACTTTCCCGAAGAGAGTATGGTGCTAACTTGCTCCTATAAAAAGATACAGCGTGTTCAAAACTCGTCTAAAACGTGTTTTTTGCTCGAAAATCACGTTTTAGACGAGTTTTGAGGACGCTGTATCTTCTTTCAGGAGCAAGTTAGCACCATATTCTCTTCGGGAAAGTTGTAAAGCACCTTTCAGAGCATCCGAATATGAATCCGGTTTTAATACGGTGTGAAACGTGGATTTTTTTAAATATCAATGTTCAAAAAAATGATTTTTCCCATACAAATTTATATGGAAAATTGAATCGCTTTGCGCAATGTGAGGACTAAACCAATCGTTCCCAAACTTTGGGGAGCTGTTTAGGACAACAAAAGGAACTGAAAAATTGCTGTGCTGGAAAATCGATTTTGATATTACACCCTAATGGGGCAATGCCTTTTGCACAGTAAAAAATGTGTAATTTTGGAAGATTGAGTATTATCTCTTTTATGATGTAATATTACCTCAATTTCGACTGGAAAATGGACATTACACCCGAAAAGTGGTTAAATTATACATTTTCAGAGGTAAAATTTCACATATTTCTGACATAAAAGATAAGGGGTACAGATGAAATATTACCAAGATTTTCTTACTGTGAGTTTTAAGCCTTATCAAACCTAATCTCCATTGGATCTCAGTTTGCAGCATGCTTTCATCGGACTGGCTGCGTTTTTGTTAGATTAGATTAGATTTTCAAACCTAATTTCCATTGTCTAAAACCTAAGTGGCATTTTCCGAGGATTTTGAATATGTCAAATTAAAGACCAAACAGTTGTGGTATTTAGTTTGTTACAGAAAAACCCGTCTTTGCATGAGCAAAACTTCTATCGGACAAAAAGTTTGAACTTGTAGTGTGCAAAATTCCCTATCTTATGATCTTAGGGAGGCTGTTGAAAGCTGTTGCAAAAAGACATTGGAGCTACAAAAAATTTATTTTTTTACAGTGATTAGAAATAGCTATGGAATAATAAAACTATTCCAGGATCTTTTTGACGCAGTTTGCAGTTTTTTAGCTATATCAAATGTCGCAAAAATAATTTAATTTCATCAAGTTGTGCAAAAACGCAAGCAACGATTTGAACATTTTCAAGAGGGTCGTGTATATTTACAATGTTTAAACCTTTTATTAAAAATAAATTTTCTTCGCATCTTCAATACTTTTTTTTACAGTGAGCTAGATTATACTAACGTTTTGATTTCTTTCTTTTTCTTTCAGGTTTGTACCAAATAGTTGACTCGAACTACAGGGCTAACATTTTAAGGTCTGGCAACTTTCTTTACATTCTTTCATTTTCCCGAAAGTCCCACCGGATTTCCTGGTTAGATTCCACAACCAAGATAAACCCTTTATTGCACAATCCCACAACAACAACAGCAACGCTAGAGATCAATCCAAAAGGTAATTGTACCGACCTGCCTCCTCCAGGTCGGCTTGGCACAGAGTGCAATCATGTGCAAAAAATTCCATCGCAACTTACAAGTGGGTATATCTTTAGAGTGTCCACCTACTAAAACCTCTCTTGCGCGCTAAGATTGCGCGGTGTACTTACTACAAGTGTTGCTCTCTTGTTAATGTCTGCACAAACTTGTCTGATCCAATAACCAGTGCCAGTGATCTACTCTCGATTTCCATACCGTCGTCAGCAAGCTCTCACATAACAAGGAAGCAACCTCAATGTATACGACGGTGGAGTTGCCCGCTCCATCCGTCCGTTACGTCTTCCGTTGGAATCGGCAGGTCGGGCGGGCGGTTCGCTGGTAACTCGATCGCCGCTTTTTCCCAGGTGGTCGTTTAGATAAAACTAGTTATTGCGACGACGGCGATGATCATTGAAAGTAAAAACATGGCACATGCTCATGTTACGGTGGTTGAGCAGTTGCTCGAGGATAATCTGATTAGACTTTTGCAGAAGAATTTTTATAGTGGTTTCAAATTGCTCTTGATTCCAATAATCTGAGTTTCATGTGTAATTTATACTAGAATCATCAGAACGTTCTACTTTGTTAGAACTTTCACCAGCTATAATATTCAGCAATGCACTTTTTCATTGTCTTCATGACAAACAATGAAAAAACCAACAGTCTGTTCAGATTTTCCCTCGCCATCAGAACTCCACTGCACGTGCCATAAAAGGGCCTTTTCAGGCAGTAATTGCTCGATTGCGTGCGAACAAACATGCATTCCAACATGAAATTAACTAGCCTCGACCAGTAGATAAGACTCCACGCGGTGGAGGGGAGGCAGTTCGATCTAATTTCGTATTCAGCACCATTTTGCTCATCGGGCATGTGGTTGAAGACCACAAGACCAAAATGTGTGTGCGGTTGCAAAGTGTACCAACGGTTTTGTTTTGATTGTTGCACTTGTGTTCAACACATTTTTATGGTTATGACCACCGTCCAAGAGCTAGGTCAATGTAGTACAATTTGTGCAGGTACAAGCACTCAGCACAAAGTTGCATAATTCTAACGAGGTCGACCGATTGGCGTTCGTCGACTACTTTGTAGAATTAGTCCACTACTAAATGGCTTTAGATGTGGTCATAAATCACCTTCTGATTTAATTTCCCAGCAAACAACTATGGAGAGTTGTGCGCGGTTATTTGCGTTGATGCGGTTTCGCCGCAAATTATGGCAAAACCTTCACGGTCACGTGACCACACCGTCGAGGCTGAATTCAGCCAGGACTTCGACTTCGTCTCTGTTCGAAGAAATTGTCTAACGAACCGTGTGATAGGCGACCAAATTGAAATTTTCAAGGTGTTTAGCCGGAGACTTCAATGCCACCGCCAACGGCGGCGAAAGTGTGTCATTGACTAAATGTTTATATTGAGAGAAAAAATGCCGTCAAACAACCATACAAAGCATAATTCGAATTGTCACAGCTGTGATGAAGTCACGCAGTGATGACATTCGCCGAAAAAAAAACTTGTTGAAAGTAACGGCATCATTGTTTGCGGTGAAACAGAGAGAGAGGGGTTAAGGTTCAATGTCAGGTCAGACCCGGGCCAGACCTCTTTTTCAACGTATAAGGAGTGACACAAAGTTGGGTTGTTGAATTGAAGTTAAGTGGTGTGTCTTCCATAACTTTGCTTGAATAATGGTTGTTTTGTTGCATCGTGGATGGTTACAGCTGTTAGGGCAAACAATGTGGAAATGGTCGAATTATCGGGGACCATTAATTTTACGGTTCGGTAGGTTGAGTTTAGACTAAGATTTTGGGCAAATTTGCGTGCAGAATGATGTGGGTTATTGTTTTAGCTGCGTGTTGGCGTTGGCAGTAATGGTTATTGTTAGTTGAGGTAACAAAAGTTCAACTTTTTTGTGAGTATAAAATGGATCGGGCGATTCTAGAGATTATAATTGAACATAAGCAGAAAATTCTTAGTTGGGATTTTATTCAAATTATAGGGTAGATATATGGAAACTTCACATTTTTGTGTACTTTTGACGTGGAAAATCTGTTCAAATGATACTGAGTTATCATCATTTGAATATTATTTTAATATTCAGATAATCTTATTTTTTCTGTCTCATTATGTGTTTTGCAAAACAAGCTTAAGTTATAAAAATCGATAAGTCTAATACTTGATACCGTGAAATTGGGGCTCTTTCCTGACATTTTTCAGGTGAACTGAAATATTCTTAGAGCAACTTTTTTTTAAATATGTTTTTCGATCTCAGGCCAATGCAAATATTATTTCAAGTTTTCGTTTTCTTCCCTCCTAAATTAACTCAATAAGCAGAAGGCAAAAAATAACTTGTGAAATCGATTGTGAACTATTTGTGTGTTACTTTTCAATCAAGTAAAGGCTTCGCAATCATTTTAAAAAATTTGAAATCGGGGACCACAGATCGGAAAATCGTGAAATTTTATGAAATAATGTATTTTTATTAGTTCATTGATATTTTTCAAATTTGTGATAGAATCATAACTCTCATAATACATAAAGCATTCAGTGATTATTTTTTTGAAAATCAAGCTTGAAACCCGAACAAAAATGTTTTGCCCCTCGACCTTCACCAGAGCTCAGCGACAAAAACTTCAAACAAATTTTATACTAGCCTCATAGTATATTTCTTGGAAAAAGATAATATCGATTCAATCATATTTTAGAAAACTGATTGCAGCACAAATTTTTAAAATACAGTATTAGTTTTTTTTTGCGTGAAACTTTGTCCCTAGGGGTAGTTTTGGTCTCTGATCACGAATCCGAGCTCCGTATTTTGATATCTCTTGACTAGGGCGTTCAAATTTCCTAGGTTTTGAATTTCCCGGGAAACGGGAAAAATATTTTCGGAATTCCGGAAATTCCCGGGACCTCGGGAAATTTTTGAAACAGTCATAAAATATATATTTTCATTATATCTGTTATGGTTTTCAAGCTGAAAATCAAAGAATTAGCTCAATCATATCATAATCATATTATTGGTGATAATCTACACTTCAATCTTAACAAGGACGACAGTTTTTAAATAACTTGAATGAAATTAAAATATTTTTTTTTGTGTGATTCAAATTAAATAAATTGATATAAATATATTATTCTTTTTTATATGATATGATCAGAGAAGCTTGAAAAATGTATTTGAAAATATCTTTAAAAAACAGACACCAGTCAATGTAAAATTTCAGATAAGTTTAGAATTTCATGTTTTAAATAATAAAAGTTTATGCAATAAGTGGCAGAAAGAAGATATTTTCAGCACGAGTCGTACATTTATCGGATAATCTAAAATCAAAAATTTTGCTCATTGATACTAGTGCTGAAAAGTTCAACTTTCACAGAAAAACTTTTGCAAAAAACATATTTTACAAATTATCTTTAAATAACTACTGCCAACTAGGAAAAAACAGGACTACAGTCTGAATAGGTAAGGAGATTTTAGAGCAATAAATTTAAAAATCGGTGTTCTGTAAAATTGTGTTGTTCTGTTCCTGTTTTAACCAAAGTCATTCAAAACATCAAGCAACAAAAAATGGCTAAATAGCTGTCTTAATTCGTTTCATTTGTCCTGATCTGCCCCACATGGTAGTGTTTGGTGAAAAAATAATTTGATTTGATTTTTTTCCAAATTTTAAATCATAAATTTACGTAGATATCTCAATCTTTTAAAAATATATAAAATCAAATAGGAAATATTTAAAGCGCTAGGCATCTTGTAGATCGGTAAACTAAAATTTTAACAGTTTTTCCTAATACACCAAATTAATGCTGATATATGCCGAACACAAATTATAATGCTTTAAAATTATTTTCGATTATGAGGTATTCAACTGTTCATCTATTTCCACAACGAAATTACAAAAAAAACCCGGGATTCTGGAATTCCCGGTTTTGGAAAAATCCCGGGAATTTTGTCCCGGGAATTCCCGGGATGGACGCACCACTCTTGACGATGGGGCGGTGGGCCCCCTTCCATTTTTGAACATGCAAAAAATACCTGATTTTTAATTAAATGCATGGGAAATTGGTGTCAAAAGGGATTTTATGTAAAATTAGACGCCCGATTTGATGGCGTACTCAACATTCCGAAAAAAACGTATTTTCATCGAAAAAAAAATACATTTTTTTTTTCAAAAAAACACAATTTTTCGTCACTCAACTTTAAAAATTTTTGGCACTTGGGAAATTAAGTGTGATTTTTGAATCTGCCCAGAAACATTTTTTTTTCATATTAAAGTATCGTGTTTTTTTTGTAAATTTGCATTATTTTTTAGAGGTGACCAAAGTATGTCCCGCGTGGTGATTTTTAGTGGCTCGCGGACCCATTTTAAATTATCATGTAAAATGGCTATTTAACTTACATGTAAACTAGTTTAAAAATAATCAAAAATTATAGTTGGGTTGAATTTTTGTTATTCATGATTTTATTTTATGTATGGTATATTGTTTAATTTTTATTGTGAGTTTGTAGGTGTGTTATCAAATATAATATTATTGACAAAAAAAGCTGTTAATTATAGTAAAAAATGGATTTCATGTCAATTGTTGAACATTCTCTTCACAAAGAACTATCATAGTTTACACTTTATCAAAAATATTACAATTGCATCCCTCAAAATATTTTATTTAGAAAAATTTAAATATTTTTTGAATTTGAATTTATTTATTTATGGAAAAGTGCCGGAATTTGTATGACCCATTCTCACCCCCCAGACCCAATGCCACCCCTGATGACGGTACGGAAATACAGATACAAACTGAAGGAAATTTAATTTTTTTTTTGTTCGAAATAATGTCCCTTTCAAATGTTAGTCATGAGAAATTGATTCATCAATCGTATAAATAGTTACTAAGATTCCTTTTTTGCTACTTGTTTTGCAACCAAAAGGCTCGATTTCTAGTTTCGTTTTATTATTTGTGGCTTTTTCCATGGCTTTCAGGTCAAAATTGAAAAATAAATCTGGCTGACAAAAATCAAACAGTAATTTACAAAGAAGGGGAGGGAGGCGATGGTTTAATTCAAAATGTTTTTTTAATAGAATATATGAAGTAATATTGGAGTTTCAATATGGCTGAATTCACATGCAAATATCATTTAAATTCACCTCCTTTTTTTTATTTTAAAAAATGTTTAAAATTGGTAGAAAATAAAAAAAATGCCAAAATCTTGAATATTCCTGGAATTGACATTTATTCTGGGTGAATCCTCAGATAATCTGGCATTCAAAGATTTACCTGTCCATCTGGCAATGCTGGCTGCAATCCAGCATTGTTAGTTTTCAATGCAATAACGTTTTCAAGAATTTTCTGGACATTTTCTAAACTCTTCAAAATTTTAATTTCTTTTGTCTGAGTACAGTATGCCGACTTATCGCACCAAAACCATTCCACATGGGTTTCGGTGAAATGAATTTCCTCCAAATTTGCAAAACCAGTAGCAGAAAAAAGCAGTCTGCACACGAGACGCGACTCAAATCCATTATCTCGCATAATGCCAAGGATGATTAGAGCGAGAGAATGTTTCGCAATATTTGGACCATGACACAGAAAACGCGTCCGAAGATCTTCATCTGGCTGGCACTGATACCGAACGTCTCACCTTCTCCGGTGGACTCTCTCACCAACGAGATATCTTTATAGACAGTGATAAATCAAGTGATCCTCTGCAGCCTGTCTGCCTAGCGTTGACCATGGAGGCTGAGTCAGATGAGTGAGTCAGTGCGTGATGAGTTGCGGGATCTTCTCCGGTGACCACCTTGTAGATTCGGCGGGCGATAAAGCGATCAAATTATCAGCGTCGGGTGACATTTATGGTGAAGTCGACAATACGCTGCTGAAGAAATGGCGAGTTAGAAACTCTGTTTTGCCGATTAGATGGGACTATCGCCCACGTCGTCGGGAAGGTGAAGAAACTTTCGTTGCGGTGACTTCATGGATCGAATAAAAGTGAAATTTCTCTTGAAATTAGTTTGTACTAGAAGTTTCTTTTGGTCTACAAAGTTGTACTGATTTTAGCCATTTGAGACACGCAGAACACCTGGTAACGAGATGCTGTAAAATTTTACAACCATCAATCAAAGTGCGTACCTGTTTGCGTAAGTTCCGCCCACTAAGCATCAGCAAAGCCGATAGAGGCTACTAATTAAAACCTTACCAGCTTCGCACCTCATTAGTAAATCACACTATCAGCTCGCTCCGCTCAAAGTTTAAAAAGTCGTCTGGTTTGAATACCTAATCAATTTACAGCAGGTTGATTAATAGTTTCAACATTGCTCTTATCACCCAACTGACAGCAGCGCGGCCCGTTAGGGCGATAGGAAATGCTGTTTCCACCGGCACTCTTAGTGGGTGTTGGAAAGATGTTAATAACTTACTACAAAGCTGCATTACAAACTCGTGCCGACGATCATGCTTGAATGAATAATTCAGAAACGACCCTGCGAATCGACGGCGATCGGATATTCTAATGAGACGCCCGAGGGGGCATTGTTGGGCAGCTCAATCTCCCACCTGAACTAGAGTTCACAGATATCGCGGTATCGGGATCAAGTCGCGAGTTTGATTGTTTCAGCCGGCGCTAGGGTGGTTCATCTCAACTGGTTATAGCTTTCTCTAAAGAAAATCACTGGTTACAGTGGTAGATTCCGTCACGAGCTTAGGCGTTGGAAGGCTCGTTGTACCACCCTAACCTAGCAGTTACTCTAGTATGCAAAACGGCTCTAAACTGACTCTCTATAGATTTCCGATTAGAAAGGGCACACTGGTAGTAAATATGGGCAGATTTATAATGCCATTAAAGCCCTCACGGTCACGCCCAAGTCCAAGGTCGATTCCTTGGTGATCCTTACGTAACCCCTGTGCCTGTCACGATATCCAGTTCGTTCTGGATCGTAACGATTCCCAACGGTCGTTCTCCATATCTCAGAACTTCTAAGTGGTCGAAGAAGGTATTTGCGCCTTTCAAGGTCACCACGCTCTGGTCGTGGCGGACCAATTCCACCCCGGCGACCATACGAGCTCACCAACCGAATTATCGCCGCTCGTTAATCATTTATGTAAATCCAGCCGGGCAGCCACCAGAGAGCAGCCATCGATTATGGGTGTTTTTCTGGGAAAACATTGGTTGTCGCCCTGACCATGGTCGAGGCTTTGCGTTTGTAGAACAAAATGCTTCTACAACACCTGCCCTCGCCCACGGGTATTTTTGTCCGGCCGTCGTCATCGCATATTTTTATCAGGCTTAGTGTACAGAAAAAAATCGTTGGATCAAAGGGGGTCGTCCAGATGATCTAGATTACGATAAAGGTTTCGTGACTGAAAAGCCTTACTTTGTACGACATGCTGATCCTCTTATAGAACGCAGTGAGACCCTACAACAAACTACATTTCGTATCTTATGAACGACCCCTGCGGAGAACCTCCCAACTACAAAATGTCCACTCTGTCCCCGACAAACTAAACGAATCTGAATGGAATACTAAAAAAATGCGATCTGTTACAAGTTCACGACTTCTGAATCTCCTGACCGCAGCACCAATCGTATCAACCTACCTGGAGGACCAGTTTCTCCGGTATACGGTGGCGTTGAGTTATTGCAGCTTGGACAAGGGGACAACAGCGGACCTCAACGACCTTCGCGACCTCAACAACTCGCGGTTCTCGGGGTCCCCTGAGACTATAGAGCGATATGTGGTTGGCGATTGAGAAGTGCACATACACGCGATAGCTTAGAATCGACCGTGTCTGTGTGTAATCATGCGAAGGTCGTATTCGCTGGAAGAACGGAACTAGTTGGATGTTAGGTGGAGATATGTCAAGCGGATTAGACGTGTGTGGTTGCGAGCTTTTTTTTTTTTTTTTTTTTTTTTTTTAATTTATATTTATTCAGTTTTTCTTTTCCATGTACATTCATTCAGTTAAAATATTATTGAGTGTCCAATCACAATTGATGACTTTTCACCTCAATTTTAAATACTAGCAACTTTCATTTATTCATGAAATATTGTAGCTTTCGCTATTCAGTGATTTCAAATGTAGGAGGTCCTACATGTACAAAAGGGAAAAGGGATACCTTAAAACTAACTTATAAACTATATAAAGAGCGGATCAATGCAGCTGAAGACTGCAATGATTTTTGTCGAAATGCATCAATTATCTTATTGGACATAACATCCAAAGTGTCAACTTCGGCTAATTGATGAAGTTCACTGGTGCTGAACCAGGGAGGAAGTTTCAGAATCATTTTCAGAATTTTGTTCTGAATCCTCTGAAGTTTTTTCTTCCTGGTTAAGCAACAGCTTGTCCAGATCGGCACAGCATAAAGCATGGCAGGTCTGAAAATTTGTTTATAAATTAACAGTTTATTCTTGAGACAAAGTCTAGAATTCCTGTTTATAAGTGGATAAAAAACGAAACTATTGGCACTACGCCCCCCGGGGCATGGCCTTCCTCTAACGTGGGATTTCTGCTCCAGCGCCTCTGACGAGACAGGAGAAACCGGGACCGACGTTTTACTTCACCATCCGATAGAAGCTCAGTGGATAAGGCGGGAATCGAACCCGCGTCTCATAGCATCATCGGGATCGGCAGCCGAAGCCGCTACCCCTGCGCCACGAGACCCACGTGGATACAAACATTTAATATATTGGAGATTGAGAGGCAGCCATTTTGGCATCGGTCGCGTTTTTTTGTTGCCGCAAATAAATCGTTCGTTTTGCAGTGATTTTGATTGTTTTTAATATTGGAAAGTGTTAAATATCATAGATAAATTGGAAGTCCATTGAGAGATAGTGAAATTTTACGCAAATTTTCGGTTTTAGTCTGTTTTTGGGCAATTTTTACTTCGGCCAGGCGTTCTCTTGTTTTGATTTCGATGCGGGCGTGTGTGTGTGTTTGTGCGCGGAAGTGAATTTTGTCGGATCGGAGAAAGAGAGCTGAGAAAAAGTTTGACAGCATCTCTCGTTGTGTTCATTTCTATCGGGTGTCAGTGTCGTGGAAGAAAGGTCTGTGCTTTCAGACATACACTGGTTGGGTGTGTAGGTGAAGCAGCAGCATGAGAGGGGGCGGCTGGCCGGAGGTCGGATGTTGGACACGCGGACATCAACAAACCAGGAAGCCGGTCACAGGAGCGGCAAGCGGTCTCCGGAGTTTTCAGCAGCTTTGGTGAGCGCGTTTCTTGTTAGCTTCTCAAGTATGTGTGGGTGTGTATGAGTAAAGTGCACTTTATGTTTGAGGAGGAATGAATCATGAGTGAGAGCCACCTGAGGGTGACCACAGTTTGAAAATGTGAGTGCCACCCACTGATTGCACCCTTACCAAAAATCATGATTTTTTGAGTTCCAAATCCCACTTTTCATGCGATTTTTTGAGTTCAGGTACTACAACCATAAAAATGGTTATATGGGTTGAACTGAAAAAATCGTATGAAGGGTGGGATTTGGAACTCGAAAAATCATGATTTTTGGTAAGGGTGTGGGGAATTTTGACATTGAGCACGCTTGTCCGGAATTAGAAATTTTCTAATATTACTGGAAATATGAAAAAAATATGTGTATTGGTTTATGTGTGTATGAGAGTGTGGCTGAGTTTATTTGTACTTTATTTTCATATTTATGAATTCAATGAATTATTTAAAGCTGCGTTAAATCTAAACAAATCGGTCGAGAATTAAAATATAAATTGGCAAATAATCGTCGGTTTTATGGTTCACTGTTCAATAACTACTTAGGCATAATGTTTTGTTCTGATTTAGCAAAGTCGGTTCGATTTGCAACGCGTTCTTGATTATTTTTCTACTTTCGTTTGACAACTGTGCCGGAAGATTTATTCAATATACGTCGGATTTTGAAAAAGTATGTAGTCTTCGTCAAAAAGGTTTGATATGATCCTATATTTCCACAGCCAACTGTCTAATATTCGATCATTAAAAATAAATTTCGCGTCGGGATAAAATTAAAAAAAAAAAACACTCAACTAAATAAAAACTGTCTCAACATCTAGTTGCTTACCTTGAGGATAAATTTCAAATCGTTAAAACATAATAATTCCACACATTCACTAAACGGGAATTGTCTCAACAGCAGCATCCGATTGCTTGCCTTGAGAATAATATTTTATCCAATAATCTTATTTATGCCACTGGTCGTATCGCTTGCTTAGAGCGAATCCCAGACCTTTACCCATCACAACTACCAACTCCACGCGACACTTACGCAACCTTGTTGTTTAAATTCGATCAAATTTGGTCAAATGGTCAATTTGATTGAGTTCCACAATAGGGCTGGGAAAAAGAGCCTGCGGTTTCGCTACCTTTTTCTAAGTAAGTCAAGCATCAACATTTCCCGTGCTCCGAATCCTTTTTCCTCTCCCGGTGAATGGTGGAGATGGGAGCGGCCGGCAATGGATGGCTTTCATGGTGCTGCCTGTCCTGTTCGGGTAGAATTGGTTTTAATTCCCTTTAATCATTTTCTAAGCAACCTGGGCCGGACAATCATCACATATACATGACGAAATCCAGTCTGCAACCCGCTAAGATCACCATCTCCATGCGAATGCGAATGCGAATGCGAATGCGGATACAAACATTTAATATATTTGTTACATTTAACCTGGATACTTTCAATGTGATCCTTGTAAGTAAGGTTTTTGTCAAAAGCAAGTCCAAGATATTTCACTTGATCCTCCCACTTTAAATTTACCTCATTCATCTTTATAATGTGATGACTTTTTGGTTTAAGAAAATCAGCCCTTGGTTTGTGAGGGAAAATAATAAGTTGAGTTTTTGCAGCATTTGGAGTAATTTTCCATTCTTTCAAATAAGAATTGAAAATATCCAAGCTTTTTTGTAATCTTCTTGTGATGACACGAAGGCTTCTACCTTTGGCGGAGATGCTTGTATCATCAGCAAAAAGTGATTTCTGACATCCTGGGGACAAATCAGGCAAGTCAGAAGTAAAAATATTGTATAAAATTGGACCCAAAATACTTCCTTGAGGGACGCCGGCACGTACAGGTAGTTGATCAGATTTGCTGTTCTGATAACATACCTGTAGAGTACGATCCGTCAAATAATTTTGAATAATTTTCACGATATAAATCGGAAAATTAAACCTTTTCAATTTCGCAATCAAACCTTTATGCCAAACACTGTCAAATGCTTTTTCTATATCTAGAAGAGCAGCGCCAGTAGAATAGCCCTCAGATTTGTTGCTTCGAATTAAATTTGAAACTCTCAACAACTGATGAGTAGTTGAATGCCCAAGGCGAAATCCAAACTGCTCATCAGCGAAAATTGAATTTTCATTAATGTGCGTCATCATTCTATTAAGAATCATTCTTTCGAATAATTTACTAATAGATGAAAGCAAACTAATGGGCCGATAGCTTGAAGCTTCGGCAGGATTTTTGTCCGGTTTCAAAATCGGAACTATTTTGGCATTTTTCCAACTACTGGGAAAATATGCCAAATCAAAACATTTGTTGAAAATTTTGACCAAGCTACTTAAAGTTGCTTCAGGTAATTTTTTAATTAAAATGTAAAAAATGCCATCCTCACCAGGGGCTTTCATATTTTTAAATTTTTTGATAATAGATTTTATTTCATTCAGATCCGTATTCAAAACTTCATCTGATGAAAATTCTTGTTCAACAATATTCTGAAATTCTATTGAAATTTGATCTTCAATAGGACTCAAAACATTTAAGTTGAAATTATGGGCACTCTCAAACTGCTGAGCAAGTTTTTGAGCTTTCTCCCCATTAGTTTATAGAATATTATCACCATCTTTTAAAGAAGGGATTGGTTTTTGAGGTTTCTTAAGAACCTTTGAAAGTTTCCAAAAAGGTTTGGAATAAGGTTTAATTTGTTCGACATCTCTTGCGAACTTTTCATTTCGCAGGAGAGTGAATCTGTGGTCAATAACCTTTTGCAAATCTTTTGAATTCGCTTCAGTGCAGGATCACGAGAACGTTGATACTGTCTTCGGCGAACATTTTTCAGACGAATCAGAAGCTGAAGATCGTCATCAATAATGGGAGAATCAAATTTGACTTGGACTTTAGGAATAGCAATATTCCTAGCATCCAAAATTGCATTAGTTAAAGATTCCAAGGCTGAATCAATATCAGCTTTGGTTTCTAAAACAAAATCATGATTTAAATTATTCTCAATATGATGCTGATACCTGTCCCAATTAGCTTTGTGATAATTAAACACAGAACTATTGGGTCTGGTAACTGCTTCATGAGAAAGTGAAAAAGTTACTGGAAGGTGATCAGAATCAAAATCAGCATGAGTCACTAAAGGATCACAATACTGACTTTGATTTGTCAAAACCAAATCAATTGTTGATGGATTTCTAACAGAAGAAAAGCAAGTTGGCCCATTCGGGTATAAAACCGAATAAAGACCAGAAGTGCAATCTCTGAATAGAATTTTACCATTGGAATTTACTTTTGAATTATTCCAAGATTGGTGTTTGGCATTAAAATCACCGATGATCAAAAATCGAGATCTATGCCGAGTAAGTTTATTCAAATCCCCTTTGAAATAATTTTTATTTTCCCCAGTGCATTGGAAAGGCAAATATGCAGCTGCAATCATAATTTTCCCAAAAGAAGTTTCAAGTTCAATGCCCAAACTTTCAATAACTTTTAACTTAAAGTCACGTAACGTACTATAAGTCATACTACGGTGGGTAACTATTGCAACTCCACCGCCATTTCGATTCATTCTGTTATTGGTTATAACTTTATAATCTGGATCACTTTTCAAATAAGTGCCAGTTTTTAAAAATGTTTCGGTTATAACAGCAACATGCACGTTATGAACTCGTAAAAAGTTGAAAAATTCATTTTCTTTCGCTTTTAAAGAGCGAGCATTAAAATTCATAACATTGATGGAATTACTTAGATCCATGATTAAACTTCAGGGTAAGAACAACATCATTCGCAAATTTTAATCCCATCTGGATAGCTTCCATCATGGATGTAGCATTACTCATTGTTTGAATCAAACCAAACAGTGAGTTTTGCAAAAAAGTCATTTTTTCAAACGTAACATCGCCGAGATCAGAAGATCCCAAAGCTTTGCCAGCAGAAAAATTTTCAAATGAAATTTGAGGTACCTGCCCAATTTGAAGATTGGTAGAGGATTTAAAATTCGTGGATGAACCCGAACCCGAAACGACGTTGGCATAAGAAATACCATTAGTGTTACCTAACTTTTCCACGGTAGGGGTATTGTTCGAGTGAGACAGCACGAACGTTTGATTTAAAGATGCAGGTACAACCTGACTTTGAGAAAATTTCGGTTTGGTTTTCGGCTGATGCTTAGCACGAGAATCCAAAACCTTTTTTCTGATGGGGCAATCCCAGAAATTTGATTTGTGATTTCCACCACAATTTGCACATTTAAATTGGGTGACTTCTTTCACGGGACAATTGTCCTTGTCGTGAGAAGAATCCCCGCAAACCATGCATTTTGGAACCATGGCGCAATGATCAGTACCGTGACCGAATGCCTGGCAACGCCGGCACTGGGTCAGATTCTGGCCATTACCGCCATGTTTCTTAAAATGCTCCCACTTTACCCGTACATGGAACAAAAACTGAACTTTGTCCAAAAGTTTCAAATTGTTGATTTCATTTCTGTTGAAATGAATCAGATAAAATTGTGAAGTCAAACCAAAGCGAGAAATATTCCCGTTTGATTTTTTCTTCATTGGTATTACTTGGGATGGGGCAAAGCCAAGCAACACCTTAAGTTCGTTTTTGATCTCATCCACCGACAAGTCGTTGGAGAGACCTTTCAGGACCGCCTTGAATGGACGAGCATTCTTGGTCTCATACGTGTAGAAATTGTGTTTGTGGTTTTTCAAATAACCAACAAAAGTTTGGTGATCTTGTAAAGATTCCGTCAACAAGCGACATTCTCCTCTTCGACCAAGCTGGAACGAAACCTTCAAATTGCAAGTTTCCTTGCAATTCTTCAGTTGCGTTCGAAAGCTGGCCAAATCGGAGACGGAAGTCACTACAATTGGCGGAGCCTTTACTCGTTTCTCGACGGCAGAAGGCTCAGTACGAGGAGAAGGATCCTTGTCCACAGTTTCGGATAAAACACCGAAACCGTTTGCCAATGGAATTGGAGAATTGACCTCACTTTCAGAATCAGAATCAGACCTCGGATGAGGCTGTTTTCTTTTCTGTTTCCGTTAGCCGATTTAGCGTTCAAACGCTTCACCGACGTAACGACCAAATCTTCAGAAGATTTGCGTTTACCTTTGTTTTGACGCATTTTGCAAGCAAAGTTCTCTTTAAAAGATGGCTTCGTTTGTAAAATACAACAAAATTTCAGGTGGGGTTAGTCTTGAAAAGACTGTTTAGAATTTTGGAATGTAACTCAGGTAGTCTTTAAAAATACTGTGAATTTTGTTTGAAATAACTCTGAGCTTAGGTAGTAAAAAATACCGCAGCTCTAGTGTCCGTTCACTACGAAGGTTCGCAAGACACTGTGTGGTTGCGAGCTGTGTTTGCAAATGTTAACCTGGCAATTTATAACTGGATTGTGGTCAATTGGTTGTAAATCAACGCGGGAAGTGTTGCCAGATGCTGCTGAACGATATATCCAATGTATAATTAAACATTTTTCAGGAATTAATAAAATTCATTGCTGAAATATTTAAGTTAATACTTGTTTTCTTTTTCCACCACTAGATCTTAGCAATTCGTCGTTATTGTGCTATCTTGTCGCGCGTGCATTTTGGCCAAATTGAGTTAAAAAAGTCATTTTGTGCAGCTTACAACGTCTCATGAGTTGACCTTCACAGATCCCCAAAATTCGATTTTAAATAAAAACCGAAAAAAAACTTCTTGCATTGTTGTAACTCTTCATATGGAAGAATTTTCAAATTTGACGTGCTATCTTGACACACCCTAAAAATTGCTGTAAGTGTGACAACTGACCAAAGGGAATTCAAGTCAGAACGCGTTTGACACACGTACATGCCCGAGTACCGTAAACATTTGTAATTCTAACTCGGGACTCTGGCAACCAAACTTCGGGACAATGCACAGAATGGTCAACCAAACAAAACGTGTTTGTTATTGTTTACATTGAGAGCTCTATTTTTTATTTTTTCAAAGTCAAACATAAAAATGCGATTTTCGGAACATCAAAAATCGACGTGCAACAAGATAGCACGTCATCGTTGAAATATCATTTTTCCGGATTTAGTTAGAAAACACACAGAACAATTAAATTATAAGATCGATTTTCAAATCTGACGTGTTTTAAGAAATGATTTTCCTATACAGCGATCCCACGTCAAACCGGAAGTCCCCAAATCAAAAATGCTCCGATTTGGCTCAAATTAGGCATGCGAGTTCCTTGGCCCAAATAATAAGCCGTATCGTATTCGTATTAATTGGTGAAAATCTACACTTCAATCTTAACAAGGATGACAGTTTTTAAATAGCTTAAATGAAATTAAAATAAGTTTATTTTTGTTCTTTGTTGTGCTTTGGATTATACTACAATGTGAACTACAATGTGCTTCAAATCAAATAATCTTATATAAATATATTTCATTTTTATATGACATGATCAGAAAAGCTTGAAAAATTTCTTTAAAAATATCTTTTAAAAAACAAAGGGCGACAACAAATAAAATGACACCAGTCAATGTAAAATTTTAGATAAGTTCTGAATTTCATGTTTAAGGGTGCACAGCAACCGAAGAAGTTGTTGTCTTCTTATTCCAAATTTGTCAAACTTACGGACCCAATCCTGAAAGAATCTGATTGTCAAAATGGTCAAACGTTATTGTAAATAACTTTGAAGACTGTAATTTAGGGGATGAATAAAAAATCATATCGATAGTTCCCGTATTTTTGAAGATACTAAAATGTCTGTAACAGAAATCTGGGTGCAAAAGCGATGGTTGATGTGTACCGTTAATATAATAAAAGTTTATGCAACAAGTGGCAAAATGAAGATTTTTTCAGCACGATTCGTACATTTATCGGAAAAATCTCGATTACTTTTTCAAAATGTCGTATGTACAAAGGAAACTCTTGGCTCATTGGTTGTTTTGAAGAAGTAATCTAGAAGTACGACAAGTGTTGGAAAAAACAAGTTTTACAACAAGTTGCTTAAAACATTATTTGCAATACCAAATAAACTTTTGAATGAAAATTTACCGTTGAAATTAATCAAAAATAAAAATTTATTGATACTAGTGCTGAAAAGTTCAACTTTAAAAAAAAACTTTTGCAAAAATATATTTTACAAATTATTTTTAAGTTTCTACCGCCAACTAGGAAAAAACAGGAATACAGTCTGAATAGGTAAGGAGATTTTAGTGCAATAAATCTGTGATTTTTTTTGTTCTGTTCCTGTTTTACCCAAGGTCATTCAAAACATCATGCAAAAAAATGGTTTATATCTATCTTAATTCGTTTCATTTGTCCTGATTTGCCCCACATTCCGGTGTTTGATGAAAAATAATTTGATTTGTTTTTTTTTTTCAAATTTTAAATCAAAAATATCTCAATCATTAAAAATTATATAAAATCAAATAGGAAATATTCAAAGTGCTAGGCATTTTTCAGATCGGTAAACTAAAATTTTAACAGTTTTCCCTAATAAACCAAATTAATGCTGATATATGCCGAATATAAATTATAATGCTTTAAAATTATTATCGATTATGAGGTAATAAAACTGTTCATCTATTTCCACAACAAAACCCTAATTTCCATACCAAAATTTGTTTTTTTTTTAATTTCGGGAATTCCCTGGACAATTTGTTAAAAATTCCGAGATTCGGGAATTCCCGGTTTTGGAAAATCCCGGGAATTTCCGGGATGGACGCGCTAGAGCGCCACGTTTCAAAAGAAAGGTTATTAGTTGGGCTTTTGAGAAAAAATAGGTCCGATAAAAATAGCTGAATATTGGAAAAGGTCCTATGAATATTTAATTTGCTGGGACCAAAAAAATCATATCTGGACATAATTTTCCCTGATTCTTTGTAATATTTGACATAACATAGCATAGTATAGCATTGGTGTCTACCCGTAGCTGCTACTTCGTTATTGACCAGGACCCCCAATCATTGCTCCGTGGACCACAGATGAAAAGTAGGAACCAATCATCACCCCTTCGCAATTTTCAAAGATCCCTATCATGCTGATCAATACCGACGCCGGCCACGACCAGTGGTAAGACACGGGGAAGTGGATGGGAATGTTAGTCCGATACTTGAGTGATGGGACCGCCAAATCGACTGCGTCTCCGACAAAGTATCACATGAGTTTTGAGGGGTTAGTAAGATGGGTATGAGGTCAGGATTCACTGTGGTAGGTGATGCGACCATAAGCAATTTGTTTATTGGTTGAATTTTTAAAATCTTAGGCAGCCGGCTGCGGAAAAATACAATATTAATTATTTAGAAAGTTTTTTAATCGATCGCGTGCCTTCCGAGCATTGGTGCTATGGGAAGGACTTTAATCGCCAAACAAAAAAAAAGAGTTTTATTATTTGGGCCAAGGAACTCTCATGCTAAATTTGAGCCGAATCGGAGGACTTTTGAATTGGAAACTTCCGTTTGACGTGAAATTACTGTATATTAGGGTGCCCACAAGTCGAGTCTAAAGTTGGTAAAGAAATGTTTTTCATACAAAAAAATATTTTTTTTAATCGCAAATAAAATGGGCACCCTATTGTATATAGACTGTATTTCTGATTGTGTTTATAAAAGACATGGTACAAAGAAATTTTGTTTAGTAGAGTAGAGTGGGGCAGAGGTGAGCGGGGCAAAGTGATTTTTTAGTTATTGTTGGTGTTAGAGTTAGTTCATTATTTAGTTTTAAATGAGGGGTTGTTATTTACCCAAGACCTCAAGATAATTGTTTGATAAATTGACTCATTTGAACTAAGTAGTACTAATAAACCTTAAGTTTGATTTTTAGGGTTAAAAACCTTATGATTTTTGCATAAGTTTTATTTTTTGATCCGATTTTGGTAGAAATATCATGAGAAATAAAAAATATCCAATGTGTTTAAATTTTTTCATACAAAAATGTATACAAATTTTAGTGCGCAAATTTCTTTTTATTAAAAAATTTGGTAAAAAATAAGAAGAAGACGAATTTAAAAAAAATCTTTGAGCGTTAGCAAGGTAATTGGCAAGGCTAATTCTAGTTTAAAGGTTGCAAAGATTTCGCGAAGCTGAAGTTTTGTAAATCTTATTTTTTAAACTTCAAATATTAGATCGAAATGGTCCAAAAGTGACTTTTCCTAGTTACTTTCATAAACTAATTTGTTTTCACTTTATTTATGTAAATAAATAAAATTGACTCTAAAACAAGTCGAATACCCAAATATGAGTTTTTTGAGTTAAAATTAAGTATTAAAAAGACTGGTGCGCACCTTTGCCCCGTACTACTCAAATTTTGCACAATTTGAACTGTTTTTTTTTGTTTTGTTCCTCACGTTGAATCTGTCCACACTGGCTTCATCTATGTCCACAACGGAAAGAAATGACGCTAAACAAACATGCATATCACTGATCAAGCGTAACAAAACTGCCCCGCGCCAATGACGTTTTGTGCGGAGATTTATTAGCACTTCCAGCTCCGTCCACTATCACTCGGGGGGGCTACTGCCTCTGCCACCGGGTTCTAGTAGCGCAAACGGGCATAGAATTCGAATTTTCAATCAGCAAACCTGTTCCGACTCTTATTGAACCATTTTTATAAGCCAACAGTGTTTACGGATTCAGATGTTAAGGTCAATCCGCGCTGATTTGTGTGGTTAGAGTCTATTCCTTTGGAGACTTGTCCGCGTGTTACGAAATTCGCTTGACTTTGACCATTGTTCTGGTGGCTTTAACTCAGGGCAGCACGACCAAACAGGTGTCCACGGCTGGTGGAATTCTTGATGGAATCTCGATATTGGAGATATGCGTGGTGATTAAGTTGTGACTGATATTATTTATTGGTCGCGGTGGATTGGGGCGTTGATAAATGGCAGGTTAATTGAACCTTTAAGAAGTCAGCGTTGGCTGCTGTGGTATTCTGGCTCGATTGGTGCCGACAGGTAGCGGTCAAATGCGGTGATCAGTATGATTAAGGAGACACGCTTTTGTGGGATGGGGGTCACTCTATAGTTCGACAATGCAGCCAAGGATTTCAACTTGGAAGCGGTTTGTGGGAGTAAATCTGTTCGACTCAAGTGTGTGTCGTTCTTGAGATTTGAACTCATGTGGTAACAATTATCGAATTGTAAAATCATCACAACTCGAGATCATTCGTGTTGCCTCCAACACCAGTCTGAGACGCCTCTCTGACGTACATGTATCATTTTCGGGGTTCCCCTTCTCCGGTTTCACCCGAGCATCAAAATCACGTGCCCTGCTGTCAAGTCATCTAATGAAGATTGACGCGAACACGAACCTGGGGAAGATTAATCGAGCGCCAAAGTCTTACACCAGAAAACGAAACGAAATTTAAGATTAAAGACAACCAGCTGATTGGAAGCGATCTTTGAGACTTGGTAGGCATCAAGTCACGAACCCCCCAAACGAAAGTGAATCTGCTGCCAGGGCGTGACTGACCGCGGTCAACCGGTCCATTGACCGATGCGCCGCGAGCAGGCCCCCTGAACCACAGGTTGAACAGGTTTCGGGGGACCTGTCTTGATCGGAGATCATCTCCGCGTTTTGTTACGTCGATGAGAACATTTTTGAAGAGGAATTAAAATTGATTAATGTTACGTGGGCTTAACGGTACCCTTTGGGAGGTTGGATTATGTAATAATTGTAAGAGTCCAATGGTTCAGCAATCGAAGATGCGTTCGTTATCTTGGTTGATCAAACTGTTTAAAGTATTTCGTAACGTTTCCACCTCTTGAAACTTGTTTTTTTTGCGATTTTCCTCAAAGTCGATTGCAAAATAAAATTGAATCGATCCAGATCGGAAAGCAGTTACCAATCTACCCACAGGTGGTTCACGTTATTGTTCACAACCTGTGCAACATGTCAAAGCGCCATCGTGAGCCATAAATTGTAGCAGCAAGCTTTTCCAACCACCCTCACCTCCACTTCTTCAAAACGAAAGTAAAAGTCTATCGCGTAATAGGCTTTCAATTATCATCGGGGTCTGAAACCACCCACCGTTTTTTAAAACCGTCTCTCGATCGGCACCTGCTTCTTCGACATGGGAAGTTAGCTCTAGTTTGGCGGTTAAAAGGTTTCAATTTCCACCCCCGGCTTCTGTTGGTGGTGCCTCCCAAGATGGGATCCAATGGAGGCTAGGTAGAGCTATTTCCTGCTTTGATCTGCTCTGGTGTGCGGTCTTGTTGGCAACTTAGCGAGCTTGTTTTCCATGCTGGTTATGCTGGCGGAAATGCTTTTAGAGAGGTTTTGGAGCAAACAGTTTTGTCACATTTTACTTCGGAGAAGTAGTTTTGAATGTGTTTTTGAAGGACTTCAGCAACAAACTAACTTTTAACATTAGACAAAACTTTTAAAATCTCGAATAAAATGCTAAACTATTTGTACTTTGGTTTGAGTATAGTTCCAACAAACGTTAAACATAATGTAAATGACAAGAAATATTTGACCTTTCATCAAAACCCACTTACGATAGCTATTGAAGCTGAACTAACGACCCTTTAAGAAAATTGAGCATTCAATAAGTTGTGCTTCCTACTCTGTTGATTCCGGATTCCATTTGTTCCACCAAATAGGTTCATTAGTTTTCCTCCAATTTTGTGTTACTTCATCGTCCCTTGCGATTTGCAAATCATGTCCCTTTTCATAACCAACCGGTAGTAGTTCCGTCGTGTCCCTTTTGTCCATCAAGGTACCTCACTCTTGGACATGACACCCATTTCACTTACCACCCGCTTCTAATCCAGCTGCCGCTGTTCAAACAAACAAAATGACACTGTCACTCGAGTGTCCACCCCCCTAACAAAACGGAGTGACACTTCACATGACAGCTGCACGTGCAAATCCGCAAAGACGCCCTGCCCTCGGCCCCCCAACAATCTTTTAATAAACACATCCGCCTACGATTCGGTTCATGGCGGTGGCCATGACATGACATGAGCCGGCTGTCACCGCCGTCGTGGCCCCAGCGGCTTGGACATCGTAGCGTCGGTAGTTATGTTCAATGTCCAGCCGGAACGAATTGCTTTTTTGTTTTTGTTTGTAGAAATGTCATGTTGAACGAGGAAACGCAATCGGCGCAATAGGTGGGAAAATTTATAATGCTTCTATTCAGTGAGTTTTCCGCCGTCACGCGGAATATGTGTCACGTCATGTAACCGGCGAATCTGGTGGTAAATTGGCCGAACCGTTTGGGGATCTTGGGCGTTACGTAACGTTATGTTTGCGCGACTGGTCAAGACAATTTGAAAACATAAAATATTACAAGAAATAATATTTGAATATATCGTGCTTTATATTTCGAGTAAAATAACAAATTTGTTACATGATAGCCAAAATATTATGTTATTGGGGATATTCTAAAAACGTGAATGGTGAAAAGTAACATTTATTGTAGAACAATAGTTTCTATTCAACGATCTCCTGAACATGTGGAAAGTAGAATACACTTTAAATATAGTGTGAAAAAATGTGAGGTTAGGTAAATCAAAAGTTTAATTAAAATAAAATTTTCCCACTTGAAAATTCAATAAAAAAAAGTTATACTAAAAAGTATTTTAATTTTGTAAAGTCCATATATTTAGTTACGGAAATTGCTTTCCGCAAATCATCAATCATTGATCGACGCCACTAAGATCGTCAGCACAGCCGGCAACAATTATCCAAACTGCGAACAAAACAAAACTTCATTTACCTCGCCGCGTTTAAAGCAAGTAGCTTGATAAATGCTCAATAAGCAAAACCTCGGTATCCCATGTGGGCGCTGAGGGACTTTTACGATTACAATAAATTCAGAACGTTATGGACAGTCTTACTCAACGCATCGGCGTAAATAATTTTAAGAAATCCACCTTCCGAACCCCCCCCCCCCCCCCAATTGTATCCACGTAGTTTATGGATGGTCCCCTGAGTATATTCTTAAATTTGGTCAAATCTAATGAAAGGCCATTGTCGCTCAACTCATTCTCTATGGAACGTCGAAAGAAATCTAAAGAAATATTAGTTTTGGTGCTAATGGCAGCTTTCGAGCGAAAAAAAAGAATCTGAACGAAAAGTATGTCCTGATCCTTCATCCAACCCATCGTAAGTTAGGTAATCAAAATACCTTTCCAACAAGTTTAAAACATTGTAGATTTAGCAACCCTGTCTCAGAATATGAACCCTTTAGTGATAATTATAGGAGGGCAAAACCGCTCTTTTTTCTTGAGCCGCTCATTTTCGTTAGCTCATTAAAAAGAGCGGCTCATTTGAACGGCTCTTCGCTCTTTTTCAAAATTAGGATAAAAATGCTTTTTTCAAGAATTTTGTGATTATTTTTAGTTTTTTTTTATTGGACTTGTATAAATTATTTAAAAAAAAAACTAACTTGATTCACCTATGTTAGTGCCTTCCTCACTCCTTACTAGAAAATTCTCATAGATTTTTACAATTAAAGACTCGTTGGAAAGGTCTTTCGATTACCTAACCAACGATGGATCGGATGATGGATCCGGCATAGTTTACATACAAATAAGTGTGATCCGGCTTCAAAAAAGTAAATAAATATCATATAAGTGGTCATGACTTGAGACAGGGTTGCCAGATCTTCAATGTTTTGGACTTCTTGAAAAGGACGAGCTTTATGTAAAAAGTTCATTTCTAGAGCAGGATTATAGCCTAACCTCAGTGAGGAAGGCAATAAGTAAAATAGGTCCTGGCGGTCAAGATTTTTACCCAAACCTAAACGTTCAAATAATTGAACAGCACCCAAAGTTAAATCTAGGATATTGGAAAGACTGGTCTTAATTTAACGAAATTACGTTTATTTCTGCCATAATTCAAACGCTGATATTTGGAGAAAATATTCTACAAATTTTGGTAAAACAATTTGAAATGCTTGTTTTGATTTAGAAAGTCATTCACTTTTAGAATTTTAAAGAAAACTAGGAAACTGAAAAGTATGAGTCAAATAAAACATTAAACATAAAGCGAAATACGACGATTCAGCTCTCAAGATGTCGGAAAATAGCCCCTGTTTAAGGGGTTCCATACATGTAAATCGTCAAAAATGTCCGAGGTTGGTGTGAGCACACATTTAAACTTTTTTATAATCTTTTTGCAGGGCATTTAAACATACATTTTCATCTATTAACAAAATAAATATGAAGACATTTGGATGTACCATTGCCGAGACATAGCTATTTTAAGTTAGCAGTTTCAAAAAACGGGTGCCACGATATCTCAACACTGCTTTGACCAAATCAGCTCAAAATTTTGGTGAAGACTCGTTAAACCGGTCCTGTATGCATGACGAAGGCCGATTTTCAAAAACTTAACTTAAAAAAAAAGATAAAAATATTTTTCTGTTTTTCATATAAAATAAACGTCAGTTTTTGATTTTTGTATTTTATTAAAAAGCAAAATTTCAAAATCGGACTTCGTCATGCACACGGGATATGTCTTGGGAGTTTCACCTCAAATTTCAGCCAATTTGGTCCATCCTATCTCGAGATATCGTGGCACCCGTAAATCAACTCCTTGTTTAGAGAAAAACGTTCACAAAGTTTGACAGTTCGCTTTCACCTTCACCTTACACCGTGTGGGACATTTTTTTTTGATAAAATTTTAATAAACAAATTTAAGGCTACAGTTTGTTGGAAATTCTATGCATTATATTTGAATACATACAAATTTACACAAGTTTTCAAAATCATTCCATCTTGGAACGGTTCTTTCTAAAGACCGGAGTTTCAAAAAGAACCGCGGCTCTTTTTTGTAAGCCATGGTTCGTTCGCTCTTTTTAGTGAACCGGCTCTTTGAGCGGCTCGCTCTTTTTTGCCCACTTCTAGTGATAATTATGTTCTTTTTCTAAATTCGGATCTCACTCATCTGAACGAGGATTAGGATTTTGAGAAGTATTTTTTTGTCTTATGGTTTTAGTACTATCATCAACACTTTATATCGTTTTTGTATACTCTCATGCTCATGCTATTGTTGTTGTTGATAAAATTAATTGATAATTTTTAAACAAAATTATATTAATTATTCCCTTTTTTGTTTGTTTCCAGAATCCACCAGCAGAAGACTCTTTTGGTAATATTTACCAAGATCAAAAAAATATGGCAGCTGTTCTGATGCGGAAGCATCTGGAAAGTGGCGATCTTATGATGGTAAGTTGATTTGCGTTGAAATTGGTTTTATTTAAGGGCTACACGTCAAAATATTTGTGTGCGAACGACACTCCAAAGTCGGCGATGGCAGACTTAAATTATAATGATCACAGCATAATAAATCAACACTTTTAAAGATTGAATCAATTAACTCGCTCAAATTATACCTCTTACGCCGCTCACACAGCTGTGAAAACCCAACTCCAAAGTGAGTCACACCGCGCGGCCAAACAGAGGAAGTCATCTAATCAGCCACCTTAAATTAATCCAAATCCACCCCATTTTCTCATATTCAATCTTCTGCTGTCACGCCCCTCGCCGTCGCCGTGCTCAAAAACAGCTGACGGTTTGCTTCGCAGCGCTCCGATTTTATGTTGTTTTCCGGCCAATTTAAGACACCCCTGACGCAATTCCACCCACCGAAAAACCACAACTTCCTACCGCGCTTTATTAAAAATAAAGACTTTTCAGACTGGAAGACGCCTTTGGCGAGCAAGTTTGAACAATGAATTTTGGTCTGGCTGGTAGGCAGGAGAGGAGAGGAAGGTCATCAGATGGGAAATAATAAGCAAAACATGCCTGGCTACAAATTGCCAAATCATTGAGCTTGGTGAAGAACCCAGTCATGTCTTTTTGGGGCTATTGTGAAGCTTGAGGGCAAGGTCGTTGGCTCAGGAGGGTGCTCAATTTGGGCCATGTAAGATTATGGTTCCACACCGGAACGGTCTTGAAGAAATTTGTAGGTGTTTGACCTGTAATTCTTTTCGGTCGCAGTTGGTTTTGGTTATTTTTGCTTAATCTACGATGATTTGTGAGCTCAATTGAGATCATCTGAATGTTAATTTTAATCCTCATTAAAATTTCAACTGTTTGTTTTAAGTGATGAATGATGGAAACATGTTGTTAGTTTAAGCACCCAAAATGCATAAATATTTGCTTCAGTGAGGTACCAAGTTATTGGCTGTATTTATATTACAATTGTTATTGAAAGCTGTACAAATTCCTTTTTCCTCAAATTCTAGGGAGGGATTTTTCTCAAACTTTGCATGGATTTTTTTTATTAACATTTTATTTTACGCTGCAGTTGTTATAGAAATAAACTAAATCATTTTTTGTCGTGTTAAAGGAAAATTGTGAAAAAAAAGTTTTTCTTTTATTATTATAATCTATAACGTATAATCTATCCAGGGGTGTCCAATTTTTAAGCCCTGCGCCAAATCTGATTTTTCTAAAACAGTGGCAGGTCAGAAATAATGATTGGTAAAAAAACAAATCTAGAGTTTTTTCTTCATTAGGTCTTATAAGATACGAAATATACTTTGTTGATAGGATCATTTAAAAGAAAGTCTAGAAATAATACCTACATATTTATAAAGAAGTGTTGCAAATATGGTTCCTCTAATTTAATTTTCAAAAATGAAAAAAAAAACTTTTTTTAAATTTGTTTTGTCGTTGTTTTTGACGCTAGCAATTTCAAATCCTGTAATCATTCACTTAAAAATATTAAAACTTATTGGTAAATTGCAAATATATCTGCTCCCTGATTTTGAAAAACATCTTTTAATATATGTCAAACACATGTGTAGTGTTAATTTTTATATTTATATTCAAAAGGGGGGAAATGTTTGTTTAGTTTTGAAATTTGGCAACAATTACTTGATCAAAAAATTTCATCAGAAAACAAAATTATCCTTTTCGTAGAAATGTGAAACATATAAACAAACTTGAATTGTTAGTTACAAATGTTCAAAAGAATACTAAATTTAAATTTGTAACTGTTTTAACTGCTTTTATTTAACAGCAAAATATCTGTTTCAACTGAATTTGAATAAAACTGATATTGATATTGTTAAGGCTACTGGATGCAAAGATGCTAAAATATATCGAAAACTCTTCATATTTCCTCCCAATTCCCCCTCCATCCCAAAAAGTTAAAAAATTGCAAGGATTCAAAATCATTTTAACATATCGAAATATGGGATTAAGATGCACAGAACCACAATAAGTCTTTTTTTCTTAAAAGAATGTTTTTTAATCCACATTAAGTCTTTGACAAAAGATATGCAATCATGCTATTTTAAAATTTGATTTGATTTTCAATTTTGGTGTACCCTTTGGAATTAATCGTTTAGATATTTGCAGCGGAATTTAATGTATTAGTCAAAACAAGAAAAACACATTTTTTCTATTGGCTTATTTTTGATTTTAGAACTCAAGTGATGATACAATAAGAAAACATTTGGTAATTTAATAGGCAATCAACCATACAAATTTGACTAAAATGATGTCGCAGAACTCGAATTTAATGTAAAGAGTAAAAAATACAAAAAAATAGCTATTCGTTTATCCGGAGTCTCATACAAACCTTCAGATAATCGAACTTCGAATAATCGAAACTTCGGCTAATCGAGGCTGGATTGGGGTTTTCATTGAACCCATTTCAATATAATATTATTCAATTATGAAATTTTGTATAAAGTTTGCTCAACACATGGGGAGAGGTTGAAAATTTCCTTTTTGAAAATAAAAAATCAACGCAAATTTCACCTGCTATTTAACCATCAATTATGTTCAGTTTGAGGCAAGTTTTAAAAAGTTAATCTCAGCCTCAAAGCTTAAATTAATTGCTTGAACATTACCGCCAGTCAGGTGATTTATTTGTCTGCACCGTTCACGTCTGTGTTTTTTAACCTCCTACGTTCACGTGATGGACGTTTATGATTTGTTTCATCTTTTTTTTCTCTCTTAATTTCGCTGGACGTCGAGGTCCAAATTCAAGGCGAAGTGTGCCCTCTAGGCATTTAGCCAATGTTTATCGGATTGTTTTGGCGAGGAGTTACACAATCCTTTCTCTGCGCTTTTCTCTCTGCTGAAGTAACGAAGCTGTTTTTGCACTTTGATGCTATTTTACTTCGCGGTATTTTTGGCGTTTTATGGCTGTTTGTTTATTTTAAATTTGTTTTCTTTTTTTCGTCAGTGAAATTTTATCTTTTTAATGTAAATGAGATATTTTTTCGATTTAAGATTAAAGTTTAATTTGTAACTTCTGTGAAGATAAATTCAATTTAAAAATAGTTTTGCCTTTTGAAACACATTCATTGCTGTTATCAAACATTCGCCACCCCGTTATTTTGCTTGAAGCTCGACCAGTTGAAACGTCAATCACCTGTTCGCGGCTGTCACCAAGCGGAAAGAGGGTTCCGCGTGGTGAATTGCGATCTCGTGGTGCGAATTTTACGACCAAGATGCGAGAATTCCCTGAAGCGGGCCGAGAAAATCATGACCGGTATCTGACAGGTGAAGTTGGAGGGGTTTTGTATTGTTTAACAAAAATGTACAATAAAAAGAAGATCGCAAATCAGTGTGTTGGTGGTCTGGCGAACATATTATTGGCAATTACGCTCCCCCGAAAAGGCGGACAACTTTCGCGCAAAAAAGGTTGGCCAAAGGTTACGTAAAAATTCATAATTGGCGAAAGGGATGAGTTTTTTTTTATTGTTGTTTTGATGCCGATGAAATATTAATTAACCGCACGATTTCACGGCTGCCATGGCGATATGGACGGGTTAAGACTTAATTTTTATTACATCAGCTAGGTGAAATAAATTAATGCTACGTTTTGTGTAAAAAAAAGATATACATCAATCAAATTAGTATTTTGAGACTGCATATCAAAAGTTTCTTTATATAATTTCAAGATAAATAAAGTCTAACAAATTAAAAAAAAAATAGTGATAATTACTTTGTTCAACAAAAATGTTAGAAAATTAGTACCGTAAACCGGGGTGACTTTGATAGGATTTTAATTTGTTTTTGGAATATTTTCCAATAAGTAAGGTTTTTCTCAAGATTATTATTTTTAAAACATGTACTGGGGTAGGCCACACAAAGTCCATGCACTATTTTGAAAAAAAAAGTTTTTTCAATAGTGTTTAGAAAAATAATAACGTTAAAAATTCTTAGTTTAAATTCCGGGGTGACTATCAACATAGTTTTTCTGGTTAAAATCATATTTAAGATGTTGAAACTTTATTTGTACGTTAAATGTACCATCACTAAAGTAGCTGATATAGTTTTTAAGAAAAAAAAATCAATGTTTATATTTAGTTAACTAAGTTAATAAGCTTTTCGGCAGAATACATATAAATTTTTGGTTAAATTGTTAAAATGTCGGAATTTTGCCTGAAGTTTGTTAAAACTAGTTTTGTTTATAAAATTATCGATATCGAGAATCACAGGTTTTCACATTTTAAATGAAATTTGTTCAACTGAATTTGCTTATAAATTTGGAGATTTTTTTAAATTGTGTTTCAAAAACACATATTATTTATTATTTACAAACTTATTTAACCTTCTCCTAGTGGAAAATTGTCCAAAGAATCCGAAAATGCATTCCGTTTTCCGATTCGAAATCATGTTCATTGAGAAAATCATGACACTTTGAGAAGTTTAAAATAATGACTTTTATCAACATTTTCCTAACTATAGTTAACTAACTTTTCAAACTTTTAAAAATTTTATGAACAGTTCTTCTTGAGGTACTTTGAACACTTCTCTGCCACAGTCAGTATGATTCTAAACCATTTCGTAAGTGTTTTAATTGTACTCTTCATTTTGCGGAAAAATCGCGAACCTATCAAAGTCACCCCGGCTATCAAAGTCACCCCGTTTTACAATATTGATGTTTTTTACGTTTAATGTAATTTCTAACTTGATGTTTTTGATCATTTTCAATAGGAAACGATGCAAACTTGAAAAATATAATATTTACAATAGACTCATTTAAAGTTTTTGAAAACATTTACTCAAAAAATTTGGGTTCTAGGCAACTATCGACTGGAGAAATTCATTGGTTTGCTTGTCAAAGATAGAAAACTCAAACATGTGTTGTTTAAAAATGTTTAAAAATATTTTTTTCCTTTTTCATGCCACTGCAAATATTTTTTGAAGGTTTTTGTATTTTTTTTTAATTTTCTCACAATTTGTGAAACTTTTGCATTTAATTATTGTATACTAAATAATAGTTTCATAACCTTTGAGATGTTTTAAATCTCGTTTTTCGATCACAAATGCTTCAAAAAGATCAACAATTTATATTTATAATTATATAACAATCATAATTATGTATTAATCAACAGAACAGTGAATAACATTTCACCTCTCAAGTTTTGACTTATTAAAAAAAAAATCTTTCGAAATCTAACATAAATAAATTTTAACTGTTGAACATGAAATACATAATCGTATTTCAAGCTCTCCTGTTCTCCAAGCGAAACTATTTTCTAATTATGATAGTACTTTTTTGAGAACCTGAAGAATTCATTAAAAATCTGGTGACGAATGACTACATTTTGGTTAAAGTAACAAAAACCTAATATTTAGAAATTAGAAAAAAATAACTTTGATTTTTGAGTAGTTGCATTATTAATCATTTTGTTTATTTTATTATATTTGGATTTTTAAACATGCGTACATTGTTCTGAGGGCAAACTTCTCATTAACCAAAATCAACTTACTGAATAATGAAGCAGAATGTGACAGACCAACTATTCTTTAATGAATCTGATAAAATCTTCAGCTATTTACCCAGTATTATTTTAAGCAACAACAAATTTATCTCTCAACAAAAATTATGGAAATTCACAAAAGGATTGCAACAATGTATCGAAAATCATTTTGCAAAGATGTATCTCCTCTGCATTACTTGTACCAATCGAAGGTGATCCGCTCAATTAGGGGCATAAATCTTCCCCGTTGATTATTCAATTGCCGCCGATGATAATGAACATGACCCTTGGGTCCATCCTCTACATTTTTCCGGTACACGGATGCGTGCGTAACACCTCGTTCATCTCCATCAAAATCCCATAAAAACGCACCTCCGGGCGCAAGAGATGCACTCTCCAATTAAAAGTGCATCCAGTAACTCATCGTTATTGACCCGTGAGGTCCCCGTAATAGCTCCACAAAGTGATTTATTAGGCTAAATTTACAAGCCAATCGAGTTGACCCATTGCTCTCGGAAGATCCGCCCGAGGGCACGTGCGTGTGTCGCGGGTTTCCGTACAACCGCAGACCGGCGAGGTCGTCCGTAACCTCAACCTCAACCGTGACAATGATTTTCAAGAGCCGCGTGAAGAGTTGAATTGGAGGGATGGGGGAAAGGGAGGGGAGGCCTTCAAGATTAATGAGATTACTTGCTTTTCTCCACTTAGGCTGGTTCGGGGCTGCTGGCTAGCCGGTCGGGTCTTCGTGTCCACGCACTGGCCGAAAAACCAGTTGGTGGAGGACCATATCATGCGACCTGCTGTCGGTTGATTATGCCCCATAACTTGAATAAAGTTGATGTCGTTGGGGTAAGGGAAGCTGGGGAAATTATTGCGACATTTATTTAATTTTTATATTCTCGTTTTAAGAAATATTACAGATTTAGTTGATTTTTCAAAATATTCGAAATAGCTTAAATTTACATTACATTTTCAAGAAACCTTTTTGTAACCTATTTCTTTAGAATTAAATCAAATTAACACTTAAAAATTTAAAAAATGGCTGGAAAACTACAGTGGACTCTCTAGCTGTCGATCTTCTCGATATCAATATTGCTCCAGCTGTCAATAAATTTGTCAGTCCCTTCAAATAGATTGCTTTGATTTTTCGTTCCATAATTTGATAACTCCCGCTCTCGACGGTCCCTTCAATATCGACAACGAGAGAGTCCACTGTATAACAAAACAGCAGAGAGGAAAAAGATATTCGAGGTACCTAGTAGAAAATGACACACTGCAAAAAAATTAAACCTAGCCAGATAAATACATATCAAATACTTAAATTATGTAACAGGTAGCATCCAATTTGATCAATTCTAAAAAAGCTATAAGAAAAAAATAGGAGTAAAATAACCCAAGAGTTGGAGTGTTTTAAAACATCCTAAGTTTTTCGAATACCTCAGATTAATCTCAAAAATCTTTAACATAAATCTTGTCCAGTCTAGTCCAGACTTTCAAATGAAAACAAAATTGAAAGTAATAATTTGATGATTATTTCCATTTTTTGTCAACAGATAAAATTGAATAAATGAAAAAAATAGAATAAAAGAAAACAACATAGGAACGATTTAAATAAAAAATAAAAAAGTATCAAATAATTATAAACTAATTAAAATCATTCAAAAAGTTTTTGGCAAAACGAAGTCTTTTTGAAAAGCTTCAAACTCTTAAAATATTAAATATCTATAAGTTTAAATCAAGCATGATGATCGTTTTTTAACGGTATTTTTTTTTGAAATATTATTCTACCTTTTTTCATTTTTTGTTTCATTTTCTGCGTTAATAATGGCTTAGTATTTCAGCAATAAATTCAATATTTTAATTACATTTGAAGTTTATAATTACATTACATGAGAAATTATGGTTAATTTCATTAAATTTATTTGGTTATCTCTGCAGAATCTTATGAATTTATCTCAGTTGAAAGATTCTCTATATATCTGAAACGCAAATGTAATATGAGTAGCAGAACTGATAATTCTAATAAAAGCACAAGTTGTATTGAATTATTTGATTGTTTCAGCATCACTTTAGTGTAGTTATTTTCATAAGCGGTTAAGCTTTAACTCACTATGGAAAAAAGCCTGATTTTTTTTAAATTGTTTTTAGTTCGATAAATTTATCTTAATAAAACTGCACAAATGTATCAAATTTCAAACTCTCCCCTACAATATTCAATGTGTCCACCAGACCGGACACCCGGCTTATGAGAAGACTGTTCCGGCCTTCCTCGTTCGGGCTATGTCGGGCGGGGTGTTGCACGACGATGGTCTTACGTAAATTCGACACGCATAACTCACGACTAACCAAAATCATAAGAAAAAAATCGAAACGAGACGAAACGAAACGAGCTGAGAAGTTGAATAATTCATAGAAAATAGAAGCCGACACTGCCGTAAAATTACAGTCGTCTGAGGAAAGGTCCCAAAACCACTGCTGCTGCTGGTCGAAAATTGAATGACCCGTCGCCGCACGAGCCACTGCCACTTTCACTGTCAATATCAAGTTGGTGCTGCATCATCGGGGCACCCCTCCCGGGCCGGTCATCACCGTCGTGCCGACCACTTGCCGAAACTGACCTGGACATGGCAGCTAGACACTGGTTAGGGTAGACTGTCTAAGTTTGTTCGGGAATCGAATTTTTGACGTTTTTACATCATTTGTAACGTGTCAGTTAAAATTATTGTTGTTTGACCTTGACATTGAAACTTGTACGCAAATTTGACCAAAACAGTCAACAGTACGACACTGACCTTCAATCAGCTGAGTTTCGAGCCGACCCTGCGGGTTCAATCATTATTATTTTTTGTCTATTCCTTCCCTGCTGATGTGTTCACCTTCACCGTCCGTCAGGGAACTCGGAACTTGATGGTGTCTATAGCTCAGCAGGTTTTTTGACGGGTGCGATTAAATATGTGAGATATGGATTTGTCGGTGGATAGCGGGACAAATGGGTTGAATGACTTGCTGGAGATAGTTTCAACGATGACATCATAATTTGAAAGTTTTTTTTGAAAATAATATTCGATAATTCCAAATAAATGAATCTTGTGGTTCGCAGCATGAAACCCAACAATTGAACAATTACATAATACTCTGATACAATTAATTTATTGAAATTCTCTCCACAATGTACGCAAGAAAGTCATTCCATTTAATGAAGATATATCGCTTACAACCACAAAAGCAACAAAACATGCAAAAGCTTCGCACTGCTCTTTATCATGGAGCAGTTTTATTACTTAACGACTTTACAAATCAGCTTTATATCTTTATTATACACTTCCTCTGAGACGCTGCGCGACTGGAACAAACGCCAGCAACATTGGAAGACTCCAATGCTTCGCACATCTAGAGCAAGCGACGAACCCCGCAAGCGAGCTCAATGACGCGTCACTGCGGACAATTGACAGGAAATGGTTATGATCTGGCGAGTGTTGGGGACTTGTTGGTCTACTTTTTTCTGAATAATGATTTCTATTATTTTTTTTCAGTTATATCCTATAATTTTTTAGAATTGTTTTATTTCTTTTTATGTGTGTGTGTGTGTGGTCCAATCCAATACCCGCTAACCGGTAGCGAAATTATGGGAAAGTATAATTTGTATCAGACTGTGTACATGCCGAATGCTGATACAGCTTATCTCAGTCCCGGGTATTAGGTGGTGATAGCCCTCGCGCTGCTTCCAACGACCCATTTCAGAATGACAGAGCTCCTTGCGGTCCAATTCCGAGGTCGCTGGGCATTGTTTGGCCCCGCCTAAACATAGAAGCAAGCATCTGAAGGAAACTCGATCTATATTTAGACTTCCAATCCCCTCAGGCAAATCAGGGATCAGCGCGTATTTAATAATATGAGAAGAAGAGATAACATGTTTCAACACTACGGATCAATTCACTGCTAGAGTGTAAACCTTCTGATGGCCGACTGCTTAGCGTCCCAGACCACCACCAATCCAAAGGTGTGAGTTCGAATCCCACCTGATTCATTTTAGTTTTTATTCATATTCAAATTCCTGATTCCAAATTTCAAAGGTACCGAAAGGGGTTTGATCCCTGAACCTTCTGCTTGGGAGACAGAAGCCGTAACCATTAAGCCAAGGAGCCGGTTGAATTGTTTTATTTCTTTTTATCTTCTTAAATTTAAGTTGTATTTTATAAAATTCACAACAATGACAATTTCTTGCATGTTCAGACTTCAAAAGACCTATTCTGTGAAAAGAGGGTCGGCTCCCGTGACATTGAGCCGGGCCAATAATATCGTCATTATTATTATTATTATCCGCCTCGAGGGGCTCTCAATTTATGAAAATAAATGTGAGACCCCGTCGTAAATCATAACGCAGAGAAGACCCACATCGGATGGGCCATGGAGTGAAATTTCCTTAAAAGGTCAGTCCCGGCGATGACCTGACCCTGGCCAGACGTTGACAATACGGCGACGCTGGACGGACATGCGCGCATAGGTCAGCCCGTTAATCATTAATTTTGTGCGGTATCGACGCATCGGCAAAGGGGAAGTTGTGGAAAGAGGTAGGAGTACACTCAGTTGTTTGACCAATCTCTCAAATTTTTTCTTACTTCTTACTTCTTACTTCTTACTTCTTACTTCTTACTTCTTACTTCTTACTTCTTACTTCTTACTTCTTACTTCTTACTTCTTACTTCTTACTTCTTACTTCTTACTTCTTACTTCTTACTTCTTACTTCTTACTTCTTACTTCTTACTTCTTACTTCTTACTTCTTACTTCTTACTTCTTACTTCTTACTTCTTACTTCTTACTTCTTACTTCTTACTTCTTACTTTACTTCTTACTTCTTACTTCTTACTTCTTCTTACTTCTTACTTCTTACTTCTTACTTCTTACTTCTTACTTCTTACTTCTTACTTCTTACTTCTTACTTCTTACTTCTTACTTCTTACTTCTTACTTCTTACTTCTTACTTCTTACTTCTTACTTCTTACTTCTTACTTCTTACTTCTTACTTCTTACTTCTTACTTCTTACTTCTTACTTCTTACTTCTTACTTCTTACTTCTTACTTCTTACTTCTTACTTCTTACTTCTTACTTCTTACTTCTTACTGATTACTTCTTTTTAAGTATCATATCTAAAACAATCTTTTTCAAGAAACCGACTATAATTCCCAAAAGCGGACATGGAAGTGTGCCCCTCGCAGTCTGAAGAGAGAAGCCGCGGCAGCTTTGTTGGACGTGATGTTGCATGAGCCCCACCGCAAACCCGACGCAAAGTCTGGACTGAACACGGCAAAGTGGCCTGGGTGGAACTGGTTTCCATCGAAAGTGAAACCAAACCATGATTAATAGAGGTCAATGTCAGACGTGTGCTGATGTGTGTAGTTGGCTATACATAATGTGGACATATTTGCGTGACTTTACGGCAATGACGAGGAAGGAAATGACGACGTTGACGGTTGAGATTATGGTTCGATAATAAAAGTGATCAATCATGTGGGGAATAAATAAGGGAAAACATTTTGTTAAATAACTTTGTTTATTTTGTAGAAAAGAAGCCTTTTTACACAAGATGTTTTATTTGGGAACTGACACACTTGGTATACTTTGGCCTGCGTGCTTGAGTTATACGTGACATGCTCACACCAACTAAAATGAGTCATTGATGGTTTATTTTACGATTTTCAGTTCCAACGTTATACCGTCCCAAATAACATTTTTATACCAACTAGCCACCACATAGTTTTATCGAGGTTTTATGGTAGCATCTTGATTGCTTAATAGTTTTATTTGGGTTTTCACTGCAACCAATAAGCAAGAGCTAATTTATAGGTTATAACATGGTTTTATGAAAGTTTTAATAAAAGCTTAAAAACCAAATGGCAATGCCATGCCAAACGGTTTTATCACATGCTTCTTTAAAACCAAGGTTGTTGTAGCTGTCAAGTGCCATTCGGCATGCAGAAAGCTCACTTAAAACCATAAGCTCCTAAAAGAGCATTTAACGCAGCCAAATAGCAATGCTTAAATATGGCGCTGAACGCTTGGTCTGATTGAATATGATTGACCGCCATCTAGGCAGAAAATAATAAAAAAAAAGCATAAATTTGATTAAATTTTGATGAAAACATACAATTATGATGAATTTCAGACATCGTTAGCATAGCCATAGAAGTTTAAACATAATTTAAACATTTTTTGCGAAAAAAAATGCAAAAAAAATCATTAAAAACCGTGATTGCAAAAGAAATATTTTTGATGAATCGAGTTGATTTTTTTGGCTCTATCTCCCCCACATTTATCGATAAAATTTTAACCGCAGCTGAATTTGAGCCACCAATTGCGAGGAATAAGCTTTGACATTATTTTAATTACATCCAATCATTTTTGTCAACCATCTCAGTTATTTCATTTGGCATGACGAAGACTTTTTTTTGCCAGAATAAAATCTGTTTGTCATAAGACGCATGAAGACGTATGAAATGTCATTTTTCCCTACACCCTTACCAAAAATCATGATTTTTTGAGTTCCAAATCCCACTTTTCATACGATTTTTTGAGTTCAACCCATATAACCATTTTTATGGTTGTAGTACCTGAACTCAAAAAATCGTATGAAAAGTGGGATTTGGAACTCAAAAAATCATGATTTTTGGTAAGGGTGTAACTCCTAACAAGGTTTAAACAAAGGTTTTATTAAGGTTTCAAGGTGGTTGCTGCAAAGCCTTCAACTCCTATGTGGGTTTTCTAAATGGGCCGTAACAACCTTTTGCAGAGGTCCTTTTAGGTTTTAAGTGGGGTTTATCGACGTTCTGGGGAGTTTGTTGCGACTATGTTGTTTTAATGTTGGTTTTGGCTGATAGGTTTTATAGCGCTTGTGACAGCTTTGATAAAGCCATAAATGTTACTTGGGGTGACACCAACACACCAGCTTATAACAAGTTTTTAATATATTTTCTACAATCAATGATGTTAATTTATAGCGTGACATAGTCATGCCAAAAAAAAAATAGACTCAATCTCACCCCCCAGACCAAGTAAGATTCATAAATGTTTTCATACTTAAGTTTCAACTACTTAAACTGAGCCTTGGACTAATTTTGAGCAATTCCAGCCCAAAACAGGAATTTTTCAGGAACTTTTTTCTCGACCCTCTCCGATTTCAATGAAACTTTGTAGACATGTTATCCTACGCTTATATAAGCCATTTTTGTGTATATGGAGCCAGTTCCACTCGATAATGACATTTGAGAAGGGCGTAAGTGTTTTAAATGTTTTTGTAATTCGGAATTTAAAAATTTCTGTATCTCGAAGCCGTTGCATCGTATCAAAAAGTGGTCAAAGACAAACTTGTAGGAAATTTGACGGGCTTTCCGATAAAAATACACTGAAAGAAAAAAACACTTTTACGAGATTTTCGATTTTTAAGTTTAAAAGTCAAATTTAAGGGAGCCCACGATTTTTTCGTTCAAAATTTTTGTGAAGATAGCCTAAGATGTTACAAAAAGACTCAAGAAAAATGCAGGATGGAGCAACTCACCTAAAAAAATACAAAAATCATTTACTGAAACTGTTTTTTTGAAAAGTGCTCTAAACGTCAAAATTTTCACAAACCGATAGTGGGAATCGATTCTCCGGACAATTTTACATAAAAGTCTCCATATTGACTACTGTCCTAAGTCCAATCCTTGTGAAGTTACAGCGGTTTTAAAAATAAAAATGTTGAAAAAATAGGTTTTTCGATGGTTTTTTGCAATTTCTATGTGACAGACTTGATTTTTCAGTCTCGAAAATATTTTTACCGAAAAGCTCGTCCAATTTACCATAAGATTGTCTTTGACCACTTTTCAAAATAACTCATTTTTTGATGATTTAAGCTAATTTACTATCCAGGTTACTAAACTACACTGAAAAATATGATGTTTTCAGTTATGAGCAATGTAATGAGCTTATATCTGTAAGCCCATACATCCAATTGAAATGTGGTCAAAGACAAACTTATGGGAAATTGGACGAGCTTTCCGGTAAAAATATTTTCGAGACTGAAAAATGAAGTCGGTCATATAGAAATTGCAAAAAACCATCGAAAAACCTATTTTTTCAACATTTTTATTTTTAAAATCGCTGTAACTTCACAAGGATTGGACTTAGGACAGTAGTCAATATGGAGACTTTTATGTAAAATTGTCCGGAGAATCGATTCCCACTATCGGTTTGTGAAAATTTTGACGTTTAGAGCACTTTTCAAAAAAACAGTTTCAGTAAATGATTTTTGTATTTTTTTAGGTAAGTTGCTCCATCCTGCATTTTTCTTGAGTCTTTTTGTAACATCTTAGGCTATCTTCACAAAAATTTTGAACGAAAAAATCGTGGGCTCCCTTAAATTCGACTTTTAAACTTAAAAATCGAAAATCTCGTAAAAAAGAGTGTTTTTTCTTTCAGTGTATTTTTATCGGAAAGCCCGTCAAATTTCCTACAAGTTTGTCTTTGACCACTTTTGATACGATGCAACGGCTTCGAGATACAGAAATTTTAAATTCCGAATTACAAAAACATTTAAAACACTTACGCCCTTCTCAAATGTCATTATCGAGTGGAACTGGCTCCATATACACAAAAATGGCTTATATAAGCGTAGGATAACATGTCTACAAAGTTTCATTGAAATCGAAGAGGGTCGGGTACAACCGATTCCCTATTTGGCATGGAATTGCTCTTTTATGATTTTTAAACTGGATTTGTGACGTGCTCACACAAATTTTTATTTAAATTGGTGATCAACATTTCGTCAATACAGAACAATCATTCTCGACCATCAAAAAACAAATCAACCCACCAAGTACATCGAAAGCAAATTACCCAACAAGCCTGCCAGTTCCAATGCCAGGTTCAGCAATGCTGATGTCCACATCGGGCCACTGCTAATACCCACCATTCATGCTCATGTTTACAACACTGAAACACAGCATTCAATACTTGCACCGGCAGCATTAATTAATACATTAGCATTGTTTACGAGAGAGAGAGAGAGAGAAACACACGAGAAAATCCATCAATACTGCGAGGTCCAACGAGGTTGGATGAATCAGAGTCTCGGTCAGTTTGATTGTTATTGGTGCGAATTGGAACTTTCTGAACGCCCAAAGACTCTTTGAGAATACCGTAGAGTGCTGCAAAATGAAAAGTTCTAAGTAAGAAGTAAGAAGTAAGAAGTAAGAAGTAAGAAGTAAGAAGTAAGAAGTAAGAAGTAAGAAGTAAGAAGTAAGAAGTAAGAAGTAAGAAGTAAGAAGTAAGAAATAAGAAGTAAGAAGAAGAAGTAAGTAAGAAGTAAGAAGTAAGAAGTAAGAAGTAAGAAGTAAGAAGTAAGAAGTAAGAAGTAAGAAGTAAGAAGTAAGAAGTAAGAAGTAAGAAGTAAGAAGTAAGAAGTAAGAAGTAAGAAGTAAGAAGTAAGTAAGAAGAAGTAAGAAGTAAAGTAAGAAGTAAGAAGTAAGAAGTAAGTAAAGTAAGAAGTAAGAAGTAAGAAGTAAGAAGAAAGTAAGAAGTAAGTAAGAAGTAAGAAGTAAGTAAGAAGTAAGAAGTAAGAAGTAAGAAGAAAGTAAGAAGTAAGAAGTAAGTAAGAAGTAAGAAGTAAGAAGAAGTAAGAAGTAAGAAGTAAGAAGTAAGAAGTAAGAAGTAAGAAGTAAGAAGTAAGAAGTAAGAAGTAAGAAGTAAGAAGTAAGAAGTAAGAAGTAAGAAGTAAGAAGTAAGAAGTAAGAAGTAAGAAGTAAAAAGTAAGAAGTAAGAAGTAATAATTAAACAAAACAGCAAACAAACCCAGTTCCACAACTAAAACTGTAACACTGATCTTGGTCACTGGGGGAATCGTTGCGCAATTTGCTCTCAAACAGCACGGCGAACGGTGTTGAATTATAAAATTGGATTAGCCCAGTTTGGCAGACCGCATCTCGGCCGTCACATCGCATCACATGGTTCATTAACACGTGGTTTTGGTTTAGAGGTGCTGACTAAGCCGCTGAATCATAAGTAGGTGTAAATGTTGGTGCTCACGCACGTGTACACAAGATCAGTGAGCATGGCCTTCGGCGGTGGAGGAATTTCATAATGAGATCGATTCACGATGAAGAATTGATGACGAGAACGCGAAGAAAGAACTTGAAGAGCAAGCGGTTTGCCAATGAGAACCGAATGCGTTGAGGCTGCTGCCAGTGTTGAGTAATTAGCCTCGACGTTGTGATTTAATAAGATAATTGAACAATTAATTAGTAAGCTTTATAAGTTTGAGCAATTGGTGCGGAAAACATGAGCAGTGAGCACATGAGCACATATTTTATTTAAACTCGTCCATTAATTGATGAACATTGTCAATCATATCTAACATTTCTTTCTCTTTTTCTTGTTTCAGGTGAGTCATTACAGCAACATATCAAGATGCAAAAAAATCATTAGTTTCGCTTTCGTAGGTACAGTATTTTTAAGAAAATCTGACAGAAAAATCCAGTTAAAAATCATATTCCTTGATCCCAAAAATTTCACGCGGCCAACATCAATCAATCGATTTAGTGGAGGCAAATGACCACCAGCTCCGCCAAATAATTGATTATGTCCAATCAGCACGCCACGGCGCGCCAATTTACTTAAATTCACTCCCGACGGCGACAACACCATTACCGCGCTCTCCACGTGACCACAACTTCTAACTTCATCACTGCCGACGGCCACGATAAATTCGTGCAACGGATACTCTCTGTGAGCCGCTGCGTTGCTCGGGGTAATTTTTTAATGATCTTGAATTTGCACCGGCATGCAGAAATGTCTTGGCCAGATTTGCCGACGGCCCAATAACTTGTCGTGTCACACCACCGCCGAAAGCGTCACTGAAGTTCGGTGGCTGTTTCATGCATTGACAGTTTTGGGGATGGTTTTAAAAAAAGCTCGTTGCATGGAAAGAAAACGAAATGATTAATCTTAAATTTAATACATTTGATAAACAAGTTTTTGTGTTTTTTACCATTACCACATTGGATCCAAATCCATACCCAGTTAGTACAAATTGTCACAACATCGATCATCAAAAGCTTCAAACTTCCCAAAAATTGATTAAAAAAAGTTTCATCCTTAAATTTTTCGTCTACGTTTTTTCCGTGCTTGTTGCATACGGCAAACAACTTCTGCTCGCTACTTCTTGAGTTACGCAGCTACTTCGTGGCATTGAACTTAGCGTCGCGTCAAATCTTCGTACGTGATCTAGAGTAAAACGTATTTCCCCGCTGACTCGGTTTTTGGAATGGATCTGGTTTGTTCGTGCCCCCGGATTTGATCGAGATCTCTGCGGTGCGATGAATAATGTGAGATCGGAAGGATTTTGTCATTCTCACATCAAATGCACGCGGCGCGCCGTCGATCAACGGTGATCTTCAACACTCACGGATGGCTATCGCCGGGAGATCACATTAGCATTTCACACACCGCTGCGTCGGGGTTGACCCTGCTCCGATAGTGATCGCATCGCAAGTTAAGAACGGAAGGGTAGAATCTGGTAGCTACTACTGCTGCAGCCACGGTGAATTGAGTGATTGCCACGGAGATCATAAATCAACGCAGGATGTGAGCGATTGAGTGACGTGAGGGCACGCACACTCGGAATTCCGAAATGTCAACCGGCGATCTAATTTCGATGAGTTATGGGTAGTTTTGAACGTGTTGTTGCTGGTCGAGGTCAGTGAGGTCTACGATATGGGTCAATAATGATTAGTGGTTGTGGAGTAGTCATTTTTGACAAATTGCTGCAGGAATGACTTCCACAAGATTTTTTTTCGTATTCATATTGTGTTTACTTTACTTACAATATTCCAAATTTTCAACTTATTAAAAACATAATGAAGCTTACTGTAAATCATGTCCAACTTCCCTAACCTATTTTGTTTTGTGAACTTGTTTTCAACGGCCGGTTTGCATGTTCACGCCTTTTTAGCTTGTTTGTTCGCGTTCATTAGTTACAGCAAAGGGAAGTTATGGTTGACGTAGAAGACAACACACCTTGCCGTGCCATTGCCAATTCATTTTGACGTGTTTTCGTTTCGTCGTGGAATTATTGTTGGGCGTTATGGTGTCATTTCGTTTGCTCGTGCTATTTTTTTTCTCTTCGTTACACTGTGTTTACCTGTTTACTTGACTATTGTTTAGTTGTTTCGTTAGTTTATATTTTCACGGCTAAAAAGAAAAGGTTAACCATGTGTCATTTTTGCTATTGATAACATTATTACTTTTATTATTCTATTTTAAATAAATGAATTGATTATGATGAATGTAAAGTATTTTTTTCCTTCAACCATGAAGAGATAACCAGAGTTGGCACTCCAAAGGTCGCCTTCTCTAAGGTGTCGTGATAAGGTCCAGCTTGTGATGATACACTACCTTCACTTTATTAAGCAATCGAACTAAAAAAAACGTCAAACCGATGTAACGTCGCAACAGAATCTGTCTTATTCTTTTACATGTTTATTCAGCAATTCCCCACGAAAACAGCATGGGAAAAAACAAAAGTGCTCGGATCGGGCTCAAAATTTTTCTGGGGGTTCCCTGGCCGAAATAATTAGACCCGTATTTTTTTGTTTGGCCATTAGGGTGACCTACGCCGTGTTAGGGTGGTCTGAAAAATGGCCTTTTTCGTCGATTTTCGCAAAAATCACTTTTTTTCGAAAAATCATAACTCCTCGCCATTTTAACCGATTTCAATTGTCTTATACGCAAATGAAAGGTGATAAGTTGGTCTTTCAAAGAAAAATAGTAAGAAGTTTCAAAAATCTAGCCTAACATATGAAAAGGGCGTTTGAAACTTTAAAATGCCGTTTTGACGGTGTCTGGACCAAAGAGCCTATGTCTGGAAATATTTTTATCGGATTCCCCGGACATTTTTACATAACATATTAAAAAATGGGAGGAGTTCATTTATAGGATTCCGAGATATGATTTTTTGAAAATAAAATCCATGTTTTCTGACGAGCCGCGCGCAAAAACCGGAGAATGAGGAAATTGGCAAAAAATCAACTTTTTTCACTAAATCTGCGATAACTTCAAAATTTCAGGGATGACCTATACCTGTATGGGTACCAAAAGTTGCGTCTTTTAATTACGAAAATTTTGGTACCCTAACATCGACTCAGAATCAAAATCTGAACAAATGTCTGTGCGTGTGTCTGGATGTGAGTCCGTGCACCGAAAAATATGCACACGATTATCTCCGGACTGACTGGACCGATTTGGACCGTTTTGATCTCATTCGATTCGTCTTGGGGTCCCACAAGACCCTGGTTAATATTATGAAGTTTAGAAAAGTACTTCAAAAGTTTTCAAACGATTTGGCTAGAGTTTGAAATATTGAAAAAAAGGGTGGTTTTTGTAAGAAAACCCGTCATGCTATATATTGTTAGAAAGGTATTTGAAAGACCTTTCCAACGCGTTCAAAAGATGGAAGATCTGACAACCCCATCAAAAGTTATGAGCACTGAAGTGTTATTTAATTTTAATTTTTAATTTAATTTTTAATTTTTTTTTGTTTTTTTGAGGCCGGATCTCAAATATTTTGATGAAAAAGTTGTCCGGATCTTTCATGCGACCCATCGTTGGGTAGGTAATCAAAAGACCTTTCCAACAAGCCCAAGAGATTGAAGATCTGACAACCCTATCAAAAGTAATAAGTACTTTAGTATTTTTAATAAACTTTTTTGAGTCCGGATCTCAGATATTTTGATAAAAAATATGCGAGGAAGGCACCAACCACCAAAAGGTGGATTAAGTAACGTTTTTTTTTTAATCGCATCATTTGGAAACAACATTTTGCGGTGATTCAAGATTTAAGGTTTCCAAGACATTATTATGCTTTTGCCTTCCTCACTGAGGTAAGGCTATAATCCTGCTCTGAAAATGAACTTTTTATAAAAAGCTTGGAGACCCACCTTCATGTATACCTATCGACTCTGTATTAAAAACTGAAAAAATGTATGTTGATCAAACCAGTCTCCTTAACTTGATTAAAAGTCCCATACTGCACTAATGAATTGTTTGAAGTTTCGATAAGTAGTTCAAAAACAAAGTAGACAAAAAACAACTGCAATCCCAGTATGATATACATCGTTAGTTAGGTAATCAAAAGACCATTCCAATGAGTCCAAAACATTGAAGATCTGGCAACCCTGTCTCAAGTTATGACCACTTATGTGAAATTTATGTACTTTTTTGAAGCCACTGAAATGTATGTAAAATATGTCCGGCTCTATTATCCGACCTATCGTAGGTTACGTAATCGAAAGACCTTTTCACCAAGTCCAAATTATTGAAGATCTGGTAATCCTAAATCAAATCAAATTATTCGCTCTACAGCATTGCCTTGGCGTTCTCGATTGCGAGATTCCTACTCGAAACTAGGTGTTCTAAGGCTTGATTATTGAGGCAAATTTAAACCTCTTTTTACACCTTAGCTTCCATCCACCCCGGGGTTCGAACTAACGACCTTTGGATTGTTAGTCCAACTGCCTACCAGCGACTCCACCGAGACAGGACCCAGGGAGACGACTCCTACTCCTGGACTGAGCTATCGACCTAACAACTCTAGGTTAGACCGGGGCCAACATTTACTTCCCTATCCGACGGAAGGCGTGATCAGACAAATCTCGTCTCGAAAAATGCGAAAAATTTTGTGTCTTAACCCATCATTAAGTTTTAAAAAAATCTTTCTTTTTTTTCTTTTTTTTCCTCTTGGATAAAATTCGATGGTCGTCAAACAAGAACATGACTTCTACAAGTTTACTTTTCAAACAAAAATCACTAAACGATGTACCGGGGTGTCTGATAGGATTTCATTTTTTTTAATATTTTCCAACTGGTTAGATTCTTCTCAACATTATTATTTTTAAAACATGTACTGGGGTAGGCTTTTTTCAATATCGTTTATAATTCTTATTTTGAATTCCGGGGTGACTTTGATAGTCATAAATTTTCTTGTTTAAATCAGATTTAAAGTGTTCAAATTTAATTTTTACCTCAAATGTACCATCCCTAACGTTGCTGGTATAGTTTTTAAGAAAAAAAAATGTTTTTATTAAGTTAACTAGGTTTATAAGCTTGTCAACAAAATACATATAAATTTTAGGTAAAATTGTATAAAAGTCAGAATTTTGTTTATAAAATTATTGCATATTGCATTTTAAACTAAATTCGAGGCATTAATTAAAAGTTTCAACACTTTATATGAAGTATGTTCTCCTGAAAATGTCTATAAATTTGCATTTTCTTTAAATTATGGTTTAAAAACAAATAATGTTTACAAACTTTTTTTACATTCTTCTAGTGGAAAATTGTCCATAGAATCCTAAAATGAATACCGTTTACCTATTCGAAATCACCTAAACTTTACCTAAAAAATCATAACAATTTGAGAATATTAAAATAAGGCTATTGATCAATATTTTTTTAATTTCGGTTAAGTAACTAATAAACATCTCAAAATTTTATGAAAACTTCTTCTTGAAGTATACGGTCAACATGATGCCATACCATTCCATTATTCATTTAGCGGAAAAATCTCAAACCTATCAAAGTCACCCTGGTTTACCGTACTTTATCGAAACATGTATGATGTCTTGTTTCAATATTTTTATTTCTTACTCCTCAAAATCCATTCGATTCACTTTTAAGACAAAGTGTATTGTACTATGTAAAAGTACATGCAATAAAAAGAGTCACTTAACTTCTTGTTTCACAATCAGAATTAATTTATTTGCAACGATAAAAAAGCTATGATTACACCACCAAATGATTGCCTTTGTAACACTGCTAGACTCATTGATGGCCACCGCCATCGGCAGCGATTTTTCCATCAATTGAATTATTGATGAACTTGAAATAAAAGAAAGAAAAAACCTGCATCGAAACCGAAACTTTGCGATGAGTTTATGCATCCATTTCGGTTCCAGTTTGATGTGGGTGGACTGGCAGTGCAGGGAAAGCCATCGCGTGGACTCGTCATGTTTTTTTTCTGCTGAAAAACTTAAATATGATGAGCTTGGAAGTGTTGCGTGAACGCTGGTCTTACACGGGCTTCGTTTGTTTTGAGCGGTGGTTAATGAAATGGAAAATCGAATTAACTGTGTGCTGGACTGTGTGTTGAATAATGCTTACTTTAGGCGACTGACGAAACGGACAAATTGGTTGAGGGTAGTTTGTTTTTTTGCACCCAGAACAATACTGTTTCAAATCGAAACTTGTTAAGATTCAATTGCACCAATCAGGCTCCAAGCTTGTTAGGCTCATTTTCCATCTTGTTAGCTTCTGAACTGATCTGATCTAGACAAAGCACGACTGCTCTTGGAACCCTTTCGGCGATTGACGGCGAACCAATTGGCCTGCCAACCAACGCAACAAGTTCAGCCGTCAACAGGTCCGGTGTAAAGTTCTGTATGGTACAAAGAGTTCCATATCTCACGTTGGCGAGCCACTTAAAGTGCTCGGCGCCTCCATTAACCTAATCGACAGACATAAAGAAAAACGAACTAGATTCTATCAACAAAGTCTGCTTCAGCTGAGACGCGTGCCAGCAGAAGCTGAACTTGAACTACTTTTTGCGAACTTAACTCCGCTGGAACGCGTGGCCAGGAAAGAGTGCCCTTCACGTCGGCGTCACAACCGACCAGCGGATTTTATGGGGACCATTAGACACTTTGACTTGGACTTGAGCGTCGTGAGCCATAAACAGGTGCCATTTTTCGCGCGGGTCTCATTTTGCGCTGCAAAGTGTGGCACTTTTGCATAAGTTTATATTTTTTTAAAGCTGTGGCAGGGTGACAATGGCAAAGAGTGCTGTTTCATTTGCAAGTCGTGGTTTAGCTAGAATTGTGGCTGTTTAGAAAATTAACACCTGGCAAACAATGACCGGGCTGGAATTTTTGTTTGTTCTACAGTGGTGGAACACGTCATCGTGGCGGGAATAGAATATAATAGTTTGAAGCGGGTTTTTGTATTTGAACCGAGGAATAATCATTATTTTATTCGAAAGTTAACTCAACCAAACGAAATGTTTATAATTATTAGAAGGTTTGATCGGCTACTCAGTCTGGGCAAAGTGAAACGCTGTTTATGCTGTGTCCGACATTTCTGTAATAAGTCCTCTACTACAGTGGACTCTCTCGTTGTCAATATTGAAGGGACCGTCGAGAGCGGGATTTATCAAATTATAGAACGGAAAATCAAAGCAATCCATTCGAAGGGACTGAAAATTTATTGACAGCTGGAGAAATATTGGTATCGAGAAGATCGACAGCCAGAGAGTCCACTGTATGTGTTTCTAACAATAAATTTTTAATTAATAGTTCCCCCTGAAGAAGGCGCCAATCAGCGCCGAAACGTCGGACACAGCATAAACAGCGTTTCACTTTGCCCAGACTGAGTAGCCGATGAAACTCAAAATAATAACAACAGTCGAACTCTCATCAATTATAATTATTAGAAGGGTTAGACAATTTTCACGATTTCACGGACAGCGTGAAATTTGACGATCTACGAGAAATCCCGTGTTTTCTTATATCATTGCTAAGAAATACAACATAATAAATTTTTCATCTATGAAGACTTTTCGGGCAAATTTTATTAGTTTTCAATTGAAAAGCCATTTGAAGAATTGTTAGCAAAACATATATTTACATAAATTGTTACAACTTTTACTATTCTCATTCTCAAAAAAATATTCTCATACCAAAAAGTTTTTTTTTCTTTTTACAAATTTTGGCTTTTCAACCTAAACTGGTTAAAATTGACTTAACAAGTATTGTGTGATAAGTTTTTGAAAGATAGCACAACATTTTTAATAGGTTGATTTATTTTTAGAAATCAAAGAAAAATAACAATCATATAAAAAGAACATTTAGTAGAAACAGTCATCTATCCTTAAGTCAATTTATCATTGACCGGAGGAGCAAGCAATAAAAATAGAATGAAAAAATGAATTCCATCAGAGTAGAGAAAAATTTGAGAAAATAGACTGATGATTAGAGTATTAATAATATTTATCGGTTTTTCTAAAAAAAAACTAATTTGAGAAATATTTTCAATGCTTTTAAAACAATTCGAAAATTTGAAATTAGAAGATTCAACTTTGGTTCATTCGAGACTAAATGAAATGTATTTTTGATCTTTAAAATCACCTTTCAAAAACATTTAAAATTTTTGCTGAGTCCTATTTAATTTTAAAGATGTTTGATTATTTGGGTGGATTCTGATTTCATAAAAAAAATGAAGATTGTGATGCAGATTAGATTATTTTTGCTTCTTGATTTTTATTTTAGTTTTTTGAGATGAAATCCTCAAAAAAGTTTATTAGGAAAAATGTCGCAGAAATTTCAAGTTATTTTCATTATTTGACTAGACTAGTTTGATAAATCTTTCTTTGATACGCATGCCCTAAATTTCGTTTCAAAATATAAATAAACCATAAACCAAATGGAATGTTTTTAGGAAATTTGGAAAGTTTTTTTCTTGTGTCACTTGAATTTTTATTTGCTTACTGAAAAATAATATATAATTAAGCATAAAAAGTAGTTTCTTAAATTTAAACATAAGATTTTCAGAGTTATTTTAACATTATTTGATATTTTGAAATTAGGGTCCCCGTGAATTTTATAATTTTGAAGCGTGAAAAATTACTAAGCCTACACTCAACCGGCGGTCGCATGATTGTGATGCATGGCGGCATGAAAGTATATCAGAATCTACATTAAATCTGTTGTCATGTTTTTTTTTGCGATATAGGGGTATGACATTTTTGCCCGTTATCGACAATTATCGACATTACCGACTGCTTTTTGGTTGTATTTTACAAAAAAAACCTTAACAGAGCGAGAATTGAACCCCCTACTTCTAGGTTGCTGATCCGACACGCTACCACCGCGCCATGGACGCTTGATGAATTGTTAGGGACAGAGCGCGAACATATTGTTCTCTCTGGAGTGCTGCTCAGGGACGGGCCAGCATTATACTGCAGATCGCTGAAATGTTTACACGCGGGCAAAAATTATCTACGGGCTTGCTGCAAAAAATGTTATAAAATGTGACATTTTCTGCAGCAAATCCACCGTTGCAGATTTTGAGATATATTTTTCCTTTGGGTGTACTAATAACATTTGATAGAATTATCAGATCTTTGATGTTTTAGGCTCATTTGAAAGGTCTTTCAATTATCTAACTGACGACGATCTAACATGATGTACCTAGACACAATTTTCATCGAAATATCTGAGATCCGGCCTCCAAAAGTGTATAAAGAACATTTAAGTACTAATCACTTTCAGATCAGATCAGATTATCAGATCTTCGATCTTCGAATGTATATCATGAAGGGTTTTCTTACAAAAACCATTCTCCGGACTTTTCTTCAAAATGGTTTTGCCTTCCTCACTGAGGTAAGGCTATAATCCTACTCTAAAAATGAACTTTGTATAAAAACATCGTAGACCCACCTTCATGTATACATATCGACTCAGAATCGAAAACTGAACAAATGTCTGTGTGTATGTGTGTGTGTGTATGTGTGTGTATGTGTGTGTGTATGTATGTATGTGACCAACAAACTAGCTCATGTTTCTCGGCACTGGCTGAACCGATTTGACCCGAACCTGTTGCATTCGACTTGGTTTAGGGTCTCATAGATCGAGTTTTATACAGATTGAAGTTTCGATAAGTATAAAAATGTGTTTTCACATATATCCGGATCTCACTTAAATGTATGTAAACTATGTCCGGGTCCACCATCCGACCTATCATTGGTTAGGTTATCAAAAAACCTTTCCAACGAGCCTAATACATTGAAGATCTGGCAACCCTGTCTCAAGATATGGCCACCTAAGTGATATTGATGTACTTTTTGGAAGCCGGATCTCACTTAAATGTATGTAAACTATGTCCGGATCCACCATCCGACCTATCATTGGTTAGGTTATCAAAAGACCTTTCCAACGAGCCTAATACATTGAAGATCTGGCCACCCTGTCTCAAGATATGGCCACTTAAGTGATATTGATGTACTTTTTGGAAGCCGGATCTCACTTAACCCTCTACTGCCCTAATTTTTTTTTCGTAAATATTTATTTTTCCCGTGTTCAGGAGGTCATTTTGAGCAACTTTTGTTCTACGAAAAACTTTTTTTCTCTTGTTTTATGTTTTTCTTGTTTCATTTTTAGTATTTTAATTTGCATTTATCTTGTTTAGTTTATGTTTGTTTTTGGTAGTATTTGGCCAACTCTACCACCTAATATAATTACATTTCGCCTATCTAATTTTTTCATGTTTTACAGTCACTTTTTCAATGTTTTGCATGATTTTCACATTATCTGCTATAGAATCGCACCATCATCATTTAAATTGCAAAAAAATGCGTAGAGGCAAAGTCTGGGACACTACAAAAATTACTGCATACTTCTTTTTACTGAAAATATAGGAAATGTTAGTAAAAAACACAGCCAAAGTTGACCCCTAAAAAATTTCATTTTTTAAAAACATTGGCAAAGTCACATAAAACAAGTTAAACTTCCAACCCTTAAATTTTCTAAAATTTTAAGAGTTCTTCTTTCCAATGCTTTTTAAAGATCAAAAATCGGTTGGAAAATTGATTTTTGGCGATTTTTTTTTAGATCGAAGCCCGTCTAATGGCGGGGTTAGGTTGTAGAGGGTTAAATGTATGTAAACTATGTCCGGATCCACCATCCGACCTATCATTGGTTAGGTTATCAAAAGACCTTTCCAACAAGTCCAAAACATTGAAGATCTGGCAACCCTGTCTCGAGGTATGGCCACTTAAGTGATATTGATGTACTTTTTGGAAGCCGGATCTCACTTAAATGTATGTAAACTATGTCCGGATCCACCATCCGACCTATCATTGGTTAGGTTATCAAAAGACCTTTCCAACAAGTCCAAAACATTGAAGATCTGGCAACCCTGTCTCGAGGTATAGCCACTTAAGTGATATTGATGTACTTTTTGGAAGCCGGATCTAACTTTAATGTATGTAAACTATGTCCGGATCCACTATCCAACCCATTGTTGATTAGGTTATCAAAAGACCTTTCCAACGAGCCTAAAACATTGAAGATCTGGCAACCCTGTCTCGAGGTATAGCCACTAAAGTGAAATTGATGTACTTTTTGGAAGCCGGATCTCACTTAAATGTATGCAAACTATGTCCGGATCCACCATCCGACCTATCATTGGTTAGGTTATCAAAAAACCTTTCCAACGAGCCTAAAACATTGAAGATCTGGCAACCCTGTCTCGAGGTATGGCCACTTAAGTGATATTGATGTACTTTTTGGAAGCCGGATCTCACTTAAATGTATGTAAACTATGTCCGGATCCACCATCCGACCTATCATTGGTTAGGTTATCAAAAAACCTTTCCAACGAGTCCAAAACATTGATGATCTGGTAACCCTGTCTCGAGATATGGCCACTTAAGTGATATTTATTTACTTTTTTATTCCGGAATTTGTGTACAGTCATTGTTGGTAATGAGTAGAGCTGGGACTTTGGATAACCGGATAATTTACAATTGTTTCTATATAAAATCAGATATCATCTTTTCAATCGAACCAAATCAAAAGAGATGTACGAAAATCTTATCAGAACTGAAAACTATTTGGATGAAAATTATTGAGAAACCCAAAAAAGATTTAAGAATAAAAATATAACGGATCGGATAGTTTTTCCATGAATCATGTGATACAAAATTAAAGGTCATTTGAAATCCGGTAAAATTATTTTGTTTCGTCTTAATGTTGCCCCACAGTCGTGAGAAAAAAGCTGACATGTATGAGTAAGATCATTTTCTAATAGAATTATCAATGCTGCAAATTATCCGGAAATCCGAAGTTCCAGCTCTAGTAATGAGTGAGGAAGGCTCCAACCACATAGGTGGATTAGGTTAGTTTTTTAAAATAACTTTTGATGTACTTCACTAATCTTCATAATATTCAATTAGGACTTATGGGACTCCAAGACGGATCGAATGAGACCAAAACGATCAAAATCGGTTCAGCCAGGGCCGAAATAAATGAGTGAGAATTTTTCGGTTCAAACATCCGCATCCAAACACACACACAGACATTTGTTCAGTTTTTTTTATTCTGAGTCGATTTAATAAGCTCATTTTTCGAGTGATTTTATTACCATTCCACACAGTTAAGTGAGAAAGGGCAAAATGATCAAACATCTTCATGAGCTGTAATGAGAACAACTTCATTTAAACTTTAAAGTATAGCTAAAATCTAATCATAGCTACTAACCTTAGCAAATTTATTATTCTGTCCTGTTAAGTTATACTCTCCATATACCAAAAAGCCACCACTTCTCAGCTTCTCAGGTCACATTTGGACTTTGAAAACAATAAAAAATTAAGTAATGTATTGCCCTACCGTGCGCACGTCCAACGGACCTCGTGCTGATACTTATTTTTCATATTTACCATAAGGTAGAACGCAACCAGTGTCATTACTCCACCGACTAGCATTGCCGATTCCGTGCTGTGAGGCTGGGAAATCGTCTGCGATGTGAACCCAAAGTGCGTTAGTTTGTAGACTGACGTGTTTGTATAGTTCTAGCGCTGAACTCAACAAACCGGCGAACAGCCAAGTCGGAACGGCAGCAGCAACTACGCAATCAACGCTAAGATAAACTAAATTTTCGCTTAATCATACCAGAGTGCGAGTAGTTTTTCAGCCGCTCGTGTACTTTTAAATACATTGCACGAGAAGTGGAAGTGGAAGTGTTCACGATTACGCTGCTGTCGCAATTAAGCTTCATTCAACATTTCATCAGGGCTGTTGTCAGTTCGTTTAATTTGCTGCAATCAGGCTGCATACTAACTGTTGAGATAAAAGACAATTCTGCGTGTTTCTTTACCTTGCACAGTGCAAAAAGTTTGCAAATTTTGCAAAATTTGATAAAATTTCTGTTGAATGAAAGATTTTTCACTGTGCACGAAAATCAGGTTTTCCGCACTTGAGCCACCGTTTCCACTACTTTGGCGATATTACAGGTCAAGTTCGACTTGCACTTGCACCGTAGCTGTACACATCGTAGGTTGTACCAAGGTGGCGCCCATTCGCACAGCTGATGGACCTGAGCTGGAGTGATTATGATATATGATTTGAAATTAATCAAAAGGCGGCAACTTTGAGCGGGGCGTGTTGGGACCGATGTTAAATGAGAAAAGTTACGGGCGCGAAAAAGCATCGAGCGACTTTTGAGATGGTTGGTAGACCTTCACGGACTTGGGTTGTTTTGCGAGGAATCTGAAGGATCCGTGGGGAGTTACTATAGGGAGGGATCTCTTTGGGGAGAAGGGATTGTTGTGCAAGGTGAGCGAACGCTGAACTTGACCCAGTTTTTAGGTGTTTATGGTTATAAATGACTGGTCGTAAACGTTTATGATAATTATTCCAGATCCACTGGTTTACAGTGCGGGGATCGTAAAACAAAGTAGATCGCTTGAAATCAATCATATCTGGACAGGCTGTTTAACGGAGCTTGGAAAAAGTTTGATTATTTGCCTAAATCGATTCATTTTGCATCATTATTTCGTCCATACAAGTCTCTATACAATTTTAGCAGGTGTCCTTTTACAAAGGCTTTTTAAAATATCAAAAAACCGTCCCAAGTACCTAACATTTTTTCCAAGAGTTCTACAAGAGCTCTTCAAGATAGCTACAGCATAGCAGTTTGGACCGCGGTAGGATAAAATTCTCTTCAAAACTTCTTCAGGAGTTTGGAAGAGTACTTGAAGAGAGTTTTATCCTACCGCGGTCCAAGCTGCTATGCTGTAGCTATCTTGAAGAGCTCTTGTAGAACTCCTGGAAAAAATGTTACTTGGGGTATCTTGCGAACGGGTTTTCTGATCGATTTGATGTCTTCGCCAAAGTTTCAGGGAACGTAATGATTCAAAATCCGGACACTAAGTAGCGTATCATTTTTGTTATAGCTGTCAAAAAAATCTTGTAATAAGCTGTAAATGTACAACTATCATCAAGATGTACTTTAATTAGCCAAAATTTACATTAAAGGCATGCAAAATATAATTTTCAAAAACAATCAGAATTTTTAAATCAAAATACTCTTTGTGTCGAAGCACTGATTAAAACTGATTCGAAATCCAGACACTCGTTATTGTTTATTTGGGTGTATCCGCATAATGCCGTTTGGCATAACGCCATTTGGCACAATGCCGTTTGGCATAATGGACGTTTGGCATAACGGTCATTTGGCATAATGACCATTTGGCATAATGGTCATTTGGCACAATGATGTTAAAATTTCAAAATTAAGTCTAATATTGGAATTGCTTTAAGAAGACCACATTAGGTTGTGATAACTGCCGGCGAAAGCTGATTTTTTCATACCTTAAGATTTTTTTTTCTTGATTTAAAAGTGCTGGCTATGGGTGCCCAGAACTTGGAACGTTTGTTCAAAACGTTGCTCCACATGCTGAATATTGTTCCCAGGGATATTTTAAGCCATTGAGCCCTAGATTGAGCCAAATATGTTCGACATTTGTAGAGCCAAGAATTGAAATGACTTTTCTTCGGACTGGTCACTCTGGGTAACTCTGTGGTTAATATTTCCTTTAAAGAAAAGAACACTTTCTAGGCTTGCCATAACTGCACAGAAAAAAAGTTGAATTTTGGAAGGTTGAAAATTTGGTTGGTTGAATATTATTGTGATTTCGGAAATAAATCGGAATAACAGCGCGAGTGTTTTTCATCTCGCGAAGTAATTTTGGGTAGTTTCTTTTCTGAGTGTATGTCAAATGGCACATTCGAAACCAAAACAAAATTTCACCACGGCACCAAACTGAAATGTCGCTAGTGGAGTTGCGAAGAGACAAGCGCCGCGGCCGGAATAGATCAAGGAATTGACCGCAAAGTTCTGCTAGAAATCGCTCAATGGGCGTGGATTTGATGGATAATACCATGAAGTCTAGCCTGAAAAGGATAATGACGACAAATTCGGCATTCAAAAGGGTGTCTTTGTCTAAACAAATTTTATGAATTCTAGGGCCCACCAAATTAGCAACTGGATTATCATGGCTAACTGGTGATGGGACTAACGGTCCAGATTGACGATCACTCGGTAATTTTGTTTAGGCCAGATTGCCAGCCCAAGATTGTGACCAAAACTCTTGACATTTTATCTCTCCTTCTGAAGCTGGGAACAAATTGAAAATCATTACATTACCCAACCAAAAAAGTTCTGATGCTAGTTAATCACTAATTATTTAAACATTATTTTCACTTTTCTCTGAAAAACCACGTAGAACCCCACGATGTTTTCCAACGACTAAAACAAAACCCAGTAATCAAAATAAAAAAAGCTAACACACTGATTCGAAACAGCCCAAACATGCTTGACAGATATTTCGCGACAGAAAATCGTCGCGAGAGTTAATCTCGCTCAATTTGGTTTAGTGCCGCGGCGACAATACCTCTTTTTTGAGTAATATTACCTAAAAAAAATTGTAAAAATGTGAACCTGATGAATATTCATTAGCAACTGATTAATCTTTTTTTTACACAAAATCTGTCACCATTTCCTGATGAATATTGCTATCAATTATTTTCTGTGTGCTAAAAAAAGTTGAATTTTCCTTCTAAAACTGAATTTTCTTCCTAAAACAGAGGAAAATGCGCTTCAGCTGTGGCCACAACTCAAGCGAGTTTTTAAAAAATATTCACCCGTATCAGCAGTCAAGAGAGTTTTCCCTTCTTTAAAGAAGGGAAAATTCAACTCATGTTAGTAGTTATCTCAAATCAAAGAAAGTTTTCACTTCTTTAAAGAAAGATACAATCAACTTGTGTCAGCAGTTATCACAAGTCAAGAAAATTTTCCCAACAGAAAGGGAGAGAACATTCAAACATGTAAAGAGAATTTTCCATTATTTAAAGAAGGAAAAAAACTCACTGACTTGTGATGACTACTGACACAAGTTGAATTTTTCCTTCTTTAAATAATGGAAAATTCTCTTTACTTGTGATAACTACTAACACGAGTTAAATTATCCCTACATGTTTGAATTTTCTCTCCAATCAAGAAGGGAAAATTCTCTTGACTTGTGATAACTGCTGACACAAGTTTAATTTACCTTTCTTTAAAGAAGTGAAAACTTTCTTTGACTTGAGATAACTACTAACATGATATGGGTGAATATTTTTTAACAAGAAGGAAAAACTCGCTTGAGTTGTGGCCACAGCTGAAGCGCATTTTCCTCTGTTTTAGGAAGAAAATTCAGTTTTAGAAGAAAAATTCAACTTTTATCAGCAGTGGTCACAAGTCTAGAAAGTGTCCCTTTTCTTAAAGGAAATATAAACCTTGAGTCAGCAGTTGAGAGTTTAGAAAAAATTACGCAGTTTTTTTGGGTTAGATTCAAAGCTGAAGACGGTGAATTAATTTGTTTCTACGTATATGACAAAGTGGAATGCTTTAAATTTCAAATAGAAATCTCACTTTTGTGTATATTTGAATGGAAGTAGCGCCACTTGCTGATAAAATATTCAATTAATATTCACCCTGTAATATGAATGAGTATATGTTGGTATGATGTAACAAAATGAGTGCATTTTGCGTACATTTCAGGGCATGATCCTCTGGATGCACTAAGCCCCAATCCCAAATATGAGCTTTACCTGGCGCTTTGACTTTGAAATTTAAATGGGATTTAAACCCGTATAATCGGTGTGTTTTGGTTTTGAGTTTTGAGTCCCTTTATGATTTTTGAATTATTCATCAACCTCTTGAGCTCATAGTTCGTGTTCCAGGGCACAACCCAGGAACAACCAGGGAACCGAAGAGTGCGAAAAGATTCGTCAAATATTAAGAATGTTACAGAATTTATAACACCACCGCTGACAACTTTTTCTTTAAGCTCTTCTGGCAGCACTTGCTGCTACTGCAGAAAAGATTTAGGCATGTATCCACCCACTAAGAATTTTGCTTGAGCCTCGACTCCATTCAGGCTCGATCTCGAACCAGATCGACTCGAGGCTCGAGCCAACATTCTCAGTGGGCAAGCAAGCTGCCAGAAGAGCTTGAAGAAAAAGTTTAAATTTCCAGCGGTGGTGTTATAAATTCTGTAACATTCAAAAAAGTGCATCGTTTTCTTAATGTCAAGCTATAAAATATACTAAAAACTGCTGTCCTCATTCAAACTGTAGTGCCGATTGATCCCAGTCTATGGAATTGAAATAATTTTGAAAATTTAATATCATTATGCCAAATGACCATTATGCCAAATGGCCATTATGCCAAATGACCGTTATGCCAAACGTCCAATATGCCAAACGGCATTATGCCAAATGGCATTATGCCAAATGGCATTATGCCAAATGGGATGCACCCAGTTTATTTATCGCCCGAATTTGGACTAAAATATTAGTGAACGGAATGCCGGTCTAAAACAAACTGGTAAAAGCAAAATATTCGATGTTTTCTATAACAATTAATCTTAGGATGCTAGTGAGCAATTCTCTGAGATTTCGGTCATTCGATTTTTTCTGTATTTTTTAATCCGGCTGAAACTTTTTTGGTGCCTTCGGTATGCCCAAAGAAGCCATTTTGCATCATTAGTTTGTCCATATAAATTTCCATACAAATTTGGCAGCTGTCCATACAAAAATGATATGTGAAAATTCAAAAATCTGTATCTTTTGAAGGAATTTTTTGATCGATTTGGTGTCTTCGGCAAAGTTGTAGGTATGGATATGGACTACACTGAAAAAAATGATACACGGTAAAAAAAATTTGGTGATTTTTAATTTAACTTTTTGTCACTAAAACTTGATTTGCAAAAAAACACTATTTTTAATTTTTTTCATTTTTTGATATGTTTTAGAGGACATAAAATGCCAACTTTTCAGAAATTTCCAGAATGGGCAAAAAATCTTTGACCGAGTTATGATTTTTTGAATCAATACAGATTTTTTCTAAAAATCGAAATATTAGTCGCAAAAACTTTTCAACTTCATTTTTCGATGTAAAATCGAATTTGCAATCAAAAAGTACTTTAGTGATTTTTTGATAAAGTGCACCGTTTTCAAGTTATAACCAATTTTAGGTAACTTTTTTGAAAATAGTCGCAGTTTTTCATTTTTTAAAATTAGTGCCCATGTTTGCCCATCTTTGAAAAAAATATTTTTGAAAAGCTGAGAAAATTCTCTATATTTTGCTTTATTGAACTTTGTCGATACGACCCATAGTTTCTGAGATATTGCCATGCAAAGGTTAAAAAACAGGAAAATTGATGTTTTCTAAGTCTCACCCAAATAACCCACCATTTTCTAATGTCGATATCTCAGCAACTATAGGTCCGATTTACAATGATAAAACATGAAACATTCGTGAAATTTTCCGATCTTTTCGAAAAAAATATTTTCAAAAATTTAAAATCGAGACTAACATTTCAAACGGGCCAAACATTCAATATTACGCCCATTTGAAATGTTAGTATTGATTTTAAATTTTTGAAAATATTTTTTTCGAAAAGATCGGAAAATTTCACGACTGTTTCATATTTTAACATTGTAAATCGGACCTATAGTTGCTGAGATATCGACATTAGAAAATGGTGGGTTATTTGGGTGAGACTTAGAAAACATCAATTTTCCTGTTTTTTAACCTTTGCATTGCAATATCTCAGCAACTATGGGTCGTATCGACAAAGTTCAATAAAGCAAAATATAGAGAATTTTCTCAGCTTTTCAAAAATATTTTTTTCAAAGATGGGCAAACATGGGCACTAATTTTAAAAAATGAAAAACTGCGACTATTTTCAAAAAAGTCACCTTAATATGGACTTAACTTGAAAACGGTGCACTTTATCAAAAAATCACTAAAGTACTTTTTGATTGCAAATTCGATTTTACATCGAAAAATGAAGTTGAAAAGTTTTTGCGACTAATATTTCGATTTTTAGAAAAAATCTGTATTGATTCAAAAAATCATAACTCGGTCAAAGATTTTTTGCCCATTCTGGAAATTTCTGAAAAGTTGGCATTTTATGTCCTCTAAAACATATCAAAAATGAAAAAATTAAAAATAGTGTTTTTTTGCAAATCAAGTTTTAGTGACAAAAGTTAAATTAAAAATCACCAAATTTTTTACCGTGTATCATTTTTTCAGTGTAGTCCATATCCATACCTACAACTTTGCCGAAGACACCAAATCGATCAAAAATTCCTTCAAAAGATACAGATTTTGAATTTTCACATATCATTTTTGTATGGACAGCTGCCAAATTTGTATGGAAATTTATATGGACAAACTAATGATGCAAAATGGCTTCTTTGGGCATACCGAAGGCACCAAAAAAGTTTCAGCCGGATTAAAAAATACAAAAATTAAAATTAAAGAAAAAAGACCGATTCCGTAGAGAACTGCTCTAGTGAAAGGTTTCAGTGAATTATTTCACACTCATTTTATTTGAATTGAGAAATATTTTTTTTTGTATTGACCAAGGCCTTTAAATTAATTTGAAATGGATGCTGATGTTATAACTTTGTAGTTTTTTTTTTAAATATTTGTTTTGCTTTATGTGAAACCGCCCTGAATCAGAAGCAATCAATAACACTTAAACTGCATTTTTTCATAATTTGTATTTACTGGACAAATGAACCAAAAACTAATCAAAAAGAGACCCAAAGAAAAAAGTACAACTTAGGGCAAACTCATCTACTGTAGGCCTACCTTCTGATAGATTATTCTTGAGATAATATACAACAAGATTTATCGAAATCCACAAGAAGTTAGCCGAGATATATGCAAGTTATAAATAATTACAAATTAGTATTCAATTTCAGGAAAATACAGATAATTCAAAGTTCAAAAACCAATCTAGTTTTATTGATACTTGTTTCATTCAGTAAGCTAGTTGTGTATCGCTTTTAATCAATTTTCCAATTTGCACTAATTTATCATTTTTAGATCTTTTATAAATTTCGAGAATATTACTTAACTAGTGATTCTAGCTTTTTAATAGGAGTGGCCGTGACTGACTGGTTACGGTGTTCGCTTTGTGAGCGAATGGTCCTGGGTTCGATTTCCATCTGCTTCCAACGAGAAAGTATAGAAAATATTAATATTGAAACTCTGAACATGAACGAAAAATCAAAGTCGCTCGAGTCGGGGTTCGATCCCCCGATCTTTGGATTGGTAAGCAAAAATGTTAAATGCTTAGTGAGCTATGACTGGAATTAAGAATACTGTTACTATCAACTATATACGCGTTGGTCCTTGTCCACTTGTCAAGGATTCGGAAGTTCTAAATAACGTTTGAATCCGATTGATGCAAACGTTCTTCAGGGCGGGGCTTGTCGATAAAAGCTGAGGTACCTCGCGCTCTGCTAGCCAGCGTAGAAACGAGTCACCAAAGCTCGGCAGAGCTAACACCTTCCAAATACCTATGCGAGTTATTTGCATGTATAGAATGTAGATCTAAAAAAAATACATGGAAACAACTCAATTTGTTAGAAGCGGCCGCGTGGTCCCGTTTGATTGGTTGCACACACTCGCACACACACACACCAGTGATTCTTGCTTTTAAAAAGTCCAAGTATTTTTTTTAATAATTTATTATTGTCTTTCAACTCATAAAGAACCCGTTGAAATGTTGAAAAGATGTTTCAAAATTCGGTTTCAGATCACGAATTTGAGGTTAACCACCGTCACGAGACATCAAAGAATATACTTTGAATTCGTAATCAGGGACCAAAATCACCCCTTCGAACAAAGTTAAATGAACATCGAAAAGGGTTGGGCCAACAGATTTGATAGATAATGACTCTCATATCAATTATATAATTCTAAAACGTATAGAAGTTTACGCTTTCAATTACTCTTGTTATGTCATTTCTTTTTAATACACAGAAAAAAAATGATAGTAATATTCATCAGGAAATGGTGACAGATTTTGTGGCAAAATAAATGATAAATTTTAACACAGAAAATGATGAATTTTCATCAGTTTTTGATGAATATTCATCAGGTTCACATTTTTACACATTTGTTATGTAATATTACACAAATAAAGAGGTAATATTCAACCTACCAAATTTTCAACATTCCAAAATTCAACTTTTTTTTCTGTGTAGAACAATAATAAAAACATTCATTTAATTACCTTTTGGTACACACCTTCACGCTGATCGCAGAAAGTTGGCTTCTATTATAAAACGAAACCTCCTCTCCAAGACAAGAACGGGCTTAATCACCGCAAAGGAAAAAAAACTATTTCTCTCACAAACCTACAAACAAACACAAAAAAAACTAGGTAATTAACAATCCGCAATGGGTCATATTTTCACTTTCATTCGCCCATTTCTTTCTGTAACGACGTGCGAATTCCACACTAAAACTTGTTCCGCTCGTTGAAACGCTCGGCCTCGCGAAACTATTATGGCACACACACGAGATGACCAATAAAAATGTCGTCCAAACAGTCGTATACAACATAAACACCGGCGAGAAACGATTTAGTTAAGATTTTTTTTAGACTTTAAGACAGGTCAGCTGGGTTGTCCACCCCTACTGGTACACATGTTATCTGGTTGAACGTAATTCTGTTTCTTGGATAGTTGTATAGCTGGTATAATCTGTACAAGACATTCACAAAATGTTACTGAAATGGTACAGTCAATTGCATTCAGATATAATTGAATTGGATTTACAATTTTTAGTTGCATCAACTGCATTTTAAATTCAGTTTGAGCAAAAGACGATTATTTTCAATGGAAATTTTAAACTTTTTTCAAATAATTGAGTGTACCTGAAATCACCAGTACATCTCGATTCATGTATTTTTATAAGTTTATCAGTTGATACAAGCAGCAAACGAGTTCCCGGTCCGTACTCTGGACACAACATCCAACTTGAAACTAGGGTTTTGCGAATCCAGTTGTGCTCCAGTTTAGCGTTCACTTCGGACTTTAGGTTGGTCAGTGCAGAATCGATGCAAGTTACTGCTTCAACACACCATACAAGGTGACCGGTTGCGATAATGAAGCAAAAATAAATTGATCAAATGAAAAGAAAAGAACATCAGCGCTGGGATGATATAACAACGCAATGGTACCCTCTACTACAACACTTCTGGTTGCCCAGTGGTCAGTTGTGGGAATAGGACGTACTGCAAGAAAAGTGGTTAATGAGGTTACCTCAGTGGACGACCAGGCACGTACCCGCAGCAATGAGTACTCAGGGAAGAAAGATATAATCACGTAATATCTATATTACTCGATCGGGTGAAAATAAATCGACACCCTGGTTGTACGTGGTGATACTTCGGTTATTGAGTAATTGATTTAATTAGTCAATTGAAATGATGTTGTTTCTTGGAAAAATCACAATTTAAGATATTTTTGCTTAAAAAAAAATTATGAGATATAAAAAAAAAATATTTTAAGTATGTTACAGATTGCCATCTCCATTTTTTTCACCATGTTTTTCAAAAATCATAGCTAGGTCAAACTAATAATGAATGGCCTTATCCTGCATAAAGTTATCCTGCAGAAATTGACATGAATTTATCTGGCAAGAATTGTTGGTTATCTTGCAAAAAGTAATCTTGTTCAATTCGAGCTGGTCTTCTCTTACAAAAACTGATCTGAAATTGTCTTGCCAGATGTAATCTACCAAAAGATGACCTCTAGCATTTTTTAAAGGTCCTATAATCTATTGTATTTCATATGTTTATAGGACCTAATCAAGAAAAACTCTAGACCTGTAGTTATCTTGTTAAAAATGTCCTGATTTTTTCAAGTAAAAAGTTATCATGCAGAATTTGACCTGAAGTTACCTTACAAAAATTGTTCTGAAGTTATCTTACTAGAAGTAATCTCACGAAAAATGACCTGAAGTTATTTTCCAATCAGTTATCTTGAAGAAAGCTATGTTAGAAAAATTGTTTTGAAGTTATCGTGCATAAAATGGTCTTTCTAAAAATGTCCTAAAATTAGCGTTCAAAAAGTTATCTTGCAGAATTTGCCCTCAAGTTATCTTACCAAAATTTATCTGAAGTTATCTAACATGAAGTTATTGTTACGGAGCGGCGCGCGCAATGTCAGGCATGTACACCCCTCGGCGATGCAAAGAGCAATACGTCGTGTGTCATGTTTGTTGTGTTTGTTGCTCTCACATTGTCACCGCAGCAAACGTCAGTCGCGATGTTTGGTGAAATTGAAATGAACGAGTTGAATTGAAAGTGCGAATATTTAATATTGTGATTAGTTCAGTAACTTGGATTATCGCTGTAAGATTCTCGCTGGACCGCGGGGAAGAACCGGTTGGAAATTTGTTATTACCTAGGGTATGAGGAAACGACATTTATTAATGAATTTATACTAAAATCTTACCTAAAATCTTAAACTAGAGCTGCGGATTGATTACATTTCGCACGAACACGGCATTGCTTATCTGTTGGAGGACAGACACGGATAGGGTGACCAATGTACTTAAAATTAAACTTTAGCCTAGAATTACTATTAATTTGAATAAATTTAGCTTTTAGCGATTCCACATTAATTAACGGTGTGCTGCTCAAAAGAACTCGAAAACGTCCCAACAGTTATCTTACAAAAAAACATCTTGAAATTATCTTTCAAAAAATTATCAATCTGAATGTTATTTTGCAGAATTACCCTAAATTAATATTATAAACATTGACCTGAACTGAACAGCCTTCTTTTGTTCCGAATAGTATCAATATACAGTAGGGTGCCCAGAAAAAATAACCACCAGCGAAAAACGGGTTTTTGGGCTATTTTAAGCATCTGTGTAAATTTTGAGCGAAATATGTTAAGATTAACCCATTGATACTCAAGCCTAAAGTTAATGAAAAAACTAACTTAATCCACCTATGTGGTTGGTGCCTTCCTCACTTTTTACCAACATTTGGTGATATGATGGGTTTGGACACAAATTCCAACTATTTCTCAATAATAAAATACACAAATGTCACTTAAGCGGTCATAACTTGAAACTGAGCGTTGCCAGATCTTCAATATTTTGGACTCATAGGAAAGGTCTTTTAATTACCTTACCAACGATGGGTCGGATGATGGATCCGGACATTGTTTACATATATTTAAGTGAGATCCGGCTACAAAAAAAGTACATGAATATCAATTAAGTGGTCAGAACTCGAGACAAACTTCGCCTTCGAGTATCAATGGGTAAATGTTGACCAATTTTGCTCATATTTGGCCCAGACTCCTAAAATAGCTCAAGGAACAATACAGCCATTCCACGTCAAACAGGAAGTCTCCAAATCAAAAGTGATCCGATTTGGTTCAAATTTGGAGTGGGGGTTCTTTGGCCCAAATAATTAGACTCGATTTATTTTGTTTGGCGATTAGGGTGGTCCTATCCAAAATAGGGTGGTCCAAAAAATTGCGTTTTTCGTCGATTTTCGCAAAAAACACATTTATCAAACAATCATATCTCCGGAACGGCTGAACCAATTTTGGAGCGCCACCATTCAAAAGAAAGGTTATTAGTTGGGCTTTTAAGAAAAAATATGTTGAGGTCCAAAAAAACTAGCTGAATATTTGAAAAGGTCCTATGAAAATTTCATATGCTAGTTTCAAGGTCTCGGAACCAAAGAGCCCATGTCTGAAAATATTTTTCCCTGATTTCTTGTAATATTTTACATAACATATCAAAAAATTGTGAATATCCATTAACACGTTTCGGAGATATGAATTTTTTAACATAAAAACAGGGGTTTTCGCTGCGCCGCGCGCAGAAACGGGAAAATGACGAAAACGGGTAAAAATCAACTTTTTTCTCTAAAACTGCGATAACTTTTAAATTTCAGCGATGACCTATACATGTCTGAGTACCAAAAGTTGCGTCTTTCAATTACAAAAATTTTGGTACCCAAACATGTATAGGTCATCGCTGAAATTTTCAAAATATCGCAGTTTTAGTGAAAAAAGTTGATTTTTACCCGTTTTCGTCATTTTCCCGTTTTTGCGCGCGGCGCGTCGAATGGGGGTTCTTTGGCTTAAAAAATTAGACTCGTTTTTTTTGGCGATTAGTGTGCTCCTATCCAACATAAGGTGGTCCAAAAATGGCATTTTTCGTCAATTTTCCCAAAGTGCACATTTTTCAAAAAATCATATTTCCGGAACGGCTGAAGCAATTTTAGAGCGCCACGTTTCAAAAGAAAGGTTATTAGTTGGGCTTTTAAGGAAAAATATGAGGAGGTTCAAATAACCTAACTAAATATTTGAAAAGGTACTATGAAAATTTCATTTGCTAATTTGAAGGTCTTGGAACCAAAGAGCTCATATCTGAATATTTTTCCCTAATTTCTTGCAATACTTTACATAACATATTCAAATATGAATATCCATTAACATGATTCGGAGATATGATTTTTTAAACATAAAAACTGGGGTTTTCGACGCGCCCCGCGCAAAAACGAAAAAATGACGAAAGCGGGTAAAAATCAACTTTTTTCCCTAAAACTGCGATAACTTGAAAATTTCAGCGATGACCTATATATGTTTGGGTACCAAAAGTTGCGTCTTTCAATTACTGTAAGATAACTTCTTCACCTTATGAGAACCACTTGTAGCCTAAAAAGGTGCAGGTGGTTATGTTCTACATGACCAATATGACAAAGAACTTTGTACAAAACTCTAAAAATCATGCTATTTTTATTTATATTTTTTAATTCTTTGCCTATTTATTTAATCCTGAATAATTAATTCTAATTAAATTTATTCAATCAATGGCACCGGTAGAACCTTCCCTCAGGGCCATGGCCACTCCGGGTGTGGCCAATCCTGTCAATATGGCAATTTTAATCACCAGTATCAAAAACCATGAATTTTGATACCCATATTGCCCCAAGTCGTATGGTTCGATAAATGTCCCCCCGGTAAAACCTTCCCTCAAGGCCATGGCCACTCCGGGTGTGGCCAATCCTGCCGAAATGGCCATTTTCATCACCAGTATCAAAAACCATGAATTTTGATACCCATATTGCCCCAAGTCGTATGGTTCAATAAATGTCCCCCGGTAGAACCTACCCTCAGGGCCATGGCCACTCCGGGTGTGGCCTATCCTGTCAAAATGGCCATTTTCATCACCAGTATCAAAAACCATGAATTTTGACACCCATATTGCCCCAAGTCGTATGGTTCGATAAATGTCCCCTCGGTAGAACCTTCCCTCAGGGCCATGGCCTGTTTGGGTGTGGCCAATCCTGTCAAAATGGCTATTTTCATCACCAGTATCAAAAACCATGAATTTTGATACCCATATTGCCCCAAGTCGTATGGTTCGATAAATGTCCCCCCGGTAAAACCTTCCCTCAGGGCCATGGCCACTCCGGGTGTGGCCAATCCTGTCAAAATGGCCATTTTCATTACCAGTATCAAAAACCATGAATTTTGATACCCATATTGCCCCAAGTCGTATGGTTCAATAAATGTCCCCCGGTAGAACCTTCCCTCAGCGCCATGGCCACTCCGGGTGTGGCCAATATCCTACCAGTTTGGTCCCAACCCCATTGCCTTGAATCATTCTGGTTTCCGAGTGACCGTTCTAACATTGTTCTTTAGAACAGAATTCCTCCCAAGTTGGTGCACAACCTGTGTCTTTCAATGTGTGTATGTGTGTGTGAGCAATAAAATTACCACCGTCGATCCGTCTCTGACGGATTTTCGGTCAAAACTATCTGTTCAGAGGCTATCTGTTAGCTTATATAGTCCGCATGAAATGTGGCAACATTGTGCAAATTTTGGCTCGTCTCCTGCTTTCTTGGAACTGTCACGCGAGAATGTTGCACCATTGTTGCCACATTTCATGCGAACTATATAAGCTAACAGATAGCCTCTGAACAATTTTAGTTTTAACCGAGCCTCTGGCAGAGACGGATCGACGGTGGTAATTTTATTGCTCACACACACATGACACATTGTGCACCAATGTTCTAAGAACGGTCACTCGGAATCCAGAATGATTCAAGGCAACGGGGTTGGGACCAGACTGGTAGGATATTGGCCACACCCTTGGGCAATATGGGTATCAAAATTCATGGTTTTGATACTGGTAATGAAAATGGCCATTTTGACAGGATTGGCCACACCGGAGTGGCCATTGCACAGTGTTCGGAATGGCAAAATTAAGTGGAATAAATTGATAACTCTTATATTTGACGTCCTAGCCAAATGGTGTCTTCGGAAGAGATGTTGTACTTGATAAGGGCTATCTTTTGAAGTTATTGACATACAGGGTGACGACCTTCCAGGGTGTCAAACATAATTAACTTTGTTGGATGACGTTGTAGGGCTTTGGTGTCTTGGGCAAAGTTGTAAAGGAGAAAAATTCATGAAGGTTGGTCGAAGGCGCCAAATTTGTAGCTCTTAATCTACTCGAGATATACGCCAGTTTTGCAAAAATGGTCCAAAAAGCACTTTTTTGTGATAACTTAAAATGTTAGCGTTTTAGCGGCCTACTATGTTCTGAAGAGTTGTTTATGACATCAAATTACATATCTTTGCCGAAAACAGCAAAATGTTTTGAGCCTTTATTGAGGAGTTATAGCCATTTTTAAGTGATTTTGAGCCTATTTTCAAGTTGCAATGTTTTCAAAATGGCGCATTTTGGCGCAAAACCGAACAATGCACCTGAAAGTACACACTTTCAATTACATTTCCTGAAAATATCGTGTATTTTTTTAGATATCTCAATTTGAATTTGCCGATTTTGAATCAATTTATTTATAAATGTTATTCGAAATCATAATGAATACATGGTGAAAATCGGTAAATTGAAGGCTAAATTGATCGATTTTTATGGAAATTACATTGTATATGAAAAAAAAAAATACGGACCGAGCCAAGTAGCCCAGTGGTAACGCTTCCGCCTCGTAAGCGGTAGATCGGGGTTCAAATCCCGGCTCGGACCAACACAACTGGTGATCTTTTCCCTTCTGGATTCGATTGCTTAGTAAAGGGAAGGTAGTGTATCGTCACAAACTGGACCTTATCACGACACCTTAGGAAGACAACCTATGGAATGTTAAAATTAACCTTAACATGTTAACATTAAGTTGAATAATAAACTGTCACTGAATCCGCTTTGTAATTGCCGGCCCCGATACTCTTCACGGGTGTTCCCCTCAGAAACAGGGAAAGAAAAAAAAAATGAAAAAATACGACAACCTTTCCAGAGTGACCACATATAAAAGGAAATACTTAATTTTAAATACGAACAATTATTAAAAATTTTCACTTACATTATTTTTGGGAAAAACATGTATTTATTCATAATTTTAAAATGTGTATCATAATTTTAAGCGTGAACAATGTTTTATTGCGGGCGTCAATAATTAGAGTTCACGTGCGGTGATACGACCGCAAGATAATGGTCGCATGACAGCCGCAAGACAACCGCAGAACAAATTTTTGGCTGTTGTCAAAGGTTGCCTGGAGTTTTGAGCTGACTTTTTGGAAAATATTGAAAACAAACCAAGTTGACAGCCAAATCAACCAGAATTTCAGTTCAACTTGCTGATTTTTACACTGCGGTAATAAGGCGGCAATAATCTCCTGTCACTCACAGCGAAGGAAAAACGTGATTTCATCTCGCAATAAGCAATATTAAAATCGATCAATTTACCCTTTCAATTTACCGATTATTACCACGTTTCAATAAGATTCCGCTTAAAAATTATAAATAAATTGATCAAATACCGTCAAATTCAAATTGAGATACAGTGGACTCTCTCGTTGTCGATATTGAAGGGACCGTCGAGAGCAGGAGTTATGAAATTGTAGAACAAAAAAATCAAAGCAATCTATTTGAAGGGACTGAAAAATTTATTGACAGCTGGAGTAATATTGATATCGAGAAGATCGACAACGAGAGAGTCCACTGTATCTCTAAATCGACACCGATAGACACGGAGATATTTTCAGAAAATGTAGTTGAAAGTGTGTACTTTCATGTGCATTGTTCGGTTTTGCGCCAAAATTCGCCATATCGAAAACATTGCAACTTAAAAATATGCTCAAAATCACTTAAAAATGGTTATAACTCCTCAATAAAGGCTCACAACATTTTGCTGTCTTGGGCAAAGATGTGTAATTTTATGTCATAAACAACTCTTCAGAACATAGTAGGCCGCTAAAATGCTAACATTTCAAGTTATCACAAAAAAGTGCTTTTTTTACCATTTTTGCAAAAATGACGTAGTAGATTAAGAGCTACAAATTTGGCGCCTTTGACAAACTTTCATGAAATTTTCTCCTCTACAACTTTGCGCAATACACCAAAGCCCTACAACGTCATCCAACAGAGTTAGTTTTGGTTGACATCCTGGAAGGTCGTCACCCTGTATGTCAATAACTTCAAAAGATAGCCCTTATCAAGTACAACAACTCTTCCGAAGACACCATTTGGCTAGGAGGTTAAATAAAGGAGTAATCAATTTATTCAAATGCCCTGAGGGAAGGTTTTATCGGGGGGATATTTATCGAACCATATAAATTGGGGCAATATGGGTATCAAAATTCAAGGTTTTTGATACTGGTAATGAAAATGGACATTTTGGCAGGATTGGCCTCAACCGAAGTGGCCATGGCCCTGGGGAAGGTTCTACCGGGGACATTTATCGAACCATACGACTTGGGACGGTACCAAAAACCATGAATTTTGATACCCATATTCAGACGTGCATCGGCACTCAATAGCACTTCAACACATTTTGAGAAGATGGCTTACGCAAACCGGCAGAGTGAATTTTTGCGCACTGTGCAACACAAAAAGCTTTAGTTCGATGCTTATAATTATCGTTTTTCACTATACAATGTGGATTACCAACAAATTAATAGTGAATTGAATAAAACAAATATTTCAAGTGCTAAATGTGCTATTTAGCACTCAAATAGCACTTCATCGCTAAAACTAGCGAATAAGTGAAGATAAAGGTTTCGGTTGTTCAGCATCTCAAAGTGGAATGAAAAAAACATACTTTTTGTATAAAACAAATTGATTCAGTGCCTTTTCAAAGCCATGGCCTTAGAAAAACTGTCAAGTGCTATTGAGTGCCGATGCACGTCTGCCCATATTGTCCCAAGTCGTATGGTTCGATAAATGTCCCCCCCGGTAGAACCTTCCCTCAGTGCCATGGCCACTCCGGGTGTGGCCAATCCTGTCAAAATGGCCATTTTCATCACCAGTATCAAAAACCATGAATTTTGATACCCATATTGCCCCAAGTCATATGGTTCGATAAATGTCCCCCCGGTAGAACCTTCCCTCAGGGCCATGGCCACTCCGGGTGTGGCCAATCCTGTCAAAATGGCCATTTTCATCACCAGTATCAAAAACCATGAATTTTGACACTCATATTGCCCCAAGTCGTATGGTTCGATAAATGTCCCCCCGGTAGAACCTTCCCTCAGGGCCATGGCCACTCCGGGTGTGGCCAATCCTGTCAAAATGGCCATTTTCATCACCAGTATCAAAAACCATGAATTTTGATACCCATATTGCCCCAAGTCGTATGATTCGATAAATGTCCTCCCGGTAGAACCTTCCCTCAGGGCCATGGCCACTCCGGGTGTGGCCAATCCTGTCAAAATGGCCATTTTCATCACCAGTATCAAAAACCATGAATTTTGACACCCATATTGCCCCAAGTCGTATGGTTCGATAAATGTCCCCCGGTAGAACCTTCCCTCAGGGCCATGGCCACTCCGGGTGTGGCCAATCCTGTCAAAATGGCCATTTTCATCACCAGTATCAAAAACCATGAATTTTGATACCCATATTGCCCCAAGTCGTATGGTTCGATAAATGTCCCCCGGTAGAACCTTCCCTCAGGGCCATGGCCACTCCGGGTGTGGCCAATCCTGTCAAAATGGCCATTTTCATCACCAGTATCAAAAACCATGAATTTTGACACCCATATTGCCCCAAGTCGTATGGTTCGATAAATGTCCCCCGGTAGAACCTTCCCTCAGGGCCATGGCCATTCCGAGTGTGGCCAATCCTGTCAAAATGGCCATTTTCATCACCAGTATCAAAAACCATGAATTTTGATACCCATATTGTCCCAAGTCGTATGGTTCGATAAATGTCCCCCGGTAGAACCTTCCCTCAGGGCCATGGCCACTCCGGGTGTGGCCAATCCTGTCAAAATGGCCATTTTCATCACCAGTATCAAAAACCATGAATTTTGATACCCATATTGCCCCAAGTCATATGGTTCGATAAATGTCCCCCCGGTAGAACCTTCCCTCAGGGCCATGGCCACTCCGGGTGTGGCCAATCCTGTCAAAATGGCCATTTTCATCACCAGTATCAAAAACCATGAATTTTGATACCCATATTGCCCAAGTCGTATGGTTCGATAAATGTCCCCCCGGTAGAACCTTCCCTCAGGGCCATGGCCACTCCGGGTGTGGCCAATCCTGTCAAAATGGCCATTTTCATCACCAGTATCAAAAACCATGAATTTTGATACCCATATTGCCCCAAGTCGTATGATTCGATAAATGTCCCCCGGTAGAACCTTCCCTCAGGGCCATGGCCACTCCGGGTGTGGCCAATCCTGTCAAAATGGCCATTTTCATCACCAGTATCAAAAACCATGAATTTTGATACCCATATTGTCCCAAGTCGTATGGTTCGATAAATGTCCCCCGGTAGAACCTTCCCTCAGGGCCATGGCCACTCCGGGTGTGGCCAATCCTGTCAAAATGGCCTGTCAAAATGGCCATCACCAGTATCAAAAACCATGAATTTTGATACCCATATTGCCCCAAGTCGTATGGTTCGATAAATGTCCCCCGGTAGAACCTTCCCTCAGGGCCATGGCCACTCCGGGTGTGGCCAATCTTGTCAAAATGGCCATTTTCATCACCAGTATCAAAAACCATGAATTTTGATACCCATATTGCCCCAAGTCATATGGTTCGATAAACGTCCTCCCGGTAGAATCTTAACCTCAGGGCCATGGCCACTCCGGGTGTGGCCAATCCTGTCAAAATGGCCGTTTTCATCACCAGTATCAAAAACCATGAATTTTGATATCCATATTGCCCCAAGTCGTATGGTTCGATAAACGTCCCCCCGGTAGAATCTTCCCTCAGGGCCATGGCCACTCCGGGTGTGGCCAATCCTGTCAAAATGGCCGTTTTCATCACCAGTATCAAAAACCATGAATTTTGATACCCATATTGCCCCAAGTCGTATGGTTCGATAAACGTCCCCCCGGTAGAATCTTCCCTCAGGGCCATGGCCCCTCCGGGTGTGGCCAATCCTGTCAAAATGGCCGTTTTCATCACCAGTATCAAAAACCATGAATTTTGATACCCATATTGCCCCAAGTCGTATGGTTCGATAAACGTCCCCCCGGTAGAATCTTCCCTCAGGGCCATGGCCACTCCGGGTGTGGCCAATCCTGTCAAAATGGCCGTTTTCATCACCAGTATCAAAAACCATGAATTTTGATATCCATATTGCCCCAAGTCGTATGGTTCGATAAACGTCCTCCCGGTAGAATCTTCCCTCAGGGCCATGGCCACTCCGGGTGTGGCCAATCCTGTCAAAATGGCCGTTTTCATCACCAGTATCAAAAACCATGAATTTTGATACCCATATTGCCCCAAGTCGTATGGTTCGATAAACGTCCCCCCGGTAGAATCTTCCCTCAGGGCCATGGCCACTCCGGGTGTGGCCAATCCTGTCAAAATGGCCATTTTCATCACCAGTATCAAAAACCATGAATTTTGATACCCATATTGCCCCAAGTCGTATGGTTCGATAAACGTCCTCCCGGTAGAATCTTCCCTCAGGGCCATGGCCACTCCGGGTGTGGCCAATCCTGTCAAAATGGCCGTTTTCATCACCAGTATCAAAAACCATGAATTTTGATACCCATATTGCCCCAAGTCTTATGGTTCAATAAATGTCCCCCCGGTAGAACCTTCCCTCAGGGCCATGGCCACTCCGGGTGTGGCCAATCCTGTCAAAATGGCCATTTTCATCACCAGTATCAAAAACCATGAATTTTGATACCCATATTGCCCCAAGTCGTATGGTTCGATAAACGTCCTCCCGGTAGAATCTTCCCTCAGGGCCATGGCCACTCCGGGTGTGGCCAATCCTGTCAAAATGGCCGTTTTCATCACCAGTATCAAAAACCATGAATTTTGATACCCATATTGCCCCAAGTCGTATGGTTCGATAAACGTCCTCCCGGTAGAATCTTCCCTCAGGGCCATGGCCACTCCGGGTGTGGCCAATCCTGTCAAAATGGCCATTTTCATCACCAGTATCAAAAACCATGAATTTTGATACCCATATTGCCCCAAGTCGTATGGTTCGATAAACGTCCCCCCGGTAGAATCTTCCCTCAGGGCCATGGCCACTCCGGGTGTGGCCAATCCTGTCAAAATGGCCATTTTCATCACCAGTATCAAAAACCATGAATTTTGATACCCATATTGCCCCAAGTCGTATGGTTCGATAAACGTCCTCCCGGTAGAATCTTCCCTCAGGGCCATGGCCACTCCGGGTGTGGCCAATCCTGTCAAAATGGCCATTTTCATCACCAGTATCAAAAACCATGAATTTTGATACCCATATTGCCCCAAGTCGTATGGTTCGATAAACGTCCTCCCGGTAGAATCTTCCCTCAGGGCCATGGCCACTCCGGGTGTGGCCAATCCTGTCAAAATGGCCGTTTTCATCACCAGTATCAAAAACCATGAATTTTGATACCCATATTGCCCAAGTCGGGTTCCAACCATGAATTTTGATACCCATATTGCCCCAAGTCGTATGGTTCGATAAACGTCCTCCCGGTAGAATCTTCCCTCAGGGCCATGGCCACTCCGGGTGTGGCCAATCCTGTCAAAATGGCCGTTTTCATCACCAGTATCAAAAACCATGAATTTTGATACCCATATTGCCCCAAGTCGTATGGTTCGATAAACGTCCCCCCGGTAGAATCTTCCCTCAGGGCCATGGCCACTCCGGGTGTGGCCAATCCTGTCAAAATGGCCATTTTCATCACCAGTATCAAAAACCATGAATTTTGATACCCATATTGCCCCAAGTCGTATGGTTCGATAAACGTCCTCCCGGTAGAATCTTCCCTCAGGGCCATGGCCACTCCGGGTGTGGCCAATCCTGTCAAAATGGCCGTTTTCATCACCAGTATCAAAAACCATGAATTTTGATACCCATATTGCCCCAAGTCATATGGTTCGATAAACGTCCCCCCGGTAGAATCTTCCCTCAGGGCCATGGCCACTCCGGGTGTGGCCAATCCTGTCAAAATGGCCTGTCAAAATGGCCATCACCAGTATCAAAAACCATGAATTTTGATACCCATATTGCCCCAAGTCGTATGGTTCGATAAATGTCCCCCCGGTAGAACCTTCACTCAGGGCCATGGCCACTCCGGGTGTGGCCAATCCTGTCAAAATGGCCATTTTCATCACCAGTATCAAAAACCATGAATTTTGATATCCATATTGCCCCAAGTTGTATGGTTCGATAAACGTCCCCCCGGTAGAATCTTCCCTCAGGGCCATGGCCACTCCGGGTGTGGCCAATATCCTACCAGTTTGGTCCCAACCCCATTGCCTTGATGCATTCTGGTTTCCGAGTGACCGTTTTAACAATGTTCTTTAGAACAGAATTCCTCCCAAGGTGGTGCACAACCTGTGTCTTTCAATGTGTGTATGTGTGTGTGAGCAATAAAATTACCACCGTCGATCCGTCTCTGACGGATTTCCGTTCAAAACTATCTGTTCAGAGGCTATCTGTTAGCTTATATAGTCCGCATGAAATGTGGCAACATGGTGCAAATTTTGCCTCGTCTCCTGCTTTCTTGGAACTGTCACGCGAGAATGTTGCACCATTGTTGCCACACTTCATTCGTTGCTGACCCCTTCCGCAGTACTAAGCATGCAACATTTTCGTAACGCGCGACATTTTTCGTTTTTCTGGATTGACACCTCACCAGAATAGAGCCCTTAGGACAAAGTTCTTTGTCAAAAAATAACTTTTCCTAGCAGAGTTACTTTCGCAAATAACATTAAAGTTTGCGCAAAAATTACCATCTTTGATACTATTACTACGAATATCTTAACCATATTTCAATAATTCCAAGAATGTTCTTTAAATTAATGAATTCTCATCCTTTCTTTTCTTTTCTCATTCTAGGTTGGTATTATTTCCCTACTTCACGCACCCAATTCAGTGAGTACAGTTTCGTTTGTCTGCTGGCATCGACGTTTTCATAATGATGTCCATAACGTATAATTTCACCCATAAACATCGCCCGAAGACCCCTGTCACCTTTTCCAAACTACATTGATTGCCGTTTCGTCACAGTTCCAGCTCTAAAATACCCTCGAGTCGGAAAACAATTTAAACCACTTACCGAAGACCCGAAAATTGACAGTTCACACTACTGACCGCTAATTGTCGCTGCCGAAGTAGCGATTACCTACTTTTTGGACTCATTTCCTTTCGAAAAATCGTCTACAATCTGCAGCCAAGCTCAATGACGACCTTTTTCTTTTCTTGGGGGGCAATTTTCATGGAACACGCACCAATACGGGGAATTAGCAGTAATCTTCGGTGGCTGGTTCAAGATGGTGGGAAAAAGGTTGAGATTTTTTGAAGATTCTTGTCATGGTGATCCTTGGCCTTGTTTAGACTTAAATTGATTTTTTTAATATAGTTAAAAATTTAACTTTTTTTAATTGGGCTTTTTACTAAGAAATGCATCAATGGTGCTCACCACCATTCATAATCTTGCATCAGCCCCTTAACGACTTTCCCTTTCGCTTCGCCGATGAGGTAACATTTATCCGAGAGTGCGAATCGACCAAATGACTGACTGACTTACTGACTGATCTTTCAACGATGGACGGACGGTCCCTTGCGTCGTCGGAGACCTTTGAAGGTATTTTTCCTCACTTTAAGTCTTCCTGTCTTTCCAAGATTTGCAACACTGCATGGTTGTTTTTTTCTTCAGACGATTTTGCGACGGAGCTCCCTCTCTGTGTGATTTAATGATGATCGTTAAAATTCTCTGCAGTTTTCTTCGTTGGTGGAGGTACCGCCAGTTGGGGTTGGATTATAACTTTTTTTAAATCATATATAATTCTGTAACTTGAATAAGAATTTAATTTAAAATACAAAAAAAACAATTAACTCCTTCAAATGCATGTTATGAAAATCGCCGTTTATTCATAAAAAATCTAGACTATATTTCTTACATTTATAAATAAATTTAGATGTGAATAAATAGATCGAAACAATCAAACAAGAAAATACTGAAAAAAACGAACTTTTCTTCTCTCATTCTTAGCCATCATTTATTTATAGCATTTCCTGATTTCTGAACAAAATTGCTTAATTTTTAAAACAATCATATGCTTGTTTATTTTTTATAACAATCCGGTAAGATTTTGTTTTAACATGATTCACCAAGTTGCAATTTTACCGGTTTGATAAGATTTTTAGTGTAGATTTAAATTTTGAGATTTGAGATTTAAGATACCAGGTTCAAACACTCCCAACTCCACGGTAAACCTCAGCTGTTTAAGGAGATAATGTCGTATAAATCCCCGGCTATCAAAGGTAATTTTCTGCGCAAAAAATAAACTGCTTGCAACAATAACTTCCAACCTGGCTCTGGCTCCCTCCTCAGAAGGAAGCGAACATGATCGCTGCGTTATTGAATTATTGGTTGGCCTCATTTTTTCCTCCCTCTCAGCTGGAGGAACCCCGAAGAGGTTGCGCAACTCGTGTCTCGCGTGTGATTATGTCACGTACTTTGTGTACTAAAACCAAAGGAGAGAATTTACTACCCCTGCTCAATATCCAACTGGTGATCTTGAATTATGACCATCGCTGATCGTGTGTATCCGCCCTTACGAGGCGAATCGATCCCAAACGTGATCTCCGAGGTGTCACCGTGCTGTTCTTTCGAGTCACTTAATGCTAGGTCAGTGTCAACCTAGGGTTAAAGTGGGCTCAAGATCGATAATTGTCCACAGACCTTGTACGGCTTCAGGCTTGGCCTAGAATCACTTGAAACAACAACAACCGACTCCATTCTGTGGGAAGAATTTCAAGATCATGTGTCGAAGTTGCATGACTTCATATGAACAACCCTCTCAAGCTAAGGTATCCTAAGCCCAATGACCCAATAAATCGCGTCAAGGTTACCACTGGACACGATCGGCATGACTTCCAGCCGGGGGAACCTCCGGATGCAGTTCTGAGCGACTCTAACGGACCCCGGTGTCCAAATTTCAGAGACCACCCCGTAATTTAACCCCACGAACAAACGCCTCGTTAATTGAACCACTTTGAATTATTGCACACTCTGAATGCACGTGCTTTTTTGTGTGAAAATCAAATAACCTCGTAACCAAATTTACCTCCACAACGATCAGCATCTCACGGCTACCCGCATTGCCGGCGTTGGCGATGGCCAACAATGCACCACTTGATGATCGGCTAATAATAATTATTACGATCATCGGTTCGCTTCTTTCATTGCGCGCGAGTTGTTCCGCACCAATCGAATTGACCTGTCGTGTGTTGCCACCTAATTCGCATAGTGGGAGCATAATTTTGGCATGATTTTTTTCGTCTAAAAAGTTATTTAGCATTCTAAATTTGTATCATGAAAAAAAAATGATTTCTAGAAAATCCTTAAAATTTGTTGCAATGTTCTATTGAGCGAGTTGTGAGCGGGGGATCCCCACGTTTCTTCTTCCCCTGTCGATTCAGAAATGTGTTGTTGTTTGAACATTCGTGCTCAAACTCAATCCAATTCATCGAATCATCTTTGCGGTAAACTTTACGCAGTTGGCCTGGCAGCTTTAACGTTTGTGATGTTTGAAAGCAATTTATTGCATTGGGGCACTGCAATTCGTCAGCTGTGTGCTATCTTGTGACAACGACCATTTAGTACTATTCGAGAAAATCGATTTTTAAAGTTTGATGATAAATATTTTCAAAACTATGAATGGTAGAGTCAAACTTTTTGAAGAAATCGGTACGTATACTATCGCTTAACAAACGCTCCAAGTTTCAACTAATTTGGTTACACCAGTTAAAAGATACAGTAAATTATGTAATCAAAAATTTGAAAAGCACGTGTCAAAAGGGTGTTTTGAAAGTAAATTTGTACTACGTGTCACAAGTGTGCACAGAATTCCCATACAAACTAAAATAAGCTCAAATCAATGGTTTAATCGACTTAATCAGTATATTTTCAAAAACAAAAGATTGCATTGCCTTCAGAAAATGTGTATCAACATAAATTTGTGAAAAACAAGAATTTTTTCCACATTTTCCAACAACATGTATGACGTGTCACAAGTGTGCACGATCAGTTTGATGATAAATTGGTCTATGTCACAAGTGTGTATTGCGATATCCGGGAAACGGAAGCGAGTTTCCAAAATCGGGTTGAAGCATCTTGTAGTGTTTGTTATGTATAGCAAAACGTCATCATTAACTCATTTTCGACCAAAATGGTCTATGTCACAAGATAGCACACAGCTGACGAATTGTTAATAATGCCAAGAAGAGTGCTAGGCGTTAATCAACCTAAGGCATTCTCCAGGATGCCCTCGAAAGACTGGCTACGATAGGGTTAGATTAGATTAGATTAGAAAATTTGTTGCAATGTTCTATTACCGTAAATCGGAGTGACATTGATAAAATGTAAATTATAATATTATTGAACTGGTAAGGCTTGTTTCTAGAGTTGATTGAATACATGTTTGGGAGTTATTTTTTTTTAATCAGTTTTTTTTCAATGGAGCTTCACAAAGGTTGCGATAAAAAAATCGGGCCCACACTGTGGCCACTGTGTTTCTTACAAAATTTCAGATTTAAAGTGTTCAAATTTAGGAGGAATGCGTGTGTTGTTTCATTTGATAAAATCCACAAATATTGTGTTATGTTTTAACACAATAACAAAGTCTTTTTTTAATTTCTTTTGTTTCAAATTTCTCTACATTTTTTAGCAGTTTTCATACATTCTTACATTGACTTACAGCAATAGAGCATAAACATAAAATGTTTAAGTAAAGTTCTTGATTTAAACATTTTGAAAATGTGTTTTACGATAATATGTCTGCCTGTGTGGTTCAATCAGACCGCGCACTGCACTCACAATCCAGAGGTCGCCGGTTCGAATCCCGAGGCGGACGCCTTTTGACTTTCACAGATACCCAAATTTCGATTTCAATCCTGAGATACTAAATAAAGTCGAAAAAAAATCCGTTAATGATTTTTCAAAACTTGAGAAGTTTAAATCTAGATTTTGTTTGAATAGGTCCTATACTGCCGCTTAAATCAAGTCCGTCCCATATGTAATTTTGACAAAATTGAGCTAATGATGCAGTTTGATTCGAAATCATGCAAACTATCAGAAAAACTAATAAACTTCAGTACTTTGTTCCAGAAAACCGTAGAAAATTCACTTTTTTGTGAAATTCTAACACGTAACCTTATGGCGGAACAAAGTTGATTTGCGTTTATCTCGGCTTGCTGTTTTTACATATGGGACGGACTCGATTAGAGCGGCAGTATAACTAGAGCGTCCAATTTCCCGTCCCGGGAAAAAAATTCCCGGGAATTCCCGGGATTTCCCGAAAAATAATATTTCCCGTTTCCCGGGAAATTTTTAAATTTCCCGGAAATTCCCGAAATTCAAGCGGAAGTATACATTATCCTACTTTTTGGTCCTAATTTTTTTTTAATTTGCAAATAATATTAATGAGAGAACCTAACTTAATTTTATTCATTTTAATCTACTGTGCATATTGAACTTCTAAGACTAGTAAGGTTTGTCTCAAGATTATTATTTTGTAAAACTCGTACTGGGGTTGGCCACACAAGGTCCACGCACTATTGTTGGAAAAAAATGTTTTTCAATAGTATTTGAAAACTAGTGGCGTTGAAAATTGTATTTAGCATATTGGGGTGACTTTGTACAAAATATTTGTTGTTAAAATTAGATTTAATGTGTTCAAATTTTACACAATCACTAAGGTTGCTGATAAGTTTTTAAGAAGAAAAAGAAAATCAATGTGTAAATTTTACTTAACATAGTTAAGTTTTTTAACAATACCTATACATTTTAGGTGAAATTGATAAAAATTCAAAATTTTGCCTAAAAATCCTTAAAATGAGTTTTGATGATAAAATTACGGTCTAGAACAAGTTATTTGCCATGAAAAACAAAATTTCTGCATGCTTTTATTTTTTGTTTGTTTTATGAGTCAACGTTATACTTAAACATATTCCTTTGAAATAGTAACAGAGACAAATTTAATAGCATTTTTATGGTTAAGAAGTATGGATTTTACTCACTGATTCAATATTTTATTTAAAAAAATAATACTTCTTAACAAAAAAAAAACAATTGATATAATAAGATTTTTTTTACAAAGTTGTATGATTTTTATAAGCAATCAAGCCATTAATTGACCGCTACACTCATTTTGAACATTAAAGTTGCAGTTCTATACAATTTTGTTGCAAAATATCAATCAGAAGCAGGATAAGATCAATTTTCGATAAATTTCAGATTTCCCGGGAATTCCCGGGATTTCCCGGGAAATTTGCTAAAAATTTCCCGTTTCCCGAGAATTTTGTAACCCCGGGAAATTGGACGCTCTAAGTATAACCATATGAAAGACAATAGCTTATAGGACATTAAAAAAAAAACTCTAGAAATATTTCGACGCCGTCGTGCAAACTTGTCGTACGTAGCTTTTTGACGTTCTAAGAAAAACGCGTTTAATGTTTGACCTATGGCGTCCATTTTCCCGTCCCAGGAAAAAAAAAATCCCGGGAATTCCCGGGATTTCCCGTAAAAAAATATTTCCCGTTTCCCGGGAAATTTATAAATTTCCCGGGAATTCCCGAAATTTAAGCGGAAGTATACATTTTCTAAATTTTTTGGATCCATTTTTTAAAAAATGCTGTAGAAAAAATGGAGAAACTCAATTTAATATCAAGATTTATTTCTGATAGTATTGGTTTCTGAAGCAACTGGAAATAGACCTAGTTTACTGAAAATAAACTTTTACAATTCAGGTAAGATTTTTGAAGAATAATTGGATACAGAATAAAGAAAACGACTACTTTAAGTTTTTGTTTACCATGATTAAATTAGATGAAAATTGAATTGGTATCATTAAATGTTTTATCGTATAATTTAAATCATGTTTTCGTTCTATAAAAATATGTTCACAAGAAGTCAATTATAAATCTGAAAACCAAAAGGAAAAAAACAACATTAGAAAATCATTGAAAAACAACTTTGTATTGTTTACGAGGTGCCCGAAAAAAGCAAACATAGTTTCAAAACTTGCTCCAAATATTCTAAAACATTGATTTGTTTGAAGTAAAACAAACACGAGAAGTTAGATTTTTAAGGAAAAACATAAAAGCTTAACCATTTTGTTCAAGAGCTGAAATCAGTATAACTTGGTTTAGAAAAGTTATTTGTTATGAAAAAAATAATTTTTGAATGATTTTATTCGTTTCAACTTAATGTGTCAAACCATACTCTCTCAAACTGGTCACAAAGGCAAGTTTTAAAGAAATTTAAGATTGCAGAGTATGGACTCATTTTACTTACTATCCAAACACTTTGATGGAAAAATACTTTTCAACAAAAATACAAGAGATCATTTTTTGATTTATTGTACGATTTGAGCTTAAAAAAATAGAAAAATGTACATTTTCTTGTAGTTGTATGAAATTATACATGCAGTCAAGCTATTAGTTGATCTTTACCTTTATTTTAACCATTTTTTTTTTAACCACGTTCTGCTTGGTTGACCATTCTGTGCATTGCCTCGAAGTTTGGTTGAATTTGGTTGCCAGAGTCCCTCGTTTTTGTTTATTCAAGGACAAACATTAAAACGCGTTTTTCTCGGAACGTCAAAAAGCAACGTACGACATAATACCTAGCACGACGGCGTCGAATTGAAAATGTTTACGGTAGTCTAGCTCGTACCTGTGTCAAACGCGTTCTGACCTGAAATCCAATACATCAATTTTCAGGCTGTGTCAAGATAGCACGACAATTGAAACTTCTTCCATGTGAAAAGTGACAACAATGCACGGAGTTTTTTTTTCGATTTTTATGGAATATCTCAGGATTGATATCGGATTTGGGGATCAAAGACAAAAGGTGAGGCATTGTGGGTCGCACAAAATGGCGTTCTTAACACAATTTGGCCCAAAATCTACATACGACAAGTTAGCACGACGGCGACTATTTGCAAGATCGGCATTTTTGCTATAAATTTATGAATGGTCTCAAAACAGGATTACTGATAATAAATAGTGTAAATTTGGTTCAAGATGCATAATTTAATGTAAACGCTTCTGAATTATATATAATTTTAAAACAATTATGGTGAAAACCATGTAGATCAATTAAGTTAATTTTCTTAAAATTAAAAAAAAATAAAGATTCGTATTTTTAAAAAAATGAGCAGAGCAACTAGATGCTAAGTTTGTTAAATGTGCTACACTGTTGAACAAGTAAGTAAAATAATTTTCCTTTTTTCAATCTGAAATGAATAAGTAAATTTTTGCTAAATATATTTGCCAAACACACTGTTCACTTTAGGACAGCATCAATCATCAACCTACCCACAAACACCTCGATGATATCATTATTATATAAAAAATAAACAAGATATTATATTAGAGAGATCACTATCGTCCACCAGTAGCCTGTAAGTACACCCCTATTAGATGCATCGTTATTTTAATTTGCTACATCGTCGGGTTGTGCAAGCTTGACCGACGACCTCGAAATGCCGACAAAGTTCATTGCCGCCGCCCGATTTGTTAATTGTAGGGTGTTATGAACTGTGCCTCCCCAGCACGATTAGCACTCTATTTGTTTAGCGTTTTTTTCATTGCGTGAAACATTGTATGCAACTGTGAACTGCCTGAAACAGTAAAGTCACAGACAAAAAGACTTAAATTTCTGTTAAAATTCAAGAATTAGTGTTGAAATTTAATGATACAAACTTGTCTAAATCTCACCTCGGTCATTTTGAACCCACCACAGCTCACCTAAACGAGTTTGACGCTTTAAAATATGTTTTTAAATGATTTATGTCTGTTTGTCTGTGATAGAACAGTCTACCTTAAGGGTGATTTTGTTTAGCTGTGTAACCAGATACATTGTAATTATTTACTAGCTTTTGAGAAACGATTGAGAAAACATGTCCAAGTTATCTGATAAATGTACTCCGTGAGAATCTAAAGGTTATTCACCTTGTAACTTTTTTAGAATCATTCTATACAATACTTGGATATTAATTCATTTTGTATTAATGTCGAAGATAATAAAGTAAGAACTTTATAGAATTTACAAAATGACGGATTTTACGTCATTCTAAATTGTATTCTCTGGTGGATCCTCACATAAAATAGCTAGAAAGATTAAATTGAAGCAATTTGACGAAATAAAGATAGCGTTTTTACAGGCATATCATCCTTTTAATGACATAAATCATTTTGTGACGCAATCTTGATGAAACATGTGACGTCTTAACAGCTCAATTACCTAAGGTTTATCAAAGGTCACAATCACTCTTGCAAAATTTGACCTTTAAGTGGTTTTAACCTGCAGGGTATCCTAAAATTAACATCAAATTACTCCAATCTACAACTAATCTTGATCAGTGTGTGTCGTTCAACCCAAGCTCCGTTAGTGACAGTGACTAAGAAAAAAAACTTATCGCCAAAATGACATCAGATACTGTACGTTTCGCGACAAATCCAAAACTTTAGTGCCTTCTAGAGGTCTTGGGTTGCAAGACCCTGCTGAAATGTCATTTGGCATTTTGAAATTGACCAACAAAAAATAAACAAGTTTTTTTCTGCAACGCCCGCTCAAATTTCTAGCGTCCAGTGAACCCCTGTGAGATACCTTTTCGAAAATAGTGGTGCCAGACACCAAATCGGTCAATACCAGCCCGATAAGCGGCAACGAAACCAGTTTCTTTCTAGGGGTCGCCAAAACCATTTCGTCTGGGCGGCACACATCTAACGATAATAAATCCCCGAATTAGTTGGTGACATCGAGTTAACCCTCGGTTTCGGTGTGAAATTGTGTGATATTTATAAAATTATTTTTTGATAGAATTCGAAATATGAACTTCATTGTCATGTTTATTTTTAAATTATATCGAGTAATTAAAAACAAATAAAATAAAACAATTAGGGATATTTACAATATTTCTGAAAATTAGAGCGTCCAATTTCCCGTACCGGAAGAAAAATTCCCGGGAATTCCCGGAATTTCCCGGAAAAAAATAATTCCAGTTTTCCGGGAAAATTGTAAATTTCCCGGGAATTCCCGAAGTACAAGCGGAAGTATACATTTTCCTATTTTTTTTATTTCCAATGTATTGAAATTATCCCAATTAAATTATTAGAGAACCTGATTTGATTTTATTCATTTCAATCTACTGTTCATATCTAGGTCTAGAGCACCCAATCTCCCGGGAAACGGGAAATTTTTAACCAATTTCCCGGGAAATCCCGGGAATTCCCGGAAAATTTTAAAATTATTGAAAATTGCTCTAATCTTAGTTCTGAATCATATTTTGCACCAAAATTTAATAGGACAGCGACTTTAATGGTAAAAATAAGTGTAAAGATCAACTAATAACTTGACTGCATGTAAAAATTCATACAACTACAAGAAAATGTATACTTTTCTATTTTTTTAAGCTCAAATCGTACAATAAATCAAAAAATGATTGTATATTTGTTGAAAAGTATTTTTTCATCAAAGTGTTTGGACAGTAAGTAAAATTAATCCATACTCCGCAATCTTAAATTTCTTTAAAACTTGCCTCTTTGACCAGTTTGAAAAATTATGGTTTGACACATTAAGTTGAAACGAATAAAATCATTCAGAAATTATTTTTTTTCATAACAAATAACTTCTCTAAACCAAGTTATACTGATGTCAGCTCATGAACAAAATGGTTAAACTTTTAAGTTTACACTCTTAAACAATACAAAGTTGTTTTTCAATGATTTATTAATGTTTTTTTTCCCTTTTGGTTTTCAGGTTTACAATTGACTTCTGTTGAACGTATTTTTATAGAACGAAAACATGATTTAAATTATACGATAAATTGTCATCATCCCACTACCACTCTTCGATTTTTTTCTTGTTAAACTTCTAACACCCATTGCTCCATAATTCTTTTACTTTAAATTGAAATTTTTTGAACGAATTGAAGTAATTCTTCTTGCAAAAACCTATTTGAAATATTTAATGATACCAATTCAATGTTCATCTAATTTAATCATGGTAAACAAAAACGTAAACTATTCGTATTCTTTATTCTGTATCCAATTATTCTTCAAAAAGCTTACCTGAATTGTAAAAGTTTATTTTCATTAAGCTAGGTCTATTTCGAGTTGCTTAAGAAACCAATTTTATCCGAAATAAATCTTGATATTAAATTGAGTTTCTTTCCAAAAATATTATTTTGTTTCCAAAAATATTAAAAAAATGTATACTTCCGCTTGAATTTCGGGAATTCCCGGGAAATATTTTTTTACGGGAAATCCAGGGAATTCTCGGGAAAAATTTTCCCGGGACGGGAAATTGGACGCTCTAGTTCATATTGAACTAATCAGTTTGTCTGAAAATTTCGTGTCAAGGTTTAATTCAGATAATATTTATTTCTGTAGCATTTACAACTAGGAATATTGTTTTCTTTATATTTTGGGCAACAAAAATTACGCTATTTTGGAATGAATATTAACTATTTTATTTTCAATAACCTATTTTAACGATTTTTTGTTATATCATTTGGAAATAAGATATTTATCATTATTCGAGAAATTACTGTTTGAGCATGAGCATGGTTGACTGCCAATGAGCTGCTACTCCGTTATTGACAGATCAGCTGAAGTTAAACAATGAATCAAAAATGATCAGTGGGAGTCAACCATCCGTTCACTGTTTAACCTCTGAAGATCCCTACTTTATTAGTCAATACCGGCGCCCTCCCAAGAAGCCTGCAGTTCAACGAAAGGGAGGAATGTTAGTCCGATAGTTGAAGTTGCAGACTCATCAAGCACACAGTTTTTCGCTATATACTTGTTGATACCGCTTGAGACCGTTGAATCCACAGCATCTCCTTCAAGCATCACGTGATTAATATTTTTTTGGGTTAGTAGGATAAGGTATTGGCTTTTCGATGCCTCCCGAGCTACGATGCTATGGGGAGGACTTTCATAACAGACCCGTCGGCGAGCCTTCCGAGCAATGATGCTATGGGAAGGTCTTTCTGGTTAATACACAAAATCACTCACTTACAATTATTTCACTCCACTATTAATTAATCCAAAATGTCAGTGCGTCTTTCGATCATTATATAAAAATGGCTTTTTCACCATAAAAAATAAAACCTTATTCGAAAAAAATATACACAATTTACCCGACGTCGTGCCTTCAATATCAACGATGATATAGGAAGGGCTTTGAAAATCACAAAACAATTAAAATATCACAAAAAACACCAATTACTCAACGAAAATTACGCTCAAGACAAAAATAATTCAGTAAGGCATGCTATTATTCGATTACCACAATCACTCACCCCACACCAACAGCGACACAAAAGCACACAAAAAAAAATAACCTGAATAATCACGATCTCACGTCCCCACTTCCAGCGCACCAATCTATTCGAGAAATTACTGTTTGAAGTTATAAATGTATGAAGGACGTAAGTTACCAAGGGCGTAAGATGGTCAAATATGTAAAAAAATGTCGTTTAATTTTAACCAGTTTTACACTATGGAAATTATTTTAATCTTATTAATTTATTTTGCCATATAACCATATCAATAAAGTCATACCATAAATGGAACCATGAAAAATCATTAAAAAAAAAATCATATCATATTGAATTTACCCAATGAATGCAGCCATATTTCAAAAACTCGCTTCAAATATTTTAAAACTTTGAATTGTGATTTCATGAAATAGTGTATCAAGTTGAATAGCGCTAGAAATTAGATTTTTAAGGCAAATTCAATAATTATCTATTCATTCGCAAATTGAAAATACTTGTTCTGAAATAAGTTTTTTGCCATGAAAAACATTATTTCTGCATGATTTTTTTTCCATTTCAACTTTATGGTCACTGAGACAAATTTAAAAAGCAATTTTATTTTTGTGGAGCAAAACTTTGATTAAAAATACTTCTAAAAAAATTAAAGCATACAAATTTGAAAATGTTTATATTTTCTCAAAATTGCATTATTTTTATCAAGCAGTCAGGCCATTAATTGATCCTCACACGCATTTTGACCATTATAGCTGCTGTACTAAACCATTCTGTTGCAAAATATTAATCAGAAACAGAATTCAGAATAATTTTCATTAAATTTAAAATTTCCCGGGAAATTTGTTGAAAATTTTCCGTTTCCCGGGAATTTTGTAACCCCGGGAAATTGGACGCTCTGCTGAAAATTCATGAAAACTTGATTATTTGGCAGTTCTTATTCAAATATTTCTAAATTGGTTCTATAATGAATAAAAACTTTTTAATGTCATGGGAATAGGATTCATATATTTCAATTATTTTAATAAAAAAAAGTAATAACATTTAAGTAATGATATTTCAAAAAGTAATAACCAAAGATTACAAATTCAAATCAAATCGAAATTGAGGTCTATTATTGAAAGTCATTGCAGGGTTAAAAACAAAGTTCTCTTTGTATTCTTTGCTGCCAAACAACTGGTCAGCAAAATCCAGTCGATTGACACCAATGCATGTGTTTAATCAGATGATCCTAACCGGTCAAAAACCAGTAGAAAACCATCAGGGTTTGGTCCCGCTGTGAAAATGCAACCATGTTCCAAGGTCGCATTGATCAACTGGCCACCACAAAACGAGTTGTGTGCTCCGGACGATTGGACAATATTTTCGAAGATTTTACGCTCGCCGACGGGGTCTTTCTGGGTTAATTTGGTGGTACCCCGGGAAGGTTCAAGGTCGTGTCTGCGGGTCCCATCATCAAAAAGCCATCTATTTCGGCAACTTGAGTCATTTTAGGGGTAGTTTGGGTTTTAAATGTCATTTGAGCAATACAAATTATCAACTTCCCAGCAAAACTTTTTTGACTGGTTAGTTTTTTTCAACTTAAAAAATCCGTTAAGACTAAAATGAACCCAACATCCCCTAAGAATCCAACACCTTTCGCTTTCATTCACACGCAAAAGAGCATCCCCAAAACGCTCGGGATTCACGATTTCCAAAATATTAACGATTATCTCTTCGTCTGTAACCGTCAGAGATCTCCGGTCATTTCGTGAGGTCTTAGCCTCTGGCGCTTGTGCATTGTGGGCCGCCCTTAACGACGACCTGCTGCTGGCTGGTGGTAACATTAAGATTTTTAAAGCTTTTGAACCTTTTGGGCTGCCATGATGCAGCAGGATGACACTTATGATGCAATAAAAGATAATTTATCATCGGCGTTAAGCGCTTTTTGAGGAGGTGGTTGTGTTTGTTTTGGAGTGAACTTTTGTTGACATTGTCATTAGGCGTCATCCATAAAGTATGTCACGCTAAAATCGGCCAAAATTAACCCCCCCTCCCCCCTATGTCACACTTTGTCACGCTGGCTCTGACCCCCCCCCCTCAGAAAGTACGACACGTTTTGTCAGACCCCCTCCGCACTATCTTGATTTTTGTACAATTTTACACAGTAAAAAAATCATGGTAATATTACATCTGGGAAGGGGTACATCTTTTATGTCAGAAAAAATGTGTAATTTTACCTCTGAAAATTAGTAATTTTACCACTTTTCTGGTGTAATGACACTTTTTGAGTCTAAATTGAGGTAAATTTACATCAATAAATCTGTAAAATTCAACCTTCAGCAATCACAGCTTCGAAATTTACACATTTTTTTACTGTGTGGCATGATTTATAAAAAGGATGATTTTGAAATTCGGAATTCATTCGAGAATGTTTTTAATTTTTACAGGTTGCGTTTGGATTTTTTAAATTTTGTTCAATGTTGTAGTGATAAAAATCACCATCACAGTTTTTTTAAGCATATTAAATCTATCATCAATAACTCTTTTTCATAAAACCTTGAATCGTGTTTGATTTATGAGTAAAAGTTATCAAACATTAAATTTTTAAAGCTATATTTAAAAAAAAAGTTCAATATTAAATAAATAGCCTAGCGTGACGTCACAGTCTCACGTACCCCCCCTCTCCCCCTTGTCACACTTTGTCACACCTGCGACAACCCCCCCTCCCCCCCTAGAGCGTGACGTACTTTATGGATGACGCCTTATAAGGGTGCTTTCGATTTCTAGTTTCTACTTGAATTAACCTCTGCATTATTGCATTATAAATTGCTTTAACTGTTTTGCATAAAAAGGTAAGGCCGTTGCAAATTGTATTTCAAGTTTTTGTTCCCTTCAATTATTGCTGAAAATTTTAATTTTGTTGAAAAAACATGTACGATTGATGGTAAACTATTTAAAATACATTGTGGACAAAAAATTTAGTTTTTTAATCAAATATTGCACATTTAGACTTTATGCAAATTTTGAATCTTCGGACCACAGGTCGACGTCGTCGTGCTATCTTGTCGCACCCGCCATTTTGACGTTCCGAGAAAAACACGTTTTAATGTTTGACCTTGAATAAACAAAAACTAGAGCACGCAATGTAAACAATAACAAACACGTTTTGTTTGGCTGACCATTCTGTGCATGGTCCTGAAGTTTGTTTGAAGTTGGTTGCTGGAGTCCCGAATTATAATCACAAATGTTTACGGTAGTCTAACTTGTACGTGCGTCAAACACGTTTTGACCTGAAATCCCTTTGGCCAGTTTTCGCACTTACATCAATTGTAAGGGTGTGACAAGATTGAAACTTCTTTCATAAGAAAAGTTACAAAAATGCACGGAGCTTTTTTGGTTTTTATTGAATATCTCAGGATTGAAATCGAATTTTGGGGATCTGTGAAGGTCAAAAGGTGAGGCATTGTTAGCTTGGCATTCTTGACTCAATTTGGCCCAAAATGCACTTGCAACAAGTTAGCACGACGGCGACGAGATCGAAAAAAGACATAAAACATAAGAAAAAAATATGTTGATGGATTCAAAATATATTTTTTTGTAAATAATAATATTTATACATTTACATTTTTGTAAGTGTCTTAAAATTATAATTATTAAATAACATTTATTCAAATGTTCAAAAATTAAAGGACATTAAAAAATACTGTACCTCAGATTCATGATCAGGGACCAAAATTACAACTTTGGACAAAGTTTCAAACAAACAAACAAATTTGAGGTCGGGCCACTTTTTATGATTTTGTCTAAGTTATATTTTCTTATATTTGGCACAATTTTTATAAACAATTAACAGTAAAGCTATTCTTAACAGTAAAACACATATTTTAAAATTTATCAGATCAGATTTATATTAGTTTTGGTTTGAGTTTAGAATAAAATTCTAATAATCTGCAATTTTTGGAAAACCTTGGAACAGTTTTTTTTGTTAATGTATCTCAAAAGGTTAAAAAAAGCATTACAGAACGTTAAGTAATTAACTAAACCAGTCTTGCAAACCACTTCTTGCACCAATATCTCACGACATATCCCTTGACGTGACCTTTCACGGTCTCTAATTTATATAATTCACTCTCTCAAGATATACGCCAAGATACGCATCGACATGATGCTTTATAGGTGGGCTTTCAGACAAAATCAAGCCAAAGAGTCCAACTAATAAACCAAGACGATCTGAGCAGCATCTGCCACTCTGCGGTCTCACAGCTCATCAAGATCACGATCTCGCCACAGGTCGATTGGCCAATCTCTTGGCGACCAGTCCAGGACGTCTGCTGCAACTTTCTGAAGAACGCGTTCCTCTTCTGCACTCTGGTAAATTGGACGATAAATCATTCGCATCTTCTGAGAGGGGGGAGGGCCTCCAAAGATCGATATTTTCTCAGGTCAACCCCTTCGAACCAGTGTAATCCTTCAAGGTGGAGAACTGTTGAAGTCAAAGTAGCTTCAAGAAACGGTATTCGCAAAAAAAGTGAAGAAGCATGTTAAAATTGCAAACGAATCCGTTACGGAGGCTTCAACTCCATGTGTGAGCCTCCGATCAACCAGGAGCATGTTGTGAAATTCCCGCGGTAATCAATTAAGATTTTTTTTGCTCCGACAGACCCCTTCTAAGCTATAGGGGGTGCTATATGAGTTGGACGGTCTGACGGCTTAACTAATCAGAAAAAGGCTAAACATTTCGCACACATGTCGGCAGCAGTGTTGCCCAAGTTTCGAACCCCCACGAGGGCTTCCCAGCTGGGGCAGAAGATCACGAACTGCTGGGCATGCTCAAGTTTTGGAAAAGCTCTTTAAAGGTTGATTGCCTTCTTCTTAACGAGAAGCGCGGGAGAATCTCCCACCGTCACAGGTCTTGGAGCTTTTCAAGGGGGTGTGAAGATCCCGCGTGATGGTGATGGATGCTCGTTAGATTTGGTTTGATTGGGCAAGGTCATTGCAGATGATCGTGTTGATAGAACCATTTTGAAAAGTTTCACTTTTGACTGACAAAATTTTTCGATTTTTTATTATGTCTTTGTTTTTGGAAAACAAATCTTTTGTAGCATATTTTTCTTGTTTGATTTTCAGTAGTAAAATTTATATAAATCTTCTAATTTTTCAATCAATATCTTTTGCCCGTTTAGTGTTTTCTCCTAGTCACTTTTCAAAGAATATCATCAGAATAACTGCTTACTTATTTTGACAAGAAATTACCAAACTTATTATTTCCTTTTTGATATACAAGCATTTAAAAAAATTACTTGTACACAGCTAAAAAAGTAGTAATCCAGCTGCGTGTAAAAGGCCTGGGTGTAAAATAAATATTGCTTTATTTTATGCAATTTTATGTAATTTTACACCCTGAAATATGTAGCCCATCAGTATGGGAAACCTACTTGACCGAAATGTCAAGCCCATATATGCGTTTATCCTTTCGGCTTTATATCGGTCTGATGGCCGAATGGGCTAAGGCGCCAGTCCTTACTGTTGGTGCTGGGTTTGAATCCCGTCGGTTGCAACTTTTTTTTTTGCTTGCGAAAATTGTACATGCAGTGTGTAATATTAAGTGTTTATTTTGACGAAGATGATGTGCATGCTTTTGCATGCGATTTTACCATCGGATTTTTTGCTGTGTAGATGTTGTTTTATAAAAATGTAGGGGAAGGTGGGGCAAGACGACCATATGGGGCAAGAGGAACAATCGCTCGTACGGCCGTAATTTTTACAATTTTGATTATTTCCAGTATGAGGAATTGTTGCTAGCAATGCAATTAGCTGATTCTACTACCACATAACCGCCAAAACGACGTAAACGCCACGGGGCATACGATTTCATGAAGTTTATTTCAAAACCTTTGTTTTCTTATAATATTTGAAAAGTACAAAATAAGGCTTAGAGTTCGTTTTAAGGCTCATTTTATCAAAATGCTATTTTTTCTAGATCAGTAGTGTCCCTACCAATGACTTTCACCTATTATAAAGTATGATTTAACTTTTTGGTTATTTTTGTTGAGAGCTTTTAAAAAACTTGTTCAGGTGGGGCAACTGTACCATATGGATTTTGAGTATGGAAAAAATTACGAATTGCTGCAAAAACACATTTAGTTGGGAAATAAATACATAAAAGTACTTAAAAACTGATAAACAATTGTTGAAAAATTGCCCATACAAAATATAGTGATATTATGAAAATTTCCATTTTTTCATCTAAGTAATATTTTGTTTTCGTAAAAGCGATCAAATTTTTAGTAAAATATAATTATTTAATCTGAAAATGAAAGAAACGTTTCAAATACATTCTAATCTAATGTATCTAAGTGATAACAGTTCAATTGTTAGCAAATTAACTTGTTGTTTAATGCATTGTTCCTCTTGCCCCAACGGGTTGTTCGTCTTGCCCCACTAGTTGAGTAGAACGTACGGAAAATCAAAATTTTCAAAATCAATTTTTTACATAAAAAAACAGGATTTTTTTAAAACTTGTTCGATCAAAGTATTAGTCAAGACCTGGAATAAGATGATTAAAAAAATTCCGACAGATTTTTTGACGTTTTTGATGGGTTATAAAGAGCATTTCCTTAGCTTGTTACACTTGCCCCACTTTCCCCTATTTGAATAGACCTCCTCTAATTGATCTCATCAGTCAATAAATTGCAACAAAATAAATTTTATCTATTTATGAGGTCATTCCCGGAGCCAAATTCCACCAATAATTCGCCAATCCCATGCACGCGCATCCAGATTAGGTAATTCTCTTCACAGTAGGGTGCGAATTGGAGTGCCATTTCCTGTGTCGGAAAGTCCACGATTTCATCTGACCACATCGGAGCTGTGAACGGATGACACCCAACTCTTCTTTCGAGCGAAGCTCCACATCATAAAATAAAGAGCAAATTAGGGTTTTGAAGATGCGCGCACGATCTGCAGGTTGCGAATTTGATGCAAAATTATGTAAATTTGCTTGTTGATTTTGCGGATTTTCATCAGCAGCCTAATGACGGACGGAGCGGATGTAATCCAATAAAACGCCGTTGCCGGATGTTCCTGGTTCAATGGGCTTTTGCTGAGTGGATCCGGTTGAAGGTGTTTTATTATTATTTTAAAACAAAATAAATAAAATATTAAAATGTTCAAATAGATTGACTAACTATTAAAAATTATATTTTCGGAGCACCAGTTGATTGATGAGCTGTCATTTGTTTAACCTAGTCACACTTTCATTAGGTGACGAAACTTAACTCAATTAGCAAACCGCAAACATCAATCATCCCTAAGTTATATAAGATGAACTTCAGCGAGCCCGTTTGAAAACAAAAGACTTTAACGCATTCTTCAGGCGACGAACCTGGGAATTGCTTAAGCTCACTTTACGACGTGTAAATTGCTACCAGTTCAAAACAAAGCAATTTTACATTCCACTTTACGTAAAGATAACGATCTGCAGCAGTGGCACCGTGAACAACCGGCTCATTTGATTGCTCAGCTGACAAAAGTTTGGTGTCCTAAGCCTCCCCAGCCTACATCAAGATTAAGCAACTGGGCAGCAGTCACCAAAACAAAATAGCCCCAACCCAAGCCGACAATTATCAGTCAATTGACACCTCCGCCCAAGCTTTTGATACCTTTTCCGAAAGCTTTAGCGGTTTATCGTTCCAGATCTTGTTTGACCAAAGTTACGCCCCGGGGCCAACCTGTCCACTCTGGGTTGACATTAAGGTGGGCAGCAGCAGTAGGTCCCTCCGCGGTCAGTAGGTCAAGCAAAACCAACAAAAAGCAACCTCCTGAACTTGCTACGGTTGACGAAACTGCTCTGTTTACAAGGTATGAATAGTTGTTGAAAAAAAGAGTTTAGGGTCGGATTAGATAATGGGGACACACTTTCGTGGGGGGGACCCTAAAAGGGTCCCCGGAGTACGTCGATCGATTGTGTGGATTGAGTTTTGGATAGCAAAAGGGTTTTTGGAGATCCGTAGGTTTTAGAGTTAAGTTGTCAAACAGGTTGGTGGAGAATTGCAGAAACCGTTACTGAGCACTTTTGTCATCGAGATTTTTGGGTCTTAAAGCCACAAAAAAAATTCAAGTCGACATTTCGTCGTGATCGTGCTAGCTTGTCTCACGTTGATTTTGCACCAAATTGAGTCAAGATCACCATTCTGTGCAGCACTCAATGGCTTTCATTTAGACCTTCACAGATTCCTAAAATTTGATTTCAATCCTAAGATGTTCAACCAAACCGAAAAAACCCTTGCATTGTTATCACTCTTCATATCAAAGAAGTTTCGATCTGATCGTACTCCCTTGACACCCTACCCTGCATATTGCTGCAAAGGCGACAACAAGGGATTTCAGCCGGAACACGTTTGACACACGTACATGCCCAACTATTGCTTACATCAGGGGTGACCAAAGTATGGCCCGCGGAACACAAATACATTCAGATATAAAAAAACTTTTTTTTTTCTTCAAATAACTGAAACATTAAAATCAACAATACCGATGGAGAACCGTTTTTTGTGGTTTCTTTTATTTTGAATTGACTTTTTTTTTAAATTAACAGAAATATAAATATTTTAAATTAAAATAACGTAATTTAATTTCTTTAATAACCATTTTTGTAAATTTGGCCCGCAAGCTCAATTGGGTACTTAAGCCCTATGTCAATTTTTATGTACAACGGTAAAAAACACGATTAAAAACCATTTCTGATCACTTTTTTTCATTTTAATGCAAAATTTTTTTTTGACAGGACAACATTTTTCCGATGGATTAACTATGGTCCCCTTGGAATGAGCTGTCAAGTAGGAGCTTTTCTGTCAAGAAGGACCGCGAGGTTAATTTTTCGAAATTGATTTAAAAATCCATTTTAAACTCTTTGTGGTCGTACAAAGGGTCATTGTACTCAGAAAAATGAACTTTATCGCTGTAAACAATAATATCAGCAATCTAAGCTTCATTTTAGGACCCAATTGAGCTTTAAATTTGGCCCGGCCTCCAAAAACTTTGAGCACCCCTGGCTTACATTTTGAATTATAACTCGGGACTTTGGCGACCAAATTCAACCATCTTTGGGACAATGCACAGCATGGTCAGATGTTTTTGTTATTGTTTACATTGCGTGCTCTCATTTTTGTTAATTCAATGTCAAACAATAGAACGCGTTTTTCTCGGAACGTCAGAAAGCGCATTTCATACAATTTATACCGTCAGTGGGGGTGACATTGGGTCTGGGGGGTGAGATTGGGTCAAAGTGATTTTTGACGGATTTTACCATTTCTCAGGTTCTTCTCAATGAAAATGAATTCTGTTGAAAGGGTTGTGTAGGAGACATCTTAAGATGACTTCGCTGAAAAAATCTCGTTCCTAGAACAAATCCTGTCTTTTTGGCAGCTGTCTAAAGTTGGGGTACTTTTTTGGCCAAAAATGACCTCTCGAAAAATCATTTTTCTAATATTTTTGTTAGAATTGCTCGAAAACTACCCAAATGTTTGAAAATCTCCACTTCAAACATTGTAGCGTGTCAATACGATTCCCTCGAACAAGAAACACTGTTGGATGACTTGTTTTTACCATATCGTTGTATTTGAGCATCATTTTAGTTTCATTTGACCCAATGTCACCCCCTTTAAGGGGTGAGATTGGGTCAATTTTCAAACAATAGGCATTTAAGGTAGTGTTCATCAAAATCCACCATATTTTGGGAAAATGTTAGTAAACTATCTAAGAACAAATCTACGTTGAAATATTTTCGATGTTATTTAAATTGTTTTTGTTATTAAGAAAATACGAGAGGTGTATCGTTTTTTGACCCATAGTCACCCCCACTGACGGTACCTGAAATTTACAATTTTATTTATTGGCAGGGAATTCACTAAAATTCAGTTCTGTCGATTGGTGCTTGTTCAGGGAGCACAAATCTATCATACCTTGACAAAACAGAAGCGTTCACTGATATCAACTTTCAAAATGTCGAGTTGTGCTATAGTCCTCTTATCCCCTTTATGGACACTGCCACTGGAAATACAAAACTTTCTGAAACATGTATTTCTAACATGGCTAAAAACTCAGTAAATCTCCTAGAAATTTATTCAGTCACACATCAATTTCTTTTGTTTTGTAGTTTTTCAAATATTCAAATGACAATGAAAATTAACTTTACCAGGACCAGTGCTGCAAATGAGTAGAGGTGGGCAAAAAAAAGAGCGAGCCGCTCAAAGAGCCGGTTCACTGAAAAGAGCGAACGAACCGTGGCTCACAAAAAAAGAACCGCGGTTCTTTTTTAATCTCCGGTCTTTTGATGGCATGATTTTTGATATAAATATAATTTATTGAATTTCCAAAAAAATAGTATTTAATCTGTTTTTGAGAATTGGAAATGCAATTTCAAAAATTTCAATGCTTATAAAAATTAAACCCAAAAGTAAATGATTTGTTGAAATCCTACCAAAAATGAACTGAATACTGAATATTTTATCGATTCAATCAGAATGTAGAAAAAGTTCACAGAATATTTTCTCAAAATAAAATATTAGCATTATTTCAATTCATGTAGAAATAAATACAATTTTAAAATTACAAGCAATTTTTCCGGCATCCTAAATTTAAGTTTGGATGCCATTCTATTACTCGAATGTTTAGGTTCGAGTAGAAATCTTGACATGAAGACCACCAAGACCTATGGTTTTCAAGGGCCTCTTCTCGTTTTCAGTTTATTTTTTTTATCAAATAATTTATAAAAGTCCAATGTGAAATAACTTACAAAATCACACGATTCTTAAAAAAAAACTTTTCATCCAAATTTTGAAAAAGAGCGAAAGAGCCGTTCAAAAGAGCGGCTCTTTTTAATGAGCGAACGAAAATGAGCGGCTCCTAAAAAAGAGCGATTTTGCCCACCTCTACAAATGAGTGATAGAAAAGCTATCAATAGATTATCTCTGCACCAAAAATATCCGAGAGTATAGCGGCCGTCACTATAGCTTGTGAGATCTCTTCTTGTCTCTTGTGATTCCCAGCGATGTCATTCTCTCTATATCTCTCCTCCCATTTTCCTCGACTATGCGCTCTCACCGTTGAGTCTCTCAATCTCTCCGAAAACTGCAATGAGAGAACGCGAGATGGCGGTTAGGAGCCGACCACGCATGAACTGTGTTAAACTGCGTTTGCGAAATTGGTTTTGTGGCGGATTTTCTGGTTAAACGCTGTTGCGGTAGGATTATCGTGGAAGAGGAAATAAGAAAGAAAAGTAAAATGACAATCGCGAGTGTGTAAACACGAAAACGTGTTCGGCTATGTTCGGCGCTGAGAGTTTCAATGAGGAGAGAAGAGCAGTTGTATTTGAGGCATGATTATTCAGGCGGGATAATTGTAGTTGCTGAGAGCTGATATTTCGATATTTTAACAACCCTGACCAGGACAACTTTGTTTTACTCATATTATAATATGGTTCACTATCTTCAGTGTGAAATGTTTGCTACTGAAAAATTAACTTTGTAAACAGCACCATCGCTGATTATTACTAATTAACTAAAAAATAATAATAGACATAACTATACACCACCTGCTCAGTTGATCTTTCGCCATACTTCGTGATAACTTCAAAACAGTAGACATCCTTTAGACACCTTCCTCACAATCACTTCACACCAGTTGTCCTTGCATGTGCAGTACCTTTTTGTACAGTTACCATTTTTTCGGTCTAAACATTATCCAACGACGACTGCTTACTATTCCTAAAGTGCAGTGTCTCTCACTCAGACGCCACACACACACACAGCTAATGCATTATTAATTAGATGCTCATCTTCAGGTTAAAGGTGCATTCTTATTAGCTGTAGTGCCTAGATATGCTGTGAACAACAGTGATTAATGGCTTTCTAATGAATTTAATATGCAACCGATCGCCGTACGCCGGCGGCTGTAACTGTTTCACGTTTTGATGTTCTGGCAACTGGCATTATCTAATCTTTAGAATGTTTGCAAAACGTGACTTCCAGGGACCTGCGGTACCAGTATCAGCAGCAGGACAATACATCACTGTCGTCGTAGCTATCAATGAACAACGATGATCGGTGCATGATGGATGTGACTGTCGATGAACGATCAACACCGGCGGGGAAATGTTAATGAGCCGTGCTTTAGGGGGAGGTTGGTTGATGTAATTTGAACTGATGATCGTTTGTAACACGATTAATTTTATGAGCTGGTTTGCTAATTTTCTCAGCTAATAAAAAACGCTAATTATTGAACTTAAAATTGACTTGTATTCCTCGTGAACCATATTATGCACAATCATTTGAAGACTCAATCATCGAAATCCACTCAAACTACGATAACCAACTTTACAGCAAAGGTCATACCAGCTTTTGAACCAAATACATCCATCAGCTCGAGACCTAATCAAACGCACATTTGTCAGTAAAGCCGTTGTCTTCTTTGTTTGCCGTCCCCCGAGCCTTAGCTAAGCTTAGCTCCGTCTGGCTCATCAACAGCTCCATTGCATATCATTACGACCCGTCGGCGTCCGATGGGGCCATAAAGATTTGAAAAAATGGCCACTCAACCGTAATATCGCATCTCTCAAATCTCTCGCGTCGAAGCCCTCTAATCTTTACGCCGTTGAGCTTGACATTCACCGTCTGGTGAGTTTCCCGACTTGAACTTGACCGATTGACATGTTTCGTCTGCCGGTGTGAGCGTGGTGTTGCGCGTTTCAAGTCGTCATCTGCATATCTCGACTTCAATGGGTGTCATCCCTTATTTTGAGATATTAAAATGTCTACGATAAACGAAACTGTACTAAATTTTACATTTCCAGCGTCTTAAGTCTACCTAAACTAATGCGTTTTACTAATCATCGTCTTCTTCGTGTTCTCTCAATCCATTTCACAGGAGGGTAGTATAGGACATCAACTTGTGATAAAACCAGTGCCAACCGAAATCTCCCAGGCGGAGGACGGTAGTGTTCATCATGTTATTTATAAGCGGACAGTGTCCGAGGAGCATCACGACCACGCGAGCGACTACGGTAAGTTGGTATAAGTTTATTAAGAAATAAATTCATTGCAACCCAATACCGAAAACAATAAAAAAAAAGTGAACAGCATGTTGTTCCATCGTGCACCTAATGTTGGTATATGAACACTTTGACGTTCACTTATTGTTCTTAAAAAGAGTTTTCAACTGAAATCGAGTAATCAATGGCTCAGTAGGAAGTGAGCAAGCAAGTTTCTATCAATAGATTGGCAAAAAAAGTTTATTCAAATAGTGAATATCATCGAATTGGAAGGAATCCTTCAACTATCAAACATTTCAGCCAACATTGCCCTAATTATAAAAACCTTTTTTGCAATTCCGTCGTGAAATTACTTACTTTTCCTGTCATTCTTGAACGACGAAATAGCCTACTTTTCTGTACCAAAAATAACAGAATCGAATAGCAACACTTTTCAAAATAAATGCTGAAAAGTTCTACTTTTCAGCACTGAAATGGGTGCTGAAAAGTTGAACTTTTCAGCACTTGTTTCGAAAAGTAACACTTTTTAACCTTTTATGATTTAAACGATTTATTGACAAAATACATGAAAATTTGACTTAAAATTTCACTCAATGGGTGTTTTTCGGAATTGCAAAAAATGTTGTATGGAACTCGTTGCAAAACTTGATTTTTTCAGCACTCGTCGTATTTATCCAAGTCGGTGAACCTCGTTGGATAAATGTGCGACTCGTGCTGAAAAAATCCTCTTTTTGCAACTTGTTGCATAAACTACTATTAGAACGCTCTCAGAACGAATACAAAAAGAATACTTGCAGTTGACAAGAATGCAATCATTTGATCTAAGAAATTCGTTGAAGAATATTGTTTCCCAAATATTTTGATGTTTATCTCTGGTCCAAGTAATTTGTTGTGCTTTCGTGGATGCTGCAAAATCCTCTGGACCGTATAATTTAATCAATACTATGAAATAACGAAAAACTTGAAAAAATCGATTGAAATCATCACGTTGCTGCTTTGACAATTTGATTTTTTTTCTGATATTAGCATGGTTACAAAAAACCATGGAAATTTCTGTTCTAAATGAATTTAAACTCTTATGGGTAATTGCAGATCAAAAAAGTATCAAATCATCAAATTTCCATTTTGATGACATGTCCCACGATTTCAACAGTAGAGTAACGATATATGGCAGAGGTCTCACAAACTTTTTTGATTGTTTTTTGTCCAAAAATATTTTTTTTCGGAATTTATCAAGTCCAGCGTCTAATTTTACATAAAAAGTTTCTTTGACGCCAATTTACAATGGTCCACAGTTTGTATGTCATTGTTGTTAATTTTTGTAGTTCAGTGTAGTCGAAACGATTACGATTTTTTTATCGTTGTCTTATTGTTGATTGCCGAGCTCAAGTTTTACTCCTGATTTAAATTCTTAGATGGTGGCCAAAATGGCGGTAATGAAATATTGAAAAAAGGCTTTTGGTTATTTATTAGTTAATCAACTATTCAAATGAGGCTAAATGGGGTCACAGAACTTGAATTTGAAGTTAAACGTTATAAATAGGGTTAGTGAAATTTCACGATTTCGCGGACAGCGTGAAATCCGTGAAATTTGGCTTTTTCCGCGAAATCCCGTGAAATGATTTGTTTGTGTGAAAATGTAACGATTTTTCTCAAAATAATTAATCAAACTCAAAAAGGAATAAAAATAATCTTATGAACTACTGTAGAATTAAGCGAGTGAATATCCTGGTTTAATAGAGCACCGGATTCGAGTGATAGAAATGACAGTTCTCTCATAAGTAGAGTTAGTGAAATTTCACGATTTCGCGGACAGCGTGAAATTTACGAAATTTGGCTTTTTCCGCGAAATCCCTTGTAATTTTATGTTCAATTACTTATATAGGGTTAGTGAATTTTGACGATTGCGCGATTCCGGATTCTTGAAATTTATCAATTTTTTCAAATCACTTTTTTTTTTTCAAATGACTTCATAATAAATATTTCAACCATAAAGACTATTTAAGTAAATTTTATTAGTCTTCATTTGATAAGCTAGATATGAACCATTTGAAGAATTATTAAAATTTTCAGTTTCTATAGAAACTAACTAAATTAAGAAATATTTTAATTCGCTGTAGTACAAATTTTACTGCTATTTTATTTAAAATGTATGATTTCAAAAGAAATTAAAAGAATCAAGCTTTGTTTTATTTAAAATAAAATGGAGAGTATTTTTAATCTTTGAAAATCACCTTTTTAAAACATTTCAGATTTTTTTCTGAGTCCTGTTTTATTTTAAAAATGTTTGATTATTTGTGTGAATAATTCCCTTGAAAGTTAAAAAATACATTTTTTTGTTTTCTGTTCTGATTTTGAATAAAAAATTCGATTTCGTAACAATTTATAATATTTCTGCCTATGGATTTTAAATTTAGTTTTTTAAAAAGAGAGATGATAACCTTAAAAAATATTTTGAATGGTCTAAATGATGAAGAATTTTAAACTATTTTACATATTTTGGATGGACAAGATTGTTGATTCTTGCTTTGATATAAAATTCAATAAAATTTAAACTGATGAAACAGAAGCAAATCAGCGAAAACTTTTTAACCTTTTTTAGTTGAACATTAAAAAAGCAATTCAATAAATGAGAATATGAATGCCTTACATTTTGTTTCAAAATATAAATTGAGCCCATCCGTAAACCAGACGGTTTTTTTTTTGATAATTAGGAGATTTTTTTTTGTCACGTTCACGTCAGTTTATTGAAGAATAATATATAATAAAGCATAAAAAGTAGTTTCTGTAATTTAAACATAAGATTTTCAGAGTTATTTTAACATTTTTCACGTTCCGCGAAATTTGCGTGAAATTCGGTGTTTTGAAATTGAGGTCCCCGTGAAATTTGCTATTTTCGAGCGTGAAAAATCACTAAGCCTAGTTATAAAATAAAAACGTTTTTTTTTTCTTCGTGATTCGATTACTAAACAAACCTTTGGAATCGAACTTCAGATATTCGAAACTTCGGATAATTGAGGCTTCGGATAGTGAAGTCTGGACTGTGATTTTGAAAAAAATACTTCAAATATTAAGTTTTTTACAATGTGAGCATCAAATGTTTTAAAATTTGTCAAAACTTCCAATGCAATGTTTAACAAATTCCCAATGCAGAAATAAAAAAAAAAATACAAAATACTAAAAATTTTCACAAAACCAAATATTTAAAAAAATCAGTTATGATTTTTTTTGGGGGTATTAAATGATTGGAAAATTTGAAAATCTTTCGAAAGTAACTTTTTTAATATTCAAACTCGTTTTTTCGAAAACTACGTATTTTCGAAAAATTGCTATCGAAATGTAGGAATAATCCCCGATTATTTTATTCCAACATTGTTAAATCTACAATTCAAAGCATTTTTTTTTCTAAAATATTAGTTTTGTGATAATTTTGAGTATTTAAAAAAAATGTTCTGGAACTAGGGTAATTCTCCGCCAACTCACACAGCAGTTGCCCCGATCCCTCTTCGATTTGCGTGAAACTTTGTCCTAAGGGGTAACTTTTGTCCCTGATCACGAATCCGTGGTCCGTTTTTTGATATCTCGTGGCGGAGGGGCGGTATGGCGCCTTCCATTTTTGAACATACGAAAAAAGAGGTGTTTTTCAATAATTTGCAGCCTGAAACGGTAATGAGATAGAAATTTGGTGTCAAAGAGACTTTTATGTGAAATTTGACGCCCGATTTGATGGCGTACTCAGAATTCCGAAAAAACGTATTTTTCATCGAAAAAAACACTAAAAATGTTTTAAAAATTCTCCCATTTTCCGTTACTCGACTGTAAAAAAATTGGAACATGGGAAATTTAATATACTTTTCGAATCTACATTGACCCTGAAGGGTCATTTTTTCATTTAGAACAAAAATATTCATTTTAAAATTTCGTATTTTTTCTAACTTTGCAGGGTTATTTTTCAGAGTGTAACAATGTTCTACAAAATTGTAGAGCAGACAATTAAAAAAAAATTGATATATAGACATAAGGGGTTTGCTTATAAACATCACGAGTTATCGCGATTTTACGAAAAAAAAGTTTTGAAAAAGTTGGTCGTCATCGATCATGGCCGTTCATGGTCACCCGCGACAGACACGGACGACGAAACAAAGAGAAACGAAAAACTAACTTAATCCACCTATGTGGTTGGCGCCTTCCTCACTTTATCTCGAGACAGGGACAATGTTTTGGACTCATTGGAATGGTCTTTTGATTACCTAACCAACGATGAGTCAGATGATGGATCCGGACACAGTTTACATGCATTTAAGTGAGATCCGGCTTCAAAAAAGTACATAAATATCACTTAAATTGTCATAACTTGAGACAAGGTTGCCAGATCTTCAATGTTTTGGACTCATTGGAAAGGTCTTTTGATAACCTAACTAACGATGGGTCGGATGATGGATCCGGACATAGTTTACATACATTTAAGTGAGATCCGCCTTTAAAAAAGTACATCAATATCACTTAAGTGGTCTTATCTCGAGACAGGGTTGCCAGATCTTCAATGTTTTGGACTCATTGGAAAAGTCTTTTGATAACCTAACTAACGATGGGTCGGATGATGGATCCGGACATAGTTTACATACATTTAAGTGAGATCCGCCTTTAAAAAAGTACATCAATATCACTTAAGTGGTCTTATCTCGAGACAGGGTTGCCAGATCTTCAATGTTTTGGACTCATTGGAAAGGTCTTTTGATAACCTAACTAACGATGGGTCGGATGATGGATCCGGACACAGTTTACATGCATTTAAGTGAGATCCGGCTTCAAAAAACTACATAAATATCACATAAGTGGTCATAACTTGAGACAGGGTTGCCAGATCTTCTATGTTTTGGACTCATTGGAAAGGTCTTTTGATAACCTAACTAACGATGGGTCGGATGATGGATCCGGACATAGTTTACATACATTTAAGTGAGATCCGGCTTCAAAAAAGTACATAAATGTCACTTAAGTGGTCATATCTCGAGACAGGGTTGCCAGATCTTCAATGTTTTGGACTCATTGGAAAGGTCTTTTGATTACCTAACCAACGATGAGTTGGATGATGGATCCGGACACAGTTTACATGCATTTAAGTGAGATCCGGCTTCAAAAAAGTACATAAATATCACATAAGTGGTCATAACTTGAGACAGGGTTGCCAGATCTTCTATGTTTTGGACTCATTGGAAAGGTCTTTTGATAACCTAACTAACGATGGGTCGGATGATGGATCCGGACATAGTTTACATACATTTAAGTGAGATCCGGCTTCAAAAAAGTACATAAATATCACTTAAGTTGTCATATCTCGAGACAGGGTTGCCAGATCTTCAATGTTTTGGACTCATTGGAAAGGTCTTTTGATTACCTAACCAACGATGGGTCGGATGATGGATCCGGACATAGTTTTCATATAGATAAGTGAGATCCGGCATCAAAATTCCAGCACCTGATTCGAAACTCTGACACTTTTTTATACGTAACTTTTGAACTACTTATCGGATCTTCAAACAATTCAATAGTGCAGTATGGGGCACCAAAATAAATCGAATGCAACTTGTTTGACTCAAATCGGATCAGCCAGTGCCGAGAAAACTTGGCAAGAATTTTGAGCACCAAGGGGAATACGCACACACATACACACACACACACAGACATTTGTTCAGTTTTCGATTCTGAGTCGATAGGTATACATGAATATAGGTCTACGAGCTGTTTTTCAAAAGTTCATTTTTCGAGCAGGATTATAGCCTTACCTCAGTGAGGAAGGCAAAAAGTAACTTTTTCAAAACTTTTTTTTCGTAAAATCGCGATAACTCGTGATGTTTATAAGCAAACCCCTTATGTCTATATATCAAAAATTTTTTATTTGTCTGCTCTACAACTTTGTAGAACATTGTTCCACTAGAAAAAACACGAAATTTTAAAATGAAAAATTTTGTTCTAAATGAAAAAATGACCCTTCTGGGTCAATGTAGATTCGAAAAGTACATTAAATTTCCCATAAAATGACGTGTTCCAAAAATGTTTACAGTCGAGTAACGGGAAATGCGAGAATTTTTAAAACTTTTTTAGTGTTTTTTTTCGATGAAAAATACGTTTTTTCGGAATTCTGAGTACGCCATCAAATCGGGCATCTAATTTTACATAAAAGTCTCTTTGACACCAAATTTCTATCTCATCACCGTGTCAGGCTGCAAATTATTGAAAAACACCTCTTTTTTCGCATGTTCAAATATGGAAGGGGTCGTACCGTCCCTCCGTCACGAGATATCAAAAAACGGACCTCGGATTCGTGATCAGGGACAAAAGTTACCCCTTAGGACAAAGTTTCACGCAAATCGAAGAGGGGTCGGAGCAACTTTTTCCGATTTCGTGTGAGTTGGTAGAGAATTACCACTATCGAAATATATGGACATTTCCGATCATTTGATTGCCATATTGTAAAAAACTAATGTTTTGAGTATATTTTCGATAGTAAATAGTTTAATGAAAATTTTGGGTATTTAAAAAAAAGATATTACTGGCGAAATTTATGAAAATATCCCGATCATCTGATACCGTACTCATATTGCAAGAAACTAAATTTTGAGTCCCGTCAAATTTGGCATTTTTGTATGACCCAATCTCTTCCCCCACCCAATGTCCAAATTTTGAGTATTTACAAAAAAAAATATTTTAATTTTCAAAAGATGAACTTCGATCTTACATATTATAATTTTTATGATTTCTAATCGTAAAGTATCATGAAATGGTCTCTACAGTATACTTTTTCACAATACAAAGCAAATAAATAAATTGACATGGCATTTGCTTATACATAAAAAAATACGTTTGAAAGTTATATTCAAAGAGTTTGTATCTGCACATTTTTGTTCAGTTTTTCAAAAAAATATTTTGCAGGTATGCTTTCCCTCATACAGTAATTTTAAATACCGTCAGAGGGAGTAACATTGGGTTTGAGGGGTAAGATTGGGTCAACGTATTTTTTTTCGGATTTTACTATTTCTCAGGTACTTCTCAATGAAACTAAATTCTGTTAAAAGTGTTTTGTATGGGACATCTTTAGATGATTTAGCTGAAAAAAATCTCGTTCCTAGAACAAATCCAGTGATTTTGGAAGCTGTCTGAAGTACGTTTTTAGCCAAAAATGACCTTTTTAATTCAACTTTTTAATATTTTTGTTGGATTTGCTCGAAAAGTACCCAAATACTGAAATCTCTACCTCAAACATTGTAGCATGTCAATACGATTCTCTCGAACAAGAAACACGGTTGGATGACTTATTTTTACCATATCTTTGTATTTGAGCATCATTTAAGTTTCATTTGACCCTCTGTCATCCACTCTAAGGAGTTAGATTGAGTAAATTTTCAAACGATTGCCATTCAAGGCAGAGTCCATCAAATTCTACCAAATTTTGGGAAATTGTTAGTAAACTATCTAAGAACAAATCTACGTTAAAGATTTTTCGATGTTTAATATTTAAATTGTTTTTTGTTATTAAGAAATTACGAGAGGTGTATCGTTTTTGACCCATAGTCACCCCCACTGGCGACAGCAAACGAATCTTTTTTTTTCGAAATCAAAATATTCTGATTCCCGTATATTTACAAACCCATTTTGTTAGAACAGCTCGCAAATGTAGTAAGTCATTTATACAAATTGACTTCTTTTGGCATAGTTCAATAGAATGTTATTTTGCGAAATCATTAAATAAAATAGGTTGAAAAACACATTGGTGTAGGTACAATAAAACGAGATCTGGAGTATACTCGAATAGTGTTATAAACTTTCCGCTGGATATTATCGACATCATTCCATGAAAAATATAAAGTGACATCAACTATTGAATGGTGTCATGAATATTTATGGCAATTATTTGATTGTTCATGTCAACACCATCCATCTGCCAGCCAGCTCAACCGGTACACAATGTTTTGCTGATTGTGACATAATTACCATAAATTGTTCGCAAATCAAACAAAACCGCTCATATCTCATTAATCAAACAATTCTTCGTTTTTCCTCCCTCTCCCCCTCTCTCTGCAGCATTCATGGAGCCGGACCGGCTGCAGAAGCGATTTCGCTCGAAGCGAAGTCCCCAAAGCGGCGGCTACTACAAATCATCGCGGGCGATCGATACCACCATCTATCCGGAGATCCTGGTGATTGTGGACTACGACGGCTACCGGTTACACGGCGGCGACAACGTCCAGGTCAAGCGGTACTTTGTCTCGTTCTGGAACGGCGTCGACCTACGCTATCGGTTGCTCAAGGGGCCGAAGATTCGCATCAGCATCGCCGGCATCATCATCTCGCGGGTGAGTCAAACGCCGTCAAACTGTGTGACAGCAGCCTGTCAATTTGCTAATTTATTGGATGGCACTTCCTTGTTTTGAGTGTTGATCAATGTGCTAAAATTGCAAGATAAGATACGCCAAATCACGATTTAGTAACACAAAAGGTGGTATTAATTCGAGAGCGATTCATCTAATTAAGCGCCATCAATGGTTGCGATTCAAGAGCTCGTATTTGCAACTGAACATTGTGTAAATATTCACATACCCATACACACAATTGATCAGAAATAACCACTCTCTTTGTGCAGGGGTTAACCCTCATGTGCGATACATGCAATCAGATAATGATAATGCCACTCAGCAGTGACCAGGCTCGATTGCCAGTAATAAGCATACATTAACATTTCTTGATTGGCATTATTGCTTGCTCCATGTGGATGGAGCTTCTTGTTGTGTGTGTATTATGAACAAGTAGTTATTATTTACTCAATCAAAATTTATGTCGGAAGACAAATTTGAGATTCATTTTCTTCAGTTTGATGGTGGTGATGCTAATTAAAGATGTTTAAAAAAATCGAATCATTACAGAGTTTAATTTTGAATTTTTGGCACTCACGAATTTAAAACATGTTCTGCCTTCCTCACTGCACAGTGGTCCGAAATCGAAATCTAGCGTGACAAAATTGATAGCGGCCACACGTTAAGATTTAGATTTTTGGTGTCTTTGGGACAAATGATCAGGGTCAATAGGGGCATCTTTTGGTATGGTGGACATTAGGGTGGTCCAAATTTTAGGGTGGTTCAGAATTTTTATTTTAGTGGTAGGGGACACAATTCTGAGCAACTTTGCTGAAGAGCACAAAGCTCTATTTTCAAAGGGGAAGTTTTAAGAGCCATTTGTGTGGTTTAGGTTACGGTGTTTATGAAAAAAGGAGTTTTTTGAATTTATCAACTCAAGCTTATGACTTAGTGAGTTGGTGTCTTCTAGATATTTGTAGAGATTATCAAAACACACATTTATCTTTCAAGAGAGCGAAAAGCGGACCTTTTAATCGAAAGTTAAAGGGGTAATTCTCCGTCATCTCACACAGCAGTTGCCCCGACCCCTCTTCGATTTGCGTGAAACTTTGTCCTAAGGGGTAACTTCTGTCCCTGATCACGAATCCGAGGTCCGTTTTTTGATATCTCGTGACGGAGGGGTGGTACGACTCCTTCCATTTTTGAACATCTAAAAAAGAGGTGTTTTCAATAATTTGCAGCCTGAAACGGTGTAGAGATAGAAATTTGGTGTCAAAGGGACTTTTATGTAAAATTAGACGCCCGATTTGATGGCGTTCTCAGAATTCCGAAAAAACGTATTTTTCATGGAAAAAAACACTACATTTTTTTTAAATTCTTCCATTTTCCGTTACTCGACTGTAAAAAATATTGGAACATGTCATTTTATGGGAAATTTAATGTACTTTTCGAATCTACAATGACCCAGAAGGGTCATTTTTTCATTTAGAACATTTGCTTATAAACATCACGAGTTATTGCGATTTTACGAAAAAAAAGTTTTGAAAATGTTGGTCGTCGTCGATCATGGCCGTTCCTCGTCACCCGCGACAGACACGGACGACGAAACAAAGAGAAACGCAAAAAGTAACTTTTTCAAAACTTTTTTTCGTAAAATCGCGATAACTCGTGATATTTATAAGCAAACCCCTTATGTCTATGTATCAAAATTATTGTAATTGTCTGCTCTACAACTTTGTACAACATTGTTACACTCTAAAAATTAACCCTGCAAAGTTAGAAAAAAACACGAAATTTTAAAATGAAAAATTTTGTTCAAAATGAAAAAAATGACCCTTCTGGATCAATGTAGATTCGAAAAGTACATTCAATTTCCCATAAAATGACATGTTCCAATATTTTTTACAGTCAAGTAACGGAAAATGGGAGAATTTTTAAAACTTTTTTAGTGTTTTTTACGATGAAAAATACGTTTTTTCGGAATTCTGAGAACGCCATCAAATCGGGCGTCTAATTTTACATAAAAGTCTCAGTGCAAATTATTGAAAAACACCTCTTTTTTCGCATGTTTCGCGATTGTCCACGATCCATACAAAAAAGTTTTTTTTTGTATGGACAATTGTCCACAAGGGGGGGGGGGGGGGGGTTGAGATTTCCAAAAAAGTGTCCATGTGGTTTGTGGATGGTCCCTAAACAAAAACTAGAGCACGCAATGTAAACAATAACAAACATGTTTTGTTTGGCTGACCATTCTGTGCATTATCCCGAAGTTTGGTTGAAGTTGGTTGCTGGAGTTTGAAACTACGAGATTAAAACTACTTTTACATGAAAAGTGCCAAAAATTTTTGGAGCTTTTTTGGTTTTCATTGAATATCTCAGGATTGAAATCGAATTTTGGGGATCTGTGAAGGTCAAAAAATGAGGCATTGTGAGCTGCACAAAATGGCGTTCTTAACTCAATTTGGCCCAAAATGCACGTATGACAAGTTAGCACGACGGCGACGAAGTGGTAATTTTGGTCCTTGATCATGAATTCGAGGTCCAATTTTCGATATCTCGTGACGGTGGGGTGGTACGACATCTTTCATTTTTCTAGATTCTAGGGCACGTTTTTCAGTGATAAATTTTACGCTTGATTTGATGACCTTCCTTAAACTTCCAAAATAGTTATTTTTCTTCAAGAAAAGTTAGAAAATATGTTTCAACTCGTTGTTATTTTCCGTTAACCAACTGTAAAAAATAGAGAGGCAAGTCATTATATGGGAAATTTATTGTACTTTTTAAATCTGCAATAATCCAGAGAGATATATTTTTCATTAAAAATTAGTTTTAGAACAAGAAAATAATTTTGAATTACTTGTTTTTTGTAACTTTGTCGGGTGACTTTTTAGAGAGTACCAATATTCTACCAAGTTGTAGAGCAGACAAAACAAAAATGTTGATGTTCAAACATAAGAGGTTTGCCTTTAGAATTTTGTTGGGTGGTTACGCGCGGTCAATTGTGTGGCATTGTGTGTGAAAAGAAAAAGAATTTTATTTCTTGTTTCATTCTGGTTAACAATCTTGCAAGCATGTGCCTCTGTACAAAATAATATCCTCAATGCCAACCACTTTGGAGCCCGTTGATTGCCGTTATCTGGATGCCCTCTCCGGCCCTGGTACTAAACTCTACTACACTTGAACGATGATACTTTTACTTTTATCGCTAGACTTGAAGCTCACCGTGCAGACCTGACCTGACCATCCAACCGGTTTTTTGGAACCTGTGATGAGCAATCAGTGAATCTGCTCCCCGGACAGGGCTCGGTTATTACTTTTGAAGGCCAACCCCGCAAATTGGCGCGCGAGCGATTCTATTATGTGGTCTTGAGGTTTATGAAAAATTATGAAATTTAACCCGCTCTTATTGGTTTGGAAGTTTGACCTTACCTTCTAATTGCCTCGCGCGAACTTTTGCTCAACCATCTGAAAAAAATGCTCCTAATTGATAGCAGCAACAAATTGAGTGTGACATTTGCCGCAAAAAGTGCGAATAAATCATAAACCTTTAACTTTTTGTCCCTCTTACGAAACACAATCGCACCTTAATAGGTGTAAATATGGAGACGCATCAGCATCATCTTCCTCGGGCTTATAAGCATTTGATGCAATAGTTCAGCGTGTCACTCAGTCAATCAACCCACGACGATGTCCGTCCGTCCGTTGATGGTAGCGCTGTGGTCAGCCTACAATGTAAGGCTCGATTGCAAACGACGACTTTGCTGCAGCAGCACCTTGCGGCTATTAAAGGGTACCCCCTCCTGTACGAGACCACCTTTACTGAATGGCTATACATTGCTAAGAGGGGACAATAAATCATGCAAGAAGATTCAAATGGCATGGGGGCAATGTTCAGACCTGGTCATGCAAGCAAAATAAGTGAGCTTCTAACTGGCTGAGTAAATTTGTCATTATGCTAAGCAATGTGAGGCATTACGAGCCGAACGAATCAATTACGTGGGGACAGGGGTGGCAATAATTTGTTTTTAAAAAAGTGTCAATTTTTCTTAAAAATCATGTTAAATCGATCATTGATCATAATGATTCCCGTTGTCCTTCTTTTGAAAACATTCCATCTGATCCTTAAGGGAGATACAATAACATCCCACGAATATGGCTCAGCAAAAATGTTTCCTCGAAAATGACTTTCAATTCAAATGCTTTTTCTCGAGTCTATCAAAAAGTTATATGAAAATCTTATTTACGGCTTTCAAGCGGCATTCTATTTCAATCTTTTCAAATTTGTTTGAAGATAATATTTGTAAAAAAAACCAATAATTCTGTTCCCATTTATTAACATGGTCTAGTCTAAGGCTAGTTCAAATTTTATTTAAGCTATTGTCCCTCAGCTCTGGTCGAGATCTCAAAACAATATTTCAAGTTACAGACATAATTTTCAAAAAAAGAAAGCGATACTTCTGAATTTTGCAATTTAAAAAAAAAAATATGCAGAATACAACTCAGAACAGTTCTTTAGTTTTTCGCAAAACAATTCCTGATTTTGATTTTGTTTTTTTACTTGTCCATCGATCCCTCATATCCAAATAAGACGAATTGCATCATGTGTTTCTTTGTACATGTTTCCATACAATTTTGAGGGCTGTTCGTAGAAAAGTGTTTTGAAAACTTTCAAAAATCTGTATCTCAAGAAGGGATTTTCTGATCGATTTGGTGTCTTCGGCAAGTTATAGGTTATGATTAGGACTGTTAAGTTCAGTAGCTACACTCTTAAACAAATTTCCCCCAATTGTTTAAATAACTTTTTATTACAAAAACTGAATTTTGACTATATTTACCCCTACGATTTTTTTTGTTTTTTTATATGTTTTAGTAGACAAAAAGTGACAATTTTGGCGAAGAATCGCTAAACCGGTTCCGTGTGCATGACGTAGGCCGATTTTCAAAAAGTTTATTTTAAAAAAAGTTAAAAATATTTTTATGTTTTTCATATTAAAAATCGTCAGTTTTTTATTTTTGCATTTTTTTAAAAAGCAAAATTTAAAAATCGGGCTTCATCATGCACACGGGATATGTCTTGAGAGTCTTCATCCCAAATTTCAGCTAATTCGGTCCGTCCCATCTCGAGATATCGTGGCACCCGTAAATCAACTCTGTGTTTAGAGAAAAACGCTCACAAAGTTTGACAGTTCGCTTTGCGTATGGCAAAATTTCAAACTTAAATCGTCTGTCACGGTATGTTTTTAGAACAAACTGATGATAAAAAATTCGGTATGTCTGGCATTTGGCACCGTGAAAGAAGGGCTCTTTCCCGACATTTTGCGGGATATACCGAAATATTTCGTCGGGGGTCTAGAGCAACTTTTTTTTTGAAGATTATTTTTCGATTTTATGGGATATTTGTTCAAAAAAGTCTCAGAAAATCGGTGCATTCATGTTGATATCACTGAAACATCTCATTAATATGCCTTGGGGATTCTAACCAACTATATTTGACCTATATTTAACCTCCACAAAAAAAATCAAACCAAATTTACCAGATTTTTAGCATTCTTTGAAATTACTCCAAAATCCAAGCTGGAAACCCCGATACGACTGAAAATAAATCTTTTCTTTGTACAATTTGCCATGAAAGTACAGCAACACATTGCCCGGTTACGAATTTGAGCATTAAACAATGCAAAACATGGATTATTTAATAAATAAGCTGTTTATTACCCAATAGGCCCCGAAAATTATTTTTTCAATCCTCTGCCACATCACACTATTACATTTTAAAACATTTTAGAATGAATCACATTGTAGAGAACAGTTTTCTGAACAAGTTCCATAAAAAAGTATCACTTTTGGTTCAATATAAGCAAAGATATGCCCAATTTCCTGAAATAAAGAGTGCCTTTCTCCAAAATTTCTTAATTTAATTACCTTTCACATGATGGGCACTGCCTACTAAGATATTTTTTATGATGATAATATTTTATTGAAACATAAAAATTATAACAAGTTTTGACGAAATTCATGAAAATTATTCTATAGCATTCATTACAAAACTCAGTACGTTCCGAGAAAACTGCGTTTCAATGTTTGACCTTGAATAAACAAAAAATAGTGCACGCAATGTAAACAATAACAAATATGTAGTGTTTGGTTGACTATTCTGTGCACTTCCTCAAAGTTTGGCTAAGTTTGGTTGTCGGAGTCCCGAGTTATAATAACAAATGATTACTGTAGTTGGACTTGTACTTGTGTCAAACGCGTTCTGACCTGAAATCCCTTTGGCCAATTGTCGCACTTACATATGGCTGTGTCAAGATAGCACGACAAGATTAAAACTTCTTTCAAAACTCAATTTGGCCTAAAATGCACGTACGACAAGTTAGCACGACGGCGACGAAGTTCTGATTTTTCACACTTATTCTTTTATACACTTTGGCACAAATTGAAAACAATTGATTTAACTAGTTGTAATTGACAAAACTTTAATTTAAATTTTTAGCAATTAATTTTGTTTTGCTCTCTGATTTTCGGTGGAAATTGCAAACATAATATCATATGAAATTAATATTGGCATAAAAGAATAGATTCCGAAACCAAACAATCTAATAGAACTATCAACCACCAACCGAATAAACAAGTGCTGAACATACACCAAACTCTGAGAATACGTACAAAGCAACCCCCATCCCAATCAAAACAACCCCCGCGGATATTTCCATTACCTCTACGACCCCAAAAGTGGACACATTTATGGGAAATACAACATTTTTTGTAAACGATGAGTTTAGTTAGCACCGCAGCGTCAACTGTGTCCATTGCGTCACTTGGCCTAGTGCGATGACCGACCAACGCTAGGCTAAAAAGATGAACCTGGGTGCGATCCCTCGTCGGGCCAAAAGCTCATCAAGTGCGTGTTTTTTCTTTCAATAATGGACATCTCAAAGAAGAAGAAAAAACTCGCTGCCTCTAATGATCATCTCAAACATGTTTTATTTATACCGACAAACGACGTGACAAATGGTTCTACACCGAATCGACGCCAAAGCCGGCCTCCTCGTCCGTCTCAATGCCAATGTCCTCGAGCAGGAGCCGCTTGGTCTTCGGGTAGCCCTCCATGATGTGGCCAATCAGCTCGGTGCAGATCCGTTTGCGCTTGCGGTACGCCGTCAGGTATCGGTTGTACCGGGCCTCCAGTTCGGCCGGGTCCAAATTCGAATCCGCCACATCATCCTCGTCGTCCTCACGATCCTTCCGAGCTGCCTCCAGCTGTTCCTGACAGCCTCGAATGCTCGCTCGTAGTTGCTCAATCTCCCGGCGAGCCTGCTCCTCGGTCATCTGGGAGGCCAGTGTTGCCAGTTCGGCTTCGAGGGCGCGAATCGCCTGTTGCTTCTGGCCAAACTCCTCCTTCAAGCGGCCACAGTCGGCGTCCAGCTTGCGGATGACTTCATCGGACTAAAAGGAGAAGAGAGAGGAAAACGCGTGTTGTAAACACTAATTAGAATGGTGGTAATTGATGCTAGCGAGTTAGCTGTAGTGAGTGAACTAGTAGCAGCAAGTAGCAGCGTGTTGCCGTGGGATTTGTGGGATGTTTTATCAGGCGTGAGCAGTGCAGCTACGAGTGCCAAGTATATCTGCGAGAGCTTCAACGGTGGATAATTTATTGGAAGTGAGGGCCTGGGAGGTGGGTTTTCAATTAAATTGGCTGAGCAATAGTTACTGAGTAATGTCGCATGACTTACGGGCAAGTGGTGTCTGTCTGAACCTTTTTGCGTGAGGATTTGGTGCTGGTATAATGACTAATGGAAACTGACAGTGCGATGGAATAAGATAAATTTTACAAGATGTATTGCGCAATTCCCACTAACTTGGACTTCGCACTAAATTATTGCTATCGATCGCACTATTGCGACTTGTCAAATTGGCTTGGTAAATTTAAATTTTCTCAAAAAATGATCAAAGCGAGCCGATGTTGCTCACCTTTCAATCGCAATTTTAAAGTGCGAATGTCCAGTTTGGTGGAAACTGCGACTGGAAATGTAAATAAACAACTGCTGGTTGCCTAGTTTTTGGAAATTTTGTTGTCAAAAGTGCGAGAGAAAAGTGCGGGCCAAATCCAAGTTACAGTGCAAGGATCAATAAGTTGTAACCGAAAAATTGCGACTCCCTTGTGGACCACCGATCAGTGAGGTACTCCTGGATATTAGCTCCTGAAAAGTGCTTTAAAAGTGCAAAAAATGCCTCACGGCAAGAAAAAGAGGCGGTCCTCACCAGCAGGATCGGCAGATTTGAAGAAGCTAAAGAATGCCGAAGCGCTACCTGCAAAGCCAGGCAGTTTGAGCAAGGACGCTCAAAATTCGTCTGGAAACCAGTTCGCTACCCTTCCTGTGGACGTGAGCGAGAAGGAAGAATTTGAACGACGGGAAAAGTTGCCACCCATTTTTGTGAAAACATCGTCATCGGATTCGGTGCGAAAGTGGCTGACCGGGTTTATCAAATCTGGTGTTTTACGAGCTTCCATTCGCTTGTGTGCTGATGGACTCAAAATTCTGCTACCTACCAGAAAGGATTACAACTACGTTCGGGATTTCCTGAACAACACCAAGATTGAATACTACAGCCATGACGATCCAGGTAAACGCCCCATGAAACAGGTCCTCCGAGGCTTGTACGACATGGATGTGAGTGTGCTGAAAGAAGAGCTCAAAACTCTTAAGTTGAACGTGATCGAAGTCTTCAAGATGACGAGACACAACAAGGACATCAAGTATCGTGATCAACTGTACCTGGTTCATCTCGAGAAAGGATCGACAACGCCTTCTGAGCTGAAAGCAGTTCGGGCAATTTTCAACATCATCGTGACTTGGGAACGTTATCGTCCAGTGCACCGTGACGTGACGCAATGTTCGAACTGCTTGCAGTTTGGGCATGGTGGAAGGAACTGTTTCATCAAGAGTCGTTGTGCAACCTGCGGAGGTGAGCACAAAACTCAAGCTTGCGAAACAATCAACGAGAACATCGAAGCGAAATGCTTCAATTGCGGCGGCGACCATTCGACCAAGAATCGAAGCTGCCCAAAACGTGCTGAGTTTGTAAAAATTCGGCAGCAAGCGACGACGAGGCACCAACCAAATCGTCGCAAAACACCACCAGCATACACGGACGTGGATTTTCCTGCTTTGGCGTCGCCAGGAGCGGGATCTGTTCGAGTGGTTCCAAATCTGCAGCCATTGCCGTTGAATCAGCGGCAAAGAGTTGCAGAGAATACAACACCTCCAGGCTTCAGTCAGCAACCGAGGGAAAACCAACCAGCATCAACGGATGAAGGCAGTAGTAACCTGTTTTCACCACAAGAACTTCTGAACATTTTCATCGAGATGACAACAACACTGCGTGGTTGCAAAACTCGTGCGGAACAAGTAAGAACGCTTGGAGCATTCATCTTAAAATACAGTTCGTAGTTTACTCGTTCTAATGATTTTGAATATTTCAATGAATTTATTTTTTTTAGTTTTAAGTTAGGATTAGTTGTTAAAGTATTTTTTTTCTTTTTTGCCCAAATGTATTCGATTCAATGCAATAATGTAAAACAATTTGAAGTAAATAAAATAAATGTGATCAGTTAATAATAAAACAAAAAATACAACAAAGATGAAGAGCATTAGGCCATACCACTTAGCATGTAAAAGAAATGTAATTATTATAAGAAAGTTCAATAAAGACATATTTAATTTCAAAAAAAAAAAAATTTCAAAAACCGAAAAATTGCTTTTTTTGTGAACTCTTATATCTAAATGCTCCAAGCGATTTGATTTTCGAAGACTGGGTTATCGCACGATGTATTTTTTGAGAACATTAAGTAAAACAAATCGACAAATCTGATATTTAGCGCCATGCAAGAAGGGCTCTATTCCGACAATTTGCGAAATAGACCGAAATATTTTTTGGGGACTCGATAGCTACTTTTTATGTTTTTTTTTCATATTTCTTAAGAAAAGTCGCTTAAAATCGATAGATTCATGTTGACATTTATGAAATTTAATACGAACTCTGAATTACATATTTGTTCAATATTTGACAGAATAGAAAGTTCCCAAGCCAAAATTAACACCAAAACCAAAGTTGGAAGAACCAAGACGACTGTATATAAATCTTTTTTTGTACAATTTGTCATGAACACGGAAAGGGGATCGATCGCCAAACCAGCGACCGAATTTTGCTGGGTTGGTTTTGCTGATATCAGCGAAATTTTTCTCTAAACCAGCGAAATTTTTCGCTGAAAAAGGTGGCTGCGCGAAATCAAATCCAGCAACTTGGTTTCGCTGGTTTGTTATTTCCGAAACGGTTTCTTTTCCAGCGAAAGTTTTCGCTGGTTTGATACACATCCTTCCGACAGCCGTCATAAATGTTTGTTATTGTTCACGTTCGGAAGCGATTTGTGGCAATCGAATTGCTTTAGGGGTTTTTTCAAAACAAAAAAGCATGAAAAAGTTCTGCATCAAGTGTTCAGCATTAAAATACATACTCAACAGGTGAGGTTCTTTTCAATGAAAAGAAGCACGTTTCCATAAAGTTCTCGCAGCAGAAAAATACGGTGCAGTGAAGCTGGAGATGTATTTGTACTGCTGCATAGATGAGTGCACAAATTGTCGCAGGTGGCAGCAAGAATCGTAGGCGAGGAACTTGACCATGGCCGCGGAACAGTTTGTGCTGTGGCAAGTAAGTACAACCTGGTTTATTTTGGCATAGGCTTCTGCCGCCAAAACAAAAAACAAACGTCGGTGATAAAAAACGCTGATCCAGTGCAAAAAACACTGGTCCAGTGGAAACATTCGCTGAACCAGCGGATTTTTTGCCGGAACCAGTAGAATAATCTCCTGGTTGATTTTGGTACGAGCTGCTGCCGCCGGAAAAAACCCGGACGTCAGCGATAGAAAACGCTGATCCAGCGTAAAAGAACACTGGTCCAGTGAAGAAATCCGCTGGACCAGCGAATTGTTTCCCAAAACCAGTACAATAATCTCCTGGTTGATTTTGGTGCCCTGCCGCTTTTCCAAACCAGCGAGAAAATTTTCTGATTCTAGCAAAACTGATCCCCCAAACAGCGACATTTTTCACCAAACCAGTGTTTTTTTTCACTGGTTTGGTAGAATTTCATCGGTTTCCAAACCAGCGAAAAAAATTAGCGATTCTAGGTAATTTTTGTGCAGGCTGAGAAATTAGCGACATTTTTCGCTAGTTTTAGCGAACTTTATCGCGATTTGGCGATGGATCCCCTTTCCGTGTAGCATATTGCCCTACAAATTACACCGACCGACAAAATTTCTGCGCAGGCTCAACTCGGAGCAAGCACTTTGGGGTCCCCAGAAACACGTGTAATTTGATTTTTTTTAAATATTTAAACAGCGCCGAATGGGTTTCCTCCAAAGTTCGTTGTTGCATACAAGCAAAAATTGCATGCAATATGTGGGAGTAGCGAAAAGCAAACAAATTATGGAGAAAAACCATTCGGACCTGTCTGAATATTTTTGAAAAATTCTAATTACACGTGTTTCTCGGGACCCAAAAGTTTTCAGTAAAATAGTATCAGTTTTGATTCAATATTGGCAGAAATATGCCCAATTTCGTGCAATTTGTGACTTTCTTCAAAATTTCTGGATTTAATTCCCTATCACATGTTGAACACCGCCTACTTAGCTTTTTATCGTGTTTATCAAAATTTTCACCCAATTATCTCGGCATTGGATCCGTCTTTAGGTTCCATAACCTAAAAAATAATTTTGGCTAAAGCCCGGAAGATTGTAATAAGAGTGGCATTTGGACGAAAAGTCGTCATGTCATAGGAAAACAAACATTAACCCTCTAACGCTTAGGTTACTTCAGAGCACCACTTATTTTTGTCTTCAATATCAAATTTCTCAACCTGCATTAGTTTATATAGAATATAACTTATAAACATAAAAATTTCATCAAATTTGGTTGATCCAGTTGTGTGTAATGTAGAAAAACGTAAAAAATCTCGATTTTCCTCTGAACGGGAGAGGGAAAAGGACTGGGTCCTAATTCCGTCACTTACTTCCCATTAAGTAATTTAATTAATTTATGAGTTGAAAATGCATTTTAATTTGGACCTATCGAATGAGCAAAAAAGATTGAAGATCTGATAACCTTATCAAAAGTTATGAGTACTTAAGTGTTGTTTCTACATTTTTCATCAGGTATTTCTTTAAAAATGATGTCCGAAATCCGTCATTGAACCCATCGATAGAATATCGGGAGACTTTTCCGTTTTCATTAAATATTTTTTTAATTTTAAGTTTGTCTGAGTGAAATTGGTTTTCATATGGGAACTCTATCAAGAGCTGTCTTAGTAGAAGTTCTCTTCAAATTTATAAACATAAAAAAATGAAAGATTTTTTTTTAAAACGAGAAATTTTTGAAATTAAATATGTCTTTATTGAACTTTCTTATAATAATTACATTTCTTTTACATGCTAAGTGGTATGGCCTAATGCTCTTCATCTTTGTTGTATTTTTCGTTTTATTATTAACTGATCACATTTATTTTATTTACTTCAAATTGTTTTACATTATTGCATTGAATCGAATACATTTGGGTAAAAAAGAAAAAAAATCACTTTAACAACTAATCCTAACTTAAAACTAAAAAAAATAAATTCATTGAAATATTCAAAATCATTAGAACGAGTAAACTACGAACTGTATTTTAAGATGAATGCTCCAAGCGTTCTTACTTGTTCCTGGCGAGTTTTGCAACCACGCAGTGTTGTTGTCATCTCGATGAAAATGTTCAGAAGTTCTTGTGGTGAAAACAGGTCACTACTGCCTTCACCCGTTGATGTTGGTTGGTTTTCCCTCGGTTGCTGACTGAAGCCTGGAGGTGTTGTATTCTCTGCAACTCTTTGCCGCTGATTCAACGGCAATGGCTGCAGATTTGGAACCACTCGAACAGATCCTGCTCCTGGTGACGCCAGAGCAGGAAAATCCACGTCCGTGTACGCTGGTGGTGTTTTGCGACGATTTGGTTGGTGCCTCGTCGTCGCTTGCTGCCGAATTTTTACAAACTCAGCACGTTTTGGGCAGCTCCGATTCTTGGTCGAATGGTCGCCGCCGCAATTGAAGCATTTAGCTTCGATGTTCTCGTTGATTGTTTCGCATGCTTGAGTTTTGTGCTCACCTCCGCAGGTTGCACAACGACTCTTGATAAAACAGTTCCTTCCACCATGTCCAAACTGCAAGCAGTTCGAACATTGCGTCACGTCACGGTGCACTGGACGATAACGTTCCCAAGTCACGATGATGTTGAAAATTGCCCGAACTGCTTTCAGCTCAGACGGCGTTGTCGATCCTTTCTCGAGATGAACCAGGTACAGTTGATCACGATACTTGATGTCCTTGTTGTGTCTCGTCATCTTGAAGACTTCGATCACGTTCAACTTAAGAGTTTTGAGCTCTTCTTTCAGCACACTCACATCCATGTCGTACAGGCCTCGGAGGACCTGTTTCATGGGGCGTTTACCTGGATCGTCGTGGCTGTAGTATTCAATCTTGGTGTTGTTCAGGAAATCCCGAACGTAGTTGTAATCCTTTCTGGTAGGTAGCAGAATTTTGAGTCCATCAGCACACAAGCGAATGGAAGCTCGTAAAGCACCAGATTTGATAAACCCGGTCAGCCACTTTCGCACCGAATCCGATGACGATGTTTTCACAAAATGGGTGGCAACTTTTCCCGTCGTTCAAATTCTTCCTTCTCGCTCACGTCCACAGGAAGGGTAGCGAACTGGTTTCCAGACGAATTTTGAGCGTCCTTGCTCAAACTGCCTGGCTTTGCAGGTAGCGCTTCGGCATTCTTTAGCTTCTTCAAATCTGCCGATCCTGCTGGTGAGGACCGCCTCTTTTTCTTGCCGTGAGGCATTTTTGCACTTTTAAAGCACTTTTCAGGAGCTAATATCCAGGAGTACCTCACTGATCGGTGGTCCACAAGGGAGTGAATTTTTAAAACGAGATATTTGATGGTGTAAAAATACTTTGGTCGATTTAATACTTTCGATTATTTTTATCTGTGTGAAATTTTCATTGTCAATTTTCAATTATACCCTGTTTGCTAAGTATTAAGAAATATGTTTTACACTTTTTGGGTTATAGCTAAAAAGTTATTTGTTTTTGATCCTCTAGGAAATATTGCGCATCTTTTTTTTTTGTGTGAAAGAGTATCCTTACCTATATTTATAACTTTACCCAAGACACCAAATTGGTCAGAAATTAGTAATCAATGAGACACTTTTGGTTTATATCTCGCAATGATTTTCATATAAGTTTGATTAGCATTTTATTGCAATAAAGTTCAACTCTTTGAACATAAATTAACAAAAGATATTTTAAGAAATGCATAAAAATCATAAAAACAAAAAAACAAATTTTTCGCTCTACAGCATTACCTTGGCGTTGATCAAATCCAATTAAAAGACTTTGTATTCCAACACATGGCCTATGAAATGACGAAAGAGGTTTGTAAAACTATTTAATCTTGTGTTTATGACAGCCTTTGGAGGAATTTTTGTTTTTTCGATAATTTGGTCAATTTTTAGTTCCTCGGTTCCTACTGTTCATCTGTGGTCCACGGAGCAATTATTGGAGGTCTTTGTCAACAACGGAGTAGCAACTACGGGTAAACACCAATATTTATTTATATTTAGTTTGGTCCATGTTTAGTTCCTTTTGATAACATAAGAAAAAAGAAAATTTTCAAGATACCTTTGCTGTACAAAATTGCTAGTTGAAAGTTGATTTTTTTCAATTTTTATCAAGATAAAGTAGCAATAACGCCAAATAGGCGTGACTGTTTTATTTTATCGTATGTTTCTTTTTGATGTTCTGAAAAAAAAACGAAAAACAAAAACAAAAACAAAAACAAGTGCACGCAATGTAAACAATAACAAACACGTTTTATTTGGCAGCAGTTTTAATAAAACTTCTGTTCAACTGAGAACAATTTCTGAACTAGAGAGATTGCTTGCTAACTTTATATTCATCGTCTGCAATAGACAAAACTTGTTCAAGTTACGGCATTTTCCTTAAGAATGCTTCCAAAAACTCGAGTCGTGGAGTCAATATGGCGCTGCCTTCCCGTTTCACCTTAAGTCGATTTTACAAACAAAATACAAAAAAGCACGATCACGACGATAAGTGCTGTTGGGGATTCATTTGGGGATATAACGTTTTTCTTTTTGTTTCCACGAACATTTTTGAAAGGATGTTGTTCTATAAATGATTTCAATGTCACCAAGATTACATCATCCACGTGACTCCGCGATCTTTCCCGAACCTGCTCAACAAAAATCATCCCTCTCGTCGCACCCCAAAACAACTGCCCTGCGAAAACAAGGCCATTTTATAATTTATGCCAGACATGCGTGTACTACGTACACAATGATGGTATGTTTCAGATAATTACATACAACCGACGCTCCTTACAATCAGTTGTTATGATCCGCCAAGAACGGCCCCAAAAAAAAACCTCCCTCCGTCGATGTACTGCGCAATTTCACATCAGTTTTGGGCAAAATATGCGCGAAATCGAATTAAACAAAACAAAACAACAACCCGGTGCTCGAGTACGACTTCATTTATACGGTTCCAATTAAAGTTATGGGCTCTTATTGTGGTACAGAAAAACTGATTTATTAATCGAAACTCTTCGTTGCTTGAGCCTCAAGGGAGGACGCGCCACTTTTGGGTGGACAACCTTATCTTAAATTATGCCATTTCAAAAAGTGTTATTACTCACCGTAGGTCCTGCGGGGTCCTCCTTCTTTTGCTGCGCGATACAGTAAATCTTCTGTTTACCGTAAACTTTTTCGATAACCTTGCCACGGCCCACCAAACTGTCCAGTGCCCTGGAAGGAAATGAGGTTTGGGTTAACCCTATGAGAACTGAATTAAACTCAATAAGAATTACAATTCTGCTTAAATCTTTTAAAATTAAATTATGCAATCAAAAAATCTTATTCTTCTCAATTTGAGAAAAATGGTTAACCTTTTTTTAAATATCAAACAGTAAGTGTTCAAACAATAGGACCCTAAACGGTTGCCCCAAATTTGGTCGGCCAAAGAACCGGAATACTCACTTCGCGACGGACGATTTGCCCAGATCCTTGACCTTCTCGCAAATGTCGGCCAGCGAAAAGGGACGCTGCTGGTCGTCTAGAAACTTCAAGACTGCCGCCTTCGTCGAAGGGGGTTCACTGCTGGCAGCCGAGGACATTCTCACCGGGTTGATCTTAAATCTGGGTAGGATAAGCTGAAAGAATCTGAAAATAATAAAAATAGTTTATAAATTAATCTGCTGCCTTACTGGACCGGATTTCACGTGCAGGCACACTACTTTATTGAGGCGAAAAGTGGAACCTCGCGTGCGTAGTGTGCAAAGCATGATTAATCGAAAGTGGAATAAAATCAATTTCAACCCGGCAGGGAGTCGAACGGCATGCTCGCAATTGGCACACGGCAATCGATTTGTCTCGAAATGATTGACCGAGGCGTATCATGTTTTGAGCCGTGTGCAGGAGACGTTCATTATTCGTCGAATGCTGGTCTTTGGTTGATCAAAATTTTAATGTTTTCTATGCTTGATTCTAAGTATAACTCAATCAATCTTCGAGTTTATTTTTCACAAAACAAATTGTTAGATGTTTCTGGTTGAAATTTGCAGGAATTATTTCTAGCGAAATGTCTACTTTGTTTGAACACTCCAATCGTCTTAACCACGATTTTGACAATCAACTCGTCGCCGTCGTGCTAACTTGTCGTACGTGCATTTTGGGCCAAATTGAGTTAAGAACGCCATTTTGTGCAGCTCACAATGCCTCACCTTTTGACCTTCACAGATCCTCGAAATTCGATTTCAATCCTGAGATATTCAATAATACCCAAAAAAGCTCCGAAAATTTTTGTCACTTTTCATATGAAAGAAGTTTCAATCTTGTCGTGCTATCTTGTCACTCTCTGAAAATTGATGTAAGTGCGACAATTGGCCAAAAGGATTTAAGGTCAGGATGCGTTTGACGCACGTACAAGCAGCCATGCCAGATATACAGATAAATCTGTATTATACAGATTTTTTGATCCCAAAAATCACAAAAATCTGTATATACAGATTTTTTAAAAATGATTTAATGTGAAAATTTCAATAATATAGTAATTGAATTATGCTTTAATATGATTAAAAAGCTTAAATCTGTTGTGAAAAGTCTAAAAAAATCTTCTATGACTTCGAATTTGACATGATACAGATAAAATACAGATTTATTTTTAAGAAAATACAGATTTCCCATAAAATAATCTGGCAACGTTGCGTACAAGTTAGACTACCGTAAACATTTGTAATTATAACTTGGGACTCCAGCAACCAAATACAACCAAACTTCGGGACAATGAACAGAATGGTCAACCAAACAAAACGTGTTTTTCATTGTTCACATTGCGTGCTCTCGTTTTTGTTTATTCAAAGTCAAACATTAAAACGCGTTTTTCTCGGAACGTCGAAATGGCGGGTGCGACATGATAGTACGACAGCGTCGAACTTTCGTTCGTTTCAAACACAAACGAATGAATGCTACGCAAAGTCACTCACACAGTCATTGACTTTCCTCTAGAAATACATTCGCTCACATAACGGTCGTTTGACATTCTACCGAGATTCTGATCATCTCTCCCATGATCGCATTCAAATTACTTCTGTCACCACGCAGCAAACACATGGAAGAGAGAGACAAAAACGAGAGAAAGAGCACGTTGTTTCGTTCGGGAGGCTGGTTGAGTGGTGCTCATTTTTCGTTCGTTTCGTCTTATTGGTACATTCATGATGATATCACTTAAATTTTTTAAGAATATGCTTTGGGAGACTCTAAATTAATATATTTGACCAATATTTTACATCCAATAAAAAGTTTACGAACCAGATTTACCCGATTTCTAGCTTTCTTTGAAATTACTTCAAAATGTAAGCTGTACACCCCAATACAACCGAAAATAAATCTGTTCTTTGTACAATTTGTCATGAAAATACTACAACTCACTGTCCGGATACAAATTTGAGCATTAAGCAATGCAAAACATAGATTATTTCATTATTGAGCTGTTTATTACCCAATAGGCTCCCAATAAATTTTTTGCAATCCTCTGCCAAATTACACCATTACATTTTTTCTGAACAAATTCCAAAAAAAGTATCAGTTATGGTTTAATGTAAGCGGAGATATGTCCAATTTCCTAAATATAGTTTCTCCAAAATTTCTGAATATACATAATTTCCTTTCACATAATGAACACTGCCTACTCCGATAATTTTTATGATAATAATATTAGGCCGTTGCTAATATTTTTCAAAGTTTTTGTCGAAACCCCCCCCCCCCCTTCCTTCAAAATTGGTCCGAAAAGTCAGGGGGCAAAATTTTTTTTTATTCAAACATCTTCAAAATTTTTATGAAAATAGAAGTCAAATCAACTTAAAACAATCTAAAACACATTTTTCTGCATTTATAATCATATTTAGCATGTTTGGGTTGGATTAAAAGTATTTCGAATTTTTATAAAATTCCAATGAACAGCACCGCAAAAACTTTTTTTTTGCAAAAAAATAAATTTTCGTCAATACTTAGGTATTTTGGAAACTAATGATTGCAAAACAACTGGGCAGGTGTAAAATGCATTTTTAAGCACTTTGTTCATTCAAATGTTGAAACCATGGCTCGTAAATTCAATGTTTTAACTACTTTTGAGCTATAACACAAAATGATCAAAAATGTTTCAAATATTTTAAAACAATAAAAAATACTCGAATGTCTATTAAAAAAAGTGTTTTATCGATTATGGAAAAGGGCAACGGTTTCACAATCAATCAATATTAAAAAATATTTCAAAAATTAAAATCAATCTTAATTTTGTGCTGGCAAAGATTGAAATTGAAATAACTAGCCAAAATTTCAACATTTCGAAGAAAAAATATTGGAAAATGCATGACTCACCCGTATAATTGATTCGCAATCATTATTATTTTTTTTAAAGTAGTATTTGACAAACAAATTTGCAATTTTTTGCGGTACTGCAAATCGCAAATACTCAACAATTTTAATATTTTTTTTAAGAAACCCGAACAATTTTAAACTGATTTTAAGCGCAGTGGAATGCACATAAAATTGATATCAGCTGATTACATTTAAATTTCCATTGAAATTGATTTCTTTTTGCCTTCCTCACTTCACTGAGGCAAGGCTATAAAATCACTCGAAAAATGAACTTCTTAAATACGACTCCTAGATATACCTATCGACTCAGAATCAAATTCTAAACAAATGTCTGTGGGGATGTGTGTAGACATGATTTTTTTTCCACACGATTATCTCAGAACTGGCTGAACCGATTTTGGATCCGCCTTATTCTGTTCGTTTTGGGGTCCGCTAAGACCCTATTAAATTTTATTCTGTTTAATGAAGTACTTTTAAAGTTATCCAAGAAAAAGTTTTTTTGTAGCTACAAAAAAGGGTGATTTTTGCATAACCCCAAAGGCCGGGTCTTTTTGCTTACGCGCGAGAGCCGCGCAGCATGCGTAGGGATTTTGTTCCGACCACGCGGGGCATTGGCAGCCACACCCCCTTGCATGCGTATCGCCCGGTTGCCACATTGCTTAACCCTCTACAACCTAACCCCGCCTTTAGACGGGCTTCGATCTAAAAAATCGCCAAAAATCAATTTTCCAACCGATTTTTGATCTTTAAAAAGCATTGGAAAGAAGAACTCTTAAAATTTTAGAAAATTTCAGGGTTGGAAGTTTAACTTGTTTTATGTGACTTTGCCAATGTTTTTAAAAATGTAATTTTTTTAGGGGCCAACTTTGGCTGTGTTTTTTACTAACATTTCCTATATTTTCAGTAAAAAGAAGTATGCAGTAATTTTTGTAGTGTCCCAGACTATGTCTCTACGCATTTTTTTGCAATTTAAATGATGATGGTGCCATTCCATAGCAGAAAATGTTAAAAACAAGCAAAAAATTGAAAAAGTGACTGCAAAAACTCGAAAAAATTAGATAGGCAAGATGTAATTATATTAGGTGGTAGAATAGGCCAAATACTACCAAAAACAAACATAAACTAAACAGGATAAATGCAAATTGAAATACTAAAAATAAAACAAGAAAAACATAAAACAAGAGAAGTAAAGTTTTTCTTAGAACAAAAGTTGCTCAAAATGACCTCCTGAACACGGGAAAAATAAATATCTTCGAAAAAAAAATTTGGGCAGTAGAGGGTTAACCCTCTACAACCTAACCCCGCCTTTAGACGGGCTTCGATCTGAAAAATCGCCAAAAATCCATTTATCAACCAATTTTAAATCTTTAAAATGCATTGGAAAGAAGAACTCTTGAAATTTTAGAAAATTTTAGGGTTGGAAGTTTTACTTGTTTTATGTGACTTTGCCAATGTATTTGAAAATGTCATTTTTTTAGGGGTCAACTTTGGCTGTGTTTTTAACTAACATTTCCTATATTTTAAGTAAAAATAAGTATGCAGTATTTTTTGTAGTGTCCCAGACTATGCCTCTACGCATTTGTTTACAATTTAGCCAAATACTACCAAAAACAAACATAAACTAAACAAGATAAATGAAAATTAAAATACTAAAAATAAAACAAGAAAAACATAAAACAAGACTGGCAAAGTTTTTCGTAGAACAAAAGTTGCTCAAAATGACCTCCTAAACACGGTAAAAATAAAAATTTTCGAAAAAAAAATTTAAGCAGTAGAGGGTTAAGCAGTGTCTGCGTCTCTTCTGGAAAAAATCTGTACATAACAGAATTTTTCCACATATTAATTATGTTTAGCAACATTAAACATAATTAATATGTTGCTGCATCATTTTGTCTCGCCAAAGATTTACACGAACTTTTTACTGAAATATATAACTCATGAGACTTTTCTCCTTTAAAAATGAAAAAAAATTAAAATTGCTGTTCAAGTAAAATCAGTAATTATAAAAAAATAAATGAAAAAAAAAATTAAAAAAACTCTTAAATTAATTTGTTAATACAACCTAAAATACAACATGAATGCGAGGAAGGCACCAACCACCTTAAGGTGGATTAAGTAATGTTTTTAAATATAATTTTGATGCTCAATTTTTTGAGCAGATTTTGAAGGGTGACAAAAACCTGAAAAATATTTGCAAACAGTTTTTATGTCAATAGAGATAAATTATAAAAACAAAAACTAAAAAAAAATAGTTGAAAAAACAGTTCAATCGTTCGATAAGTATTGAAATTTGCCAATTGTGCTACATTTGATACCAAGGGTTAGCTCTCAATCACTCACCGGCTCACTCCAGAGGTCATTCAAAATGGATTTTCATAGGCCAGTACTGTCAACAGGGACCACAGGAGGTTTCATAATAGGGACTCTCCTCCGTCAACAATTGAAAACGGAATGAAATTGATCACGCTCAATTGCGGATTATGAGTGGACCCCTTGGAGTGATCATCGCAAAGGTTAATGCTGCCATTGTTGACAGTAATCGATCATTTGGGAGGGAAGTATGACAAATTGAAAAAAAGATGGAATTGTTGAAGATTTCCAATATAACTTATAATCGATCGAAATAAATCAAACATTATCAAGGTTTCGGCAGATCGTGTTCAAAATTGCTATAATTGACCTTTAACGGATGATCAAATCAGAATAAATCAATTCTATAATAGTCTCTAATTGGCAACCTATTAAGATCCCCATCGCGGCATCGTGTGTGGCCCAATATATCCCCCATCCCGAGAGCAACATTTTCTTAAAATATCCAAAAATAAATCAAATACCCGGCGGCAGCAGCACCAACTCTCAGCAATTCAAGCTCAATGATTTCACAGTAGGGGAGTCGTCCGCCAAGATCTTATCGCGCGACTAATTAAGATCTGCGCCGATATCGAAGATGATGATTCAGCTAGAAATCGACTGGAACCAAACATGTTTGCATGCGGAAAGATTTCTCGAGTCCAGGAAGTGGCGTCGAACCAGAAATCACAACACAACTTGAGCAAAACCTTCAGACAGCCAAGGTAGGGCAAACAACAAAGCTCATCGCGAGTTGAGGATCTTCCCACCCTGTTTTCGGTTGAGCTCGCTGAGCACAGAGGGCGTGTGCGCTAAGACAACATGAATCAATAGCAGCCACGTCAACGATGCTTGATCGGCGTGTAAACATCGGGTGAATCTATCAGCAGCAGCGGATTGATCTTGTGATCAATCTTCAATCATCGTGTATTCGTACGAACTTAACAACACTTGACTAGAGAGTCCTGTAACTTTACGCTGAGCAGTTCTCTAGAAAAACATCCATTCAAAAAGGGTATTAGGAATTGCAAATAACTGTTGTATGGAACTCGTTGCAAAACTTGATTTTTTCAGCACTCGTAGTATTTATCCAACTCGGTAAATCTCGTTGGATAAATGTACGACTCGTGCTGAAAAAACTTCTTCTCGGTTAAAGTTGGAAGTTAAATCATATTTTGCTTAATCCCCTTCAAATTGAATTCTTTCCAATATCAAAAAACTGTTTTTTTTTTTCAAGATTTATAAAGATGCTTTCAACCATGAGCTTTTATAATAAGGTCTCACACTACCAAAAAAAAAACACCCCGCTTCCCAGGCAATATTTTAATCAAAATGTTGGCCGCACCCGGAGGGCAAAAATAAACATCTTTTCGCCGCTCGTCCAATCCACACGGCAGCGCAGTATCTCATCATCGTGTTTTAAGGGTACACATGCCATGCCGCGTAGATTATTGCCTTCCGAAGGTCAACAAGCTTGCTCTCCCCATCGAACATCATATGTTTACTATCTACACCTATCTTCTACTAAGCGATGATGGTGATGGGGCAACTTTATGAGCTTTTTTCTAGAGATTTTTTCATCTTCTTCTTTTCGGTTTTTGGGGAGTGCTGAAGAGGCCACGGTCACCACCTGATTGGAGCGGGTTGCGCGCTTGTGTGTAGAGTGGATGTTTAACCATTTTTGAATTGTACTCGCTAATTGAGTAGGTAATTATTGATTTCTTGTTCTTTTTTTCTTTTTGGATAAGAATAGTAAACTCCTTACAACTCCTTCATACTGAGCAGAATCATGACCCATCAGAAATTTGGCTTGTGCAAATTTAGCTTTTTACAAACATATTTTTTTGTAAAAAAAAACTCATTGAGGTAACATAACAGTTTCATCTAACGGAATTGAAATTCAGTGGATGTGGAGTCTCAAGTCCAACGAAAAAAAAACACAAAGTTTGATCTGTGGAAGTTTTTTTCATGTTAAAAAAAAACATAGCAAAAAATATACAACAAGCTGTGTTTGCTTATTTTGCAGCAGGAATTAATAAAATAATTTGTTGTTGCTTGACAACACATCCTAAATTTGTTTTATATTTTAAAAAAAATGACTAAATCATATGGAACATGCAAAACCACCAACCCAGAAGAAAATACACTGTTTTTTAAATATTATTATTTGCAGTTAGTTCAATAATTCAATGAGTTTGTTTTTATTTTGATATTAAATTTTATTCTTGATACTCAATATCAAGGAACAGATTTAATGATTAATGCATTAAAATATAGAATTGTTGTCAGAATACTTAATATAACACTAAATACTTTACTAATATTGCTTTTCTATTTTCAGGTAAGAAACACAACTTCAGAAATAAAATTTCACTTCTACTGCGGTTGATACCAGGTAACTGTTAGAATAAATGATAAAGTAACTAAACGAACGTTTTCCCTCTTCATTATTCAAAGTATTTAAATGCTGGAAAAAAAGTTTCTCTGTGAAGCTAAATAGAAATAAACGGCTCAAGATTAAAAATTTGTAAAAAGTAAAAATAAAAATAACTGCCCAACATCTAGATTTTTACCTATGTTGGATGCCTCTCCTAATCGCAGGAAAAAAACATCAAAAAGTGCAAGAAATGTTCGTGAGCATAAATGTTTGACATTTACTTGTTTGTTTTTATTCTCAATTTCAAAAGAACTAGTTCAATATGCAGATAAAAACTTTTATTTCATAAAAAATAACTAATGATTTTTTTTAAATTGAATTTGTCTGATCGACTTGGAGTCTTTGACAAAGTTGTAGTTTATGTTTAGGACTTTTCAGGAGAAAAAAATATAGGTACACGGAAAAATGAAATTGGCCAATCAATAAAAGTTTAATTTCAGATATTTTTTTATTTGTTTTAAAGAACTAAAAAGGCATCTATTGCGCTTGTATTAAGGATGCTGCAATATCTGACAACTGAGATATGAATTTTTGAATAAAATTGCGATATTGAAAAAAAATCCAAGGCACCTTTTGCGTTTGAGTTTAGGATGGTGCAAATTCTGGTACCAGAGATATGAATTAAAAAAATGTGATCTTTGGAAAACATCAAAAGTAGTATTTTTGTTTTCAAAAATCATTTTAGAAGCAAAATCAAATATGCAATCAAAAATGATTTCCCTTTTTTAAAGGTGCTCTGTCTTCCAGTTGCTGTCGTTTTAAGGTAATTTTTTTTAGACAAATGTTCACTTTTTTGCATTATGAAAATTTGTTTTTAATGAAAAGCATGTTTGCATAGTAAACATATTTTCGAAAAGCTGAGAAAAATTACAATTTTTTTTGCATTTTAAAGGCATTGTTGATCCACTGATTGCGGAAACATTTTTTAACTTGTTATATCTCACAAAATTATTGGTTCGAAAATGTATTTACAATTTGAAAATGAACCAAAACATTTGAAAATATCTAAAAAAATCTAGAAAACGAAGTCATTTTCAAGAAAAGACCAGAAAATTTCATAATAATTTCGTTTTTCCTTGATAATCAGAAAAATAAGGCTGATTTGAAGAAATGTAAAAAAATAATTCAACTTTTAAACAAGATTTCAACTTTAAGAAGCTGTATCTCAGCAACCAGCATCCCGATCAACAATGTAAAATAAGACAAAATTGTAGAAAATTTTATCATCTTTTCCCTTTTTATTTGCAGAAGAGCTTTTTTTCTAACATGATTTTTGAAAACAAAAATACTACTATTGATGTTTCCCAAAGATCACATTTTTTTAAATTCATAACTCTGGTACCAGACTTTGCACCATCCTAAACTCAAACGCAAAAGGTGCCTTCTTTAGTCCCATAAGTCATATAAAAATAATCGAAAATGAAAAAATACGAATTTTGTGAATTCAACTTTTAGTGATAAAATTAACGGAACCGGATTTTTTTAATATGCCATATTAAAAAAATATTTTTCCGTTTCTGTTGTTTTCTGAAATGTTCTAATCATAACCTAATACTTCGTCAAAGCGATCAGAAAATCCCTTCTGTAATTTCGAATATTATTGTTCATTTTCTATGACAAAATTGTATGGAGCATTTAATGGTGTCTGAAAATTACCTATCCAATTACCCGTATTGCTCACGGTTGCCAAATAAAAAGACTTTTTTTTCCAATAATAAAGCACATAATTCATGTACAAAATTGACCCATTCAACGTTCTTTCAAAATGATAATCATACTGTTATGAATTGAGTCACCAAAAAGCCACATTCGCATAATCGGTAATCACCCATGAAGCGCTAAAGACTATTCAAATTCTAAACCCATCGCTATAAAATACGATTTGTTGTTTGCATTAAATCAACCCCCGAAACAAAGCTCAAACTGCAATCAAATTATAGCCATTCTAGTCAAATCGTCACGAGATGCTTCTCCAAATTGAAAAAGGGTGACAAATAAGTGATTAAACCGCCCAATTTGTTTACCTAAATATCCACCAGCAAGCAACATTTAAAAGAGGAGGGCCCTGTAAAGTCACTCGTAAATAATACGCCATTCCACAGTGTTCGGAATGGCAAAATTAAGTGGAATAAATTGATAACTCCTTTATTTTACGTCCAAGCCAAATGGTGTCTTCGGAAGAGTTGTTGTACTTGATAAGGGCTATCTTTTGAAGTTATTGACTTACAGGGTGACGACCTTCCAGGTTGTCAACCAAAATCTAACTTTGTTGGATGACGTTGTAGGGCTTTGGTGTCTTCGGCAAAGTTGTAGAGGAGAAAATTTCATGAAAGTTTGTCGAAGGCGCCAAATTTGTAGCTCTTAATCTAAACGAGATAAACGCCATTTATGCAAAAATGGTCCAAAAAAGCACTTTTTTGGTGATAACTCAAAAAGTTAGCATTTTAGCGGCCTACTATGTTCTGAAGAGTTGTTTATGACATAAAATTACACATATTTGCAGAAGCCAGCAAAATGTTTTGACCCTTTATTGATGAGTTATAACCGTTTTTATATGATTTTGAACCTATTTTCAAGTTGCTATGTTTTCAAAATGGCGCATTTTGGCGCAAAACCGAACAATGCACCTGAAAGTACACACTTTCAACTACATTTCCTGAAAATATCTCCGTGTCTATCCGTGTCTATTTTTAGATATCTCGATTTGAATTTGACGGTTTTTAATCAATTTATTTATAAATGTTAATCGAAATCATATAGAATACGAGTTGAAAAACGGTGAAGTGAAGGGTAAATAGATCGATTTTAATGGAAAATACTCTGTCTATGAAAAAATACGACAACCTTTCTAAAGTGACCAAATATAAAAGGAAATACTTCATTTTAAATACGAACAATCATTAAAAATTTTAATTTACATTATTTTTGGGCTAAACATGTTTTATTCATAATTTTAGAATGTGTGTCATAATTTTAAGCATAAACAATGAATTTTTCATAAAAATCGATCAATTTACCTTTTAATTTACCGATTATTACCACGATTTCAATAAGATTCCACTTAAAAATATAAATAAATTGATTAAAAACCGTCAAATTCAAATCGAGATATCTAAAAATAGACACGGATAGACACGGAGATATTTTCAGGAAATGTTCAACTACATTGTGTACTTTCGTGCATTTTTCGGTTTTGCGCCAAAATGCGCCATTTTGAAAACATAGCAACTTGAAAATAGGCTCAAAATCACATAAAAACGGTTATAACTCATCAATAAAGGGTCAAAACATTTTGCTGGCTTCTGCAAATATGTGTAATTTTATGTCATAAACAACTCTTCAGAACATAGTAGGCCGCTAAAATGCTAACTTTTTGAGTTATCACCAAAAAAGTGCTTTTTTGGACCATTTTTGCATAAATGGCGTTTATCTCGTGTAGATTAAGAGCTACAAATTTGGCGCCTTCGACAAACTTTCATGAAATTTTCTCCTCTACAACTTTGCCGAAGACACCAAAGCCCTACAACGTCATCCAACAAAGTTAGATTTTGGTTGACACCCTGGAAGGTCGTCACCCTGTAAGTCAATAACTTCAAAAGATAGCCCTTATCAAGTACAACAACTCTTCCGAAGACACCATTTGGCTTGGACGTAAAATAAAGGAGTTATCAATTTATTCCACTTAATTTTGCCATTCCGAACACTGTGCATTAGGGTGCCCAGAATACGGGACTTTTTCTCAAAACCTCGCTCCACAAGCTGAATATAGTTCCTTGAGCTATTTTAGGACTCTGGGCCAAATATGAGCAAAATCGGTTAACATTTACCCATTGATACTCGGGGCTGAAGTTTGTATGGGAAAAATCGAAAAAACGTATGGAAAACCCAATTTTCTTACGGTTTGGTCTACACGGTGCGCTACTTACATACAAATATTCCCAAAAGTGAGATTCTCATTGGAAATTTAATACTCTACAACTTTGTAGAACATACCAAAGCTGTAAAACTTAATCCTGAAAAGTTATTAGCGATTTAAAAAAGTCATTTTTGTATGAAAAACAATTTTTCAACAACTTTAGGCTCGGGTATCAATGGGTTATTCTCAACCAATTTCGCTCAAAATTCGCACAGATGCTTAAAATAACCCAATAAACCGTTTTCCGCTTGTGGAGCAGGGGGTCATTTTTTCTGGGCACCCTACTGTGCATTCAGTGGAAGAACCAGTCTCTTCTTAGCTTTTTTCTCGAGATTCACCTCCCAGATGTATAATTCTCCACCGCCGCGAGAAGCAAAATAATCGGTAATTTATGTACCTCTGATATGCCCATTTATAGGCGGTTCATTTAAATAAATGTAGGGCGGCCAAAAACATCCGTTCCAAATAAAGGACCGGACGATTCTTTTTGGGATTTTTTTACTCTGATGTCACGCGAAACTTGTTGAATGAATCTTCGAAGAAAAAAAAGCGTTGACCGGATGGTTGGGCCAAAAGGGTTTCCTGAGAAGAATCAATCTCCCCTTTCAACGCCGCCGCAACGTGTCAGTTTGAATAATGGGCTACAAATCTACATAAATTACGTACAAATGTCCAGCCCTCCAATGTGCGAATGATCTCATTTGCTTACAGATTGATCAATGTTCCTGTTGGGTCCGTTCAGTGACTAAATTATGGTCGTGTTTTTCCTCCTAGGAAATTGAAAAAAAAGAATCTTTCAGGAAATGAGCAACTTCCTGGTCGAAAGTCCCCCAAAATTTTGCAAACAAACCTAACCTTAACCGCCAAAACTTGACCCAGACTCGCAAAACTGTGTTTATCTTGGCTTTATTTTTTTTAAACTCAGCGGGCTGTTACATAGACCTTGTCTAGCCTTTATGTGCATACAAAAGCGAGGCAAACTCAGACCTAGAAAGAAGAAAAAAAAACCTCGAAACGCCAGCTGATCACAAGGCAAACCGGCGTTTCGCGACGCCCAAATTGGTTGATTACACAATTTCGGAGTGTGCCCATGAATGCGCGAAAACCAAAACTGAAGAAGCGGCGTGGAAATATAGCGCTGCAAAAAGGGAGGGCGGGTGAACAGTGGGGAGATTTGAAAAATTAGTTTAAATTAAGCATATTTGAGTTTTCTATTTTCATCAATAAAATGTCATCAATAGGGTCGTAAAGCCCTATGTAAATTTTATATTCAACGATAAAAAACACGACTAAAAACCATTTCTGATCACTTTTTTTCATTTTTGTGCAACAAAAATTAGTTGATGACATTTTTTTTTCGATGGATCAGTATGGTCCCCTTGGAACGAGCTGTCAAGTAGGATCTTTTCTGTCAAGAAGGGCCGAGAAGTTAATTTTTCATTTGGTGCTGTCATGTTATGCATTTAAAAAATCTTTCTAACGAATCCAAAAGATTGATGATCTGACAACCCTATCAACAGTTATAAGCACCTAAGTGTTGTTTATACACTTTTTAGAGGCCGGTTCTCAAACGGTTTTGAAATTGTTTTCAAACTTTTCATTACTGCCTGCAGAGCAGAATAAAAATTTATCAATATCAGCCCCAGATTTCGACAGATTTAAAGTTTTCTGCCAACTTCGAGCATCTCTTCGATTCAAATGAATGAGTTTAATTGAAAATCGACAAATTTAGAAAATACTTACTTCAATAAGCTTTTTAATTAATTTATATCTTTCCTCCCCTTCCACAATCATAATCGTTAGATTTTTGTCTGCTAGATTTTTCGTGTTTTTATCGGTATATGCCCGTTTTTTTCTATTTTGACCTGGCACCCTGTACTTTAGTACCTAAAAAACTCAAAATACTAAAAATGCCTAGAATACATTGAATACTTTTAAAATTGAAATCAAGTGGGTTACCAGGATTTCTGGAAATATATCAGGGATTATTTTAATATCCCAGAATATTACTTAGAATTACCAGAAACTACTTGGAATTGATGAAATCGATATTCTAATGGTTGTTTTTTTCCTAAAATAGGGTATTAAAAAATCAAACTTTCAGTTCTCAGAGACTACAATAAACATGCCCGTAATCTCACCCAAACTTTTTCTGCCCTTCTCCACAATTACACGAATCACTGAGGAATTACTTAATTATTCTGGAATTACTGAATTACTTGCTTGAAATTCAAGCGATGCTTGAATATCATTCCGGGAATTACTTCTGGGGTTTTTTTTAAAGGACCTATAAACTATTGTCTTCCATATGTTTATAGGACCTATTAAAAAAACTCTAGACTTAAACTACTCCGGAATCACTAGGTAAATCCAGAATTACTGATTTTTTTCCTTAAACTCCAAGTAATTCTGGATTACTGACCATGATGCTGGAAACCCTTTGCTTAAAATACTTAAAACACTTTAAAGTACTTTAAGACTAAAATAAGTTTAATATTTGAAATAATTATGAAACTTAATAGCAATTCCCCATGAAAAGAGAACGATTCCGAGTTGTCCGATCAGACCCAACGTTGGAGTGGGGGATCCTTGGCCGATATAATTCGACCCGTATTTTCTTTTTGTTCCAGAGTGGCCAAAGTTGTTACTTTTTAACGTAAGAACCTTCCTTGGACTTATACGAACCCAACGCAACAAAGAGCACCTCGATCCGACGTTCCGTGTTGAATTGATTCGCATTCGAACAAAACCGTCGAAATTTTTTGTATAATTTTTTAATCTTACATTTTTTGAAAACTGATGATTGCAAAACAGTTAGTGTTTTTTTTATCCAAATGTTGAAACTATGATTTCATATTTCAAATTACATATTTTTTATTTTTATCATTAAAATTTTAGAAAAATGCGTAGAGGCATAGTCTGAGACAATACAAAAATTACTGCATACTTATTTTCACATAAAGTATAGGAAACAAGCCTTAACCGACAAACTTCGTTCTGCCTTTTTTTTGTTGACGTTTTTATTTTTTGCTTATTCAACCTCCTGCGATAAAAATTTGATTTTACGTAACTTTTCCCATACAATCTGCAGATTTTCCGGAATCGGTTCCAGTGTGGCCAAAGTTGTTACTTTTTAACGTAAGAACCTTCCTTGGGCTTATACGAACCCAACGCAACAAAGAGCACCTCGATCCGACGATCCGTATTGAACTGATTCGCGTTCGAACAAAACCGTCGAAATTTTTTATATATATAGATAGATAGATAGATGATGATGAAAAACACAGCCAAAGTTGACCCAAGAAAAAATGACAAAACAAGTAAAATTTCTGACCCTAAAATTATATTAAATTTCAGAGTTTTTTTTTCAATGCATTTTAAAGATATCGAATATTGGTTGATAAATGTTTTTTGGTAAATTTTTAGATCGAAGCCTGAGGCGGGGTTGAGTTGTAGAGGGTTAAATCAATAAACAGTTGTATCAGTATAAATACAAATTAACTGTCTAACAGTTGTCGCCATAACTAAAAATATTTTTTCAGAGTTAAAAATAAATTGCAAATCCCACTGTGCACCTCCGCTGTTTATTTACGTGTTTTACACTGATCCACTTACAACACAGTTTCGGTAGCGGCAACGCACTATGGTTAAGGCTACCAACTGTACGGATTTTTTCCTTACCGTACGGATTTTCGACCTTCTCCGCGGATTTTTAACAGGCCGGAATTTTTGTACGGAATTTTTCGCATAATACGGATTTGTACGGAATTTTACAAATTTTTAAAAATTTCATTGCTTTTTTGATTGGGCCAAAGCTTTCTCTAATTAGATATTTTTATTTAACTGTCAGTTTGATTTTAAAGGGATAACTTGCATAATTTTCCGGGTTTTCCTCAGTTCAACCTTGATTGTCAATGATTGTTCTTTTCAAAATCCTTACAAAACATTTTTATTAAATTAAAGATCAAATTTTGGCTTGTGAAAACCTTGTGTTGTGCTTGTATTTATAGGACCTCTAGAAATGTTTTCGTGAAAACACTAACAACGATATTATTCGTAAAAGCAAACTTGACATTTCGTAAACTTTTAAACGTTTAACAAAAATATTTTTAATTCTCAAATTCCAAACTTATCTAAATAATTCCTTGACAGTTTTTGTTATACCATGGTGTCATATCGGTAAAGTATACGGATTTTGGCTCAGCAAGAGTTGTTAGCCTTAACTATGGTACATTGGGTGGCCAAGTTTCAAAAAAGTTACCTTCTCCAAATATTTTTTGGTATTTTTTTCTCGAATTTAAACATTCTAACTAAGAAAAATCCAAATTTTCAAAGCTCTAAGTTTGTTCATTACGGAGATACGCAAGCTGAAAGTCAAAAAATGGAGTAAAAAACTAGCGTTTTTCGTAAAAAGGCTGATTGTTTAATTTTAACATAGCTCAGCCATTTTAAATATTTTATTAGGACAATTATACATCGTTGGAAAGGCAATGAGATAAGCTTTGAAACTATTAATAGATAAAATGTTGTTTCCAAACCAAAAACTGAAGTTTTCATCGAATAACTGAAGCATTTTTTTGACAAAACTTATTTTCTTGTGTTTGTTAATCGAGTACTTTTTTTGCTAACCGATGCTAAACATGAAACTAAGATCACTTGAAAGATTGGATCATAATCTAACATTGCTGAAATTTCCAGCCTGCGATTTTTAGCGTTTTCGGAGATATGCCATTTTGAACATTTACGTTTTATCAAAATTTGCTGCAATCTACATATGCGCCCGTTTATTTCACTTGCTTTGCTACCTACTTCGTGGGCATCGTCGCTTCAAAAATCAATACCTGGTTTCAAGAAGTTCGAAATGACTCTATTGGAATTTTCTGTTGCCTACATTTAAAATTTAGTTCCTCAGTCAAAATAAGGTATTCGTACCGAAGTTTCTCAAGCGAAAAAGGAGAATCTAAGTTTGATACCGAAAAAAGTCTTCTGCAAAATATTGACTCAGCATGATGAATTTCTGCGATCAATCCATGAAACTGATCCACATTTAAGTTCTATGTTGGTTAGTACAAAACATCATAAAAAGTACCTTTAACATATCCTGAAGCCGTCAGAAACTCTATAATCAAATGAATTTTCAGGAACAAGAACATTAGGATTAGTAAGAATATGTTTTGTATTTTATCGTTTTACTTCATAATCAATATTTTGAATAAAATTAATTTTTCTGTTATTTGATTTAACAATTAAAATTTTCGCAATTTATGCCCATAAGGGCGGAGGAAGGGGGGGAGGGGGGTCTCAAGTTATATGATATGGACTCACAAAAAGAAACATACAGCAGTAAATAATAAATATTTGACTTGAAATGAATTTATTACGCTTAACAAAATTTTGTTAGTGGGGAGGAGGGGGGGGTGAAAGAAAGAGGAGGGAGGGGTTGTGTCCTTAAAGTGGGGATGTATTAGCTTTTCCATAATTTAATAATATAAACTTGCAATACAATATATACGCAATTCTGTTGCACTTGCAAATGTATGAAAAGACTATTTATTATAAACAATCAACTATTGATAAAAATGGACGTATATCATTTCAATACCATACAATTACCCAAATTTGTATAAAAAACATTTAAAAAGCAAAAAAATCATTTGGCCGCCTGTTTGTATGGAGATGGCCCATAGTGCAACGTTACGCACCGTGTTTTTACAACGACAACAACAACAAACCTCGTCCAAAAACATCACACAAACATCCCAAAACAGAGTCGTTTGTTGCGATTGTCATTCGGCACAAAACTCACGTAAAAGAGAGAGAGAGTGGGAAGAGGGTGCTCCCCATGAGGAAGTGAAACAAAACTCTTGTTGTTGTTACTATCAGGCGGTGACTTGAGATGCAGAAGCGACGAACCTCGAAGTGTAATCGGAACACGTGCCGTTTGTTGTGACTACCGCGTCACAAGCTAGAAGAGGGAATCGAAACTTGTTCTACGCGGAACTACCAGAAGCTTTTAAGTGATCGGTGAACCATTGATAAACATTGCAATAATTGTTTGTTTTGATTTATCCCGACGTTAGATGGGCTACTTTATGGCAAAGTTGATGCCTGATTGAGTTTGGAGGGAAATTGAACGCAGAATGATTCGCGGAAAAAAAAAATGAAAATGTTTGACGGATGTTGTAAGCAGATTGTAAAATTAGTCATTGAATTGCTTTTAAATCAGGGAAAAGCCTATTCTGGGGTATTTTGAATTGCAAACTGACCATAAAAAATTGTGAGTGATTCACTAAAGTAATTGAAGCAAATCTTCACGAAACATTGTAACAATCTAATTTCAAAACAACAACAACGCTACAATTAAGGTAATAAAGAGAACAACTTTAATTGCGTACCGCAGCAAAGGTATCTCTCAAATCACTCAATTCGCAGTCATTTTCAACCCTCCTCAGCCCTCAAACAATCCCTCCACCCCCAAAACCATCAATTAGCACGCCACATCGTAACTTGGGTGTGATTCACCTCGCGAATTTGCTACAAATAGAGGCAGTCGCAATAGGCCGCGGCCGCGTTGTGCAATAAAGCATTAGCGCTTAACGCATTTGCTTAACTTAACGACGCCGGCGCGAAACCGGTCCAGTTAGCGTGTTTGTATACGCCAGCTTTATGTGGAGGGGGGAGGGAGGTGTTGTGAGTGGGTGGTGAAGTGGTAGATGCGCCACCACCTACCGGAAGAGGGCAATTTTATCGTGACTTGCCATCTTACGCCATCTCAATTTGTGCGTCGCTAATGCAATGTGATTCCTCTGGTAAACAGGAGGGTATTATTGGATGCTATCAGCTAGGGAATCTCTAATTCAGTGAGGCTTTGCTAACTCCAAAACAACTGCATGCGAAACTGTTTCAAGTTTATTTAGTACCACTAATCCGAATGAAAAAAATAAATAAATTGATTTGAGAGGCATTCGAATGGGCAAATCGCCTTTATATTTTATTTTTTTTCAAATAAGCAACTAATACAGATAGAATCTTTACAATTGAACGCTGGACTTGTTATTTGATACATTTTATCTGTAACATCGTTGAACTGTTTTTAAAAATTCGCATGACGCTTTTTTCGAAATAGTTACTTTTAGCCGGGTCCGTTGGTTTAGTGGTTAGCGTGGTAGCCTCTAAACCCCAGTATGGCCTGGTTTCAATCCCAGTGGCATTTTTCGAGACGAGATTTGCTTGATCACGCCTTCTAATCGGATGGGGAAGTAAAACGTCGGTCCATTTGCGTAAAAGAGGTTTTGGATGACTCTCCACACATAACCTTCGGACGCCTAGAAATGAGCAGAAACTTGCAACAGAGCCCACAAAAGAACCGGGGGTCGTAAAAGTGGATTGCTTTGCTTTTTTTAAATTTTATTCCAATTTTTCATTTTTCAAAACCATAATGATCTTACTATCTTGTGAAATTTGTGACGCCTCTGATTTGCAAGAGCGCATATTTTTAATATTCCAGAATTTTTTGAGAATAAGGATCACTAGCCCTATAGTGATTTTTCGCGATTTATTGAAATCTGGTCATTTCCGTGAAACGCCGCGAGATTCGAAATATTCACTTGAAAAATTGCTCCTCAGTGTATTGGAACTATCATTTTTGAATTAAAACAAACCACAAGACAGGCATTTTGGAAACATGGTAAATTTTAAATCGCATTTTGTTCATAAAAATGTAAAATTTAGTAAAATATTGTATTGCATATAACGTACGGAAAATTCAAATTGATTTAAACATTTTGTGCATATACAATTTGTAAAGCATGTTGCAATGTTTTATAATTATGTGTTTTTTTTTTATCAATTGCAAATCTCACAAAAAACTGCAATAAATGGAACTTTGCCTAAACTTTTTCGAAATAACGTATCCCTTTTTGCTAAACACCAAGAAATCAGACAAAAAATTAATTCATCTATTTTACTGATTCTAGTTTTGATGAATTAAGAATGTGCTTTGTTTTGGAGAGACTTTTTTAAAATATTTTGATATTAAAATTCTAAAGCCTCATTACAATTAGGATAGCTGAATCTCAAATTCAGACGTTGAAAATTTTGTAAAATTTAAAAAAAAATTACTCATCAAAAAATTGCTTGGAATGTTTTGTGTCAGGAGGTAATATTTTGTGTCTTGATTTATTGTTTATTCTTAAAGTAACTTTCCTTTACATAATTATTCTAAAATAACACATTTTTAAGTTCATTTCAAGAAGATTACAGAGTACCGTGAAATTGCCGCGAAATTCCTATGATTTGTCAAGCCATAACACGATTCTCAGATTTATTTTCACCAATAAAATTGTTGTCCTATAGCATTTTGTTGCAAAACATTAATTATAACCTGGATCAAAACAAATTTCAAATCTCCCGGGAAGTTCGTTGTAGGAGCGCTAGGCCCGGCTCCAGGAGGGCTTTTTGACTGTCCAACCTTTCCACTGTGTTGCGGGGAATTTCGTGGCAGCTATCTTTTGGGCTTTCAACTTAACTCTTCGTTAATGTCCAAAAAGGACGGATTTGCCACTCAAGCATTCACCAACGACACAACTTTGACTTTTTTTTTTTTTTAATTTATATTTATTCAGTTTTTTTTTTCCATTTACATTCATTCAGTTAAAATATTATTGAGTGTCCAATCACAATCGATGACTTTTCACCTCAATTTTAAATACTAGCAACTTTCATTTATTCATGAAATATTGTAGCTTTCGCTATTCAGTGATTTCAAATGTAGGAGGTCCTACATGTACAAAAGGGAAAAGGGATACCTTAAAACTAACTTATAAACTATATAAAGAGCGGATCAATGCAGCTGAAGACTGCAATGATTTTTGTCGAAATGCATCAATTATCTTATTGTACATAACATCCAAAGTGTCAACTTCGGCTAATTGATGAAGTTCACTGGTGCTGAACCAGGGAGGAAGTTTCAGAATCATTTTCAGAATTTTGTTCTGAATCCTCTGAAGTTTTTCTTCCTGGTTAAGCAACAGCTTGTCCAGATCGGCACAGCATAAAGCATGGCAGGTCTGAAAATTTGTTTATAAATTAACAGTTTATTCTTGAGACAAAGTCTAGAATTCCTGTTTATAAGTGGATACAAACATTTAATATATTTGTTACATTTAACCTGGATACTTTCAATGTGATCCTTGTAAGTAAGGTTTTTGTCAAAAGCAAGTCCAAGATATTTCACTTGATCCTCCCACTTTAAATTTACCTCATTCATCTTTATAATGTGATGACTTTTGGTTTAAGAAAATCAGCCCTTGGTTTGTGAGGGAAAATAATAAGTTGAGTTTTGCAGCATTTGGAGTAATTTTCCATTCTTTCAAATAAGAATTGAAAATATCCAAGCTTTTTGTAATCTTCTTGTGATGACACGAAGGCTTCTACCTTTGGCGGAGATGCTTGTATCATCAGCAAAAAGTGATTTCTGACATCCTGGGGGCAAATCAGGCAAGTCAGAAGTAAAAATATTGTATAAAATTGGACCCAAAATGCTTCCTTGAGGGACGCCAGCACGTACAGGTAGTTGATCAGATTTGCTGTTCTGATAACATACCTGCAGAGTACGATCCGTCAAATAATTTTGAATAATTTTCACGATATAAATCGGAAAATTAAACCTTTTCAATTTCGCAATCAAACCTTTATGCCAAACACTGTCAAATGCTTTTTCTATGTCTAGAAGAGCAGCGCCAGTAGAATAGCCCTCAGATTTGTTGCTTCGAATTAAATTTGAAACTCTCAACAACTGATGAGTAGTTGAATGCCCAAGGCGAAATCCAAACTGCTCATCAGCGAAAATTGAATTTTCATTAATGTGCGTCATCATTCTATTAAGAATTATTCTTTCGAATAATTTACTAATAGATGAAAGCAAACTAATGGGCCGATAGCTTGAAGCTTCAGCAGGATTTTATCCGGTTTCAAAATCGGAACTACTTTGGCATTTTTCCAACTACTGGGAAAATATGCCAAATCAAAACATTTGTTGCAAATTTTGACCAAGCTACTTAAAGTTGCTTCAGGTAATTTTTAATTAAAATGTAAAAATGCCATCCTCACCAGGGGCTTTCATATTTTTAAATTTTTGATAATAGATTTTATTTCATTCAGATCCGTATTAAAAACTTCATCTGATGAAAATTCTTGTTCAACAATATTCTGAAATTCTATTGAAATTTGATCTTCAATAGGACTCAAAACATTTAAGTTGAAATTATGGGCACTCTCAAACTGCTGAGCAAGTTTTGAGCTTTCTCCCCATTAGTTAATAGAATATTATCACCATCTTTTAAAGAAGGGATTGGTTTTGAGGTTTCTTAAGAACCTTTGAAAGTTTCCAAAAGGTTTGGAATAAGGTTTAATTTGTTCGACATCTCTTGCGAACTTTTCATTTCGCAGGAGAGTGAATCTGTGGTCAATAACCTTTTGCAAATCTTTTGAATTCGCTTCAGTGCAGGATCACGAGAACGTTGATACTGTCTTCGGCGAACATTTTTCAGACGAATCAGAAGCTGAAGATCGTCATCAATAATGGGAGAATCAAATTTGACTTGGACTTTAGGAATAGCAATATTCCTAGCATCCAAAATCGCATTAGTTAAAGATTCCAAGGCTGAATCAATATCAGCTTTGGTTTCTAAAACAAAATCATGATTTAAATTATTCTCAATATGATGCTGATACCTGTCCCAATTAGCTTTGTGATAATTAAACACAGAACTATTGGGTCTGGTAACTGCTTCATGAGAAAGTGAAAAAGTTACTGGAAGATGATCAGAATCAAAATCAGCATGAGTCACTAAAGGACCACAATACTGACTTTGATTTGTCAAAACCAAATCAATTGTTGATGGATTTCTAACAGAAGAAAAGCAAGTTGGCCCATTCGGGTATAAAACCGAATAAAGACCAGAAGTGCAATCTCTGAATAGAATTTTACCATTGGAATTTACTTTTGAATTATTCCAAGATTGGTGTTTGGCATTAAAATCACCGATGATCAAAAATCGAGATCTATGCCGAGTAAGTTTATTCAAATCCCCTTTGAAATAATTTTTATTTTCCCCAGTGCATTGGAAAGGCAAATATGCAGCTGCAATCATAATTTTCCCAAAAGAAGTTTCAAGTTCAATGCCCAAACTTTCAATAACTTTTAACTTAAAGTCACGTAACGTACTATAAGTCATACTACGGTGGATAACTATTGCAACTCCACCGCCATTTCGATTCATTCTGTTATTGGTTATAACTTTATAATCTGGATCACTTTTCAAATAAGTGCCAGTTTTAAAAATGTTTCGGTTATAACAGCAACATGCACGTTATGAACTCGTAAAAGTTGAAAAATTCATTTTCTTTCGCTTTTAAAGAGCGAGCATTAAAATTCATAATATTGATGGAATTACTTAGATCCATGATTAAACTTCAGGGTAAGAACAACATCATTCGCAAATTTTAATCCAATCTGGATAGCTTCCATCATGGATGTAGCATTACTCATTGTTTGAATCAAACCAAACAGTGAGTTTTGCAAAAAAGTCATTTTTTCAAACGTAACATCGCCGAGATCAGAAGATCCCAAAGCGTTGCCAGCAGAAAAATTTTCAAATGAAATTTGAGGTACCTGCCCAATTTGAAAATTGGTAGAGGATTTAAAATTCGTGGATGAACCCGAACCCGAAACGACGTTGGCATAAGAAATACCATTAGTGTTACCTAACTTTTCCATGGTAGGGGTATTGTTCGAGTGAGACAGCACGAACGTTTGATTTAAAGATGCAGGTACAACCTGACTTTGAGAAAATTTCGGTTTGGTTTTCGGCTGATGCTTAGCACGAGAATCCAAAACCTTTTTTCTGATGGGGCAATCCCAGAAATTTGATTTGTGATTTCCACCACAATTTGCACATTTAAATTGGGTGACTTCTTTCACGGGACAATTGTCCTTGTCGTGAGAAGAATCCCCGCAAACCATGCATTTTGGAATCATGGCGCAATGATCAGTACCGTGACCGAATGCCTGGCAACGCCGGCACTGGGTCAGATTCTGGCTATTACCGCCATGTTTCTTAAAATGCTCCCACTTTACCCGTACATGGAACAAAACCTGTACTTTGTCCAAAAGTTTCAAATTGTTGATTTCATTTCTGTTGAAATGAATCAGATAAAATTGTGAAGTCAAACCAAAGCGAGAAATATTCCCGTTTGATTTTTTCTTCATTGTTATTACTTGGGATGGGGCAAAGCCAAGCAACACCTTAAGTTCGTTTTTGATCTCATCCACCGACAAGTCGTTGGAGAGACCTTTCAGGACCGCTTTGAATGGACGAGCATTCTTGGTCTCATACGTGTAGAAATTATGTTTGTGGTTTTTCAAATAACCAACAAAAGTTTGGTGATCTTGTAAAGATTCCGTCAACAAGCGACATTCTCCTCTTCGACCAAGCTGGAACGAAACCTTCAAATTGCAAGTATCCTTGCAATTCTTCAGTTGCGTTCGAAAGCTGGCCAAATCGGAGACGGAAGTCACTACAATTGGCGGAGCCTTTACTCGTTTCTCGACGGCAGAAGGCTCAGTACGAGGAGAAGGATCCTTGTCAACAGTTTCGGATAAAACACCGAAACTATTTGCCAATGGAATTGGAGGATTGACCTCACTTTCAGAATCAGAATCAGACCTCGGATGAGGCTGTTTTCTTTTTCTGTTTCCGTTAGCCGATTTAGCGTTCAAACGCTTCACCGACGTAACGACCAAATCTTCAGAAGATTTGCGTTTACCTTTGTTTTGACGCATTTTGCAAGCAAAGTTCTCTTAAACAGATGGCTTCGTTTGTAAAATACAACAAAATTTCAGGTGGGGTTAGTCTTGAAAAGACTGTTTAGAATTTTGGAAAGTAACTCAGGTAGTCTTTAAAAAGACTGTGAATTTTGTTTGAAATAACTCTGAGCTTAGGTAGTAAAAAATACCGCAGCTCTAGTGTCCGTTCACCACGAAGGTTCGCAAGACACTGACACAACTTTGACTTGTGCAACACAGCTTCAAGGCGACAATCGGCGAGTGGACTGTATTCACGACGACTTTTTCCAGTGGACTCCTTTGGCCAGGATGCAAGAAAAACAGCTTGTTTCACGATGTTAACTTCTATATTTACAAGCTTAAACTGACTTACGGACTAACAAAATCATTGGGTTTTTAAACTAAAACTTCGGCATTTCTTCCCGAATCTTCTTTGCAAAAACATTCTTATTATTTAATCTCCTATCGGGTGCGCAATCCTTTTTCCCTAAACCATGTACACGCCACTTCTTCTTTTCATTCATTCATTTCTTTCATTCCTACTCCCTGCTCTCCTATTGGTCTGTTTGCGCAAGCTGCCTATTCAGACGCGCGCTGCGCGTCCTTGAGCCTATTGTGTGCTGTGAGATACATGAATGAAACATGTGTGAAAGGGAAAGGACACGAATGGTGAGTTGGTATGCGGTTATTTACATGCTGCTGTTTCCTTTCTTCTTCAATGTGTGGCGTGTATGTGCGGGTACATCTGTGTTGTGTTATGTGCTTAAACAATAGAAGGATTAACTGACACTGTGGAAATGGATGGATTATTCATGCAAAATTACTCTACCTGACACTGTTAGAAAAATCATATGGGTTGGAAACTATTTCTTTTAAGATTAAAATCATTTCTTGGGCAAATCAAATCTACTTTGGCGTTGGCGCCAACATTCGTAGTAAAATTCCCGTTTCTCGGGATTTTTGTTACCAGGGAAATTTAACGCTCTAAAAAAAGATAAACATAACGGAAAACCAAATAAACGCTCTACTGGTCAATTTTTTTCGATTTTTTTTTTATTTTCCCATGTTTAGGAGGTCATTTCAAGCAACTGTAACAGTTGTTCTATTAAAAAATTTACTTCTCTAGTTTTTTTTTCTGCATTTATTTTTATTTGCATTTATCTTGTTTAGGTTCTGGTTTTATTTGGAGCTAAAGGTCAACTTTTCAATTATTATCTTTTGCCTATATGCAGTTTTAAAATTTTTTGAGTGGAAAACACTTATTGCTATAAGACTAAATCAAAATCTGTTAAAACATAATCTGGGACGTTACAAAAATCACTGCATAATTATTTTGATACAAAAAGTAGGGAACGTTGTCAATCTTTCCCCAGAAAAATACATTTTTTTGAAGCATCAGTAAAGTCACATGAAACAAGTAAAATCATCAAACTCAAGATGTTTCAAAAATCTGGAGCAACATTTGAAAAGGGAGAATAAGCACTCAGACAGCACTTTGACAGTTTGAACCTTGGTTTGAACCAATTTGCTTATCACAAAACTTGAAGTGTGAAACAATACAATACCCAGCTACCTTTCATCACCGAGGGTTTTGCAAAAAAATTAACTTTTATCTCGAAACAGTTCCAGCTGTCAAAATGCTTATGCGCCCTTTTACAAATGTTCCTCCAGAAATGTAAGAGTTCAAAATTGGTTTAAAAATTGATTTTTAGCGAAATCAAAGTCCGTCCAGAGGCGGGGTTGAGATTTTTGAACATCAATCTAAGTAAGTCATTTTTGCAATTAAATTTTGCAAAGATTTCTTGAAGTTTGTTGAAACTAAAGGTACATTTTAAAATTTATGATTAATTCTGAAATCATTACACAAAGGCTTAACAATCATTATCGTTCACACCGTCTAAAGATTCAGAAAATGTCTCACGAAAACGGTGCCACTTCAAACCCAGTCCCGGGCCAACAAACGCTGCTGGAAGATTCTTTCGAAAACAGCAGCTCCACAGAAGCAAGCATTAACACGACGAGTACCGTTCCATCCGATGATCCCGACGCGGAAAACTATTTTGGCAACGGATACCCGGATGAAGAGGATCCGCAGATTCGTGATTTGCTGAACCTCAGCTACAAGAGCTGCTGCGGCAGAATCCACAGCGAAAGTGATCGCGAATTTTGCGAATGTTGTAATTCGAGAGAGTCTTAAGTTCGGTTTGAACATCTTGTATGATTTTTGTCTCATTAAATGAAGATTTATTTAACTAAGTAAAGCACATTTGATTGACAACTCCATTGTCGCACCCCTTAAACGCCGCCCCGATTGCCAATTCGCTGTCATCAACCTTCGCAGAATACATTAACCAAAAAAGCAAGGAGGGGGCTCCCAATTAGCACCATTCATCCACATGAGTGCATCTTAGCTTCTATTCACACCCAGCTTGGGGTAAAATTCCACCCAGAGTCTGCAAATTAGCGCTCTTCTTCAAATGATGATGAAGGGGAAGAGAACCAAAGTTGTCAACCCTCAATTGCCACCATTTCATTGTTTATTCGTCGCTGGCGATTCTGATGGCCCCTCCGTGGCTCTTACTCAAGTTGAGAGGTCTTTGTTCGAGCGCCAAGTGGCAGAACAAACAGCTCCGCTGTTCATCAACCGTTTGCTGTACTCTTCTCAGCAGAGAGACTGCTTGGCTGCAACCTCGGGTTCATCGGAAGAACCGACGCTTAAAGTGTCAGGGACAACCGAACCCATCTCGACGGAGAAGAAGATGAAATTTATCGATAGTATTACCCCGCCGCTGACATTGTTGCAGTTCTTCCTCGTAAATCTTTCTTGCGCCAGTCGAAGAAGTCGGCTCTAGGTCGTAAAGAAACGCTTCAGGAAACTCCCATATTTATCAAAATCGTCAAGGATTTCTGCCCGTGCCGACGACGAGGAGGGGAGCGTGACCGCACACATCTCGTCGACCAATAAATCAGTTATGGGTGTTGTCGCCGCAGAACTACGTCAGCGAAGAAGACGCCACGGCGAAGGTTCTTAAAAGGGTTCGTCGCTTGGCGTTCACGTCTCTCGATTGTTTAGCACTTGCTAAATTACTTGAAATGCGACTTGAGTCGCAAATCTTGCAACCATAAAGATCGACGATAATAGCGTAAATGATTCTAGTGACGCAAACCCGCTTTGAAGACTTCTTAAAGCGAAGAGGATCAACCTGGATTTCTGTGACACCGCCGTTCTGGGTCATAAGCACCAAGGTTTATGTTGGGAACGGCTGAGGTGCAAATTTAAATAATGTCTCTTCTCTACTCAGACGATCTACTAGCAGTCAACAACCCCTCCGGGCTTAAGCCATACTAATTAGTACTGGTGGAGACGAAGCAAAAAATGAGGAAGATTTACGACAGACAGAATTGGCATTAATAAGCCATTAAAAGGAGGGGAGGGAGCAGCAGCCAGCGCCGTCACGTGCGGTAAATTATGAGATGTTTTGGGATTTATGCTGACACTGAGGTTATGTTTGGAGCAGGAAGCTGAAATGGTCTGTGGAACAAGGCCCGTAACGACGCCGATAAACCTGACGAGTGACGACAAGTGGCAAACATTGAAGCACCGGTATCAAGGTTTAGGCTTGGGTCGTTGAGTTTGTGGTAATATATGATGAATTTGATCTCTGGAAAAGTTTTTTTATGAAAAAAACTAACTTAATCCACCTATGGGTCATTCCAGCTGAAGCGGAACAGCATTTGAAAATTACCCTCTCCGATCCTGCTCAAATTTGGCAGGGCTGTTGATACTATCGAAACATGCAAGAATCCCGAATTTCATCCAAATCGGACCACTCCCTCCATTTTTGTACCTCCCCAAAAAATCGACTTTTTGGCGATTTTTGTGCGAAACCCCTATTTTCAAACGGCGATAGCTCAGGAACCACATATTTTAGAAGGTCGGTCTTAGACTCAATTTTGAAGGAAATTGGACGTAGAATCCATTTCTGAGATCAAAATTTTGATTAATTTATTTTTCTACCTTTATTGCGCAATTGAAAACTTTAAACGGCCGTATCTAAAAACACCCCATCTTATTTTTTTTATTTGACCTCACCATCGTGTTCCCCGGCCAATTTTACATAAGAATCACTTATCGACAGAAATGAATATGTTTCGTTCCAGAGATATCGAATTTTAAAGTTTTTAGTATTTGAGATTACCTACATTAGCTTCATTCGCCGCATCTGCTAGAAGCACTCATGAGCGCTGTTTGAAAATAGGGGTTTCGCACAAAAATCGCCAAAAAGTCGATTTTTTGGGGAGGTACAAAAATGGAGGGGGTGGTCCGATTTGGATGAAAATCGGGATTCTTGCATGTTTCGATAGTATCAACAGCCCTGCCAAATTTAAGCAGGATCGGAGAGGGTAATTTTCAAATTTGCACTTTTTCGTGCACAGTTGAGATGGAATGACCCCTATGTGGTTGATGCCTTCCTCATTTTTATTATAAGTGGTTTGCTAGCTATTTTTTAGATCCAGCAAAATAAGTACACAGATATAACTTAAGTGGTCATAACTCGAGACAGTGTTGCCAGATCATCAATGTTGTAGATTCGTTGGAAAGGGTTTTCAATTACCGAAACCAACGATATGTCGGAAGATGGATTCAAACATCGTTTACATACATTTAAGTGAGATCCGGCTTCAAAAAAGTACATAAATATCACTTAAGTGGTCATAACTCGAGATAGGGTTGCCAGATCTTTAATGTTGTGGACTCGTTGGAAAGGTCTCTCGATTATCTAACCAACGATGGGTAGGTTGATGGATCCGGACATCGTTTACATACATTTAAGTGAGATCCGGCTTAAAAAGTTCATAAATATCACTTAAGTGCTCATATTTCGAGACAGGGTTGCCAGATCTTCAATGTTGTGGACTCGTTGGAAAGGTCTCTCAATTACCTAACCAACGATAGGTGGGATGATGGATCCGGACATCGTTTACATACATTTAAGTGAGATCCGGCTTCAAAAAAGTACATACTTATTACTTAAGTGGTCATAACTCGGGACAGGGTTGCCAGATTTTCAATGTTGTGGACTCGTTAGAAAGGTCTCTCGATTACCTAACCAACGATGGGTCGGGTGAAGGATCCGGACATCGTTTACATACACACCAAAAAATAATCATGTAATTTTATGTCGTTTTGATGCACATAACTGGAGCGTCTGATTTGACACAATATTACATCAGATTTGGAAATTACATGAACCTAACGAGACACCTATATGAGCGTTGAATTTTACGTTAATTGAATATAAGATGATGTAATTTCAAGTTGATGTAATTTCGCTGGGTTTTCAGGTTAGAAAATTGAAAAGAGGCACTTTTAGTTTAACTTTTTATTTCACGAACAGAAACGCTACATTTTTTAGATTTAGATAATTTTCTTCGCTTGTTTCAAGCAACACTTGCACTGCATCAAGAAGTTACCGAAAATACACTTTCTAACTTGATTTGAACACTGATTCACTAAAACGCCTTCCCACATTCCGTCTCAGAAGAACCATCCCCCGATTGTTGTTCTTATTATCCGAGCTGGGCACCGAGAACGTAAATAGTTCTGGGGAGATCAACCCCCGTTTTGTTAAAAATCTCAAGCCGGTTCCGGATCCAGCCGGATGATGATTGGCGATGCAATTTAACCTAGAAAAACGTAAACACAATTTTCACTCAACTGCTGTTATTCATGGTAAAATTCAGCTTACCTGGTTGACCACCCGTGAAGTAAGCTGCGGAACAACGAACGCCCGTTTTGTGGAAAATTGGGTGTCCTGCTGGACGCTACCGTGGACGGACAGTTGGCGTAAGCACAACTTAATCCATCGTTGTCCGTACGGCGGCTGACCGTGTTCCGTGACCTTGAGTCGGAACCGTCGTTGTTGGGACTAGGATCGTCCAATATTATTGTCCTTTCCAAAGAAGTCACGAAGACGACGATTCCCGACAATGAAATCCCACAACTCTTCGGATTCATGTTTCGGAAGATGTCTCAGAACGTTCTGAGGCAGGTTCCAGTCAGACAACCGGAACATAGACCACCGGGAGAGTTCTTGCGGTTCTCCAAGCTGCTGCTCATGATGGTTCCAAAATTTTACGAAATGCAGCAGGGAAATCCGTCCGTTTTGTTTTTTTTGCATCCTGAAACAGAAACAAACAACAACCAATAAGCAACAATTATAAAATTAATTCAAACTATGTTTATCTTACCTTTGAGTTGCTTTAGTTGGCAGGTACTTGCCAGATCTGCCCTAATTATCCGGAATTGTACCACCGGCCGAGCTGTTCCGACCGTTCCGACAGCAGCTTGTCTCGCGTTCAACATGGCTGACATTTCGAGTGGCTCGCTACACTGTTAGATGAACTGACGTGAAGTTCAGTTAAAGTACACTTAAAATTACATCAAAATACACGCTCCAGCTATGTGCATCAGAAGAGAGGTAAAATTAAGTTTAAAGAAATGGATTCTTACGGCTTTAATTATTTAATGTTCAACTTTGATATTTTAGCCGTAAACTGGCGATGTACGTGAAAACAGCCATAATTTTACATCACATTATTGATTAAATGAATCAATTTTACATTAGATTTATCTTTACGTTATGTGTGGAATTCATAATTTTTTAGTGTGTACATTTAAGTGAGATCCGGCTTAAAAAGTTCATAAATATCACTTAAGTGCTCATAACTCGAGACAGGGTTGCCAGATTACCAATGTTGTGGACTCATTGGAAAGGTCTCTCGATTACCTAACCAACGGTGGGTCGGATGATGGATCCGGACATCGTTTACATGCATATAAATGAGATCTGGATATATGTGAAAACACATTTTTATACATAACTTTTGAACTAGTTATCGAAACTTCAAACAATTCAATAGCGATGTATGGGACCGTAAACCAAGTCGAATGCAACTGGTTTGGTCAAAATCGGTTCAGCCAGTGCTGAGAAAACTCAGTGAGAATTTTGGTCACATACATACATGCACACACACATACACACACACAGACATTTGTTCAGTTTTCGATTCTGAGTCGATATGTATACATGAAGGTGGGTCTTTGAGCTTTTAATAAAAAGTTCATTTTTAGAGCAGGATTATAGCCTTACCTCAGTGAGGAAGGCAAAATGATATATCAATCAAAAGACATTTTTGTAATTCTCCTCCAACTCACACAAAATCGGAAAAAGTTGCTCCAACCCCTCATAGATTTGCGTGAAACTTTGTCCTAAGGGATAATACCGTACTCAGAATTCTGAAAATACATAGTCTTCATCAGAAAAAACAAAAATAACATCAAAAACCTGTAAAATATTTTTTACAAAAAAAATTGCAATTCCGTCATAAAACTACTCACCTTTCTTGTCATTCTCGAGCAACGAAACGGCCTACTTTTCTCTACCAAAAATAAATACACAGCTAAAAAAGTAGTAATCCAGCTGCGTGTAAAAGTGCTGGGTGTAAAATAAATATTGCATTATTTTATGCAATTTTATGTAATTTTACGCCCTGAAATATGTAGCCCATCAGTATGGGAAACCTACTTGACCGAAATATCAAGCTCATATATGCGTTTATCCTTACAGCTTTTCATCGGTCTGATGGCCGAGTGGGCTAAGGTGCCAGTCCTTTCTGTTGGTGCTGGGTTTGAGTCCCGTCGGTTGCAACTTTTTTTTTGTATTTGCAAAAGTTGTACATGCAGCGTGTAATATTAAGTGTTTATTTTGACGAAGGTGATGTGCATGCTTTTGCATGCGATTTTACCATCGGATTTTTTGCTGTGTACCAGTGCTGAAAAGTTCTACTACTAAGCACTGAAACGGGGGCTGAAAAGTTGAAATTTTCAGGACTAGTTTCTAAAAGTAACAATTTCATTTTTTTTATTTTTTTGAACGATGAATTTACTTGAAACATGGATGCTTGACATAAAATTCCATTGACAAAGAGGTTCTCGGAATTGCAAAAAAAAATTGTAAGCAACTCGTTGCAAAACTTGATTTGTATGGAAGTAGCGCACCGTCCAGACCAAACCGTAAGAAACTTGGTTTTTCCATACATTTTTTCGATTTTTTCCATGCAAACTTCACCTCCGAGTATCAATATTTAACTATGACCGATTTTGCTCATATTTGGCCCAGAGTCCTAAAATATGTCAAGGAACAATATTCAGCTTCTGAGCACCCTAGGGTACATATAGCAAAGATTTGATTTAGCTAGCTGGGTGCTCTTTTAGGAAAAATAAACTTATTTCTAATCTAATCTAATCAAATCTAATCGAACACAAGCGCAGCCAGTCCAAAGAAAGCATCCGGGAAGAACTTATGGTTAGATTACGCCTCAAGTTCCTTCTTGTCATTATTAATGATTGCAGTACTTTCGAGAACCCCCGATGTGTATTACACTCATTAAAGCGGCCCGGCCTACTGCGTTGCATTAACCGCATGAGACAGTTTCTATGAACGGATCCCACATTTCATAGAACCATCAGGGGAAGAAGAAGAAGCCGGGGACATACCGTACCATCCGGTTCGAGTTGTTTATAGATTATAATGGTGTGTGGTGTGTAGGGGGAATCGTTGGGGAAGGGTTGTTGTATTATATAGTCAATGACCTTGTGACATTATTTCACCACTACGGATTAATTCATTCAAGGAGTATTAATCTCTTGGTGGCCGAATGGCTAGAGCATCCGACTTCCAATACAAAGGTGTGAGTTCGAATCCCACCTGATTTTATGCGTTTTTTGTTCATATTCAAAGTTCAATTACAGTCGAAAATTTTCAAGGAGACCGGTCGGGAATCGAACCCTGAATCTTCCGCTTATGAGGCGGGAGCCGTAGCCATTAAGCCACGGGCCGGTTCTTTTAGGAAAAATAAACTTAACGGAAAAAAGCCCAGAACCAATGTCCAAACATAGCCGTTCTGAGATCAAGGTTAATATCGGAAATATATTTTTTTTGTGTCTACTTTTCCGCAGACACCAATTAAATCAGTAAATTCCATATCTGGATACAGATTTTCGAGAATTCACATGCCCATTTTGTATGACTTTTATGAAAAAAAACTAATTATGCAAAATAGCTTCTTGTACAAAGTTTAATCCAAATGAAAGATATAAATCTAATCTAATCTAATCTAATCAGACTGTTCGAAGCGGACTGTATTTTACTTCACTTCTCGGCGGACTTGGGGAACCAGTTCGGGAGGGTCGGAAGTATCGCAAACAAGTAAAACACTGAATTTTTCTCTCACTAATTCTATTTACGGCTACTTAACTTAATTTTAGTGGTAAAACTCGTGTCTCCTCCGACGATCGCGACGCGCTCGACTTGACGTCCGACCGGTTCGGCTGCTTGCGATGAACTTGCTGCTTCTTCGAACGATCGCGCAAACTCGTCCGTTGCGCGCCAAAAAACTCTCCACTCTTCCTCGTCGTTCGGGTTGTCGCTCTCTTTCTAGCACCGTCGTCATCAACGGCGCGTTTGTGCGCTTCTTTCTCCCTTTTGGGCATCGTCGTGCTAACTCGCGCAAGTCGTTGCGCGCGCTTCTTGTTGTTGTTGGCAACGACGCAGGCTGGGTTGCCACCTTCTTTTCCGTTCTCGTCGCAGCAGGCACAGTGCTGCCAAAATCAAACCAAAATTTTCTTCGAGCTGACCTTGTCAGGCTCGAACACAGACCGTAGCGCAGCCAATCTTTCGAAGGGATCCTGGAGAGTGCCTTAGGTTAGATGACGCCAAGCACTCTTCTTGTCATTTATTAACATTTGTAGTGCGCCATTGCATTAGAATGCATTGAAACATCATAAGCGTTAAACCGGCCAGGCCTACTGCGTAAAGCCGTATCGCAGAGATGACTCGTAATTGGGTTGAGTTTGAGCACTGAGTGTTCGAACAACAACACAATTCTGAATCGACAGGGGAGGAAGAAGCGTGGGGACACACCACCATACGCTCCGAGATTTGGTTGTATTCGTTGGGAGCACAATGCTTAGAAGGTTTGGTACTCCGGGACCCTCTGGGATGGGACATTGTATTTCCACGAATGCCCTGGACACTATTTGCCGTGGTTATAGCGCCACAACTCGCTCTCTGTAACAGTATTCCTAATTCCAGTCCACGCTCACCAAGTCGTCATGGCCTAGTGGTTAGCATTTTTGCTTACCAATCCAAAGGACGAAGGATCGAACCCCGCCTCGAGCGACTTTGATTTTTCGTTCATATTCATCATTTCAAATTTATGTGTTCTTAACTTTCTCGTTGGGAGCAGATGGGAATCGAACCCAGAACCATTCGCTTACAAAGCGAACACCGTAACCAGTCAGCCACGGCCGCTCCTTAATCCAAATGAAAGATATAAAATTTAATAACTCGAAAAAATGCAAAATTCAACAAAATTATTCTTCTGTGGGTAATTCTCCACCAACTCAAAAAGCAGTTGCCCCGACCCCTCTTCGATTTGCATGAAACTTTGTCCTAAGGGATAACTTTTGTCCCTGATCACGAACCCGAGGTCCGTTTTGTTGATTTCTCGTGACGGAGGGGCGGTACGACCCCTAAAATGTTTGAACATGCGAAAAAAGATGTGTTTTTCAATCATTTGCCGCCTGAAACGGTGATGAGATGGAAATTTGGTGTCAAAGGGACTTTTATGTAAAATTAGTCGCCCGATTTGATTGCTTACTCAAATTCCGAAAAAATCGTATTTTTCATCGAAAAAAACACTCAAAAAATTTAAAAACTCTGCCATTTTCCGTAACTTGACTGTAAAAAAATCTGGAACATGTCATTTAACACTGGAACGCCCAACGCATGTCCAACTTACACGGACGCCCAAGCCTCCCAAAAAAGGTTGAACGGTTATTGAACTCGGTGAACCTCGTTGGATAAATGTACGACTCGTGCTGAAAAAATCCTCTTTTTGCAACTTGTTGCATAAACTACTATTTTAAAATCTTTTTTTTTTTTTGTAAAATCGCTATAACTCGTGATGTTTATAAGCAAACCCCTAATGTTTACACTCAAAAAAATGAGTTCGCGTAAACGTGAACAGCGTTCATGCCACCGGGAACCAGGAAGAAATCTGTTCAACTTTAATAGTGCAATGCACCATGAAAGTGAACAGTTTTCTTCCTGGTTCCCGTTGGCATGAACGCTGTTCACGTTTACGCGAACTCATTTTTTTGAGTGTATATATCAGTTTTTTTCGATGAATTCTGAGTACGCAATCAAATCGGGCGTCTAATTTTACATAAAAGTCACATTGACACCAAATTTCCATCTCATCACCGTTCCAGGCTGCAAATTATTGAAAAACACCTTTTTTTTCGCATGTTCAAAAATGAAAGGGATCGTACCGCCCCTCCGTCACGAGATATCAAAAAACGGACCTTAATAAATACATAAAAAACGGACCTCGGATTCGTAATCAGAGACAAAAAGTTACCTCTTAGGACAAAGTTTCACGCAAATCGAAGAGGGGTCGGGGCAACTTTTCCCTGATTTCGTGTGAGTTGGTAAAGAATGACCCCTATTGTAATTCAAGCTTTCTAAGTTTCAACCAATCTCCAGAATGGCTCGCAAACGGTCTATTAGTCAAAAATCCCACGCAAACGGTCGATTAGTCCGCCTGTTAACCTCGTGCCATTTGGCTAACCGCTTAATTACTCAAAAGTCCTTTCACCCACCTTAAGTTTGCTAGCCAGTACTGTCTGCACAGTTAATTGGATGAGAATCATTCCCCTAACAAACAAAAGGACCCGTTCTTCTACTCTTTATTAAAACCATCTCACGTGTTTCGAGCGGCACCTTCAAGGTTCACAGTTCACCTGTCAATAAACTGTAACGGACGTTCTACAAGCAAGTCTCGTCACATAACTTACGGAATTGGAAGCAAGGACGAACTTGAACTCTAAGTTTGCCTTCTTCGTGTGCCAAGAAGACATACCAAACACACTGGAGGCAATTGTTTTATAATGAACTTATCCTCGAGTCGCCGCGGCAGATTTGGATCACTCACTCGGCATGACCTGTCCAAAGAGTGGTCTCGATTGATGAAAACGTGACAAAGTCTTAAACCGGCGCACGTGGACATCTATAGCCGCTAGCTGTCACATGTGAGAGAGCAAACAACCTTGCATGTCGCGCCGGCTGCTAATGGTATTACCACAATTCTGTAGAAAATGTACTTTCATGAAGCGCTTCGTTAAAAGTGTCCACCGAGCAGCTTGAATTATGCAAGAGCTCTAAGGGGTTGAGTCCGTGGCGCAAAAGTTCAGCATGATCTCAAGATGGGTTGCGGTGTCAATCATCGGAATGTAAAGCTAGAATGACATCCAAGGTGGACAAAAGTATCAGACTTGATGATCGGTGACCTTTTCAAACTCACTCTTGTTTATTTTTCACTGAACAGTTGAGCAACATGTAAATTTGATCTAATGAGCTCAATGCAGGTCATATTCGCAAGTTACATCAAATTCCCGTGATCGCCCCTGACACCGTAATCAAGCAACACCATCTCGTAACTGGGTTTACGGCGGCGTCTCCGGAAGCATACATAAACTTAAGAGTATCGTCATTCCGCAAATTAAGTCACGTCGCAGTTACACCCAGGGTTACCAGGTCAAAATTTGAAAAATCTGGCAAAGTATCTTTTAAAAATCTGGAAAAATCTGGCAGACGAAAATCTAACAAATTTGAACGGTGAAGGGGAGGGAGGATATAAACAAATTCAAAAGTTTGTAGAGTTTAACTGGTTTAACTGATTTTATGGCCACAAAAATGTTGAATTTGCATTTTATTTAAGAAATACACATTCTATTTTCAATTATATTCGTTCATTTTAATCAAAAAATGTTCAAAATGGGTATAAAGTGAAAAATCTGGCAAAATCTGTCAATATCTGGCACAGAGAAGGGTAAATCTTTATTCTGGCAGACACTTGAAAAATCTGGCATTCCCAGATTTATCTGGCAACCTGGCAACCCTGGTTACACCATAGATTCCGGCCCGGTCTGACATACTGCACCACAGACGGACGGTCTGGGGGTGTGATTTGGATCGTCAATCTCTGCGTGATATGTTGAGACACAGACCACACTCCTCGGAAGAGGCATTGACGCGCCGAGGTATTGGGTATCCAAGTCAGTGAGTCGGTCGGTCATGTTGCAGCCGAGCCAACAACAGCTGTTGGCTGTCTGGGGCTTTGAAAGGAGGAAGAGCATTCACTCTCTAATGATACTCGACGAGTCGAGTGTGGTGGCTCGTTTTACGGGGCAGCACTTTCCGATGATGATGGTACTTCTTGGCCAATTGTGCTTTACAAGTAACGAAGAAGATCGAAGCAGAAGGGGGGCTTCCATGGCCGACGTCATTTTGGACGATTCGGTCGTTGAGCAGATTTTCAAAGCCTAATCGAATAGACAGGAAAAACGACCCTTTGATAATGTGGCAATTACTTTCACTTCCCTAATAATTGGGATACCTTTGGGACCGAACTTCATAGTATTATCATCATCGACATCGTCTGGCAGAAACTGTGTCGGCGGCAACAGCTGATACTGTTCTTCCGTTTTTTGTTGTGGGCTTACCTGATATTCGAAACTGATCACGTGCCCCACTAGTAATGGAGATTAGTGGAACGTGCCGCCGTCGATTGAGGCATAAGTGCAGACTTATGTTTGTGCTTATTTAAATATGTCAGTATGGTTGTAAATGAGATAAGGATTTGGAACACGGAAACCCGAGAATGAGAAAATCATAAAGAAATGCAAAAATTTAAGTTACGCGAGATTCGGATAAGTTGTTAGACTTCAAATAAGCATTAGACGGTAAAATGCACTTGAAAACTCAGAAATAAACGTGAAACGTAATTATATTAAGAAATTTTGGAGAAGGGCACTATTTATTTCAGGAAATTGGGCATATCTCTGCTTATATTGAACCAAAACTGATACTTTTTCATGGAACTTGTTCAGAAAACTGTTTTCTACAATGTGATTGATATTAAAATGTTTTAAAATGTGATGGTGTAATGTGGCAGAGGATTGAAAAAATAATTTTTGGAACCTATTGGGTAATAAACAGCTTATTAAATAAATAATATATGTTTTGCATTGTTTAATGTTCAAATTTGTATCCGGGCAATGTGTTGCTGTAATTTCATAACAAAATGTACAAAGAAAAGATTTACTTTCTGTCGTATCGGGGCTTCCAGCTTGGTGTTTGGGTAATTTCAAAGAAAGCTAGAAATCTGGTAAGTTTGGTTCGATTTTTTTTATTAGAGGTCAAATATTGGTCAAATAAGAAATAAGAAATTTGAGTAATATCAACATGAATGCACCGATTTTATGTGACTTATTTGAACATATATCCCATAAAATCGAAAATAATCATCAAGAAAAAAGTTGCTCTAGACCCCCCGACCAAATATTTCGGAATACCTAGTAAAATGTCGGGAAAGAGCCCTTCTTTCAAGGTGCCAAATACCAGACATACCATTTTTTATCATTAGTTGTTGTCCCGCCCGTGTGGATCAATCGGACCGCGCACTGGACTCCAATCCAGAGGTCGCCGGTTCGAATCCCGCGGCGGGCGCTCTAAAATTCTTTGTGTAAATATGGGTATTCGGCGCCATCGCTCCGTGCCATACTTTCATACACTTAGGAGCCCAGGGCGGCGAAGTCCTTGTAGATAAAAAGGAAGACACTAGTGGTTGGTACTAGCAATGCACTATGGTACATTGGGTGGCCAAGTTTCAAAAAAGTGACCTTCTCCAAATATTTTTTGGTATTTTTTTCTCGAAAGTAAACATTCTAACTAAGAAAAATCCTAATTTTCAAAGCTCTAAGTTTGTTCATTACGGAGATACGCAAGCTGAAAGTAAAAAAATGGAGTAAAAAACTAGCGTTTTTCGTAAAAAAGGCTGATTGTTTAATTTTAACATAGCTCAGCCATTTTAAATGTTTTATTAGGACAAATATACATCGTTGGAAAGGTAATGAGATAAGCTTTGAAACTATTAATAGATAAAATGTTGTTTCCAAACCAAAAACTGAAGTTTTCATCGAATAACTGGAGCATTTTTTTGACAAATCATATTTTTTTGTGTTTGTTAATCGAGTACTTTTTTTGCTAACCGATGCTAAACATGAAACTAATATCACTTGAAAGATTGGATTATAATCTAACATTGCTGAAATTTCCAGCCTGCGATTTTTTGCGTTTTCGGAGATATGCCATTTTGAACATTTACGTTTTATCAAAATTTGCTGCAATCTACATATGCGCCCGTTTATTTCACTTGCTTTGCTACCTACTTCGTGGGCATCGTCGCTTCAAAAATCAATACCTGGTTGACTTTATTGGAATTTTCTGTTGCCTACATTTAAAATTGAGTACCTTAGTCAAAATAAGGTATTCGTACCGAAGTTTCTCAAGCGAAACTGGAGAATCTCAGTTAGATATCGGAAAAAGTATTCAGCAAAATGTTGACTTAGCATGATGAATTTCTGCGATCAATCCATGAAACTGATCCACATTTAAGTTCTATGTTGGTTAGTACAAAACATCATAAAAAGTACCTTTAACATATCCTGAAGCTGTCACAAACTCTATAATCAAATGAATTTTAAGAATATGGTTTGTATTTTGTCGTTTTACTTCATAATTAATATTTTGAATAAAATTAATTTTTCTGTTATTTGATTTATCAATTAAAATTTTCGCAATTTATGTCCGGGGGTCTCAAGTTATATGGCATGGACTCACAAAAGAAACACACAGCAGTAAATAATAAATATTTGACTTAAAATGAATTTATTACGCTTAACAAAATTTTGTTGGTGGGGAGGAGGAGAGGGGGTGAAAGAAAGAGGAGGGAGGGGTTATGTCCTTAAAGTGGGGATGTATTAGCTTATCCATAATTCAATAATATAAACTTGCAATACAATATATACGCAATCCTGTTGCACTTTCAAATGTATGAAAAGACTATTTATTATAAACAATCAACTATTGAAAAACATGAAAAGTCATAAAAATCGACGTATATCATTTCAATACCATACAATTACCCAAATTTGTATGAAAAAACATTTAACAAGCAAAAAAATAATTTGGCCGCCTGTTTGTATGGAGATGGCCCATAGTGCAATGGTGGCCGACAGCTATAAAGTCAACTTCGTTTTTTTTGTTCTAAAAAATACACCGTGATTTATTGTTGTTGTTCTACCAAGGAATGGTAAATTCTGACGAGAATAATAATTATTTTTATATTCTAAAATCTTTGATTTTTTATATTTAAACCTTAAAATTTTACAAAATTACGGATTTAAATTAAGCATTTTTATAAATTTGTAATAAGCATGATAAAAGATATTTAACTCGTTTAAAATTTTTATTTTTTGCCTTCCTCACTTTACTGAGGAAAGGCTATAAAATCACTCGAAAAACGAACTTTTTAGTTAGACCTCCTAGACCTACCTTCATTTGTACATATCGACTCAGAATCACCTGCTGAGCAAATGTCTGTGTGTTTGGCTGTATGTAGACATGTGTACCAATTCAATGTCACTGGAATATCTTGTCACAGGCTCAACCGATTTTGGCCGGAATGGTTTTAATCGATCCGTCTTAACGTTCCCTAAGTTGCTATTTAAATTCATGCAGTTTTATCATGTATTTAAAAAGTTATGTTAAAAAAACTGTTTCATATTAAATTAAAATTATGGTAAAAAGGGTGGTTTTTTCATGAAACCCTCACATGTTATATATTTTTAGAAAGCATATGAGAAGATCTTTCTTGTGGATTAAAAATTTTCAAGATCTGACTTATCTATCTAAAATTACAAGCAGTTTAAAAAATGGTCTGAATTTACATAACCTCAAATGGTCCCGTCTGATCGCCACGAAAAAAGCCTTGTAGAGGGATGCCATTTTCCTGAAAGGCGGTGTCTGTGTAATGTTGACAAAAAGTCTGTAGGAAGTTTGTTTTTTTTTACTCGTCACTTATTTTTATTAGGACCTCTTAGGTGCTGCGATCACGTTAGGAGAGATCCATAAACCATGTGGACACTTTAGGGGATTGTAATCACTCTATACATGAGAGGAAGGCACCAACCACCTAAAGGTGGATTAAGTTACGATTTTTAATTAAAAAAACATTTTTAAATTTTTAGTAACATTTTTATAAATTTGTAAGCATGATAAAAATTCTTCAAGTCGTTTAAAATTTGTATTTGAAATTTTTAGTAGCTAAATTTTATAAATGCAGTTTTTTGAAAATAATTTATTCATAAAATTAAAAAAAATAACTTCTCAAAACATTTTTTTTCTGAAAACAAAAAGAATTCTAAAGATTGTTTTAAATATTGACATTCTAAGATATATTTTAAAAGGAAATCCATCGATTAGATGATATTTTGGCATATTACTCAGAAAATATTATTAAATAAAAAAGGTGAAATTGTATATACATAAATCGTAAACTGAGCAATTCACTGAGATTTTGGACCGTGATTAGTTTTGAATTTTTTGATTTGGATGAAACGTTATATGCTGTTTTTCTTCATAAAATTTGGCCGCTGTCCATAAAATTAGGCTATTATAATATTTAAAAAAAAACTGTATCTCAAAAACGGATTTTCTGATAAATTTAGGTGTCTTGGGCAAAGTTGTAGATTGGTTGTACGTATTGCTTAGAACTTATCAGACAAAAAATTACACTCTAAAAAAAATGTTTAATTCAACTTTTCACACAAAATCTTGAATTGCACAAAATAACAATTAAAATAAATATCATTTTTGGGTATGTTTTAGATGACAAAACTTGACATCTTTTGAGCTATGGGAGAGTTCTTTTATTACGTAACGCAGTAGTGTGGGAGGGGGTCGAAGACCGTGAAACGCTCCATACAAATTTTTAAAAATTTGTATGGAAATTTTGTTACGAAAGGGGGGGGGAGGGGGTCTAAAAATCCATTTTTTTGCGTTGCGTAATAAAATAACGCTTCGTATGGGAAAAGATGTTAAAATTCATTTGGGGGTCATCCATAAACCATGTGGACACTTCAGAAGAGGGGGAGGGGTTGACATTGTCAACATGAGGGGAGTGGGTTTAAATATTCAAAAAAAAAAAAGGCTTGTGGATGATCCCTTGGTAGTGTTTCCAATTTGAGCCCATCCATAAACCACGTGGACACTTATTTGGGAATCTGTTAGCACCCCCCCCCCCTCGTGGACAATTGTCCATACAAAAAAAACAGATTCTCGACATTTAAAGACGATTTTTTTGTAAAAAAAAACATTTTTTAGGCAGCAAAAAAAATTGTTTCCAAAATACCTAAGTATGGACGAAAATTTATATTTTTGCCAAAAATAAAGTTTTTGGAATTTCAACAATATTCAAAATACTTTTAATCCAGCCCAAACATGCTAAATTTGATTATAAATACAGAAAAATGCGTTTTAGATTGTTTTCAGTTGATTTGACTTTTATTTGCATCAAATTTTTGAAGTTTTTGGAAAAAATATTTTTTTTGCCCCTGAATTTTGGACCAATTTTGAGGGGGCGACAGAAACTTTGAAAAATATTTGCAACGGCCTAAAGTTGGATTAAAAAGCAGAAACAGTGTGAAAACAATCCTAAACGAAATATAATAGAAAATTGTGACTTTTTCAACGGAAAAATCAAATTACAGATAAGAGGAGTTAAATTTGTTTTGCAAAATACAAACAAAACTTGATGAAATAAATGTCAAACTTTCCAGAAATCTTTCGTATAAATGAATTTATTGCGGCTTTCTGGTTTATCAGATTCAACTAAAATGGTACGGGAAATTGACGACATTCCAAATCAAATGTAAATGGTATTCATTGCAACAATCAATTTCATCCATTAGCAAAGCCAGATCCAGATTGCAAATCAGCTGTTTGCAGCAAATCCCCAGGAAGGATAGCAACTTCTCCGGCTTTCAACGGGAACAAATTTCTACGATTAGAAGAAAACCCCTTCCTCGCTCTGCGAACCACGGCGTAAAAGCCTTCATGCTCGCCCCGCTCAACCGGCAATTTGTTCGCATGCAAATTTTGCGACCGGCGGCTCATTAGCCCCAATGTAGGCCACACCATCGCCAATGAATCATTCATCAACGCAAACACCCCCCTGCCCGAAAAAAAAAATCAGCCGAAATGCTTTCGGCGACAGCCAGCCACCGGGGTGCCACAGTGCAAAATTGGGAGGAAAACATAAAATTTCATTAATTTAACACGTATTAAATTTCGATTTTAGGCGGTCCGGCAAAATTTGCGAAACAGCGGTTTGGGAGCACTATTTTATTTTCGCGAAGGGGTTAAGTCCCTCATATTTATGCTGAACTCGTTGTCAGCATGTTGTCAACGATTGGTGAAAATGTAATTAACGACACACGCATATTTTTATGTGGTTCTTGCTGTGGATCCTTTTTGGATAGAGGAGTAAATCCCATTAAAGTGTTGAAAATTATGAATACTTAATTTAGTGCTATGAAATTGCTAGGGAGAATTTATTTTATATTATTTTATGCTTCATATATTTCAATAAAAAACAAAGATTCTCAACAAAAACAATAATTCAACTCTTGCATCCAAAGAACCGTCAAAACCTGTCCCACACAACAGACACTCTCTGCTGGGGTCACTCGGTTGATTGTACCATTAAACTTGTACACCTCACACAGCCCAACCCCGCGCTGCTTGCTTACATAAGGGCCTGTCTGTGCGTCTCCTTTTTTATCCTCTCTCGATCGAAGTCGACTCAACTCCACTGAAGTCCTACATGATACTCCACGGGTGACTCAATTATTCAATTAAGGTCAGGTGTCGTTCCTCCCTGCCTTCGCCGACAAGTCAAGCTGCAGAAGAAGAAGATAAACGATAATGGTCAACCAAGTCTTGCCGCGCGACTCGTGTGTGAATAATTATAATAAATGGTTCTTTTTTTTTTCTCCTCTCTCAATTTCAGGGTCGCGATGCCACCCCGTACCTGGAGCGGAACCGGGTGGGCCGGGACGCGATCGACTCGGCCGCCGCCCTCACCGACATGGGCAAGTATCTGTTCCGCGAGCGAAGACTGCCGGTGTACGACATTGCGGTTGCCATCACGAAGTAAGTATGAGAGACCACACACCCGGGACTCCGAGCTTGCATGGAGTCAGGCCGGATTCACAGGGTCACGGGACCTGGTGACCCCCGAGGACCTCCGCCAGGACATTGCCGCCCCGACTGAGTAGTGAAAGAAAGAAATGGACTGTCGTGTGCACATCTTCCTCCAAATACAACATCCACCACCATCACCAAAAACATACACACTCGGAACGCGGAATCTTAGCGTGTAGTAGCACTGTTGAAGGACTCCAACGACGTATTGACCACGATCTAGCGAGGTTCCGGACCGGGCGCTAGGACCCCTACGAAAGGGATCCCAAACCCCTACTCAACGAATACCCCCTCGATGATCTTCAACTGTCAAAAACCCCTTTCTGACTTGAACTCTACCTCGGACGAAATGCTTCATCTCAATTAGATAGAATGCTGTCTCTATTCACCCCAATCTTCTCAATGTTTCCCACATCCCATAAAAAAAATCAACTCAAAACAAATTTACCACTCCCACAAACACTCCCACACACACACAACCCCTCTGTTAGGAACATGTTTGACTAACTTTAATTGAGATCTTTCGCAGGTATGATATGTGCCGAAGAAGGAAAGGCGGTCGTTGTACGAAGGGCACAGCTGGTAAACCAACTTTGTTTCATCCCCCCTCCTCTCTTAGTTCTACCTACCTACTACTTCCATTATTTTACCTCTATTTATTCTCCACTTTGCGAGCCAAAAACAAACTCAAAAAAAAAAAACAATAAGCCACGCAACGCAACCAACCTAGTGCATTTAGTCGATAATTTTGTTTTATACCATCTAAGTACCTTGATCTCTATACCTCTCTACTAATTCTCGTTCGTTCGTTCGTTCGTTTTTTTTTTGTTAATTGCATCTTTGATTGGGTTTTGTTTAATTATTTACACGTAAGCTTCTTCCTACCCCTGGGAGCGTTGTGACTTAAAGTTTGAGATATTGCTGAAGACGTAGTTTTCAAAGAACAAGTAAATATACAATTAACCGAAACGAATAATATTTCCTTTAAAACAACCAGAAACGATTTAAAAAATTTAATGTCTTCAAACTAGAACAAATCTTCTAAATATATAAAAAATTTCGATGGTTCTGTTCGAACGCGAATCAGTTGAACACGGAACGTCGGATCGAGGCGCTTTTTATTGCGTTAGGTTCGTGTAAACCCAAGGAAGGTTTATATGCTAAAAAATGGCCACTTTGGCCACTCTGGACCGATTCGGGAACATCTGCAGATTGTATGGGAAAAGTTGCGTAAAATCAAATTTTGATCACAGGAGGCTGAATAAGCAAACAAGCTGAAAACGTCAAGAAACCAAAAAAGGGCAGGACGAAGTTTGCCGGGAAAAGCTTGTAATTCTATAAAAAGATCTTAAAGAAAATTTATTACTAAAACATTACATTATTTTGACAAAGCTCGTTGATATAAAATAAATGATTCCAAATAAAATGCACGAAAAGATAATTTATTATTTAAATAAACAATTATAAAAAAAACGTTCATACATACTTCAAAACCTTAAACAGTACTTGTTCGGTAACTGGGCTGAGAACTTAGCCCAGTCACCGAATGCTGCTCGCTAACTGGCCTGAACGAAAAATTACGAGAGGACCACCAATGCGTAATATTTTCTTGAAGAAGTATAAAAATAAAAGTTACTCACATTTATTTAAAATGCTCACATTTCTTCAATTGTGACTTGAAATTTTATAAAAAAAAATGAAATAGTAGTTTATGCAACAAATTGCTAAAAGAAGATTTTTTCAGCACGAGTCATACATCTATCCAACGAGGTTTACAGAGTTGGATAAATACGATGAGTGCTGAAAAAATCAAGTTTAGCAACGAGTTGCTTACAACATTTTTTGCAATTCCGAAAAATGCTTTTGGATTGAAATTTTATGTCAAACATCCATGTGTCAAGTAAATTCACCGTTCAAAACAAAAAAAAATATTGAAAAATGTTACTTTTTTATTACCCATTTCGGTGCTGAAAAGTAGAACTTTTCAGCACTGGTATTAAAAAGTAATAATTTTCCATTCTGTTATTTTTAGTAGGAAAAAGAAGGCAGTTTCGTTTCTCCAGAAGGACAGGAAAAGTTGACAGTTTCACAGCGGAATTGCAAAAAAGTTTTTTTTAATTATTGAACATGGTTTTTGCATCCATTGACCCCTCGGTCATTTCAGGTTTTTTGACGTTTGTCTGCTTTTTTCCCAGGATAGGCCAACTATTCTTTTTTTCAATTGGCTTTAAATGATAGTGTGAACCTAGTGTCATTGAATACATTTAAATGATAATTTGGTTTTTAAAAGTAGTTTCTGTAACAAGTTGCAAAATTACGATTTTTCATGACAATAAAAGCAAGGTTTTCTAAACGGAATCCAAACTCTTCTTAGGGTTTCAAAAATTGCACTCAAAACATAACCTAAAGCTTTAAAAAAATCTTCAGGAATTTTAAAATGAGTAGAAGCAGAAATATTATTTGACAAAATTTATTCCATAATCCCTCCTCTACCACCACAATATTGCTTTTGATTTAATGCTTTAAAACTTTCTTGCAATTCAATTTTCTGGGTTACTCAATGCCTAATAATCCAATAATGTACCAATCTATCTATATATATAAAAAATTTCGACGGTTTTGTTCGAACGCGAATCAATTCAACACGGAACCTCGGATCGAGGTGCTCTTTGTTGCGTTGGGTTCGTATAAGCCCAAGGAAGGTTCTTACGCCAAAAAGTAACAACTTTGGCCACTCTAGAACCGATTCCGGAAGGTCTGCAGATTGTATGGGAAAAGTTACGTAAAATCAAATTTTGATCACAGGAGGCTGAATTAGCAAACAAGCATTAAACGTCAGGAAAATTAAAAAGGGCAAGACGAAGTTTGCCGAGAAGAGCTTGTAATCAATAAAACAACTCCAAAAAAATAATGTCACTAAAAATATGAAAACTTTTTTGGATTTTTTTTTCTTCAAAAATTGAGCAAAAAATATTTTACTGAATAAACTTGTTTTATCTGTATCAATCTATTCATAATCTTTGATATTTTAACAGTGTATTTTTCCATTCCTTCAAATTGGTAGAAGAAAAGGATTCTTATTCATAATTTTTCAAACTTCTGAAATCTATTGAAAAATACAATCATATACTATCAATTAAGTGACACTTTTCTGTCAATATAAAAATAAAATTAAAAATTTAAAAATTCCGTTTGAACTTGAATTTGAATTATTTGAAATTAAAATCATAAATGATCCATCTACGTGGTGCATTTTGCATTTTAGTAAATAAGCATCATGTCATGTTTTATTTCTAACACCTTCTTTTTGAATCGCAAAAAAAAATAAAATAAATTCTTCACTAGCAAAATCAGCCTCCAACAAAGTTGAAGTGACACAAATGGTAGCACTTCATTTTAATTTGGTGAACACCTGAATATAATGTTCAGCAAATTTTACAATTTGTGTAGTTAAACATTTTTAACAGTTCAAAATACATAAAAAGTGATTAAAAAAATATGTTTTCTCATAGAAAAAAATTACCATTCAAGAAAATTAAATATTTTAAATCTTGGAATTTCTGAGTTAAATATAATTATAAAACAGTTGCTTTTACACGATTTTAGATGCGATACAACTTTTTAGGCATTGAAATTTTTTTTTTTTTTCAAAAAAAACAAAGATTTGAACAGAACAAAATTTAATAATAAGGAATTCTAGGTTCAGTTCTATAAAAAATAATTAGAAAAGTGCGCATCCTATGAAAAGCAGTTTTTCCAAAAGAACTTTTGAAAAAATATTAATCTTTTCAAATGCATACGTTTTAATAAACCAAATAAAGGATAATAACCAATATGAAAAAAATCATACGAATCAGCAACAATCAACTTGTGTCACAACGTTCCCATGATTAATCCACCTATCAACCAAACACATCGCCCAAAACCAAAAAAACCAGGGTTATCTAACCTAGCGAGTACAATGTTACGATAACAACAAAGCGCTTACTTGGACAACTCCTACTAACCAAGCAACGTGCGCAACGTTCTGCCGCAAATGGTAGCAAATCTCACCACGGGTATTCACCACAAGGAAATCTCCTGTGAAAGAAACGAAAACGAAATATCATTCATAAGGGACTGCTGTCTGACAACACAGAAAAGTACTGAAAAAAGGAAAGAAATTTAAACCAAAACCGACTCCTGCTTCCAGCTGCCCAAGAAACCGACACCGAGAAATCACACGATCCCTTCGTTTTGTTTGAAATTCCACCAAAATCCCGTCCACCTCAACCTCACCTGCCCCACGTGTCCGACCACCCACCAATACAAGAAACCAAAACCACTACCACCACCACAACACCCACCCCACCCCCTCACATGGTTTTAGTTAATTAAAAGCTGGAAATTATTACCTTTTACAGACTAGATATGTGTAGAAGACAATATGCAAATGACGCGTGTAATCGCGGTACCGCAGGTAATTATAGGCCAACAAGTCGGCTAAAACAAATCTCCACCCACCTCCCCCCTTTTATCTGTCTCTGTCTCTATAGCACCAACAACTTTGCAAAACTTTGAAGTAAATCAAATCTGTCAAACTTTCTGCCCGTTTTTTTCTGCGCCGAAATTTCTACAGTATTGGCAAGCTTATTCCTGCTCAAATTGATGCCTTTAAAGTTGAAATCTTCCAAAAATTCAAACTCTGTAGAACGTGCTCTTCTTCTTCTTTTGCTTCCTCAACTCTTCTGCGCCAATCCTGCACCTTGAGACAACTTTCATCGTCTGTAAATTAGCTTCACCCCTGTATACAATCGAACTTCAAGCAATTTCTCACCTCTTTGTACTATAGAAAAGAAAAACAAATCTCTTCTTCTCTGTCTGCGATTCTACCACAACATCATTCAACTATACTGTTAAGATCTTACTCTTTGTTTTTATTTAGTCTCAGTGTGTATGTGTGTGTGAACTGCACCACTATTCATCATCTCAAGTCACAATCTTTGTTTAGAAACTTCGTGTACAAACTTTTAGTTTAGTCGCTGGCAATTCTACGATAAATAAAAAAATAAAAAAAGCTTGTTTAAGTTTTAACTTGGTTGACACTTCGAATTGTTGTTTTGTTCTGTTCTGAGGGTGATCATTTACTCAAATTGCAAATGAATTTAATTACTCAAAACTAATCAAATCTGCTAAAAAATTAAAAAGGTTGAATTTTAAAATTGTTCAAAAATTACTTACTTCTTCTCGAAGTTGTATGTTGCAAGATTTTATAACATAAACAGACTCAAACAATTCCATTCTTATGGATAGCTCTACAAAATTTTAGAAAAATTAAATAAACCAGTGAAGCTAACTTGATTTTGTCTCATTCAATTAAAAAATGACGTTTACAAGCAAGAATCAAAAGTGTTGTTATTTGAAATGATTTCTTGATAAAATTTTGGAAATAAAGTAAATAAAATCAAAACTCTGTCAAGGAAACAATATAACACTGGTAATTGGTAAAAAATCATACAAAAACAATGTTCAACAAACAACTTTAACTCTGTTGTTTTATGCTTATTTTTTTTTCCTTTTTTACCAATTATTTATAGACAAAGGAATTTGGTCATAAAATTTAACCTTTTTTTAAGAGAATGGAATTAAACACAGAAAAAATGATGGTAAAAATCATCAGGGAATGATGACAGATTTTGTGTCAAAAAAAAGTTAAATATTCATAGTAACAAAAATGGATAAATTTGGAAGGTGTGATTTCGGAAGGTTCTATATTACCTCTTTATGATGTAATTTTACCATAATTTAGACTGAAAAAGCGACACTACACCAACATAGTGGTAAAATTACACATTTTCAGAGGTAAACTTACACATTTTTCTGACATAATGTAATATTACCATGATTTTTTTTTCTGTGTTACGTCAGGATATGATCAATTTTCATCAGTTATTGGTGAATTTTTATCAGATTCACATTTTTAAACATTCTGTATGTAATATTACTCAAAAAAAGAGGTAATATTCAACCAACCAAATTTTCAACCTTCAAAAATTCACCTTTTTTTTCTGTGTACAACCGGCTGAAATTAACTAAACAACAACAAAAAGTGTCGAACAAACTTAAAATAGTTATTGAACACTAAAATTTACGCAATTATCGAGAATTGTCCACTCCATCCATTTTCATCTGTGATTACGCTCCACGATTTCATCCTCGATTGGATATTATTGTACAAAATTGTTTCCGTTTCATGTATTTTTTTCGGATTACTTTATTAGACCAAATATTTGTAAATAATAAGTAAAACATAAAAGTTTGGGGTAGTTTATATCACGACAATCAACATCATGTGAGTACTTTCATTTCAGTTTTTGCGAATGCAAAAGCCTACAACATAAATGTATTATAAATTGGACAAATAAGTTAAATTTGATGAATTGTTTAAATGTTTTACCTTAGCAATTCAATCGAATTAAAAATAATGACTTTATATTCTCAAAAATCTTATTCCAACAAATCATCACCAACTATTCAAATTCTAATTATTTCCATCTTCTACACAAGAGAATCTAAATTTCAATTTTCTATCCAACTCAACTGAACTATTACGAATAATTTTCCAGCTTCACACTTTCAATAGCATCACGCGCTATTATTTCAAGTAAACCAAACAACTTTTTCTCCTACGAATATATAGTTAGCTACAAACACCTTCTCTGTATAGAACTTCTGACTATCCTAGAATGCGACCCCGATCCTTACCATCTGAAATTCTTCAAAACCTTTCACCCGACACTAACCTAACCCTCATGGTTGTGTGTAACATCAAATAAATTAACCTTCACGTAAATAACCTCTTCCGTAGTAAGTCAGTAGACTCTTTAGTAGAATCCCATCCCCCCTACCCAAGCTTAGGGGCGTTGGTAAGTAACGCTTTTCGATATAACCGTTTCATTTTGATGATCATTTTTAATTATTGATTTCATCACCATCCACCATACGGCAAAGTACCCGTTTATTGTTAGAATGTTTGTAACAATTGCATCCCCCGTTCACATTATTTTTTTCACGTAACCTTAAACAAAACCGTACAAACTGTCAGCAAAGTTAAGTCTGCTTTCGCTTGAACCTCACCTAGTGATAAGTTGTTGGTAATTTGGTTGTAGTTTTGACTCCCCTCTTTTCGAATGGTGTTCAAGAGAGTGCCCCCTAGCCCCCCATTTTAAGGGGACACCTCTTGCGCACAAACAAAAGCTCCTTACCCCCCTCTGTAAATATTGTACGCGATTTAACCACTAAAATACGAAATTCCACCCCCCCACCCCCGCACCACCGTGAAGGCTTCGCGTACGTCGGAGGTGCCTGCGTCGTCAACAAGCGCCTGGAGAAGGTCAACAGCGTGGCCATCATCGAGGACACCGGCGGCTTCAGCGGTATCATTGTGGCCGCCCACGAAGTTGGTCATCTGTAAGTTGTGACCCTGTCCAAGGTTGTTTGTTTCTGGACCTCTGGAATGGTTTCCGGTGCAGACTAATGGATGTCATCCTTTTTCTTGAATTTGTGTCTCAAATTTAAAAATAATAAACTATTAAAATTGAAAAATTAAAATTCACGAATAAAATTTGACAATTCAATAAAGTTCAACCTAACCTGTCCTAAAATATCCGGAATTTTCCACCCAAAAATATGTTCTTGACATTAATCTTTAACCTTGGCGAAAGAAAACAGCAGTTCTTGTAACAAAATATTTTAGCAATTAAATTAAGGACTGAAATATCTTAATAACAATAAAATGAACCCCTCAAACATTCTCCAAGGTTGTTGCGAGACAGTAAGCAAGAGAGTAACTCCCTTTTCACCAAGTTTCTCTCATTTTGCTCTGCTTTGCTCTGCTTTGCTCTGCTCTGCTCGAGTATGCTCCAGGTTTTCTTTGCAAATATAATCAAGAGTAAAGAGAGTTGCTCTCTTGCTCAATGTCTAAGATTGAAACTTAAGGTCTTCTCTAATCTATCAAAATGGAGTTTTACTTACGAAATTAAGTCAATTTCACTGTTTAAACAAATAATGTAACAAATTAAATACTAGAATTTGTTTTATTTAAAAAAAAACTTTGCATAAGCAGTGTTCAGCAATTTCTAAAAAGAGTCACGTCCAATTGTCTGTGCACTTCCTCTGGAAACCAATGTTAACAATTCCATTTACCCCACCAGCCTTGGAGCCGTCCACGACGGATCCCCTCCACCCAGCTACCTCGGCGGTCCGGGCGCGGAAAAGTGCCGCTGGGAGGACGGCTACATCATGTCCGATCTGCGACACACTGAGCGGGGCTTCCGGTGGTCACCGTGCAGTGTTCAGAGCTTCCATCACTTCCTCAAGTAAGTGTCTCCCAAATCGCTCAAATAAGATTCTTAAAAAAAAATATCTTAAAACCTCCCCTCCCATTTTTTAGTGGTGACACCGCCAGCTGTCTGCACAACCCGCCCCACGAGGACGAAGCGCTAGGACGGGCCCTGCCGGGGACGCTGCTGACGCTGGACGCCCAGTGTCGGCGGGACCGGGGCACGTCCGCCTGCTTCAAGGACGAGCGCGTCTGCGCCCAGCTGTTCTGCTTCGACTCGGCGAGCGGGTACTGCGTCGCGTACCGGCCCGCCGCCGAGGGCAGCGCCTGCGGTGATGGGCAGGTAAGTAGCGTGCGAAAGCGGTTGATCATAGAATTCATCTGTAACTGTTTGCAATAAATTTTAGGTTTTTCTTTTAATATTATAAATGCATATATTTACAGAAAAAACTAAAGAAAATGTTCTTATGACATTTGTATTATTTAATACTATTATTTAATTTTATATTCTTTGCACGACATTGAACTTATGTTAAAAAAATATTTGATTCAGATTCTATTTAATTTATGTTTGTTAGAAAAGTAATGGCATCAATTAAAAGCTATTTACAAGCGTTATTTTTTAAAACACCTCAGCAATTCATTGAAAAACGGTAACGAAAAACCATGCATAGATTAAAGTCGCCTTAAATAAATAAACAACAACAATATTTAAAAATATATGTGAAATGGATAAATTTTAAAATATGATTTTGTTTGCTGATTTTAAAACGCCGTGTAATTTTTGATATCTTGATAAGCTTATATTGGAGAAGTTTTAAGAAATGTACAACCTTTTATATATTTTTAGGGCTTTTATAATCCTTTCAACTAAAATTGAAAAAAATTGGGAAATAATCCATAAAAATAGTTATCAGCGCGATAAAAAAAATTGATGGTGATTTTTTCAAAGACGGACCACACCTATAAAAAGTGTTTGCACTGTGCTGAAGTAATGATGAAACAATTTTCAATAAATTTAATTTTATACATACATTCCAGACTCGATTATCCGAAGCCTCGATTATCTAAAGTTTTGATTATCCGAAGGTTTCTATGGAACTTCGGATAATCGTGCGACCCAATTTAAGTTAATTTTGAATTACTGGTTACCTATTAAATTAAAATATGCATTTTTTTCAATATTTCCATTTTGGCCGATATCTTGGATTTAAAAATTCTAAATTACATCAGAGTTAAGTTTATGCGTGATTTGATTAGATCAATTCTCAACGAAATCGGCAGAATTGTTTGGGTTCAACTTAGAAAACTTCAATTTTCCTATTGCTTTATCTTTAAGCAGCTTTATCTCAGCAACCAGAGGTTCAATGTTCAATGTCTCTTAGACAATTTTATAGAAAATGAAAAATGAACTTTTCAAAAAAAAGAAAATCGGAAACGGTCACTCATAATTTAAAAATCGAAAAACTTCAAATATTTCACTGAATAACTGTTGGTGGCTATATCTTGAAAACGAGGCACTTTATCAAAAAATCTATAAAGTACTTTTCGATTGAAAAAAAAATTACTCTGTGACAAAAATTTTGACTACATTTCTCTATGGCTCAAAAGTTGCGTCCCATAAAACATATTAAAAAATCTCGAAAATTTAAACATAGGGTAGGGTAGTCATCAATGAGACACTTTTGGTTTTCAACTTTCAACGATTTTTGTATTTTTTTCATCATGTTTCAATGAGCTTTTTGTAGCATTTTCTTTCTATTAATGTGTTCTAACATTGACCAAAATATGAGATCGATCTGACGTCTACAGCCAGAGTTATTCAACTGTCTTATTGTAGACGCACTTGGCAGGAACAATGAGACAGCTGGGGAACAATGAGACACTCTACAAAAATCAATCCTTTTCTAGTAAAACTTCATGTTTTTATATTGCTCCATTGCAGGTGACTTACTTTGAACATTTTCAAACAATTTTGTCAACATGAAACTTTAATTAACAAAAGTTATACTAAAAAGTATTTAAATTTCGTAGAATCCATATATTTTACCAAATAACGTTATATTTTTGGTAAAATGAAGTTCAAACTCAATAAATATGTCAAAAATCACTTCCAATTCATGTTTTAAAAGATTTCCATAGATTTTTAAAAGTTTAATGAAGAAAAATCAAAGTGTCTCATTGTTACCCATGGGCCGAAAAGAGTGGGGAACAATGAGACAGCCCTGGCTTCTGGGTATATTCTAAATGTTGGTCAAACCTAATAAAAGGACATTGTAGCCCAACTCATGGCCTGTGAAATGACGAAAAAAAATTTGGAGAAACATTAGTTTTTGTGTTAATGGCAGCCTATGAGCGAAAATGTAATTTTTAATCATAATTTACTTTTACACCCCAGAATTAAACATGTATGGATAACTTTGCAAGGGAGCGTCCATATCCAAAGCCACTATTATGTCAGATAATTAAAAATCGACAGATTTTTTTCCGTGTACATATTTTTTCTGATGTCCGTAATATTTGGTACAAAACAACAAACGGCTGGTACAATTATTTTTTAAAGTATTTGTCAGCTAAATCTAAAAAAAGTTAGCATTTTCGCTATGGAAAAAATGGTTTTGGACGTATTGGTCAAAAGTTACATCCAATTTTAAACACAAATATTTCGTGTTTCTATGTCTTGTATCATGTAATCATGAGGACAGACTTAGGTTCAACGGGCAAAATTCCGTGGAAAAAAATATAATTGGACAATTTTCGATTTTTTAGGGTGGTCTGAAAATCCAATTTCCATAATCTTCTAGTAAAAACGAGGATGGAATGAAGCTCCTAAAAATCTCTTAGGATGGGTATGGAATAGAGTACCCAGAAAAAAATTACCCCATGGTCCACAAGCGGAAAACGTTTAATTGGGTTATTTTAAGCATCTGTGCAAATTTTGGGCGAGATTTATGGAGATTAACCCATTGAGCCTAAAGTTGTTGAAAGAAATGCTTTTCATACAAAAATGACTTTTTAATCGCTAATAATTTTTCAGGAGCGAGTTTTACAGCTTTGGTATGTTCTACAAAGTTGTAGAGCATTTAATTTACAATAAAAATCTAACTTTTTGAAATATTTTGATGAAAGTAGCGCTCCGTGTAGGCCAATCAGTAAGAAATTAATGTTTTCGATTTTTCGATTTTCCACATACAAACTTGACCTTCGAGTATCAATGGACCGATTATGATCATATTTGTCCCACAGTCAAGGAACAATATTCAGCTTGTGTAGCGAGGTTTTGAGAAAAAGTCCCATATTCTGGTCACCCTAGTATGGAAAAAAATAAATAAAAAACATTGTTTTGCATAAATAGTAACCAAATAAAAATCCTTGATCATTTGTTTTGGCAATGCCAAATTATGTTCGTTCCATTAAACATTTGGACATTTGAACAGCAAAATTAACGCATCAAGATTTAAAATGCCATCTCCCGATTTAACGCAGAAAAATACCTATTGAAACGTTGTATCCCGTGATTTTTCTGAGTATTTTTAAAGGAAAAAGGGCGACATAAACTTGGGAAATGTTGTGGATGTCCTCTACTCTATATGGTTCAGGGAAAAAGATTCATTATTTTTAAAGTTTGGCCGCTCCTGAAATATTTTTTTAAAAAGAGTCTCATTATTTAAATCGACCATCTCATTATAAGATCGAGACCAAAAAAGACATTTTTAAACTTTCAACTCTCCGCCCATTTCAGCACTGCCTGGACGGCCGGTGCGTGGCCGAGCACGAGAACATCATCCCGGACTACTCCCAGCACACGCCGTCGTACGCACGGTTCAACCAGCAACAAGTCAAGTACGTATCACCGTCCAGCGAAACCCTCCGCGAGAACCTCTTTCTTATCCCCTAGCATAGCCTAATAGTAGGGCCCCCTAAATCCTTTCCTCTCTCCCTCTCTCGCTCGTAACACCAACGTCTCGAGTATCTCTTTCATGTTTGAGTGTGTGTTCGAACAGGTTGTTGAGTAGAGAGGCGTTTAGAATATACTTTTTGTGAATTGTTATTTTTGTTTAATTTGTACGAACCCAAATGATAACGGCATCAACTTCTCTAGATTAAACTACGACGACAAGTCGGTACAGCAGGAAGAATATTATGAACCGTCTAGTAGCACGTCGTCCACGAGCACCACCACAACGACAACATCCACCACAACAACCTCCACCACCACCACAACAACACCGCCGCCACCGCCACCGACATCGACGAGGAATTATTACCAATATTTCAACCACAAATCCACGAGTACATATCACAGTAATTTCCAATCTACTAGCTCTAGTTATAACGGTAACAGTAATAACTATAACCACCAAAACAACAACAACAATAACGATAATCACCACAATCAAAACCAACAACAATCGACAACCGAATCTGACTACTACCGCACGAAAGCGACCAAGACCCCGTACGTGTTCAGCAAATACACCTTCAGCTCGACCAAGAGCCCGTACACTTACAGTCAGTTCACGGCGAGTAGCACAACGCCATCCACTACCACGGCAAGCACGCCACGAGCCCCGTTCTGGGACGACCACCACACGACCACCACCACGGCCAAGCCCAAGTCCACGTACCATCCGGTGTTCGATGTGTACTTTAACCGGATCGCGCAGACTACGACGCGAAATCCGTACAACTTTAGCTTTTACGTGAAGCGCACGACCAAGAGTCCGAACTACGCGCTCAACTACGTCGGCGCCAACAGCCAGCTGAGCGCGAGCCGAGCGAACGCGACGACCGTCGTCACTGTTGGTGGTGGTAGCCGAACGGGCCGAAGTAGTGGATAAGAGAAAGAGAGAGCGCAAAAAAAAACGCACGCCCCGAGCGGGACTCGAACCCGCGCACCCCCTAGCCAAGCCAACAGAACAATCCTAACGCGCCAGGCAGCGTCGCTATGTTTTGTTGTTGAAAAACGTGCTGCTCGAAGCTTAGATAAAAAGAGACACGCGCGCACATGTTTGATCACTACTTACTTCTATGAATGTTTATGTGTGTGTGTTTGTGTGTGTTTTCACTGCCGCTTTTTCTCTTTTTTTTTAATACACCTCTCTCACTGTCTTTCCTTTTATTTTTTTTTCTTATTGTTGAAATTATTTATGATACGTTATTTATTTTGATGAGATACTCACGTTAAATACGATCTAAACGCTAACTTTTTGTTGATTTTTTAAACTGTTTTATCGTTACTAACACACAAAGCCAAGAATACGTTGAACGTTTCAATTCTAACCTCTTCAAAACAAAACAAAAACAAACGATTGAGAGCACACATAACTCTACCATTCTTTCAAGCCGAGAATCAAACCGAAGTGAAAGAAAATAAAGTCTGCCATCTATTTATATTAGCCACACCCTAGTGAAGTAAGAGCACTATACAATACAAAAAGCAAAAGAAAATCACATATTTTTCGCGGGATTACGAAAAATAGCGCTTATATACATAAAAAAATGTATCGAATATCGAAACATGACCACCCCAAAAACCGACACACATCTAAGACACATCACGGGTAAGAAAGAGCACCTTGTTTTATTCCTTCGTATAAAAAATTCCACAAAAAATCTTTTGCTGTCCCACTAGAGAGACTCTCTTTTTAAAATCTATTTTTCCCCTCAACTTGTAATCGTCACCTTTCTAAAACTGAAACTTTTTCCAGCTGAGATACTGATTACACATCATCACCCTATTTCTCGTGTAGATTTTTGAACCATCCTAGTGCCAATTCGATTCTACGTTCGTCCTAGAAGCAGACTTTCTTATCCTTCCGCCAAACCTACCAAACTGACCAAAACAAACTATTTTTACTATTTATTTTCCGTTACTACCACACGATACTGTACTACTACTACTACTCTTACTTTCACTGTTACTTCTGACTATTACTACTACCACCACTACCTGAAACCTACTTCTACGCTGAAACTCCGTTGATTTGACAGCACTCATCAAACGCAAATGTCAAACCACCGGGGTTTCAGTGTACTCTTAGTTGTACATAGTATTTCAACTAACATTGTTTATTTATTTTTCATTTAATTCGACTAACCTTACTTGTAGCAAAACAAATAGTATCGCTCACTTGCTTGTTCGGTGTTTGTAGTTACTAACAACCCTGTACTAAGTTGGCACCCTCACTCACAAACGTTCCATGCTTCCTCTTGTTAACAACCCTCGCACCACCAATCAAACAACATCTCCACACGTTAAGAGCGCAGTAGGCTGCGAATCTCATGAGTATCCTGATCAGCGCTTGTTGAACACATTTCTGGTAGTAGTAATTGTTGTACAAATCTGTGAATAAATATGCACAATTGCTGTAGATATGGAGAACGACTCGATGTACAGCAAAGAGTGAACAATGCGTGGCGATTGAAGCAGCTTCTGGAAGGAAATATCACTTGTACCAAAAAATTGTACATTCAAATGGAGAGAAGGACTTTGGAAGATGACCCTCCTGGATGGATTGAGCTACGATGCGCCCAATATGTTCCTGATAACTAATGAAAAATATAACTTTTAAATTATAATAAATCTGCATGTACTGTACATACAAATATATAATCAAACCAATATTATTGTAAATATTCGACGGTTTCGCTGTAGACCGAGAACCTATTTTCCAACAATATATCCAAACAAGAATCTCTACAAATCTATAACTAGTCACATGAATGCTATCTTGTTTCATTCAATCAATATTGAAATACGCCATTTAATGCTTTTTGATAAAGAATTTACTTCGATTTTTTTGTACTAGTAAAATAAACGAGTAAATGTTAAATGTATAAAAGCTTTCAATTCTAAAAAACGTTACAAATCCTTTAAGATGATATGATTGCAGCAAAAAAGCATTGATGTGACTTTCTCAAGATATTAAAATTGATCCCTTCAGAGTGAATTCGCTAGTTTGATTGACTTTAATCTAAACACTTTCCAATTTAAAACGGATAAAATGTCAAAAATATGTTTTGAAGTAATTTTTTCTCACTGCAATTTCCAGATGATGACTTTTGAGGACATTTTAAAAGAAAAGAATGCTCAAGCCAACGAAACATTTAAAAAATAATCAAATGTTGGGTCTAGGACCACTCTGCAAAGATCGACAAATTCTGAATATTTTGTGCTTTGAATTTGACAGCGATTAGTTGTTTGGATAAAAGTCGAATTCGTACTAGCGATTATTCGCTGATTGTAAAAAAAACGTTTTAGCTGTGGCATGCTCAAATTGTGTTCTTGTCAAAATGTTCCATTGTTTGAGAATTCAGATTGTTGGCGACTTTCCATCAAAAATAATGGATTAGTTTTGATTAGATAGTAATTGTAATACAGGTTTCTCATTTTTCACACACCGTCACAATTTGAGCATTCCTAGTGTTCAACTTTTTTTTTATCAATTTGTAAAAATTATTAAATAATTGGTTAAAAATATCTAATTGTAAATTCCATGAATGATTGAAAATATTTTTTATGAGAACACTATGTGTATTTTAACTCCTTCCATTCCAATTTTGTAAAATGAGGATTATCCTCAAAAATTTGATTTCCTGAACAGATTTAAATATTTATTTCAAAGTATGTCCCTCTGACCAATATTGAGAACGAAGAAGGAAAAAAAAGTTATTAGCCATGGTTTCAACATTTAAAAACATCAAATGGTAAAATGCTTTATCTGCTGTCTTATTGTCTTAGAACCATACGATTTCAAAAAGCAAAGTGTTTTTTGAAAAGTATTCTTTTGCGAGAAATGAACTATTTGCTGTACTGTACATCGAAACTTAAGTAATTCCTTGATATTTAAACAAAAAAAAAACAATTTGAAAATATCCATGCAAGAAAACCAGCTAAATTTCTAAAACATTCGTGTTTATCAATTTAGGTTGAAATTTACGAATTAAATTATTTTCAACTGCAAAAAATACCAAAAATAGAGTTTATTTTTGAAATTTATTTTATTACGTTTAAAACCTCGACAAAAACTATCATTTATATTTCCCAAAATTCCAAAAATGTATGAAAAAGGTATTTAATCACGAAAGTATGATTTTCTTTTCAAACTGTAAGATTATTTTGGTAAATGTAAATTGTAACATTTGAACCCCTAAGAAACAATTCATTTTTTTCTTTGATATATTTTTTTCACGAGATCATAGTTTGCAAAATTAAAAAATATGTTGAATCTACTTATGTTTTCGATCTATAAAACTATAAAAAAACATCTTTACAATTATAAGCATATTTTATTCTACGGATTACTTTATTTCTCTTGTAATTTTTGATTCTTTTTTTATACATGCCTTATTGGCATAAGGCATAATAAAAAAAAGAATCATTGTTTTTATAAAAACATCACTTTTTAAACATTTTGCCTATTTTCACATTTTCTGCTATAAAATGGTAATAATAATAAAATGGTAATAATAATCAGTCAAATTAAAAAAAGACGTAGAGGCAAAATCTGGAAAAAAATACTAAAAACTTGTTCTTACACAATATTAGAAAAAAAAAAATAACCAAACAAGTAAAACCCTCAAAAATATCAATTTTGAAAACATTTGTAAAGTCACATAAACAAGTCAAACCTCAAAAACTAAAATTTTGACAGAAAATAGATTTTTTATTTCGAATGGGTTTGAAGATAATAAGTTGAATGAAACTATGTTTTTTTGCCTTTTTTTATTCTAAGCAATTGATAATGTCTGCGACGCTTAAAATTTCACAAAATTCTTATTTAAGTTGGAAATATTTTGGTATCAGACTCCATGTAGTGGTTGAGAAAGCTGACTTTATATTACATTTGTTACACATTTTGAACATGTGCTTTGTCTTTGGCTTCCTTTCTACAACATTTTGGCCACATTTTGCTATTTCATCGCTTGTGCAAAATGCAAAAAGATATTCTAAAAATGTGTTTTTAGACTCATGGTCCGAATCAATAAACTAATGACCTTGATATTTCTTTTAGTACTTGATCAATCTATCTATATATATATATATATATAAAAAATTTCGACGGTTTTGTTCGAACGCGAATCAGTTCAATACGGAGCGTCGGATCGAGGTGCTCTTTGTTGCGTTGGGTTCGTATAAGCCCAAGGAAGGTTTATACGCTAACTAATTGACACTTTGGCCACTCTGGAAGCAATTCCGGAACATCGGCAAATTGTATGAAGAAAGTTACGTAAAATCATATTTTGATCACAGGAGGCTGAATAAACAAAAAATCAAAAAACGTCAACAAACGAAAAAAAAGGCAGAACGAAGTTTGTCGGGTAAGGCTTGTGTTTCATAAATTTACAACATTTTATCAAAGCTATTCTAATTTCAAATCAACCATACAATTAAATTAAACGATATTTTTTTGTAATCTATTTGCAATAAATCATTATAAATTGCAATTATTAAATATGTAAGTTTAACAGATTATCATGACAATTTCCATGAGAGAAATACAGTTTTTCAACTGTACTGATTGCTGGATGAAAACTGAACTCAGTTTCTTAACTCTGCTCATTTGCTTCTGTTGATAGAAAAGCTTTGAGCTACCGTAAACCGGGGTGACTTTGATAGGATTTTAATTTGTTTTTGAAATATTTTCCAACAGGTAAGGTTTTTCTCAAGATTATTATTTTTAAAACATGTACTGGGGTAGGCCACACAAAGTCCTTGCACTATTTTGGAAAAAAGTTTTTTCAATAGTGTTTAGAAAAATAGTTACGTTAAAAATTCTTAGTTTAAATTCCGGGGTGACTTTGATAGTCATAGTTTTTCTTGTTAAAATCATATTTAAGATGTTCAAACTTTATTTGTACGTTGAATGTATCATCACTAAAGTAGCTGATATAGTTTTTAAGAAAAAAAATCAATGTTTATATTTAGTTAACTAAGTTTATAAGCTTTTTATCAAAATACTAATAAATTTTACATAAAATTGTTGAAAAGTAGGAATTATGCTTGAAATTTGTTAAAACTAGTTTTGTTTATAAAATTATCGATTTATATTGCATTTTAAACTGAATACAAAGCACGAATCACAAGTTTTCACATTTTACATGAAATTTGTTCAACTGAAATTGCCTATAAATTTGGAGATTTTTTTTAATTGTGTTTCAAGGACACATAATTTTTATTATTTACAAACTTATTTAACATTCTCCTAGTGGAAAATTGTCCAAAGAACCCGAAAATACATTCCGTTTTCCGATTCAAAATCATGTTCATTGAGAAAATCATGACACTTTGAGAAGTTTTAAATAATGACTTTCATCAACATTTTCTTAATTATAGTTAACTAACTTTTTAAACATTTCAAAATTTTATGCAAAGTTCTTCTTGAGGTACTTTGAACACTTCTCTACCACGGTCAGTATGATTCTGAACCATTCCGTACGTATTTTAATTGTACTCTTCATTTTGCGGAAAAATCACAAACCTATCAAAGTCACCCCGTTTTACGGTATACAGAAAATTTAGGTTTGATTATATAGAATTTGCTGAAATTTAGAAATTGAAATTTAAAACATTTTCAGATTTATAAATTGGCTCCATTTTAGTTCAAAATCTTAAAATCTAAATCGCATAAACAAATATTTTCAATCATTCTTGTAAATATTAATGCCCAAAAGAATTGTACACAATTGTGCCTGCAAACGAAATTATAATGAAAATAGTTATTAATTTTATATTAAAACAAATACATAATCATTCCTGAGCAATCTTACGCTAAGATAACTCATAACCTATTAGTACTCTTGTAGTGTATATTTAGTTGCTCAAAACCGAAGCAAGCAACCTGTAATTAGTAGTAAATATTCTTCCCTTACATTCCATAAACCATACCCACAACTTCCAACGATCCCAAAACATACCCGCGGGATTCGCCATTCAATGCAACCACTCGCTTCTAGTTCGAACTTTCATTATTTGCTCAACATCCCTTCTTAGTTCTCATAGCATATTTTCTATAGTTTTTCCTCAAGTATTCAGTAGCATTGCGATTAGTACTTTTAGCCTTGCATCTTGAGTATTTCACGTTGTTCGCTTATATGAAACATTTACTCCTTAAACAACAACAAAAAAAGCTAGTTTCATTATAATACTTCCTGTGCACACACACTGTACTGCCGTACTAGTATTGTGCTGCCGCCATTTATTTTGTTAGTTTAAATCTGCCATTATTTACTCTCATTTAGTGGAACCACGCTAGTTCTAAAGTGTCACTTTTTTTACTAATCACCCTTTTTTTCTTTCTTTTTCTTGTGCTCTTTTTCCTACAACTTTCTCCCACAGTGGATGATGAGGACAGACGATACAAGAATTTCATGAATGCCATCAAACGAAAGCGATTACAACACCTAAAGGAGCAACTGCAGCAGCAGGAGATCGTCAGCAATCAGCAGTAGTGGTAGTAGTAGTATTGGAGGGTAGAGACTCTTCTCTTCTCTGTGTACCATATAGTACGATAACTAGTAGTTTAAAGCAAAGTGCGACTTTCCTTGAACAGATAAGAATGCATTTTCTGTTAACAAGTCTTCCAAAATTTTAAGATTTTTTTTTTGCTGAACATTCACCAAATCATGTCATGCAACACCATAATCATGAGAGAACGCGACAAGTGAAAGCAAACAAGACAAGGAAATTTAGAGTAAGTGAAGAGAAACGATAAATTATGCAGCAAAACATTCAAAATAATGTGATATGAAATTGTGCAAATAGGCGAAAGAACTACTTCTGCAGGATAGTTGTTTCTTATATAAAAAACATATAAACATACTTTGTTTTAGGTCGTAAGCGCAAAAAGAGACATAGTTTTGCGAGGAATTATGTACAATTTCAGCGTAGAATGTTAGGGAAAACTCACAAAAAAATGTGAAATAACAATATTGTTGACGTCAAACTGTTTCGATTATCGAAACAAACATGTTTTACTAGAGAAAACAAGAAATTTGCTTGAAATGAGAAATTTTGAAACAATCTGTGATTTTACAATGTCCGTCCGAATTTTTGAGAAACCCGATTTTGTCCAGTAAAATTTCCAAAAAATCTTTGCAAATTAGGAGAAATCTCTTAAAAACAACTTCTCATTTCAAGCTCCTTTCTGCCATCAAAGCGAAAGAAAACACGATAGCCATTTGTTTCAGTGCTGCAAGCATTGCCATAACAAAAACCAAGCTTAATCAAGCAAAAAGAAAACTAACTTGAGCCCAATCTTAGCCCCACTTACTTCGCTTTGGCTGATCTCGCGATCAACCGTGTAAAACCCCCCGAAAGTAGACAACCACCCGAGCAGAACGCGCGGGTAACCGCGCAAATAACAAATTGTGTTCTGACGATCGAGCAAACTCGATTACCACAACCTTACCCTAACTTTGTCAATATTAGAGATCGAAATTTACCACGATCATTACCACCGAGAAGAGTTGAGCAAATTTGCTACCGGGTAGCAAAAAAGAAAGCAAAAAAAAGGCAAGCAAATCAACCAGAAACTGCCCCCTTAACCGATGATTTCGTTTCGTTGAAAACCTTCGCAACACAAGCTGTGAACGCAAAAAACTGCCCAACTTATGAAAACCACACAACGAGCAAAACGAAAAACAAGTTTTTCAGTGTGATGTGACACTTCTCAAATTTTGTTACGTTTATTATTTGAGAAATTTGAAAGCGACAATTTCTTTCCTGTAAATATGTACCAATTTTTAGTGATAAACCCCCTTAAAATTAAAAGAAAAACTTCTCCGCTGCTTGCAAACGCTGATTAGCAACGAAGAAACGAAACTCTTGTTGAATGCTAGTGGCTCCTTAAGGGTTTAAACGTCAACACACAAATAGAACCACCCCCCCACATTTAAGTGGCCGGGGGTTCGAAATTGCAACAAACGATGCGTATTTTTGTTAATCTTGGAAGTCTTCCGCAAAAAGAACGTCTCCCAACGCGACACCCCATTTACCCTATTCACAACCCTTCCCCCAAAAAGACACACGTAGCCCTTAAGTAGATCTTTAATTTATCAGTTTTTAAGGTGTGCTGTCTAGACGGCAAACAAACACACGGTACGTGAGTTAGTAGGGACTTTTTGGCAATAAATAAAACTGAAGGAAAAAGTGTGTTCTACAAATATGGGCGCGAACTCGCGTCAGTAGGAAACTGTTTCGTATCGTTTCGTGTAAAATATATTCTGAATAAAGGAAACGAAAAATTAATACCAGAAGAGTATTTTTTGAACAAAAGAAAACGGCGTGAGTTGAATTTATTTATCCGAAATCTGCCTTGCAGCAATCTTCACTCCGTCTTTTGTAAAAAAACATTCAAAATAATACAGCATTCCAATTTATAGTCCTATCATCATCAGAATAAACTAGAAAGAATAAAGAGTAAATAAGTACTTTTTGTTAACTTTATTTTCAACAAACTGAAAAAATAAGTAGACACATAATTAAATATTTTTTGCAATTCCGTTGTGAAACTAATAATTTTTCTTGTTTCTTTTATCTTCACAATAACCGTACTGTGGAGTATTTACTTTTCCTGTCATTCGCCCTAATTCTCCATACAATTTTTGGCGAAATTCAGCCATTCGGCCATGTCCAAATATTTTTGAAAAAAAAAAACAAAGTGCTCCTGTTTCATGCTTCCCCTCGAGTTGAGCCTTCGCAGTCTTTTTTAAAATTTATGGAACGGTTTGACTTTTTGCAAATAACTCAGAAATTGCATGCAATATTTACGAGTAGCGAAGAGCGCTAATTCTCATGCTAAATTTTGGAAGAAACCCACTTTGCTCTTCTTTAAAAAAAAAATAATATTCAAATTTCCCATGATTTCAAAATGTGATTAACTTTTGTCTATACTTGTTGGCTTGTGTTTTTCATGAAAAATGAGCACATTAAACTTAGTTCTAAAAAAATCGAACAAAAACAAGAGGTCCCGATTTTTTTTTTTTTTTCAAATTTTATGAAGAAGTAGCCTAAGATGTTACAAAAAGACTCACAAAAAAAAGCAGGATGATTTGTCTCTCCTAAAAAAAAATACAAAAATCATTCATAAAACTGTTTTTTTTAATGGTCTAAACGTCAAAATTTTCCAAAAAAGTGGGAATCGATTTCCCAGACAATTCTATATATATCTATATATATAAAAAAATTCGAAGGTTTTGTTCGAACGCGCATCAGTTGATAACGGAAAATCGGATCGGAGCGCTCTTTGCTGCGTTGGGTTCGTATAAGCCCAAGGAAGGTTTTTACGCTAATAAGTTGACACTTTGGCCACTCTGAGACCGATTCCGGAACATCGCCGTTTGTATGGGAAAAAAATACGTAAAATCAAATTTTGATCACAGGAGGCTGAATAAGCAAAAAAAACGTCAACAAACGAAAAAAAGGCAGAACGAAGTTTGTCGGGTAAGGTTTTTTTTTACATAAAAATCTCCATATATACCATCTTAAAATTTTAAAATCTCACAAAAGTGGCGTGTATTTTTCTTTCTGTGTATTTTTTCAGAAAGCCCGTCCCATTTCTTACAAGTTTTTCTTTGACCACTTTTTGATTTGATGCAACAGCTTCGAGATACAGTAATTTTTAAATTACAAAATACAAAAATATTTAAATAACATACGCCCTACTAAAATGTCATTTTTGAGAACAATTTGCTCCATATATACAAAAATTGTTTATATAGGCCTTGGATAACATGTCTAAAAAGTTTTATTGAAATCAGAGAGAGTCAAGTACAAAAGAACCAGAAAAAAGTCCTGATTTAAGCTGGAATTGCGATAAACGTTCTTTAAATCTTAAACAGAAACTGAATAACATGTCAATTGAACACTTTGACGCAAACTAAATAAAAGTCACCTCTTACAGATATATTGTACTAAAACATGTTCAAAATTATATTTTTAACTGTTGCTGCTTTTGAAAACTAAAGTTTCCTGTTTCTTGCTCTAAGAATGGTTGATATTTTAAAGTACCAAATTTTTATGAATAATAAAAATATGAAGACGAAAAAATATCTTATACAGTCGAAAAAAAAATTAAAAAAAAAATAAGGCAAAAAATAATTTCAAAACCGGTTTCATTCCCCTGCAAAAGCTCCCGAGTGGTATTCTACAACATCTTTTCATGAAGCGCCAAGCTGCGCGCACAACTCAGCAAAAGCTTGATTGCTGAATGCATCAAGCTTCCACTAGTCAGCTCAACAATAAACCACCACAGATGGAGTGAATGCTGGAAAGCTCAGCTTTTTTTCTGCTCTCCGATTTTAAGAGATTTGAGAGACTTGTTCTAAACTTTTTTAGTACCACGAACCGGAGTATGAGTAATTTTTTTATCAAAAAGTGTGATTTTCAATAGTGCTTTACAAAATACCAAGTAACAAATCGTCAGCTGTGTGCTATCTTGTGACAACGACCATTTAGTACTATTCAAGAAAATCGATTTTTAAAGTTTGATGATAAATATTTTCAAAACTATGAATGGTAGAGTCAAACTTTTTGAAGCAATTGGTTCTACTATCGCTTAACAAACGCTCCAAGTTTCAACTGATTTGGTTACACCAGTTTAAAGATACAGTAAATTATGTAGTCAAAAATCTGAAAAGCACGTGTCACAAGTGTGTTTCGAAAGTAAAATTGTACTACGTGTCACAAGTGTGCACAGAATTTCCATACAAACTGAAATAGGCTTAAATCAATAGTTTAACCAACTTAATCAGTCTATTTTCAAAAACAAAAGATTGCATTGCCTTCAGAAAATATGTATCAACATAAATTTGTGAAAAACAAGCATTTTTTTCACATTTTCCAATAACATGTATGACGTGTCACAAGTGTGCACGATCATTTTGATGATAAATTGGTCTAAGTCACAAGTGTGTGTTGCGATATCCGGGAAACGGAAGCGAGTTTCCAAAATCAGGTTAAAGCATCTTGTAGTGTTTGTTAAGTATAGCAAAACGTACTCATTAACTCATTTTCGACCAAAATGGTCTATGTCACAAGATAGCACACAGCTGACGAAATGTTTCTTACAAATTTCAGCTAAAAAGGGTGCTAACTAAATTAATTCCGTCAAATTGACCAAAAGTCAAGTTATTTTAAATTTTTTATCAAAAAACACAATGAAATGCATGTTTGGCTACGTTCATTGATTTTTCCATAAAGTATATTGAGCAATTCCAGCTCAAATCAGGAATTTTTCTGATACTTTTGTACCCGACCCTCTCCGATTTCAATGAAACTTTGTAGACATGTTATCCTAGGCCTATATAAGCCATTTTTGTGTATATGGAGCCAATAGTACTCGAAAATAACATTTGAGAAGGGTGTATGGTATTTAAATATTTTTGCATTTTGTAATTTAAAAATAACTGTATCTCGAAGCCATTGCGTCGTATCAAAAAGTGGTCAAAGACAAACTTGTAGGAAATTGGACGGGCTTTCCGAAAAAATACACTGAAACAAAATATACGCCACATCTATGAGATTTTTGATTTTTAAGTCTAAAACTTAAATTTAAAGGTGTTGTCACGATTTTTTCGTTCAAAATTTTAGAGGAAATAGCCTAAAATGTTACCAAAGACTGACGAAAAATGCAGGATGGTATGTCTCTCCTAAAAAAATACAAAAATCATTTACTAAAACTGTTTTTTTGAAAAGTGGTCTAAACGTCAAAATTTTTGAAACCCGGTAGTGGGAATCGATTCTCCAGACAATTTTACATAAAAGTCTCTTTATTAACCATTGTCCTAAGTCCAATCCTTGGGAAGATACAGCGGTTTTAAAAATAAAAATGTTGAAAAAACGGGTTTTTTGGTGGTTTTTGACAATTTCTATATGACAGACTTGGTTTTTCAGTCTCGAAAATATTTTTACCGGAAAGCTCGTCCAATTTCCCATAAGATTGCCTTTGACAGCTTTTTGATTTATATCGTTTTTATATTTACGTAAGCAAATTTACTATCCTGGTTTCTACCACACTGAAAAAAATATTCTATTTTCAGTTATTAGCAATGTAATAAAGCTTATATCTGTAAGCCCTTACATCCAATTGAAGTGCTGTCAAAGGCAAACTTATGGGAAATTAGACGAGCTTTCCGGTAAAAATATTTACGAGACTGAAAAACCAAGTCTGTCATATAGAAATTGCCAAAAACCACCAAAAAACCCATTTTTTCAACATTTTTATTTTTAAAACCGCTGTATCTTCCCAAGGATTGGACTTAGGACAATGGTCAATAAAGAGACTTTTATGTAAAATTGTCTGGAGAATCGATTCCCACTACCGGGTTTCAAAAATTTTGACGTTTAGACCACTTTTCAAAAAAACAGTTTTAGTAAATGATTTTTGTATTTTTTTAGGAGAGACATACCATCCTGCATTTTTCGTCAGTCTTTTGGTAACATTTTAGGCTATTTCCTCTAAAATTTTGAACGAAAAAAAATCGTGACAACACCTTTAAATTTAAGTTTTAGACTTAAAAATCAAAAAATCTCATAGATGTGGCGTATATTTTTGTTTCAGTGTATTTTTTTCGGAAAGCCCGTCCAATTTCCTACAAGTTTGTCTTTGACCACTTTTTGATACGACGCAATGGCTTCGAGATACAGTAATTTTAAATTACAAAATGCAAAAATATTTAAATACCATACACCCTTCTCAAATGTTATTTTCGAGTACTATTGGCTCCATATACACAAAAATGGCTTATATAGGCCTAGGATAACATGTCTACAAAGTTTCATTGAAATCGGAGAGGGTCGGGTACAAAAGTACCAGAAAAATTCCTGATTTGAGCTGGAATTGCTCTATTAAAAGGTGTAGTTTAGGTAAATAGAATCTTCCAAGCCTGACTGAAATTCATCAGGTATTTTTTTTTTTTTTCAAAAAAATATAATTTTGTGTTGTCATCAAACTAATCTTATAGCATGACACATTTTCCAAATATGCCAGAAAAAAATGTACCAATAAGATATTGTAAGATACTTGTTTCTCAAGAACAAATTTGGAAAATTGTTCAATGGTTCCATAATGTAGTCATTTTCTCGATTCGAACTAATTTTCATCGAGAAAAACATGACACTTTGAGAGTTTGAAATGAGCCTTTTCATAAATGTTTTCATAATTATAGTTCACTAACTTTTAAAGCTTTTCAAAATAGGGTAAAGTACCTCAAGATTTCTACCAAACTCAGTATGGATCCAGACAATCCATTTATAATTAATTCGTATTATTAAATTTGCAAAGAATCAACGTATTAATGTCACTCCAATTGACGAAACAATGTGCTAAAATAGTAGTTTATGCAACAAGTTGCAAAAAGAGAATTTTTTCAGCACGAGTCGTACATTTATCCAACGAGGTTCACCGAGTTGGATAAATACGACGAGTGCTGAAAAAATCAAGTTTTGCAACGAGTTCCATACAACATTTTTTGCAATTCCGAAAAACACCCATTGAGTGAAATTTTAAGTCGAATTTCCATGTATTTCGTCAATAAATCGTTTGAATCAAAAAAATGTTGAAAAGTGTTACTTTTCGAAACAAGTGCTGAAAAGTTCAACTTTTCAGCACCCATTTCAGTGCTGAAAAGTAGAACTTTTCAGCATTTATTTTGAAAAGTGTTGCTATTCGATTTTGTTATGTTTGGTACAGAAAAGTAGGCTATTTCGTCGTTCAAGAATGACAGAAAAAGTAAGTAGTTTCACGACGGAATTGCAAAAACTATCATTTAAACTTTCAATGTCAATCAAATATATCTAATTACAAAATCTTCCAAGAATGACCCAGAAATCGACAGGTTTGCGATTCGAGAAAACTCACCGCACACACTTGATTGCTCTTTATTATTTTATTTCATTTCTCGCTCGCAATTGCAACCATTAAAAACCATCGTGGTTTAACCAGCCAGAAGGCAACCATTTAGCGATACTTTTAAAAGCTTTGTTTGCTCACCCCGTCGTCGTCGTCATGTGCGCAAATTGAGTTGCGGTGAGCCCGCGCGTTGTTGGTTGGCGCAAAAGCCAATTTGCCAATCAATCAAGGACTTGTTGAGGTGGGTCGCTTTGTTTTCTCTGCGGCAATGTGCTGACTTTTTTTCTCGTTTGCTTCTAATCTTTACCGCTGCTGCTACAGATGAGTCGACGAAGCTTTTCTTCACCAAAATCAGCTGCGTTTCGATTACTTTTCAGTTTGTGAAGAAGATCAGTCGTGTAATATTTGTTGGGTTAAGTGTTTTTTAATCTCTACCCAAGTCATTTCATTTTTCCTCCTAGCTCTTTCAATTGATTAGTTAAAAAAAATAACTAGAAAAATAATTGCAAATGTAGCAAACTGGGCTGCCGAGACGTATAGCTTCTGGACTACTCCGAGTGTCGGAGTTCGACTCAGACTTTTGGAGATTAAGCGACTCCGACTCCGACTTCAACTCTTCTAAAAAAAATACTCTACATGGAGAGAAATCCTGAAACCAATTCGGTAACGCTGTGTTGTTGAATTCGACAACATAGAAATGTTTCCAAAATCGTCAACATTTTTTTCGTTTTTTAACAACAATGTTATCGATTTTGAAAACATTTGCGGCTTATTTAACTTAATATCTGGGCTTGGTTTTGTATTTTTAAAAATGTTTTTATTTTAAATTAAAACATTCATTATGTTATATGTTATACTCGAGGAAATTAATCAAAATAGATTTTTTAAATAAATGAGTGAGCACGCAATTATGTGTTTTTTCAAAACAATTTTTCAGTGATATAGTTTCGTTTGGAAAATTTAAAAAAAAAAGCAAATTGATCATACATAAAATTAAGATTGCTGCAAATATTTTTAAACATTAAAAATATTCCAAAATGATTAAAGAAATCAGGGAGCAACATTATATTTTGTTCATCAACTTCGAAATTCAAAGAATAACGAATTGCAAACATTTCAGTATATATTTGTCTACAATGTTTAAATTTTTGTGTTTTTAAAATAACTTTAAATATTTTCTAAATATTTGAGTAAAGGTGCACAACAATGCAAAAGTGTTTTTTGCAAAGAAGATTTGCATCTAAACTACGGTTTAATGATACGCTTTAACGCCGTATTAAGTTTTTTTGGTATTTTTAAAGTGTTAAGGAAATTTAACTTTAAGAATTTTGCAACGACCAATTAAACTTGAATATTTTGAAAAAGTTAATGATAACAGGGTATTTAATTTATTTTAATCAAATAAACATAAAGCAACGCCAATTTTTGAAAATTATTTTGTTATTCTTTCTTTAAATTAAAATTTATTAATCATATTTGCAACATTATTTATTAATTGGTGTACTTGGAAAATAATTCAAATAATTTTATGAAAAAAAAATGTTTGCTTTTTAAACTATTATCAAACATTACTTCCGGCCCGACACAGCTTCAAATAAATCTAATATGGCCCGCTGCACAGTGGGAAAAAGGGCCCAAAAAATTACCGCAACATGATTTCTCGCAAACCATCGATTGCTATACACCAAAAGCTTCGTTTTTGCACCAGGAACAATAATCCGACGAAAAATCGCACTGCACGGACCGTTGGCCGGAGTACAGGCCACCGGAAGATCCGGATTTTTGTAAAAAGTGACAGATTATTCCAATTGTGAACTGATAAGCCTTCTTCTACCATGAATAGTCATGCAAAACAATCCTGGAATAATATTAAATACCATAGGACCCATCGGAACCGGTTCCACCGATCTCCGGTGGCCACATCCAGAACCGCATTAGGAAACAGTGTTAACCAGTCATGCGACGTATCAAACTTCTTGATTTTTGATGGGGACATGAGTTATACAATACTCTCTTAAAAACATGAAGTTTGATATGTCGCAAGAGTGGTTTCAGGAATTTGCCAAATATGATCTTCGGATGTGGCCACCGGAGAACCTGGGAACCGGTCACCGGAGGTAAAAATACATTTTAAGGATACTCTCCATCCAAAATCAAGAAGTTTGATACGTCGCATGACTAGTTTACGCTGTTTCCTAATGCGGTTCCGGATGTGGCCACCGGAGATCGGTGGAACCGGTTCCGATGGGTGCTATGGTATTTAATATTATTCTAGGATTGTTTTTCGTGACTATTCATGGTAGAAGAAAGCTTATCAGTTCACAATTGGATAAATCGGACACTTTTTCCAAAAATCCGGATCTTCCGGTGGCCTGTACTCCGGCCACCGGTCCGTGCAGTGCGATTTTTCATCGGATTATTGTTACTGGTGCAAAAACGAAGCTTTTGGTGTATAGCAATCGATGGTTTGCGCGAAATCATGTTGCGGTAATTTTTTGGGTCCTTTTTTCCCACTGTGCGCTGGGTTAAGTTCTAATTAGTAATCAAAAATTAATATTATTTTTAAATGCTAAAATTTCCATAATTTCTACATCAAAAGTTAAAATACAAAATTATTTACAAAATACTGTACTGTAATTACTTTAAAAAAAATATGTTTTCAGATTTCAAGCTTCATTTTATAAAAATTTAAAACAAATGGTATCACAAAATTCATAAAAGTTTAACTATTAATAAACTATTAACTACAATAAAAAACAGCTGAACAATAAAGTGATTTTCTCTCAGGTTTGGCAATATCTCATAATCTAGACAATGACATATTATTTTGTTTTAAGGACTGGAATAGTGTTAAGGAAGAGCCATAACGAATATAATTTAGAAATTACGAGTGCTTTTTTGAAACCATTCAATCGTTTATTCCTTTTTAGAATCGGTGAAAAAACAAATTAGGCCGTTGCAAATATTTTTTGAAGTTTAAGTCCCTCGACTCTGACCAAAGTCGAGGGGGGGGGGCAAAAAAATAAAAAAAAGTATAAACATTGAAATTACGAGCCATGGTTTCAACATTTTAATGAAAAAAGTGTTTTAAAATGCATTATACACCTGTCCAGTTGTTTTGCCATCTTTAGTTTCCAATATTTCTAAGTATTCACGAAAAAAATATTTTTTGCGAAAAATAATTTTTTTGCGGTGCTGTACATTGGAATTTCATAAAAATTCAAAACATTTTTAAACAAGCCCAAACATGCTGAATATGATTATCAATGCAGAAAAATGCATTTTAGTTTGTTTTCAGTTGATTAGACTTCTATTTTCATGGAAATTTTGAAGTTTTTTGGAAAAATATTTTTTTTGCCCCCTGATTTTTCAGCCAATTTTGAAGGGGGGGGGGTGACATAAACTTTGAAAAATATTTGCAACGGCCTTAATTTAATTTACAAAGAGCATCAAAAAAACTTCTTGATATTCTAGTTTCCAATCGTAATTTAAAGAAGAAAAAAAAACAAGATAGAAGATTCCTCACATTTTTTTTGAATTGATACAAAGAGAGCCAACATAAAAAAGCCCCTTTCAATAAAAAAAAATCATAAAATATCTTATTTTGCATTAAAAATTAGTGCACGTTTTGAAATATATATGTGAGAAGAAAACAAAATTGTCATTAATTTAAATACAGTCCAGACTCGATTATCCGAAGGCCTCAGAAAAAAATCACTTCAGATAATGGAATCACGAAAAAAAAATTTCGCTGTCTAATTTTGGATTGTCGAGCTTAGGTATGACTCCTAAACTACGCTAAAATGATTTAGAATTTTTAAATTCAAGATGGCGCCCGAAATGGCGGTGATGCAACATTAAAAAAATGCATTTAACCACCACCCAAATTTGACTTAAACGGGGTCGTTGAATTAAAATGTTATGTTAAAAACAAGAAAATGAAAAAATACAAAAACAAAATTTTTATGTTCGTGATTCGATTATCCGAAGTACTACAAACCTTTGGATAAGCGAATTTCGGATAATCGAAACTTCGGACAATTGAGGCTTCGGATAATCGAGTCTAGACTGTATAATCATTTGGAAATAAAAAAAATATCTTCAATGCTAAAAAAGGAATATAACAGTTGAAAAGGCAATGATTTTTCTTAATTCTCAAAATAAGCCAAAGCATTTTTTGCAAGTTGAAAAATTGTGTAAATTTAGAAGATTTGACGTGCCCACCAACAGGAATAGTGTTAAATTTACAACTTTTTAGATGTAAAAAAAAACATTTTTTTAAATAAAATATGTATCCATTCCCAGATGTAATAGGGTAGAGGACCCAGAAATCACCTACTTTATTGCGAGAATGCAGGAAATTGAAAAAAACTCAAAGAAAATTTAAAGATTTACTGTCAAAATTGTTGTGGAACGTTGTTAAACTATTTGATCTTCAGTTTTCACAAGCTTTATTAACATCACGATGCTGATTTTTGTTTTAAATATTGTGTTTTAAACAATAAGCTCTAAAGGGTCTTTTTCCATTTACTATTTTAACTCATCTTGGTGTTTTTTTTATTTCAAATTCAATTGAAAAGAGTAAAATAACAAATCTGACAAAAATCAGGAAAGTTTTCATCTCCCCACTAGATGACCCTTTATCTAGACTTTTTCATCTCTCCGTTCAACCATCTCTCGAAACCTCTGTCGTCGCCCGCCCAGAGTGCAATTAACAAATTCGCAATGTGTGTGAGAGTGACTGATTGTGTGTGAGTGTGTGTGTGTCAGTTCGGTAACGCTTATTAAGAGCCCCTCCCCACCCTCCGAAGCCTTCTGCCAGGGGTGTGTGCAGCTTCCAAAGCTCTTCCCCACCCTCTCTCCTAGCCCGGCAGAGCAGAAACACAGTTGAGACATTATTTCGCGCGCCAATGACCGACACACGAGTCGAAAGACCGGCAGCCGACTTGGACTTTGGCTCTCCTTTTGGCGGTTGAAATACACTCCTCATTGTAGAGAGCACGCGGCAATTCACTTTCGGTTTCGAAATCGGACGAGGTTTTCCTGATGAGCTGTTTGAACTTAGGCTGAAGAAAAAAATACTTCTCGATGAACGGTGTGCCATTCGTGACGCCGGCATCTGGAAGCTTCGGCGAGTGTGTTCTTGCGGCGGGTGGCAATTAATTTGCATCGATGGCAGGTGCAAGGTTCTTTTATGCTGTGGGTTAGAAAAGGCTTTTCAAGAGGTCAGAGAAAAGTCTAGAAGGATTATCCGTATGAATGGAAAGTAAGCCACATAGCACCAATCTATTTTTTTGTTGTTTCGATCAAATTTTCAAATTTATCACAGTTTTAAAATCTACTATCTGCGATTTCTTGGCGAAATCTACACCCACTCAAGGTATTAGGCATGCTGGTTCTTCCAAAACATGTCAAAGGGCCAAAGTTTGTTATACCATCCAAACATTTTAACTCCCCTTTAAAATAACACTGGTCAAACCAATGATGACACTTCAGTCTCCTACTCGCAACCATAACGCTCAATAGAGGATAAATAATCAACTGTCCGTCCTCTCTCAATGGCAACATCTCATTCACAAACGTTATCCAACCTGTTCGAGGTTGTAAACAGCAGTTTTACGCACTACGAACTCGTCACAGTCGCACATTCCACATTCTCAAACCTCGTCAACGAGCTCAAATTGTTCCAAATCAAAAGGTCATCGCGCGAGATCGCGCGCTCCATTCATCCGTCCAAATCTAAATGGATTAGGAGGGGGGAGGGAGTCAACTTGAGAAAAGTGGGCAGCAGCAGAAGAGGATCACATTTTGGAAGTGAAGGAAGGTCGGTGGGTGTTATGCTGCACAGAAAAAAAAATGATGGTAATATTCATCAGGAAATGGTGACAGATTTTGTGGCAAAATAAATGATAAATTTTGCCCCAGAAAATGATGAACTTTCATCAGTTTTTGATGAATATTCATCAGGTTCACATTTTTACACATTTTTAATGTAATATTAAACAAATAAAGAGGTAATATTCAACCTACCAAAATTTCAACATTCCAAAATTCAACTTTTTTTTTCTGTGTGTGTGTAATCCATTACGACAGAGCGCAATTTATCTATATATGATGCACGCAAAACGAAGCGCGAATGAGCTGAGCAAACAAACTTTGGTCGACGTGACGCGTATCACCCTTAAGGTGCGTTGGGATTTGTGGGAACTCACAGTTGTCATTCTTATTTCCCTTATTTTATATCTTCTCTATCTCTGAAAAAATATTGAAAAAAATCAATATTTCTCGGCATAAAAATTGTTGATATGTTAATTACAATGAAATAAGATTCTCATGACTTTATGCTATGAACTTTAAAAAATCAGTTCTAATTCGTTAAGTCTACGTTATTAAGCTTTGACCCAAACTTTGTTCAAGTACACTGGTTTTCAAATATTAGGGTCTACAAGCCCTCAAATCATATTCCAATGGTTTCTTTCGTTTCTTGTCTTTTGGTACATACTCTTGCTATTTCACCAGTAAAAGTTGATCTTTTTAACAAAATATTGCATTTCAAGACTTTTTATCCAGAGCAACCCAAATTCCTCCAATTAGCCTGTTCCATAATTGGGGATGGGATGTTATTGTACACAGTTACTAAACCACAAGAAACGCTAAAACTATTTACAAAACCATGGTTGGCTTTAGAGTTATTTTTTTTACTTGTTTTTTTTTAGCAATTGTAGTCATTATTTTGTTGCAAATATGCACTTCTTCAGAGAACCCAAGTTTGTTAACATCTGTTCTGTATGAGAAAAGGGTTTCGAATTTGTGGATTTCATGAATCAATGTATTATTTTAAAAAAATACGAATAGTAATAATAATAATTGTCTATTAGGCGAGAAGTAAGCTGTTCCGAATGTTAGGAGTGACTGTATCTTTTAAATGTAATGCTTCAAGTCTTAAAATCTTGGAATTTTAGAATGTGTGAATAAAAAGATCGAAGACTCGAGCACTAACATTTTTAAAAGTATAAAAATGTGAATTTATGAATGCTCAATGGAAGAAGAAAACAAGGGAATGCCTGAAGACTTGATATTTTGAAGTCTGAAAATTGAGGATCAACTTTGTTATCAGATTTTGTGTTTCAAAAATACTGATCTTAATGACCTCTATTTTTAAGTTATCATGTCTATCTATTCTTTGAGAATTTTTAACTTCAAGCCTACAAAATCATATTTTAAGATTCGTGCATTAAAAAGTTTAAAGTCTTTGAATACCGGAATTAAAAACGGAAAATCTCAAATTCAGAAAAAATTAACTTACCAGAAAAATTAAAAAATACCATAAAGTTTATTTAGGGGAAATATACCCTTTCCAATCAAACACCTAACTTCGTCATATGGAGATTTTGATGCTCGATTAAAGCTCCAAAAATACTATTTAGGCTTTAAACTTACAAGATGAGAGCTTAACTGCTTAACGAAAGTCGCAATCAATATCTTTTAAATAACGTTTTCAAAGCGCTTAAGATATGAAATTCCTTCCAACTACCGGCAACATGTTCTTTTGAACATTAGTTAGTCATTCACTTGAAAAATTATCCCGAAAAATGTAAATAATTAGCAAGCGCCATCAAAAAAACAAACGCGCAAAGTCTTTTGACGTTTGACTTTTGACAACCCATTCCAATCGAAGGTTGGAGAAAACCGAGCGAGAAGCGAAGGCAAATAAAGAACAAAGGGTGGCCAACAACACCACCAGCAGCGCCTGTTGGAGTGAGCCAGTGATGCCAGGAAACTTTCTCTATAAATGCTTTTTTTCGTGAGTGTTCGCTTGAAACTTCATCGCAATTGGCAGCACTACGCAGACCCAAAAGAGCGCTGGAAGAAAAAATAACTAAGCTTAAAATAGAAAAATGGGCGTTACCCAATGCATTCTACTGATAGAATGCATTTGGGAAATATTTTTTTAAATGCTTGTAAAATGAATAACATAACTTTTAATAAAAGTGAAAATAAACAGAAATGTTCATAAAAAGTTGCTCTACTCGTTGGTGTACTTGGTTTAAGTAAATTTCAAGGAACATTCCAGATAATCCAGCATCATTCAAACACTACCGCTTATTAGGCATAAAATGGGTATATTTCCCCTATTTCGAAGTTGGAATCGAAAGACATAAAGATCAAAACTACCTTATGTACTTTTGAGACTTGATGTATTTGGTGAGTCAAAAATCCCCAACATACCCTATTTATCCCAATCACACCAACATCACTCACAACATAAGACCTCGACCCAAGACGCGGGCGGTCAAAAAAAGAAGATCCTCTTCGTATTTTTATTCCAACAAGCCACATACGCACACAACAAAAGACCCGACGACAGGTCTAGAGAGTCGTCATCAAAACCGTTCAGCCCAACAAGAGAAAGAGAACGAGAGTGGTGCTCACGAATCTAAAAAAAATGCACGCTTTGGCTCAACCTCAACGAGTCAACCGAAAAGATTATTCAATTATGATAATCTCTCTCAGTCTCGATAGGTGGATGTTAACTTTGATGAGACGTATGAATTTGTTTCGTATTTGCCGAATATGTACAGAAATACAAGAATTAGAATAATTTACTTTTAACAAAGCTCGAGTGAAACGTAAACATTTTTTTTAATTAGGACCTTTGCACTAAAAATGCTGAAAACTACGTGTAAAGTCATTGAAATAAACTGAATAAAAAATTAAACTTGCGTCAGCATTTGACGTAAACTTACTACATACATATCAATCAAAGGCAAGTTAGATAATAATAACAGACAAAAACATCTGTACTTTAATTGCAGTGCAATCTTTTTGCGTGCCCCCTCTAAAACTATCTTGAACTGTCATCAATTTGATCGATGCGAAAAACATTCACAAGTAATAGAATTGCAAAACCATTTCGAGGCAGATTTGATGATTGTGGCTAACATTGCATAACTGCCGATGGTTGTTTGTTGTTCTAGATATTTCTCTATATATATTTAAGCATCTTTTGATAATTAAGAATAAGGCTGCTAAAAATAAAATCGAAATTCTGATCAACAATGCAAAATTTAGGACGAAAATAGGTCCGACCCACCACAGCCCGAGGCCACATCAACAAACGTACTTTCAATTTGGTTAATCTTTCGACCAACATTGGCCGGTTTTCGGTGTGCAGTCGGATTTTCTTTGTGTCTATCACCTTGCTTTTAGCAACGATTAAGTCGCTAATTGATGTGACTACATGTTTTTATGTCGGCAGCGGACCCCAGTTTGGGCACGAGACCCGTGGCAGTTTGGTGAACTTTTCGTGTGCGTGTGTGAGTTTCGAATGACTTGAATTTTTTTTTAACGGTTACGATTTTGATCGATTTCTGCTGGTGACATTAGTGAATGAGTTTAATAGAGAAAGTAAAAACATTTCTATGTCAATGCCACCATTTCTCAACAAATATATATGATTGAAGCAAAATTCAGATAAAAAAAAACTAACTGAGTGCAAAAACTGTTTTTTTTACGACAACGTTAAACTATGATTCAAGTTTTGTTTAAAAAAAATAGCACAATTCGACGCAACAACTCCATACAAATACAAACACGAACACTCATAGAGAAAGAGATGTTGTCTTAAGAGCAAATTTGAACTTCACCTAGTGTTTTGACCGGACCGCGACGTGATGCGATGTTTTGGTATGTGGGATAAAGAGTTATTACCGAAAATAGTTTTCACGAGGGAGGTGCGGTTGTGGTGCGCGCAATACACACTCGTTAACCTGCATTTTGGTAGTATATCGTCTGCTGTGTGCTATCTTGTGACATATACCATTTTGGTCGAAAATTAGTTAATGATAACGTTTTGGTATACTTAACAAACACTACTGCTGTAACCTAATTTTGGGAACTCACTTCCGTTTCCCGGATATCGCAATACACACTTGTGACACGTCATACATGTTGTTGGAAAATGTAGAAAAAAAATCTTTTTTTGTTCACAAATTTATGTTCATACACACTTTCTAAAGGCAATGCATTCTGTTTTTTTTTTTTTTTTTTTTTTTGAAAACATACGGATTAAGTCGGTTAAACTATTGATTTAACCCTATTTTATTTTGGATGGGAATTCTGTGCACACTTGTGACACGTAGTACAATTTTACTTTCGAAACACACTTGTGACTCATGCTTTTCAGATTTTTGTTTACATAATTTACTGTATCTTTTAACACTCCTCCGTCCAAGGCATCCCGTACTTACACGAACGACCAAGGCGGAAAAAAAGTTGGAACGCTAACTTCAACTCGCTGGTTCTCAGCCAAAACTCAACCAATCTGGATGATTCCTTTTTCCAGAGATTTGTACGGATCTCCAGATGAGCCTAGAACTTTGCAGATCTCGATTTGATCAATCCTCTAATTACTACGACTAAATTAGTCGGAGCAACTTTTTTTCCGCGTGTATTTCCGAAAAGCGACTCAAGCGGGAACATTTTTGCTACGCTGCAAAATCACAATAACTTTGCTAAAATGTTAGCAAAACCCATAAAATTATATATCAAAATTTCCGTTATGATCTCAGGATTATGATGAGCTTCTCAAATTTCCATTATTTTCACAAAACTACGTAAAACTACAGAAAAAATAAAAATGCCTCATTTTATGACTAGAACTTTATGGTAAAATCATTGATTTCATTGATTTTTTTATGAAAATGTTTCAAATGATCTAAATCATTGGTTTCAGAATCATTCTGAGTGTGTTTTTTCCTGAATACTACCAAATTTTACCAAAACTACGTAAAATAGAGAAAGTTTGATACATTCCTTTAGAACTTTATTTGCTTCATGGTAAAATCATTGATTTATTTTATGAAAATGTTTCAAATAATCTAAATTACAAGTTTCCGAATTATTCTGAGTGTGATTCTTACTGCGTACTACAAAATTTTACCAAAACTACGCAAAATACAGAAAATTTGATACAATCCTTTAGAACTTTATTTGCTTCATGATAAAATCATTGATTTATTTTATGAAAATGTTTCAAATGATCTAAATTACAAGTTTCCGAATTATTCTGAGTGTGATTCTTCCTGAATACTAATAAAAAATTCCAAAACTACGTAAAATACAGAAAATTTGATACTTTCCTTTAGAACTTTATTTGCTTCATGATAAAATCATTGATTTATTTTATGAAAATGTTTCAAATGATCTTAATTACAAGTTTCCGAATTATTCTGAGTGTGATTCTTACTGAGTACTACAAAATTTTACCAAAACCACGTAAAATACAGAAAATTTGATACTTTCCTTTAGAACTTTATTTGCTTCATGATAAAATCATTGATTAAGTCTATGAAAATGTTTCAAATGGTCTAAATTATAAGTTTCCGAATCATTTTGAGTTTGTTTTCATCCTGAATAATACAAATTTTTACCAAAACTACGCAAAATACAGAAAATTTGATACAATCCTTTAGAACTTTATTTGCTTCATGATAAAATCATTGATTTATTTTATGAAAATGTTTCAAATAATCTAAATTACAAGTTTCCGAATTATTCTGAGAGTGATTCTTCCTGAATACTAAAAAAAAATTCCAAAACTACGTAAAATACAGAAAATTTGATACTTTCCTTTAGAACTTTATTTGCTTCATGGTAAAATCATTGATTTATTTTATGAAAATGTTTCAAATGATCTAAATTACTAGTTTCCGAGTTATTCTGAGTGTGATTCTTCCTGAATACTAAAAAATTCTACCAAAACTACGTAAAATACAAAAAATTTGATACTTTCCTTTAGAACTTTATTTGCTTCATGATAAAATCATTGATTTATTTTTATGAAAATGTTTCAAATGATCTTAATTACAAATTTCCGAATTATTCTGAGTGTGATTCTTACTGAGTACTACAAAATTTTACCAAAACTACGTAAAATACAGAAAATTTGATACTTTCCTTTAGAACTTTATTTGCTTCATGATAAAATCATTGATTTATTTTATGAAAATGTTTCAAATGATCTTAATTACAAATTTCCGAATTATTCTGAGTGTGATTCTTACTGAGTACTACAAAATTTTACCAAAACTACGTAAAATACAGAAAATTTGATACTTTCCTTTAGAACTTTATTTGCTTCATGATTTATTTTATGAAAATGTTTCAAATGATCTAAATTACAAGTTTCCGAATTATTCTGAGTGTGATTCTTACTGAGTACTACAAAATTTTACCAAAACCACGTAAAATACAGAAAAATTGATACTTTCCTTTAGAACTTTATTTGCTTCATGATAAAATCATTGATTTATTTTATGAAAATGTTTCAAATGATCTAAATTACAAGTTTCCGAATTATTCTGAGTGTGATTCTTACTGAGTACTACAAAATTTTACCAAAACTACGTAAAATACAGAAAATTTGATACTTTCCTTTAGAACTTTATTTGCTTCATGATAAAATCATTGATTTAGTTTATGAAAATGTTTCAAATGATCTAAATTATAAGTTTCCGAATTATTCTGAGTGTGATTCTTCCTGAATACTAAAAAATTCTCCCAAAACTACGTAAAATACAGAAAATTTTATACTTTCCTTTAGAACTTTATTTGCTTCATGGTTAAATCATTGATTTATTTCATGATGCTTTTTCAAATGATCTAAATTATAAGTTCCTGAATCATTCTCAGTGCGTTTCTTCCTGAATACTAAAAATAAATTACCAAAACTTCGTAAAATACAGAAAGTTTTATAATTTTATGTTGGTATTAGAATGTAGAGCATTGTTTTTTCAATTCAATTCGGTTTTATTGGTGAATAATCAAGATACAATGAGTTATTTTGAAGTGCATAACAGAGTTTTGGAGTTCCTTACAGCTGTGTGTTGCATTATAATCCATTTAGGAACAATTATTTCTTTAACTAAGGCACTAGCAAGAGTAAGAAAAAACTATAAAAAAAAACTTACAGAAATTGCAAAGGAAAGGGGATAGAGGAAGAGAAAGCTTATATCTAGATCACAGGTAATTTATCCTTTGTAGATGTGTTTGATCATCAGTTCCCCAAGGGCCAGGAATTGTTCTGCCTTGTTCCGGCAGCTCCGAAACCGCGTCATCATCTCCCCCGCGAGAGCAAAGAACTCCGGCAGGGTGAAGAGATCTTCCCCGGTGACTTCTTGCTGGGCCGTACTGCCGCTACCGGCAGCGACCACGCTGGCGAACGAACGCCCCCAACCAGGAGATAACGCTGAGTTGTCCGCTAGAGCATTGTTTTGGAAGCTTATTGTATGGGAGCAGTTCTCTACAGAATCAGTCTTTTTTCTTTAATTTAATTTTTTGTATTTTTAATCCGGCTGAAACTTTTTTGGTGCCTTCGGTATGCCCAAAGAAGCCATTTTGCATCATTGGTTCGTTCATTTAATTTTCCATACAAATTTGGCAGCTGTCCATAAAAAAATGATATGTGAAATGTGAAAATTAAAAAATCTGTATCTTTGGAAGGAATTTTTTGATCGATTTGGTGTCTTGGGCAAAGTTGTAGGTATGGATATGGACTACACTGAAAAAAATGATACACGGTAAAAAAAAAAATTTGGTGATTTTTAATTTCACTTTTTGTCACTAAAAATTGATTTGCAAAAAAAACACTATTTTATTATTTTTTTTTTTTTTGATATGTTTTAGAGGATATCAAATGCCAACTTTTCAGAAATTTCCAGAATTGACAAAACATCTTTGACCGAGCTATGATTTTTTGAATCATTACAGATTTTTTCAACAAATCGAAATATTATTCGCAAAAAACTTTCATCTTCATTTTTCGATGTAAAATCGAATTTGCAATCGAAAAGAGCTTCAGTGATTTTTTTTATAAAGTGCAAGTTTTCAAGTCAAGCTATTTTTAGGTAACTTTTTTGAAAAAAGTCAGTTATTCATTTTTTTAAATAAATGCCCATGTTTGCCCACCTTTGAAAAAAATATTTTCGAAAAGCTGAAAATATTTTTAAAAGGGCCTAACATTCAATATTATGCCCTTTTGAAATGTTAGTCTTGATTTTAAATATTTGAAAATATTTTTTTCGAAAAGATCGAAAAATTTCACAAATGTTTCATATTCCAACATTGTAAATCGGACCATTAGTTGCTGAGATATCGACATTAGAAAATGGTGGGTTGTTTGGGTGAGACTTAGAAAATATGAATTTTCCTGTTTTTTAACCTTTGAATGGCAATATCTCAGCAACTAAGGGTCGTATCAACAAAGTTCAAAAATATAGAAAATTTTCTCAGCTTTTCAAAAATATGGGTACTAATTTTAAAAATGAACAACTGCGACTTCTTTTCGAAAAAGTTACCTAAAAATGACTATAACTTGAAAACGGTGCACTTTATAAAAAAATCACCAACATACTTTTAGATTTAAAATTCGATTTTACATCGAAAAATGAAGTTGAAACATTTTTGCGACGAATGTTTCGATTTTTTTTAAATCTATATTGATTCAAAATGTATAACTTGGTCAAAGATTTTTTTTGCCCATTCTGTAAATTTCTGAAAAGTTGGCATTTGAAGTCCTCTAAAACATATCAGAAAATAAAAAAAAATAAAAATAGTATCTTTTGCAAATCAAGTTTTAGTGACAAAAAGTGAAATTGAAAATCACCAAATTTTTGTTTACCGTGTATTACTTTTTTCAGTGTAGTCTATTTCCATACCTACAACTTTGCCGAAGACACCAAACCAATCAAAAAATTTCATCAAATGAAACAGATTTTTGAATTTTCGAATATCATTTTTGTATGGACAGCTGACAAATTTGTATGAAAATTATATGAACGAACTAATGATGCAAAATGGCTTCTTTGGGCATACCGAAGGCACCAAAATAGTTTCAGCCGGATTAAAAAATACAAAAAATAAAATGACCGAAATCTCAGTGACTTGCTCATGGGTGTTTTGAAAGATTTTCATAAAAAATTTTATCAAATTTTCCTACAACAGATGATTTTTTTACAGAACTGTGAAATTTTCTGTATTTTACGTATTTTTGGTAAAATTTTGTAGTACTCAGTAAGAATCACACTCAGAATAATTCGGAAATTTGTAATTAAGATCATTTGAAACATTTTCATAAAATAAATCAATGATTTTATCATGAAGCAAATAAAGTTCTAAAGGAATGTATCAAATTTTCTGTATTTTACGTAGTTTTGGTAAATTTTTTTAGTATTCAGGAAAAAACACACTCAGAATGATTCTGAAACATATAATTTAGATCATTTGAAACATTTTCATAAAAAATCAATGAAATCAATGATTTTACCATAAAGTTCTAGGCATAAAATGAGGCGTTTTTATTTTTTCTGTAGTTTTACGTAGTTTTGTGAATTTTTTTTGTAAAAATAATGGAAATTTGAGAAGCTCATCGTAATCCTGAGATCATAACGGAAATTTTGATATATAATTTTATGGGTTTTGCTAACATTTTAGCAAAGTTATTGTATTTTTCAGCGTAGCAAAAATGTTCCCGCTTGAGTCGCTTTTCGGAAATACACGCGGAAAAAAAGTTGCTCCGACTAATTTAGTCGTAGTAATTAGAGGATTGATCAAATCGAGATCTGCAAAGTTCTAGGCTCATCTGGAGATCCGTACAAATCTCTGGAAAAAGGAATCATCCAGATTGGTTGAGTTTTGGCTGAGAACCAGCGAGTTGAAGTTAGCGTTCCAACTTTTTTTCCGCCTTGGACGGAGGAGTGTTAACTGGTGTAACCAAATTAGTTGAAGCTTGGAGCGATTGGTAAGCGATAGTATACGGACCGATTGCTTCAAAAAGTTTGACTCTATCTTTCATAGTTTTGAAAATATTTATCGTCAAACTTTAAAAATCGATTTTCTCGAATAGTACTAAAATGTCGTTGTCACAAGAGAGCACACAACAGACGATATGGGACCGTTGACTTTTACTTTTTATATGATGTTGTTGTAGTACTTTTGGTCCGGTTAACTGTGCGCGCGCAGTCTTTTTTGGGTTTTGGGCAACCTTTAGTTTTTGTGACCGCGTTTTAAGTATTTCGAAATTTTTTGAGCCGAGAAGCAAAAAACGATCATATCGATTGCGATTATGTCAGCGATTTGAAGTTGTTTCTGATTTTTAATTTAATGTTTGCAGAGCAATTGTAAAAACATTCCAACCTTGTTGATCAATTTATATATTAAAACGTATAGCATCATGCATACATTTAGAATTACAATAACTGAAACAAATCAAGCAGAATAAAAAGCAAAAATATTAAAGTTTTATTTAGTTTTAAGTTGTAAAGGTTCAATAAACGAAAAAAAAGTAGTCATATCTGGCGAAAAAAAAACGAAGTTGACTTTATAGCTGTCGGCCACCATTGCTAGTACCAACCACTAGTGTCTTCCTTTTTATCTACAAGGACTTCGCCGCCCTGGGCTCCTAAGTGTATGAAAGTATGGCACGGAGCGACGGCGCCGAATACCCATATTTACACAAAGAATTTTAGAGCGCCCGCCGCGGGATTCGAACCGGCGACCTCTGGATTGTGAGTCCAGTGCGCGGTCCGATTGATCCACACGGGCGGGACAAGACATGTCATATCTGGCATTCATTTTAATACTTTGACCTAATTTTGTTATGTAAAATTGAATTTGCAATCGAAAAGAACTTTTTTGCAATTCCGTCGTGAAACTACTTACTTTTCCTGTCATTCTTGAACGACGAAATAGCCTACTTTTCTGCACCAAAAATAACAGAATCGGATAGCAACACTTTTCAAAATAAATGCTGAAAAGTTCTACTTTTCAGCACTGAATTATTTCGAAAAGTAACACTTTTCAACATTTTTTTTGATTTAAACGATTTATTGACAAAATACATGAAAATATGACTTAAAATTTCACTCATTGGGTGTTTTTCGGAATTGCAAAAAATTTGTATGGAACTCGTTGCAAAACTTGATTTTTTCAGCACTCGTCGTATTTATCCAACTCGGTGAACCTCGTTGGATAAATGTACGACTCGTGCTGAAAAAATCCTCTTTTTGCATTTGTTGCATAAACTACTATTTTGCAATTCCGTCTTGAAACTACTTGGGTAATTCTCCGCCAACTCACACAGCAGTTGCCCCGACCTCTCTTCGATTTGCGTGAAACTTTGTCCTAAGGGGTAACTTTTGTCCCTGATCACGAATCCGAGGTCCGTTTTTTGATATCTCGTTACGGAGGGGCGGTACGACCCCTTCCATTTTTGAACATGCGACAAAAGAGGTGTTTTTCAATAATTTGCAGCCTGAAACGGTGATGAGATAGACATTTGGGGGACTTTTATGTAAAATTAGACGCCCGATTTGATGGCGTACTCAGAATTCCGAAAAAACGTATTTTTCATCGAAAAAAACACAAAAAAAGTTTTAAAAATTCTCCCATTTTCCGTTACCTGACTGTAAAAAATTTTGGAACATGTCATTTTATGGGAAATTTAATGTACTTTTCGAATCTACATTGTCCCAGAAGGGTCATTTTTTCATTTAGAACAAAAATTTTCATTTTAAAATTTCGTGTTTTTTCTAACTTTGCAGGGTTATTTTTTAGAGTGTAACAATGATCTACAAAGTTGTAGAGCAGACAATTACAAAAATTTTGATATATAGACATAAGGGGTTTGCTTATAAACATCACGAGTTATCGCGATTTTACGAAAAAAAGTTTTGAAAAAGTTGATCGTCGTCGATCATGGCCGTTCATCGTCACCCGCAACAGACACGGACGACGAAACAAAGAGAAACGCAAAAAGTAACTTTTTCAAAACTTTTTCGTAAAATCGCGATAACTCGTGATGTTTAAGCAAACCCCTATCTATAATCAAAATTTTTGTTGTCTGCTCTACTTTGTAGAATTGTGTTACACTCTAAAAAATAACCCTGCAAAAAAAACACGAAATTTTAAAATGAAAATTTTGTTCTAAATGAAAAATGACCCTTCTGGATAATAATTCGAAAACATAAATTTCCCATAAATGACATGTTACAGTCGAAACGGAAAATGGTGAATTAAAACTTTTTGTGTTTTTCGATGAAAATACGTTTTTGGATTCTGAGTACGCCTCAAATCGGGCGTCTATTTACATAAAAGTCCCTTTACCAAATTTCTCTCAACCGTTTCGAGCAAATGGAATGAAAACGCATGTTCAAAAATGGAGGGCTACCGCCTCCGTCACGAATATCAAAAAACGGACCTCGGATTCGTGATCAGGGACAAAAGTTACCACGCAAAAAATAGGACAAAGTTTCACGCAAATCGAAGAGGGGTCGGGGCAACTTTTCCCGATTTCGTGTGAGTTGGTAGAGAATTACCCACTTACATTTCCTGTCATTCTTGAACGACGAATTGGCCTACTTTTCTGTACCAAAAAAAAAACAGAATCGAATAGCAACACTTTCAAAATAAATGCTGAAAAGTCACACTTTTCATTTTTTTTTTATTTAAACTCGGTGAAACTCGTTGGATAAATGTACGACTCGTGCTGAAAAAAACCTCTTTTTGCAACTTGTTGCATAAACTACTAATTTGATTTAGGGCCCTGTTTCCAAGATCTTCCCACCGAACGTTTGATTTCTACGAAATATTTGCAGTTTTTCGATTTAAAAAAATAATGACCAGGATTAACCATTTCTGGAAATATTTTTTTTAAAGTTCAGAAAATTTGCTATAAAATTGTTTAGAGACATTGCAGATTGGATCCAAATTGGACCTCTGGTTGCTGAGATACAGCGGCTTAAAGAAAAAGAAACAGGAAAATTGATGTTTTCTAAGTCTCACCCAAACAACCCTTTATTTCTAATGTCGATATCTCAGCAACTAATTGCCGATGTCAATGACTTAGAAAACATCAATTTTCCTGTTTCTTTTTCTACAAGCGGGTCGCTTGTAGATTTTTTTGCAGCGATTTTTTTTGCAAGCGATTTTTTAAGCCTTAATATCTTTTTTTTTCGCTACACAAATGAAAATTTAAATTAATTTGATCGATAACATCTTTTTTATAATTAATCATTTGAAAGTGATTTGTTTCTGCAGAATTATTTGTTCAAACTAAGGCATAACTTATACAAGTAAAAAAAAGTAGCATTTTATATAAAAATATTCCCATTAGGTAATTAAAACGTCAAAATTTGATGTCTTTGAAAAATTAAAAAAAAATCCATCGATTGGCAGCATTGCCAAATAAATTGAAACTCAAAAGTTTAATACTAAACAATAAATCGTTTTCCAAAGTCTTGCTCTCTGGCGTTAATGTGTTCTAAGAAAAAGACCAGCATGCTAAAATTGGTCAAAAATGGATATATTTTGAAAACCGTCATCTGGGGTGACATTGGGTCTGGGGGTGAGATTGAGTCATACAAAAATGCTGAAATTTGTATGACCCAATCTCACCCCCCGAACCCAATGTCACCCCTGATGACGGTACCTTGTATCTTGTAGAAATTTGACGATTTCAAAGAGGTAAAAAAATAATTGTGAAAAAAAGAAGAATACAAACTCTGAAAGGAGACGCATGATAGCTGCATACCTCAAGATCTTTTCAGAAGAATACCGACATCCCACATCAATTGCCACCGCAGTGCAACATTTTTCAACTCAATCCGTCGCGCAACATCTACACATGCGTGATGTCGCAACCAAAATTTGATCGGTTGATTTGGCGAATTTCAGCAACTGATCGCCGACCGTACCGAAATTCACTCAATGTTCTCATAATTGGCGTTGAAAGTTCATGAAGCTTGTGATCCAAAGCTGATCGGAATTCCAACTTACACCGTTGAACCTGGCCTAGCGTAGAGGGGTCAAACGGACTACTCCAAAAGGTGTTCGCCCTCAGCATGTTACATCATGCCCCCCCTCAACTCTTAGCCCCCTCCAGATCAATAATGCGTTAAGGGGACCGCCTCAGCCGCTGAAAACAATGACCTACAATGCGCAAATATATATTTTGTTCGGCACTTTGAACCTCGGCCCTCGGCCACGGTTGGTGGACCCCTCGAGGGGGTTCCACTTTTTTTTCGGGGAGGGGGAATTGTATTTTTTTTTGGCCGAGTGACTCCTAACGGCTTGGCGGCCTCGGGAAATCTATCGGTCGAACGGACTCTCGGGGGGTTGTTGCTGTTGTTGCTGTCAAAAACCGTGCAAGTTTGCGTCAGTTTACTCGACGGTGGAGACACCGCGGCATACACCGTATCAATGGGGACGCATCATAAAGATATGTCTTTTGGCGTGACCCAGATTGGGTTTCTGCACAACCATGGTGTGACGAGTTTTTTTTTTTTTTTTTGCACAGCACTGACCTTGCCCAGGATGTTGATATTTTTTGCTTGCTTCCATCCTGTTTGAGTGGAGTTGAAAGTGGTTAGACGGCTTTTGTGACACAATAGCTTTGACCCGAGCTTGTTTCGTGATAGAAATGCATTTAATTTGTCATTGAGAAATTGCTTGATTTAATTTTAGAAAGATTGCGTATTTAAAAACCTGTTTTTTTCATTCGACAGGTTCAAACATTCAAGGATACATCTGAGTTCATATTGCCATTTGCGAGATGCCATTCGTTCAATGAATGGCTTGCAATAACAAAAAAAAATCATCCCATAATTATCGATCCGTGATTACCGTCACTGTAAAGGCACAGATTTGATAAGGCAAAGATCTTGGGTTCGAATCTCGAATTTAAGTTAAGTGACCTTGAATAAACAAAAAAGAGAGCATGCAAAGTAAACAAAAACAAACACGTTTTGTTTGGTTGACCATCCTGTGCATTGCTCTAAAGATTGGTTGAATTTGGTTGCTAGAGTCCCGAGTTACAAATCTTTACGGTAGTCGAGTTCGCACTTGTGTCATACGGGTTCTGACCTAAAATTCCTTTGCCCTTTGTCACACTGACATCAATTTTCAGGCTGTGCCAAGATTGAAACGTATTTCATATGAAAAGTGGCAAAATTGCATGGAGTTTTTTTCGGGTTATATAGAATGTCTCAGGATTGAAATCGAATTTTGGGGATCTGTGAAGGTCAAAAGGTGAGGCATTGTATGCTGCACCAAATGGCACGACATTTGACGACGATTTTAGATAAATGTTATTTTATACTTATTTTATATTAATGATTTATTTTCATAAATATTTCCATTTCTTAGTCAAATCAGCAGTTTCAAAGTCAAAAGTACTCCGATTTGGCTGAAATTAAGCATGGGAATTCTTTGGCCAAAGCCTCGGTACATCAATCGAACTCAAAGTATCATGCTTCTCCTTCGAAATGAATTCCCAGTAAATTTTTCTGTAGATGCATGATGCTTTATGTTGGAAAATACTATCAAACTCCAACATTTCTTTTTCAAAAAATGTTCCTCAGAATCCTGTTAATGAATTCACTAAAAAAACGTTATTTAATTCCCCTTTAGGTGGTTGGTGCCTTGCTCACATTCATAAAGTGAATACACTGCATAGCCTCAAAAAAGTGTAGAAATAACATTAATTTATATCAACATATCTGAGATCTGGCCTAAAAAAAAGCTTATATGAAAACATTAAAGTACTTTTAACTTTTGATAGGGTTGTCAGATCATCAATATTTTGAGCATGTTGGAAAGGTATTTTGATTATCTATCCAACGATTGGTCGCATAATAGATCCGGACAACTTTTTCATCAAAATATTTGAGATCCGGCCTCATTTAAGAGCGAGTCCACGAGCAAAGCATATCCATCTCGCATCGACCTCACCTACTGCCTGAAATTTTCAGGGGTTGTTTGTACATATAAAACTAGCATCTGGCCAAAATATGAGCACTCTAGGTCAACGGGAAGTGGGGCAAATCAGGACACAAAGTTTGAAGGTTCAAAAACGTCAAAAATCTTAAAAAGGCTATAACTTAGGCAATTTCACAATAGAAACATGCATAAAAATGTTTATTTTCATCAATTTTAACCCTTTAAAAAATGAAATTTTTAAAAAATCTTCGATTCACATTTATTGAAAATCGCGTTCGTTTCCAAGGATACTAGATGACACCAGAAAAAAAACAGCTTCTCAATAATTTTTAACTTTCATTTTTTAAAGGGTTAAAATGAATGAAAATAAACATTTTTATGCATGTTTCTAATGTGAAATTGTCTCAGAAACACGAATATGATAAAATTATCACCAGAAAATGAGATCTAAGGGGTCCCCCAAGCAAAAATTTACAACCAAAAAAATCACTAAAAGTAAAAGTGTCTATTCAATATGTTAAACTGCCTTACCCAAAGCGTTCTAAGTCTCCGATGGTAGTCCCAGATGTCCCATACAAGCTGCAGGTCGAACCGAGTTGATATCTGGATGGAACACTTTTTTATTTGAATTTCAAAATTATGCTATTTTTTCACTAAAATGCCAATAACTCCCTCTAGATTTAACCAAATGGGATGCTTCTCCCTGCATTTTGTTGCATTTTTCAAGTCCTTTCAGATGCATTTAGAATTTTGGAATTAAATTGAATTTTGCCCTTCAAAATTTGTGTCCCGATTTGCCCCACTTCCCGTTGACCTAGGGTGCTCATATTTTGGCCAGATGCTAGTTTTATATGTACAAACAACCCCTCAAAATTTCAGGCAGATTGGTGAGGTCCAAACGACGTCCCATACAAAGGGGTATGCCATGTTCGTGGACTCGCTCTTAAGCTCTTAATAACTTTTGATGGGGTTGTCAGATCTTCAATCCTTTGAACGCATTGGAAAAAAATACCTTTCTCACAATATATAGCATGACAGGTTTTCTGACAAAAACCACCCATTTTACAATCTTCATACAAGTGAACATTTTCCATTTTCAAAATTCACTTTGTCTGTTAACCCGTATAGAAAACGAAGTTGACTTTATAGCTGTCGGCCACCATTGCTAGTACCAACCACTAGTGTCTTCCTTTTTATCTACAAGGACTTCGCCGCCCTGGGCTCCTAAGTGTATGAAAGTATGGCACGGAGCGACGGCGCCGAATACCCATATTTACACTTAGAATTTTAGAGCGCCCGCCGCGGGATTCGAACCGTCGACCTCTGGATTGTGAGTCCAGTGCGCGGTCCGATTGATCCACACGGGCGGGGTAAACCCGTATAGGCCTGGGTGAAATTGGAATCACTAAAATGGCCATAACTCAGCGAAAACTCTACCAATTTGCATACTTCTTTATTAGTTGGACTCGTTAGAATGTCTATTTTCCGAAAATGACCCGCAGAACCCGGAAATGTTCCGGTGGCCGGAGATATTCCGGTGGGTCACTGGGTCAAACAGGGTCAAAAATGGCCATTTTTGGGTCCCGCACTATTTAGTTAATAGAAATCTCGGAACAATAAATTTTTTGATGTTACGATCTTTGTTCTACCAACAGACAATACTGACCATTGATTTTGCACCACCGGGGATGTTCCGGATTGAGCGGGCAGGTTCCCTACTCCGGGGGAACCGGTCAAGGAACGGTCAGAAATAAAACTATTTGTATCATGGCAATATGGGTGTCAAAGATCATCATTTTCAAAATCAAGCTCATCTATGATCCCCAAAACCACTTTTGGACCGATCTGGCCACATTGGGACCGGTTCCCGGTACTCCGGTGAAACCCGGAATAAGGCAAATTACGGGATTATTTCTGAACAATTTTTGACTGGGCAATATGTATGTCAAAGTTCATCATTTTCAAAACAAAGCTCATCCATGATCACCAAAACCACCTTTGGACCGATCTGGCCACTTTGGGACCGGTTCCCGGTACTACGGTGAAACACGGAATATGTCAATTTACGGGATTATTTCTGAACAATTTTTGACTGGGCAATATGGGTGTCAAAGTTCATCATTTTCAAAATCAAGCTCATCTATGATCCCCAAAACCACTTTTGGACCGATCTGGCCACTTTGGGACCGGTTCCCGGTACTCCGGTGAACCCCGGAATAAGGCAAATTACGGGATTATTTCTGAATAATTTTTGACAGGGCAATATTGATGTCAAAGTTCATCATTTTCAAAATCAAGCTCATCCATGATCACCAAAACCTTTTTGAGACCGATCTGGCCACATTAGGACCGGTTCCCGGTACTCCGGTGGAACCCGGAATAAGGCAAATTACGGGATTATTTCTAAACAATTTTTTACTGAGCAATATGGATGTCAAAGTTCATCATTTTCAAAACAAAGCTCATTCATGATCACCAAAACCACTTTTGGACCGATCTGGCCACATTGGGACCGGTTCCCGGTACTCCGGTGAAACCCGGAATAAGGCAAATTACGGGATTATTTCTGAACAATTTTTGACAGGGCAATATTGATGTCAAAATTCATCATTTTCAAAATCAAGCTCATCCATGATCACCAAAACCTTTTTGAGACCGATCTGGCCACATTAGGACCGGTTCCCGGTACTCCGGTGGAACCCGGAATAAGGCAAATTATTGATGTCAAAATTCATCATTTTCAAAATCAAGCTCATCCATGATCACCAAAACCTTTTTGAGACCGATCTGGCCACATTAGGACCGGTTCCCGGTACTACGGTGAAACACGGAATATGTCAATTTACGGGATTATTTCTGAACAATTTTTGACTGGGCAATATGGGTGTCAAAGTTCATCATTTTCAAAACAAAGCTCATCCATGATCACCAAAACCACCTTTGGACCGATCTGGCCACTTTGGGACCGGTTCCCGGTACTACGGTGAAACACGGAATATGTCAATTTACGGGATTATTTCTGAACAATTTTTGACTGGGCAATATGGGTGTCAAAGTTCATCATTTTCAAAATCAAGCTCATCCATGATCCCCAAAACCACTTTTGGATCGATCTTTGATGAACTTTGACTTCCATATTGTCCTGTCAAAAATTGTTCAGAAATAATCCCGTAATTTGCCTTATTCCGGGTTTCACCGTAGTACCGGGAATCCCAAGATCAATCCAATGGTTTTGGGGATCATGGATGAGCTTTAATGATGAACTTTTTATCAATATTGCCCTGTCAAAATTAAGAAATCCCGTAATTTAATTCGGGGTTCACCGGAGTACCGGGAACCAGTCCCAAAGTAGCCAGATCGGTCCAAAAGTGGTTTTGGGGATCATAGATGAGCTTGATTTTGAAAATGATGAACTTTGACATCCATAATGCTCAGTCAAAATTTTTTCAGAAATAATCCCGTAATTTGCCTTATTCCGGGTTCCACCGGAGTACAGGAAACCGGTCCCAATGTGGCCAGATCGGTCTCAAAAAGGTTTTGGTGATCATGGATGAGCTTGATTTGAAAATGATGATTGTCAATATTCAGAAATAATCGTAAATGTTATATTCCGGGTTCTACCAAGTACCGGGAACCGGTCAAACGATCGGATCAAAGTGGTTTTGGGGATCATGGATGAGCTTGATTTTAAAATGATGAACTGACACCCATGCCCCTGTCAAAAATAGAAATAATCCCGTAATTTGACATATTCCGTGTTTCACCGTAGTACCGGAACCGGTCCAAATGTGAATCGGTCCAAAGGTGGTTTGGTGATCATGGATGAGCAAAATGATGAACTTTGACATCAATATTGCCCTGTCAAAATTATTCAGAAATAATCCCAATGCCTTATTCCGGGTTCACCAGGTACCGGGAACCGGTAACCAGATCGGTCAAAATGGTTTTGGGATCATAGATGAGCTTGATTTTGAAAATGATGAACTTTGACATCCATAATGCCCAGTCAAAAATCAGAAATAATCCCGTAATTTGCCTTATTCCGGGTTTCCTGGAGTACCGGAACCATCCCATGTGGCCAGATCAAAAGGTTTTGGTGATCATGGATGAGCTTGATTTTGAAAATGATGAACTTTGACATCAATATTGCCCTGTCAAAAATTATTCAGAAATAATCCCGTAAATTGACATATTCCGGGTTCTACCTGAGTACCGGGAACCGGTCCAAAAGTGGCCAGATCGGTCCAAAAGTGGTTTTGGTGATCATGGATGAGCTTTGTTTTGAAAATGATGAACTTTGACATACATATTGGCCTGTCAAAAATTGTTCAGAAATAATCCCGTAATTTGCCTTATTCCGGGTTTCACCGGAGTACTTGGAACCGGTCCCAATGTGGCCAGATCGGTCCAAAAGTGGTTTTGGGGATCATAGATGAGCTTGATTTTGAAAATGATGAACTTTGACATCCATAATGCCCAGTCAAAAATTGTTCAGAAATAATCCCGTAATTTGCCTTATTCCGGGTTCCACCGGAGTACCGGGAACCGGTCCCAATGTGGCCAGATCGGTCTCAAAAAGGTTTTGGTGATCATGGATGAGCTTGATTTTGAAAATGATGAACTTTGACATCAATATTGCCCTGTCAAAAATTATTCAGAAATAATCCCGTAAATTGACATATTCCGGGTTCTACCTGAGTACCGGGAACCGGTCCAAAAGTGGCCAGATCGGTCCAAAAGTGGTTTTGGGGATCATGGATGAGCTTGATTTTGAAAATGATGAACTTTGACACCCATATTGCCCTGTCAAAAATTGTTCAGAAATAATCCCGTAATTTGACATATTCCGTGTTTCACCGTAGTACCGGGAACCGGTCCCAAAGTGGCCAGATCGGTCCAAAGGTGGTTTTGGTGATCATGGATGAGCTTTGTTTTGAAAATGATGAACTTTGACATACATATTGCCCAGTCAAAAATTGTTCAGAAATAATCCCGTAATTTGCCTTATTCCGGGTTTCACCGGAGTACCGGGAACCGGTCCCAAAGTGGCCAGATCGGTCCAAAAGTGGTTTTGGGGATCATAGATGAGCTTGATTTTGAAAATGATGAACTTTGACACCCATATTGCCATGATAGAAATAGTTTTATTTCTGACCGTCCCTTGACCGGTTCCCCCGGGGTAGGGAACCTGTCCGCTCAATCTGGAACATCCCCGGTGGTGCAAAATCGATGGTCAGTATTGTCTGTTGGTAGAACAAAGATCGTAACATGAAAAAATGTGATTTTTCCTAGATTTCTATTAACTAAATAGTGCGGGACCCAAAAATGGCCATTTTTTACCCTGTTTGACCCAGTGACCCACCGGAATATCTCCGGCCACCGGAACATTTCCGGGTTCTGCGGGTCATTTTCAGAAAATAGACATTCTAACGAGTCCAACTAATAAAGAAGTATGCAAATTGGTAGAGTTTTCGCTGAGTTATGGCCATTTTAGTGATTCCAATTTCACCCAGGCCTATACGGGTTAAGTATTAATATTCTACTCAAAAGACCGAGTGATTTCATTATTTACTATGGTTGACGACCCCCTAACCTAAACACGCCAGACACGCATAAATCCTCGAACAAATCATGCCACCTCAAATTGCCTTCATTATGTGGACACGACTTATGATTAAATTAGAAAAGGTTCTCGTGCTAAAGTAGTACGCAAACATAGAAGCCGTCACAGTTCAGTCAATGTAAAATCACTTAGAATGACCCAACACCGCATCATATCCTAGCTGACCGCTCCTTCTGAAAAGACCCATTCTCGCATATCACATACCTCAAGTCACAAAAGGCCATACCTCACTTGTCAATCACAATGATGCTGGCATCCATTATGCGGCCAGGCTAATCAACAACGGACGACGTCGTCGTCAGAACGTCGCGACGCCGACGTCCCCAGCTGACCGCGCAACGCAAAACGTTCGGACCTCCTCAACCTTTCTCTGTCCAACGTACCCCGCCGTCTCTTTCTTTCACCCGGACTAGTCCCGGCTCACATGTGTGTGGTGCGACTGCACCTCGCCGAAACCTGCAGGTTTTCGGACTCGCGGCCTATGTGACAACACCACCACCCGACGAAGACGACGACGTCTTCGTCCGCGCAATTGTCCACAGCAACGGGGTCCCCCAACGGCAGCGTCCACAGTCAGTCGAAAGTCTCCTTCGGCGCGGTGCGGACGCGAACCTCTACCAACCTTCTGCAATTCCAAAACCTCCTACTCCCTACTCGTGCGGTTCGGTTGTCACGAAATTCACTTTCAGTTGAGATATCACGCGCGACGCGAAGCGACCTCTCCAAGATCCGTGAGCGGGTAGTGCGTGACCGTGTGAAACCGCAACGGTTTAGCGATTGAGTGTGTGTGTCCGTTACGCGTAACGCTTACGCGGGTTGACCACGTGGAGTCTCGGTACTCAGTAGCTGAGCGTAGATCGGTGCAGTGACAGTGATCGTGTACGTAACAGGTTCCAGCCAAATTTGGAGCAGCGGTGCTGCACGCCCTAATCGGCACACATTCCAAAAGGGTCACATTTGGAAGTTGGGCCTCGCATTGGTATTCGGTTGTGGTGCTGCTGGTGGTGACCATCGAAGGTTTTGGGAAAGTGTAATTGGGGACAGCCAGCCTGGTGCGAAGTTATGGACATCAACGCGCGCTTCATGGAACGTGCAGTGCCTCAAGTGTGATGTGAAACAGGATTACAACTTTTGTCGAAGGTCGTTCGGCTTCTTTTCGGCGGGCCGTGTGTAATGCCACAGTCAGTCAGTCTGTCAGTAGTCCAGGCCAGGCCAGCGCAGCAGCAGTGAAAGTCAACCTGACCGAATCAACACACAGCAGCGGCGGTCTTGCGCGGGAATCGAACGACCAAGAGCAGCAGGCTCGCTGCTGCAGAAACCAGTCCGTGCAGATCTCGGGCATGTGGAGGCACGCGCAGTCGGCGCAGGAGTTATGTAATATGGCAGCGCGGCGCGGCGACTTGCCTGGAGATTGCGCGCGCCCACAATTACCGAAGATCGGCGGTCAAGCGACGTCATAGTCTTCGGGGCTCGAAATCGACGACCGACGACGTAGAAATATTTATGCGCATATTTTGTGCGTCTTGTTGTTGACCCAAATATTATTCATTATGGTTTATGGGAGATTGAGGAATCTTTGAGGAACTGTATCCTGTTGGCGTTATCGCAAACATCTGTTTACGAATTCGAAAACATTGTCAATTGCAACATTACAATCGATTTTAAAGCATTTTTTTTCTGAAATAAAATCTTTGCTGAACACAAGGTTTGAAAATTCTTTACATAGTTAAAATGTACCATTTTTTACATTATGATAAATATTTTCAAAATTCAAATTTACAATCATTTATTTTGACAGCTGCCATTTTTTGTATATTGTTTCACCACTTTTCTATCTCTATCTCAAATTATTAAAAACTCTGTTGAATCTGTTTGAGGCTGATGCAAATATTTTTCAAAGTTTTTGTCCCTCAGATATGGCAGATAAGTTGAAGAATCTTTTTTTAAATAGAAATTGAACTAACTAGCAATAGTCTTAATATTTGAATGAAAAAAGTGTTTCAAAATGCAATACTAGCTCAGTGGTTTTGCAATCATAAATTTAAAAAAATAAGATTTGACGAAAACAAAAATTTTAGCGAAAAAAAAAACTTTTTGCATTTTTGAATAAACCCAAACAATCATTCTAAACGAAGGGTATTGCATTTTAAAATGAATTCAGCTGATTGCACTTAAATTTAGAAGCTTTTTGAAAAAAAATAGTTTCAAAAATATTTGTACTAGCCTTAATTCAAAATTACCAAATTGATAAGACAAATACTGATAATATTGTCATCATTTTTGGACCATTTCTGGATTTTTTCATAAGGTCGAACAAGTAAATTAAAACATTGAGTGTATTCTCCTAACATCCGCCATACACTCAATGTTAAAATTTGCTTAATGGACCTTATTTAAAAAAAAAAAGTCCAAGAATGTTCATAAAATCAGAATTATTTGTTTTCGTCAACACATTCAACAATATTATGCACAATTATTATCAAGAAAAGCATTACCAAAATCACTTTTGACAAATTATTTTCTCTGGAAAACTGATATTACTTTTGAATCAAATGATTTCAAGATCATCAAAATTCAACTTAAAATTAACGATTTCGAAAGGGTTACACAAAAAATATAATGTTGGGAAAATTTTAAAAATTGAATTAAAGTATTGAAAATACTTTATGTTTTAGAAAAATTCCTTTTGTTTAGGAAAAATATGTCAATGTCCATAAATTGCTCAATGTTTAGATAAGCTTATTGGACCATATTACAATTTACAATTTAAAATGCATTCTCCTACGTTTATATATTTTCATATCAATTTCAGCACGATTGGTCTTGTTTAAAAATTTGTCAAAAACTAATGAAGTTCTAGTGTACTTACCGTAAGGCAAAAAGGTTTTTTTTAAACGAAATTTCTCGTTATTAAAAAGTTATACAACCTTATAGAACCTTAAAAAAGAAAACATTGTAATTTCTTTTTGTTGTCATGCATTTTCAAATAAATTTCAAAAACATGTTTATTATTATTGAATATTACAAGCGAAAATTTCAACCAGAAGCATTATTTTTTTAATTATACATAGCATGTTTTCTGGTAGTTTCCTCAAATAATTTACATTTTTGTGACAATTTTCTCCCAAGATCATATTGATGTTCAGAGAGGACTTTCCAAATGCCTTCAGTACAAAAGGACAAATCACACCCCTCACAATAATTATAATTAGTGACGTTTCGCACTTGTTGCGGTGCAGTGAATCCGGATGCCTTAATATTTTTCAGCAATACAATGAGGGGGAACTTTAAACTTTCGAAAGTGGCACACCCACCCTTAGCACTGTTTAAGGTAGCTGCGCGCAGAGTTCACGCCTTAATGAGCCTGCGCGACTGCAAATGCGAAAAAAGTGATTTTCATTATAAAGCTTGCAGTTGTGGACTTTTTCGGCGCAGTTTGCTGCATAAATGAAATTATTATTTTGGCGAGGCTGATGAAATTTCAACGTTTTCACCTTTGAGAAACTGCATTGCTTAAAATTGGTCATGATTCAGCGGCATATCCAAAGCGCGTGTGAGTGAAAATGGGTCACGTTTAGTCATTAATTCGCAAGGTTTCCCAGAAATTTAAATTCATTACCCCGAGTTGCTGCAATGACAGTAAAGATTGAACTGATTGTTAAAAGTGCAAGTTGTTAAAACCAAGCTGCAATTTGAGTTTTGCAAACTTCTTCGCTGAAATGCGAAAAGTTGTTAAATGCCTTTCAACCTATTTCCAAGAAATTCGCGTTTTTATTTTTTGTCTCGCAATTTATCATCTGTCTATCTTTAGACAACTCAAGTAAAATAACTCAAATACATGTTCAAAAATGAGAACAAAAGATCACTTTCACCCACTGTCTATCTATGTTCCATCCACTAAAGTGTCCCCACTTTACCTAATTCCGTTGCCGCGGCAGACACGTTCATCTTCCTCAATCCGCATATAACAATCAGATTATGCTGCCAACGCAGTCGCATAGCAGACAGAAACAACAACAACCGTCCACCCGAGATGAGATAATTCTCACTTCCTCTCTTTTGATCATAATGCTTCCACACTCGACCCGAGTCTCCGAGAGTTGTATCCGAGTTATTTAGAACAATCACACACAGGGACAGTGCAGTTTACGCTACACATAAACACACACACACGTACAATCTGATAAACGACATTCTTACTCAATTGGATTATGTGCCCTCACAAGATTTGTGAGTAGCATTGAATCAGTAGCTTTTTTTCAATCACCAGTCATGGAACCTTTACGGTAGTGATTCATCCAAGTGTTGAATACTGTTTGAATATCATCGCGATTCGTGATTTAGCGATGAAATGATCTAAAAATCTAATTTTTCACTACCGAAATTTTCTCTCAAAAGAACATTAAGAATTGAACGATTGTTTTTCATGAATTTCTCTATTGTTTTTCGTACATTTGATCATGTTTGTTTAGTTTAAAAGCATGGGTATATTTCAAGCAAAACAATTTAAATAGGCCAATGACAATCATCTATTCTGCTCACGACCGATAATATTTACACAAATAACAAGCAGGCTTGGCTGTTTGTTTATACTAATTCTTTAGCCCATTTAGATTGCTTTGCTTTCTTACAGATATTGCGCGCACGGGAGTAGATCGTCACTCTCTTTTTCTCTCTCTGTGAGTGCTAAGTGAAATTCTTTTGATGTTGAATATTCCAATCGTTCGGCTAAGAAACTTTAGTTGAAACAGATCGCATTTAGTTTCAATTTCAACTTTTTTTTTTGATATTTTTGTTTGTTGAAAACAATTTCAAAACATAACTCGTGCATCGTTCGAGTAAACATGCAAATTTTTTTAGAAAGGTGCTTCACAAGCAATCACTTCACAGTTTGTTTTATTTACATTCCCCTTGATCTAAATACACATATTTCGTGGAAAACATCGTTTCGTGGCGCTAACAGATTCTATCCCACCTTTCGTAGTTGTGTTGATTAGCAGGTTTGAATAACAAGACATGAAATTTATTGAAAACTTTCCACACAGTTAAAGTAATGTAAAAAATTACCTTAATTTTTTTTTTTAATTAAAAACTCAGATCAACAATACTTTAAAGGAAAAGTTACAAAACAATTGAGCTATATTTTTTTTCAAATGTAATACGATCGGTGCTCGCATTTTTTCGACTGTGCATGAGCACTAGTCAAATCTAACAAATCAGATATATAACAATGCCGTCGATTAATGATGGTAAACGGAACTAGAGCAAATCATGAACAGTAATTATCATAAATACATATTCGTACACTAAATGCCACATGTTAGGCTTATTTTGATGCTAGAAGCACGCGATTAATTCAGTTCCCCTTACGAAGATGGCATGCTATCTAAAGTTCAAAACAGTTCACGTTCTTACTAACGTGCTATGGATTATTTTAAGTTTATTGGTTATTTTCCCCTTCGAATGATATCAAGTGATCAAAAAGAATTTCAACTGTAGGTCTTTCCACTGTGGTTAAAGTGAAAAAAGATGAGTAAAAAATTAAAAATTACTGAAAATTTTGCGACTTTGTACTTCAGTTCTTAAATATCTCAGGATTCATGACGAATGGAGTTAATTAAAGTATTGGTGTAGAATAAATAAAAATCTTAAGTTAATAAAGTAAAAAAATGCTTCATAATCTACTATTATCAATTCGACTCAGCTGAACAGATGCCTATGTGGTGATTTTTAGAAAAGAAGAGGTTGAACATAAACTTGAAAAAAGTTTTAAAGGATTCTACAAAACAAAAAGTAATGAACAACATAAATGATATTGCCTTTATTTACATCTTCAAAAAAATGCACTTGCTGTACGACTTCAAAACAAGTTTGGTTTAATACAGAGTTTGTCATGGAAGACAAATTTGAAGCCCTCCAAATATTTTGCCTGTACTTTTTTTGAGACATTTTAACACTTAAAATATTCAACATTATTTGTTCTACCGGGAACCAAGGTATAGGGGTAAGTGTGATTGCCTCTCACCCAGTCGACCTGCGTTCGATCCCAGACAGTCCCGATGGCATTTTTCGAGACGAGATTTGTCTGATCACGCCTTCCGTCGAACGGGAAGTAAATGTTGGCCCCGGACTAACCTAAAAAGGTTAGGTCGTTAGCTCAGTCCAGGTGTAGGAGTCGTCTCCCTGGGTCCTGTCTCGGTGGAGTCGCTGGTAGGCAGTTGGACTAACAATCCAAAGGTCGTCAGTTCGAATCCCGGGTTGGATGGAAGCTAATGTATAAAAAGAGGTTTGCAATTGCCTCAACAATCGAGAACGCCAAGGCAATGCTGTAGAGCGAATAATTTGATTTGATTTTTTGATATTTTTTATTTCTTTGCTTCATCTCGACTTTGGTTAGAGTCGAGGGACATGAACTGTAAAAAAATATTTGCAGCGGCCCAAAGATTTAAAAAATATTTCGACAAATTCAATACATTTTACAAAGATCTATGTTCTTCAAGAAAACATCATCGAATATTGTTTATGGGGCCCTGGTAAACCAACGCAACTTATGGTACGTTCGTTTGAAGAGTCACGGACTTTCGGAACGTACGGGATCTTTTAAGCTCTGCTGGCCGGACAAGCAGAAAAACATCCCGTCCCATCGACCCATTGGGGATTTATTCGGCCCTAGTGTACAAAAATAATCGGGAAACAAAGCAGTTGATCACAAAGATCCGGGTGCTTGACGTCAGTGCCGTACAGCGCTCTTTTGAGGGCAGCGCGACTAAGTTGCGTCATAAGGTTAACTAGGGCCAATCAATATTTGATGTCGTTTTCTTGAAGAACATAGATAACCTTAGTGAAACATGCTGAATTTATCGGTAGTGCTAGTGATTTTTCACGGTATTCTTTTAGCAAAACTATTAATAGAAAAGTGTCTTCAAAGTTAACAGTAGTTCTAGTTACAAAATAAAACCCCCTGATTCAAATTATTAATTTGAAAAAAGACGTACTGGATTAATCTTGGGAAATTTTTCAGAATTTCCGTCAGTTGAATTCTAGTTTTTTTTTTATTAGGTCTTACAAACAAATGTAAACATATAGTGTATCCCGATTACTCCAATGAACATTGACATAAGGTGTGAAAAGGATACACTCAATGTTAACATTTCGTCAGTTGTGTGCTATCTTGTGACAACGACCATTTAGTACTTTTCGAGAAAATCGATTTTTAAAGTTTGTTGGTAAATAATTTCAAAATCATGAATGATAGAGCCAAACTTTTTAGAGTAATCGGTTCGTATACTATATATTTTCAAAAACAAAAGGTTGCATTGCCTTTAGAAAGTATGTGTGTACATAAATTTGTGAAAAACAAGAAAAATTTTCCACATTTTCCAACAACATGTATGACGTGTCACAAGTGTGCACGATCATTTTGATGATAAATTGGTCTATGTCACAAGTGTGTATTGCGATATCCGGGAAACGGAAGCGAGTTTCCAAAATCGGGTTAAAGCATCTTGTAGTGTTTGTTAAGTATAGCAAAACGTCATCATTAACTCATTTTCGACCAAAATGGTCTATGTCACAATATAGCATACAGCTGACGATTTGTTTATAGGACCTAATAAAAAAAAGTCAAGAATTAATGATTCAGCTGTTTTAATTTTATTGAGATTTTATAATATTTATTTGCTTGAATACCTCCAAAACGAAGCACGTTCTGAGCCTCTAATTCATCAAAACTAGAAGCATTAAAATAAGTGCACTAAATATTTGTTTTGCTTTCCTTAATTTCAGCAATATGAAAATTTTAGTTTTTTAGTAAAGTTCAGGCAAAACTTCATTAAAAGCAGTTTTTACATTTATTGATAATTCAAGAAAATATATAATACATAGCAAAATGGTTAACAAATATGATTTCAATATGTATTACTTTACTAATCAATTGAATTGAAACACATAAATTATATTCAAAGTATTTAAATGGAATTTGTTCATCGTTGTTTAATATCGTTGATTAATTACAATAAATTTTACAATAAAATTAAAAATAAAAAAGCAATTTCTTGCGTTTTCTTTCAAAGCAGTGTTGATTAGTGTTCTTTTAAAATCTATTTGGAATTTAGTGGAGTAGAAAAAATATCTGCATTTTGTTGAATATTCTAATGAGCAATATTCAAAAAAAAAGTTGTAGATCTGATATAAAATACTTTTTTATTTGTAAACTGCTTTAAATAGCATGTTGATTTTTTTTTAAATGTTTGATTTAAAAAATAAAACTTAAATGCACTGAGTAACGACTTATCAATTAAACCAAGAATTAAACATTTAAAATTTCACTAGCCCTATTTATCGGTACAAAATATTTTCTTATGTTTACTACGTGACTGCAAAAAAATCATGTTTTTATTGAACACCCGTCATGAGAAAAATCTTCAAAATGTATGGATAAAAGCAACTGTTTTACTTTTTTACTTGTCGAAGGTGTCATGATTATAAGATTCTTACCAATTCTCAGATGTAGAACCTACAATAATTTTGGAAAACCTTTGCCGATAACACCATATTTTTAAGCCTTTTTTGGCAAAAAAGTTATAAGCTTCCGGAAATCAAAAAATGTGTCTTGTGGAAAGTTGTTCTAAATTTAATGAAGGACCAATAGACCAATCTTTGAAATGTTAGCAGCGTTATGTTTGTTTAGTCACCATAAATTTTCACTCAAGCTTAATCCAATGTCCGTTAAAGATCCCTCATGTCACGCGGTACACGCTACTCCATCAACCACGCGGTTTGACGTCGTAGTTCTCTCCCAATATCTCGCTCTCACACAGCATCGGCGTCATCCTAGAGAAACTCACGCAGATGCTTGATAAAACCACGCGTATCGGATGCTGCCCTCGGAACTCATCTCCCCGTGAGTTCCCAACCGATCTTTAGCGCGCGCGCACGCGCTCGCTCTCTCACTCACGATCGACCATCGATCGTGCGGCGTCGCGACGCTCTCCTCGCGCGCATTCGGGCCCGTATACACCTCGCTTCGCCACGCTCTAATTGGATCAGGTTGACCGTCAACGTCGCGCGCGAGAGCAGCCCGTAATTTTCGGCAATGTTCCGACCCATACTCGCAGCGTACGGATCAGTGGCTGCGTCAGTTCGTGATCGACACTCGATCAGATCGGTTCAGGATTCTGCTTGAAGTCGACGTCACCAGCGGAGAAGAAAAAAAAACGCCGCTAATCTAATCAACTTCCGCTCACACCTGTGTGGCTGCGTGTGCGTGTGTGTGCGCGAGCCGGTGTGATATTTCGTATAAGATCCGGTGGTGGGAGTGCCATTCTAGACAGTTGGTCTTTGACGGTGAAGCAAGCAAGTGGTTCTAAGTGAAGATCGAATTTTCCTAACGTTTTTGGTCGTTTGGTGTGTGCATTTCAGTCGGTGATTCCGTTTGACATACGGAGGCACAAGCGAATCTGTGGATTTTCTGTGAATTTTGGTGGCGATTTTGGAGTGATTATTTGACCAGTCAAGGAAGTGCTAAACATTAATCAAGGTAAAATCCGAGGAAAAAGTTACAACGTAGTTACAGCAGGCTGAAACCGTTAAATGGACATTATGTTTGAAATTTGAATAATCGCAAATGGCATGTGCCATTTGTGATAAAAGTGAAATGAAGAGGACATTTGCCATGATTAATGTGCCAACATTTACATATGTTTGTTAAAGCAATCATTAATGATGAAGAATAGAGTGATGGCATCGTTTGATCATTCGAAATCTTTGCGTAAGAATTTGAATTCAGAGACGGATAAAGAGTAGTAAACTTAATGTAATATCACTTTATTATCATATTTATGCATGATTATTTATTGAGAAGAAGTGATTCAAGAAAGAAGTAAACAACAATATTTGTTAAGCATTGCTAAACAATAACTTGTGTTTTGAAGATAACTTTGAAGAAAACTAGTATTAATTGTTATAAATATGTTTATCTTTTATTCTCATTTTTGAAGAATATTTAAAAGATAAAAATTCTAGTGAGAAATAACAAGCAATACAATAAAACCAATACAGGAATAGAGTTGGTAGAGCATTTGTGATTTGCGTATCTTATTTTAATGTTTGCATTAATATTTTATACTTGCTGCGATTTTAAAATTTTGAAAAATGCGATAAAAAGAAATAAACTCATACACACCAAAATTCTAATGTTCAATGAATATTTACTGAAATTTTTTTTGATGAGCTGTTAAACTTAGCTGAAATTTTACCAGATTTTCATTGGCTGAGTGCAGATTTCAGTAAATTTAACTGAATTCTGTAATTTTCTGATTAACCATAACTATTTATACAACATATTAATATTTTTCATAGTTAGTGTATCTTTATACTAGGCATCTCTCCTCATTAAATTTTTATTTATTTGAAAATGAAATGTTTTATAAAAAGTGAACTACAGTTTTATACTAAAAAAACAGTTTTTGCTTACAGAGAAACAAAGACTTTAAGTATTAGTTCATTAGCCTTTATAATAGTGTTAAAAATCAAATTAAAAATCAATTGTAAGCACCATTAGAAGTTTGAAATATTTTAAGCTTGATTTCCCAAAAAAAATATTAATTTTTTTTCAATTTGACTTGTTGTTATATTTTATCGAAATTTTTGAGAGAATAATTTGAGAGTGGAGAGACAAAACCTCTCCACTTTTAAATTATTCTCTCAAAATTCAGGAAGCAAGTAAATTATTTTTCGTAATCATTATAATTTTACAGTTATGCTACTATCAAAAATTTGCCAAATATAAACTTATGAAAAAAGTATCAGAATTTGTGAAAAGATTTAAAAATCTCTATTTGATTTATTATTTATAAATAAACCTTGTACAATGTATTCCGAATAGATGATTTTACTGTCTCTCATTTTTGGGGAAAGTTTTAAGAAAATAGGGGGACAAACACTTGAAACGCATTTTACAATCATTTTATTCTTGATAAATATCCTATTCAAATCAAGTTTTATACATTTTTCCGTTATTTTAATTCTAGCTTGGAACGGAAAATATAGTTTGTTTTCGTCAAAGGAAACATACATTTTTGTTGCCCGTAAATTATCTGTGCAAGAAAGGCTTTACATGGAATTCAATCGATTCATGATAATTTTATTTTAAATGGATGCTTACATTAGTTATTTAAAGTTTAAAACATGAAATAGAGCAATAAAGCTTTTAAACCAGTCATTTTCATTTATTTATTTATTTTTAAATCCAATTGTTAAGAAAACAAATTTTAAAAAACAATTACACAATAACCATTTTATGTAGAACATTGTCATCTTTCAAACTATTATTTAAAAAAAATCCTAACATTACAGAGAAAAACGAAATTTAAATATTTGTGAGAACCTTTTTGCTTTTAGCTTAAGTTCACTCTCTGCTTACATATTATTTATTTTATATTACCTTTTCCGGCTATTGCAGTACTATATCAAACGAAATAATAATCTCTAAACTAACTAAATGTAGTTGATCCTCTGGTTTGTACACCTTTCTGAAGAAACATCGATTAGTAGTTTTCCACAGTTATTGCCTGCTGTGCTCTGTACGCTTTGTGAGAAAACAAAACGGATTGCGTGTTTTTTTGTAGCAAACAATCCTGATAGTATCTAACTAAACTTAACTAAACTACTTATCATGATGCTACTACTCAGCAACGAATTGCTGATACACTATTAGTTATAATTTATTGTACACAGTTAAAACTCAAAGTTAAATTCTGTCTGAATCTATAATATTACAAAAAAATAAAGTTGCAGAGCTTAAATGAAATTTGAATTCGCCTCTTCATTTAATTTACATAAAATCGGAGGTAAATTCATATCTTTTCACCCAAAGGAAAAATATATCTCAAAATCTGCAACAGTGGATTTGCTGCAGAAAATGTCACATTTTATAACATTTTTTGCAGCCAGCCCTTAGAACATTTTTGCCCGCGTGTAAACATTTCAGCGATCTGCAGTTCTCACCAACACATATAAAACTGGCCCGTCCCTGAGCAATACTCCAAAGAGAAGCATATGTTAGTGCTCTTTCACTCACATTTCATCAAGCGTCCGTGGCGTGGTGGTAGCGTGTCGGATCAATAACCAAAAAGTTGGTGGTTCAATCCTCGTTCTGTTAGGGTTTTTTTTGTGAAATACAATCAAAAAGCCGTCGGTAATGTCGATAATTGTCGGTAACGGGCAAAAATGTCATACCCCTATATCGCAAAAAATGCATGAGGACAGTTTTCATGCAGATTCTGATATACTTTCATGCCGCCATGCATCACAATCATGCGACCGCCGTTTGGGTGTTGGAAGTGAACTTACATATTTACTGTGTATTTATAGTTTCAATTAAAGTTGAAATTCAGGAAAAAACTAATTTTTAAGCAAGTGTTACAAACAACTAATTCCTTCTAAATAAAAAAATGTTTTTTTTTAACCTGAAGCACCACGCGCCTAAATTTCGAATGTGGCTTGAAGATATTAACACATCCATGCTAGATTAGCAGCTTGTATCAGCGTTGTTGCTTCCTCAAGAGTGGCCACTTCGTCGCGCACACCACGTGAAATATCTGCCCAAGAGCAACGCCAGCAACAAGCCTACCCCACTTGGGCCGGCGTGCTTTTCTTTGTGTCACTGTCACACTAGGGTGGTCGGGATTTTTGACAAATCTTTTTGATTGATAATTGAGAAATCATATGGTCAAACTTCACCAAATATGAGTTTTTAACTGGAAATCACAACTTTGCAACAACTTTGTCGAAGAACGAAAACCGATACCGAACTTGAAGTAGCATAGATTTTCTCTGGTCACCCTTCTGTCACTGTCATATATTTATCGAGTGGTGTTGCCAAAGGTTGAACCGAAGTGGTCCACCGAGATATCTGTCAGCCGGTGTAGAAATATCACTTGAATGGCGGTGACAGTTCACCCTGGTGGTGGTTGTGGGACTGTTTGTACTTTTTACATAATCAATATTTTTGCACGGTTGTGTGTGTGTTTGTGCAAGTACCACCCCTAGAGAGGTTGTGTGCCCCCCTCAGGGGAGGTTCGATTGCTCAACAGCACAGTACACGACCACCACTAGCCGGAGATATGCCTACCTTGAGAAGGAGAAATGGACGACTCTTTTTGGTTTAGCGAACAGCTGATACAGCAAACTGGTATCGCTGAGAAATGGGCCAACGAGCGTAGTTCAAGTTTAGCACATGCTAGCGAAATGGTCCTAATTTGTTACGCATATCAACTAGTGTGACTTGTTTTTGGTTGATCTTGAAGCATACAGTTTGTTTTCATTTAAAATAGGATTTTGTATGATATGTTTTGTTTGGGATCTACAACAGTGAATTTGTTTACCGTAAGATCCTGTTATGATTTATTTATAGTTTGGTTGAGTTTACTACCAGTTATTTTTGCATAATTTAGTGCGTCTCTGTTTAAGGTAGACAAAACACGTGGTTAACAGCTACCAATACGAAAATGAAGACGACATCAAACCTTTGTAGCTTAACTTTTATAGCTTGAAAATCTGCCTACGTCGTGGCAAATGTTTTATAGCCCTTCTTCTTCAATATTCATAAAAAAGGGTTCCGCCTTAAGCTATTGTCATATCCAAAGAAAATGTATCAGACAACTTAATCGTTCCAATCGCCAAAATCCAACCGAATTTCCGCAATCCTTGACCCTGTCCAAACTATTCAGAGCAGTTCAAACATAAATTGTCATCCAAAATTTGACAAACCAAACCTGGGGACATCGATCAATGTTCGGGCCTTTGTCTTCCAGTGATTCGTGTCCAACGATAACCTGCAGAGTTTGACATGAAACCGTTTTTTTTTTTGCGGTAAACCTGTTTCATGTCAAGTCCTAGGTTTCAAATTTTAAATCTGCAAACCCACCGGTGGTACAACCGGTCACCTCCTCAGCACACTAGTGTCCTTGACCGTGGCAGGATAATAAATGAATAGAGTTCGCGATTTGCTTCGAGACTCGTTATATTTCATTGTCTTTTTTCTCAAAAAACTCAGCAAAAAAAAAAAAGCGGAATAGTGCAAACTTGATTGATTTGGGATCCAATTAGGAACAATTGAACCTTTGTACTAAATTTTTAGGGAGATATCGCTGTAAATCAAGCCTATTGATTTATAACAAGGTAATTAAACATTTGAAGTTTTTCTCTTTTTTTTTTTGCAAGGATTGAATTTGGGAAAGAACGGCTGAAACAATTGGCGCCGTAATGAGACTGCCCGGAACGGACATCGAATTCTACCATAATGAACTCTTTTTTGTGTTGTTGTTAGATAGTTATGGTTAACACATGGCAAGAATTATTGCTTTGGTCATGATTTTAAATCATTCTTGCTTAAGAACAAATTATTCATGGTTTTTTTTTTCGAAGTTGTTTTCCTGTTTATGAATTTAAATTGCATCGAAACGCAAATCAAAAATAACTATTTTGGTTCATAATTACAACAATGAATCATAGTAACGTGAAATAAAATAAAAGCTGATTGATCTAAATTTTTACAAGAACTTATCTGCAGCTTGACAAAAAATATCGGAAATATATTATGAGTTTTTCTTTATTTGTAAAACCTTTAAAAAAAACTAGAAATGTCAATAAAATTTTAAAAAAATCATCATATTTCAAAACTAGTTCCAAATTGAGATTATATGATAAATAAACTGTCAATCGTAAATGAAAATAGTTCATAAAAAAAAATAATTATAACCCAGATTTCAAGTGTCTTTAAGCGTCTCAATCGTCATCTAGTGTTTTCAAATGTTTTGATGTGCCTCAAACGTGTTATCAAGCTCCTCAAGCATCTCAAGTGCTATTGAATACCCCAAGTATCTTCATGTATTTTTAAGCATCTTGAGCATCTTCTAGTATTTTTGAGAGTCCTTAACTTTAATCGATTTAAGCGTCTTATAGTGTCTCATAGCATAAAAAGCGTCTAAAAGTATGTTTAAGAATCTCTAGCGTCTGCTAGTGTCTCCAAGTTTCTTTAATTGCCTCAAGCGCCTAAGGTGCCATCAAGCATCTTTAAGCGTCTCAAGTGTCTTCTAGAAGTTGTCAAGTTTCCATTTTAAGTATCTTCTGTTGTATATTCAAGTGTCTCAAAAATCTTCAAGCGTCTGAAGTGCTTTCAAGTAAATTTAAGCGTCTCAACTTTCTTGAAGTGACCATAGATGTCTCAAACGTCCTCTAGTCTCTTCAAGTGTCTTTAAGTGCCCCAAGCGTTTCAAGTGTCTTTGAGCATCTTTAAGCGCTCCAAGTGTATTTGTTTTTCCTATGTCCTAAACCGTCTCAAGCGCCTTCAATTGACCATCTCAAATGTCTTTAAGTGTCTTTAGGCGTCTCAAGCGTCTTCGGGTGTCTTCAGATGTTACTAAGTGCCTTGTGTGTGTTTTAGCTCCTCAAGCGTAACAATTATCTTGAAGCGCCCCAAATGTCTAAGCGTCTCAAGCGTCTTCGAGTATCTTTTATTTATTTATTTTTTTTTGTTATTTTTTTGTTTTTTTATTTTTTTTTTCTAGGCTCCCCAAATTTCTAAGCGTCTCAAGCGTCTTCGAGTATCTTCAAATGATGTTAAACTTGTTTTCTAGCTTCTCAAGTCTCTCAAATATCGTAAAGTGTCCCAATTGTCATTATGTTCCTAGCCGTCTTAAGCATCTTCAAGTATGATTAAGCGTCTCAATGCGGCTTCAAGAAACTCAAGTGGCTTCAATTATGTTTTTTGCATCTTCTAGTGTCTTCAGGATTCGTAGCTCTGAGACGTCTAAAGCGCCTTCAAGTGCCTAAAGTATCAAACCTCTCTCTAATAACTTCTAGAAACCTTAAGCGTCTCAATCCTCCTGAGATTCTTGCGATTTAATGATAAGTTTAACCGTTCTTTAGAATCAATAAGCCATATAAATGCTAATAAATGACTTGGAAATCATAGGGTAAAAAATATTCCAAAAAATTGTCAAATCACAATCTTTAATAAAATAAATTATTTCGATTTATTTCAACCAAACAAACCGTTCTCTGGCGCCGATTTCAAACACCACAACCGAATACCACATGAAAATTAACCAAAATGACTGTTAACTAACACCCCGTCCGTTACTGATGCAGTAATCTGAAAATTATAGCTAATTATCACCATTTTCTTCTTCTACCCTGCAGCGATTCTTCTCCGTTGACGTCACTTCAACCCACTCCCAGCTGATTGCGAACCTCGCTGCAGGTTAGGGTGCAATACGGTGCTGCTCGTGTTTGTTCAGCGCAATGAAGCAAACCCAAATTCGGTGCAATTACCTGTATTAGTAGAAAAGTAGTTGGAATAGTAGTGAGCCGCGTCCAAAAAAAGTGGTAGTGATTCTGAGTGAACGTCTCAAGTGCAAGTGAAGAAGGTTTTCTCCTGAAAAAAAAAAGATAGTGTTTGTGAAGCCAAAATGACCGTAGCGTCCCTGCAGCAAGAGGTGCTGAACCAGTCGGCGCCGTCCGCCCCGGAGACGGAACTTCCGGCCAGCCCCAGTGCCGGCGGAGGTGGTGGTGGCGGCGGCGGCGGCGGCGGCGGTGGCAGCAGCACCTCTGGCGCCACCCCGCTGGTGGTGCCCACGGCGGAACCCATCGTCATCGACAGTCCGGCCGCGGTCGACCTGAAGCTGACCGAGATTCAGCAGTTTTATGACCGGTGCAACGTGTTCATAACGGGCGGAACCGGATTTTTGGGCAAAAGTGAGTATGCAACGTGACTTGGGGAGCTATGCGCGAGTTTATCACGTAACATCTAGAGTGGAACCAGTTTTTGTGTGTCACCGACGGTTATGTTTTTAGGGGGGTTGACCCTGAAGGAGGTTGTTTTCACTTTCGGAGCGGGTTTTGGAATGCTAACGTTGGGGGTTGCTGCAGAACAGTCTAGAATTTGAACTGCTCCAAACAATATCAAAAATATTTGACCTTTTTTTAGTTTCTTCAAGTGTCCTTAAGAGTCTTTTAGTGTCTTAAGAATCTTAAGCTTATTGAGTATTGTAAGCGTCTCAAGCGTCTTCTGGTGACTTCAAGTGTCTTCAAGCGTCTTAAGTATCTTTATGCGCCTCAAGTGTCCTAAGAATTTTGAAACTGCTTCTAGCGTCTTCGTCTGAAGCGGATTTAAGTCTCTTCAAATGTTTTGAAGCTCCTCAGGGGACTTCTGGTGTCTTCAGTCGTCTCATCAGTAACATACTTAACCAAATATGTACCATTTAAAAATGCAAAATTTTACCGCTCAATAACGTCAGCTGTTCTGATGAAGGCAAACCCCCAAAAAACAAAACAACAACAAAAACGCCGTAAAGCAAATTATTTAGTCGAGACGGAGTAACTTGGTCTCCACTTGGGTTTGTTTTTCGCGGACATCAGTTTGTTTTAGCGCGATAAAGCTAAACACCCAACAATCACCTCTTTTCCGGCACCACTAACGGTTGGAACGTCGACAGTGGAATTTTTTGAAAGTTAATGTACAGCATAGAGATTGAATTAATGAAATTTTGATACATTAATTAAATGTTTTGAAAAGATTTATTTAATTCTTGACATAGGGAAGTTTTGCTTGCTTAAATCACACAGCTCACAACTTTCAAAATAAGGAAAAAACTGCTTAGTTTTCGTCATGGTCTGTTAGAATTGAGCTCTCTGAAGCTGTTCCAATAGCCAGAATTTAATTTTAAATCATTTCCGGAAAAAACGCTTGGGATTGCGATGTAATTTCGCCTAACGAAACCAAATGTATTTATAGAGTTATTCTGAGAAAGGAGCTTCAATTGGGGGATGGCGTCGCTATTTTTAGACCACGTTTTCAACTTTTTCTCATCGAAACCGACTACTTTATCGACTTCATTTTGCTGGGCGAGATAGGACGCCGTCTATTTTTAGACGATGACTCAGCACTTTTACACTCTTGCGCTTAAAAAAACCAGGTGGCAGCACGATGTAACGCCACGTCCCTACACTGAGCAAAACTTACACAGCTCAACGAAGTGTTCTACACATGATCTGGCCCTGCTGTACAGAGCACTCAAATATCAATCGCAAAACACTTGAAATTTTAGTGATTGGCCATGAAATAATGTCAATAGCCAAACACTTGAATTTTAAATGGTGTTGAAAAATAAAAGTACGTACAAGCGATTTACAGGTTCTCGCTTGCTAGTCGTGCACGCTACCACTGCGCCGGCCGGCCAGTTGAAGACGGGAGGTTTTTTTTGTTGCCTCACTTCTAGCCTTCGATGAAAGTCGCGCAAAAATCAATCAGTGAAACACATTAAATTCATGTGGATAATCACGTTGACTTTGAATAGTGCCTGTTTTGTGTAGATCTTAAGATCATTTTCAAGTGTTTTGCTCATCACTTTGAATAGTTCAAGACGGTGGGACAAATTCATGAGCAAAACAATTGAAAAGCTTGAGCCACCCGAATGAAAATAACATGTTAAAAAATACCGTAAAACGGGGTGACTTTGATAGCCGGGGTGACTTTGATAGGTTTGCGATTTTTTCGCAAAATGAAGAGTACAATTAAAATACGTAAGGAATGGTTTAGAAACATACTGACCGTGGTAGAGAAGTGTTCAAAGTACCTCAAGAAGAACTTTTCATAAAATATTGACAAGTTTAAAAAGTTAGTTAACTATAGTTAAGAAAATGTTGATGAAAGTCATTATTTTAAACTTCTCAAAGTGTCTTGATTTTCTCAATGAACATGATTTTTAATCGGAAAACGGAATGCATTTTCGGATTCTTTGGACAATTTTCCACTAGGAGAAGGTTAAAAAAGTTTGTAAATAATAAATAATATGTATTTTTGAAACACAATTAAAAAAAAATCTCCAAATTAAAAGGCAATTTCAGTTGAACAAATTTCATGTAAAATGTGAAAACAAGTGATTCGTGCTTCGAATTCAGTATAAAATGCAATATAAATCGATAATTTTACAAACAAAACTAGTTTTAACAAATTTCAGGCAAAATTCAGACTTTTTAACAATTTTACCTAAAATTTATATGTATTTTGCTAAAAAGCTTATACACTTAGTTAACTAAGTATAAACATTGATTTTTTTTCTTAAAAACTATATCAGCTGCTTTAGTGATGGTACATTTAGCGTACAAATAAAGTTTGAACATCTTAAATATGATTTTAACAAGAAAAACTATGACTATCAAAGTCACCCCGGAATTAAAACTAAGAATTTTTAACGTAACTATTTTTCTAAACATTATTGAAAAAACTTTTTTTCCGAAATAGTGCATGGACTTTGTGTGGTCTACCCCAGTACATGTTTTAAAAATAATAATCTTGAGAAAAACCTTATCTGTCGGAAAATATTCTAAAAACAAATTGAAATCCTATCAAAGTCACCCCGGTTTACGGTACCAAAAAGTCAACCGCCCAAACACTTGCATTTGATAGTGGTTTGGATTGATGTAGAAACACAAACCAATTAGATCTACGATGTGACTTCATTCAATCATTCAAGTGTTTGGGCACTTGAATAAAAAGTGTGGCATATTTTCAGTGTATGGAGACACTTAATTTTCAGAATGATTTACTTCATGTTTCGAATTCCCGGACGCTTGAAAACCCGAACACCTCATCTTGTTTCATCAACTATTTGGATATAAGTTAGCATAATAATTGTCAAAACTGTGTTATCTGATGACATTAACTGACATTAACTTTCATTTCAAATTAATTTGCTGGCTGTAGTCAATACCAAAACAATTGAATAAAAACAAATAAATAAAAAGTTTACCAAAAAAACAAACATTTCATAGGCGTCCTAAGCAACGGGAAAGCCATGCAGAAATTTATGGTTCTGATTTCCTTAAATTCTAGTAAATTGTCACACAAAACATCGATAACATCAAAACAGCTTGTTTAAGGCCTAAAGAATACCAACCACTAAAATTTTAGTCCAAATTTGTATGATAAATAAGCTAAAACGAGTGTCCGTGATTCGAAGCAAAAAAGTCCGGTTCAAGATTCAACTTTTATCAGTGTCCGGGATTCGAAGCACAAGTCATTTTATTTTTAAAATTCTAATGTAGAATTGTTAGAAATGACATATTTTGAATGCAATTTCTTTAAATTTACTGTTTACAATACATCTTGATGATATTTATACAATTACAACTTATTACAGGATTTCTTGCCAGCTATAACAAAAATGATATGCTTCTAGGTGTCTGGATTTCAAATCATGACGTTACATAGGATTCACAAGTTACATTTTAGCAATTATTTTTTAGCTGGAAAGGAACTAGAATTTGATTATCTCGATTAGAACGGAGCCCAATTTTAACAGATTTTAACGAAAAATAAGCAGTTATTAACAATGACTTTCAAATTGTAAAGTTGAGTCGCTAAATATCAATGAGTTCCAATCACATTTGGAACCAAATAAAACATTAATTGATTTGGAGGCCATACGAAAATTTAAGACATGTTTTGGAAATTTCGATGTTTGGGTGACCCAAAAAACCCGACTATGAAAAAAATCTAAAAAAAATGTTTTCGATGGTAAATTTCAAAGAATAAAAATGGTTTTAGAACGAAATTTTAGCAAGTTTTTTATATTGAAGCCCGTCGCAGAGACGCATTTTTACGATTATTTTGTTTACATTAGGCCATTTTTTTTTAATGAAACCATTAAAATTGTAATGATGGTTAATTATGATTGTTTTTAAGCGAAACTTGATAATAAAAAAAACTAAGTTGTCACAACAACAAATTTTATGGGCAGGATAACAATTTTAATATATCATTAGCTGTTCCCAAAAAACACGATGTCGAAGAAAACAATGAGCTTAGTTCGCAAATGATATAATAAACATGTTAGAAACAACTCTTTCATACATGAAAACTTTCGAAAAAATTGTTCCCCATGTTCCCTCAGCGTTTTTTGAAAAAATAAAGTCATTTTTTTCAATAATTTCACAAAATAAGCTCAGAAAAAATCTTAAAATTTAAAATGGCCTCTGCCACAAAATGATGATCTGTAGTCCAATAAATAAATTAATGTATGGATTTGACCTTTTAAAACCTTGATTTCAGTTTTCCCGGTTGCTTTTATATCGAAAACTACTAGTTTTTACTTTACCTTTTTTTCAATATTTTCCCTAAACACACTTTTTTATTAATCTGTGAGGATTCATGCCTCTTGTAGGAAATTTTCCGCCGAAGATTTTCGTATAAGCAACTTTGAAGTTTCATCAATTCTGAGCTATTCCAGTTTTTGTGAAGAAAGGATACTTCACTGAAACTTTTAGTATGTTTTGGAAAATACAAAGCCTTATAATTTTTTTAAAATAGTTAAAAAAAGTGTTATTACTTTCGAAATGTATATAAAAATCTCGATCATTTCATACCCAATCTTGTAAAAAAAACTGAAATTGCAGATTTTTTTCAAAAAATACCTAGTTTTGTGAAAATTTTGAGTTTTTTACAAACAAAAAATATTATAACTCGCGAAAAGTTTGAATAATTTCCGATCATTTGTTAACTATATTGTAAAAATATGTTTTTTTTTTAAATACGTAGTTTGGTGAAAATTTTGAGCATTTAAAAAAATATAATTACTTTCGAAATATATGAAAATATACATATAAATTGAAATGGGTTATTATTTTCGAAATGTATAAAAACATATCCCGGTCATTTAATACCCATTTTACAAAAAAAAACAAAAGTTGTAGCATTTTTTTAAATATGTAGTTTTGTGAAAATTTTGAGCATTTCACAAAAAATATTATCACTCTCAAAATGTTTGAAAAATTTCCGATCATTTGATAACCATATTGTAAAACATTTTTTTTTGTATTTTTTTCGAAAATACGTAGTTTTATTACAAATTTGTACATTTTCAAAATAAAATAATATTGCTTTAGAAATGTATGAAAAATCCCGATCATATGATACCCACATTGTGATAAACTAAAAAAAATTAGTATTTCTTTTTTCTGAAATATGAATAATAAGTGCAGTGCTTCTGGGGACACCCAGTCTTGTTTTTTCGCGATAATTTTCGTCTCTTTTGTGTCGCTGTTTGTGTGCATGGGGTGATTGGTCATTATAATTGAATAATGCCTTCATAAGTGCAGTGCTTCTTGGGACGCACAGTCCGGATTTTTCGCGATAATTTTCGTCGTTAAAATTTATTCCAACTTTCAGTTTTAGTAATTACTCATCAAACTATCGATTATATGAAGAGTAAAGCGTCATTTATTTACTATTTTTGAAATTTGCTCGCGTTATCTAAATTGTAAAAACAGTAAAATTATACTGATAAGTCCAGCCCATAGCACTAATGCTCGGCTGGCACGCGTTCGATAAAAATAAACCATTTTAAATAATCAATTATCTATCTTTCGGCAGCCGGCTGCCTAAGATTTAAAAATTTCAACCGATAAACAAAATGCTCATGGTCACATCACTGCCACTCGTGAATCCTGACCTCATACCCATCTACTAATCCCCTCAAAACTCATGTGATACTTTGTCGGAGAAGCAGTCGATTGGGCGGTCTCTATCACTCAAGTATCGGAATAACATTCCCATCCACTTCCCCGTGACTCTACCACTGGTCGTGGCCGGCGCCGGTATTGATCAGCATGATAGGGGCCTTTGAGAAGTTGCGAAGCGAGGAAAGATAGCACCCACTTATCTTCCACGGCTCGTGGATGTAACTTCTGGAGGTCCTGGTCAATAACGGAGTAGCAACTGCGGGTGGGCACCTATGCTTATGCTTATGCTTATGCTTATTTCTTTTTTCTGAAATATGAAGTTTTGTGATTTTCTTAGTTATTAAAAAATGTGTTACACCCAAAATTCAGAGTCGAGATAATCGTTCTCTCAAAATTTATTGAGGGCTCAGTGCCAAAATCGATAGAATAATGGTACCAACTCACACCATCATAACAAATGAGTTCATTCGTTAGTTGAATCAATAAATCTCCAACAAGTGTCATACATCGACTTCTGACTTCTCCTTGGTCACCAAGCTGTGGTGGCCGAGGCAGCTAAGTCATTGGATTGGTTTGTCAAAGGTCTCTGGTTCGATTCCCGTTGTCGACACTTTTGGTTTTTTGTTTGACGGATGAACTTTTTTTGCAAATGAACCTCGAGAGAATAGTTCTATCGCCCATCTCGAGCTGTGTTCTCTGCGTCCGTGAATGATACCACTATTCTCTCGACTCGAGACCATCATTCTCTCGGACTAGCGCTGCCAGTTTTGGGTGTATTACTTCCGAAATGCATATAAAAATCCCAATCATTTGATAACCCTATTGTATAAAACTGAAAATTTGAGTATTTTTTCGAAAATACGTAGTTTTGTGAACATTTTGAGTATTTTCAAAAACTGCATTATAATTTTCGATATGTTTGAAAAAAGCCGGGACCGTGGTGTAGGGGTAAGCGTGATTGCCTCTCACCCAGTCGGCCTGCGTTCGATCCCAGAGAAGTAAATGTTGGACCCGGTCTAACCTAGAGGTTAGGTCTATAGCTCAGTCCAGGTGTGGGAGTCGTCTCTCTGGGTCCTGTCTCGGTGGAGTCGCTGGTAGGCAGTTGCACTAACAATCCAAAGGTCGTCAGTTCGAATCCCGCCTCAACAATCAAGTCTTCGGACACCTAGTTTCGAGTAGGAATCTCGCAATCGAGAACGCCAAGGCAATGCTGTAGAGCGAATAATTTGATTTAATTTGATGAAAAGATTTGTTTTGAACATTTTCATGCAATTATAATTGCAATGGTTAGCCGACATCATCCCGATTCTAAAACACTGTAAATATTTTAAGTTTGAATAATTTTTCATAGAATTATAGCCAATGTCTCCCTTATACCCAAAATCCCATAAGCTCTGTGCTTCAGTTATGCACGCCTCGGCTTTGCAGCCCCCATATGCGGTGCTAAACCATGACATGACTGTATTCCAAACAAATGATTATTCAGGACAAAGTTAACCCAAAAATTGTTAGATTACCCTTGGGCTTCCATGTAACATTTTATGAAATAAAATCAAATGTTACATCTTTCATATTTACAATTTTTTACTGTGTACTCTCCAAACCATGTGTAGAACAGCTTCACACGGAACAGTCTTGCTTTCGCCGAAACTAAGTCTGTTTAAGTTTTGCAGAAAAGCCTCAAAGTGCACCGTCCTCACTTTTGGCAACAAAGTTGCCTTGTTGACAACCACATCCCACCGATCAGCAAGTTTCAGACGCCCGGCCGCACCACCAACTCGTAGGTTTCCGTTCCTCAACGTCAACATCAAAACAACCAAACTCGGCGCGAGTCGTCCGCACAGCATTTGGTGGGTTGGAATTTTCGATGTTGTAACCGTAGCGTTTGCACACACATCGCACTTCTTCGCCGAGTTCGCCTTTTGGAGCTCAAGGTCTCTGTCGCCGCGTCCGCGGACCACTAACGTTCGATACCCCGAAGTGGCCGTGTGGTGGCGCACACATGGCATCGCGTGGCGGGTTGAGGTTAGGTTGTTGTGGCGAAATGTTTGCACTTCGAACGTAAACCCTCTCCGTTGCTGCGTTCAAGGTCAGTTCGCTGGTCCACCCCGGAGGGGGTGCTAATTCGGACGGGACTCATCGTTGAGCGCGGGTTGGGCATAACTGGTTTGCTTATCACCTCGAACGCGTTGCTCTTGTACTTTTGTGTAATCAAGGTGTTGCGGGTGTTGAAGAGTTGGGATTATCCGAGACAAAATTGTCAACAAAGGTCATGAAAGATCAAACGTTTCTCCGAATTCTTCAACAACCTTAAAACAAACCGTTCAGAATCCATATTGCATAATTTTCTTCTGTGAACTTGAGATGTGTTTGCTGTGAAGATACAGTTAAGTCACATCATCAGCGTGGATTCGAAAACAAGCGTTCAACCCACCCAAAGTTTGTCTGTATTAGCATAGATTAACCGAATTTTACCCAAAGTTGCATTAGATTAGCTGGTTCCGAAACCCGTTACCCTCCACACATAGAGACCAGCCGAATTTCACCCGTTCAAGGCTGCAGCCTTAACAAAGTTCAAAGTCTGCGTTGGGAATCTTGATATGTGGTGTATGTGAAATAGTGGAGGCTGATATCCGCTCTTAATTTGTAAACTCTGTCCTTTGGCAATTTTTTTAGCATTATTTTTATCTTGTTTTTTTTATATTATATCCGGACAAGACAATTAATTCTAACCGTTACATTCAGCTAAAGGTAATAAGGAAGCCAATTTGTTCTAACGCTCTAAGCACATTTAGCACGAACCCATTTGCAAATTAGAATAAAAAAAACCATGCTAATAACTCGTACCCGTCCTAAGGCTCGTTTTACACCCGCAAATGATCCATTGCAAATACGGATGCAGAATATTAAGTGCTCAAAAACCCGAAAAAAAAATCACCATTTATTCATGACTCCCCCAAAATCCATTCAGTAAAACCCTCTTCATTCACACCTCGCCCGTTAAAGTTTTCTCGGAAACGTCGATCAGGCCAGACTTTTGGACGAGCCGAAGTGATGAAATCTCTCGGCATCATTTTCCTGATGAAGACATCAGCGAATCGGATCCCCGTTCTGGTCCAGTCAGCGTCCGTTGTACCAGGCAATTGACACCTCTGCGCTTGATGCGATGATGCGAAAGTTGTATCTAACTCGTCATCGGGGTGTATTTGCTTGCATGTTTCATTAGTTTGACAAACTCGTTGGGTAAAATTATGGACAAGTTGTCGCCAAGGAAAAAAGTGATGCTTTTTGTGAATGAATTATTTCAATAATTTATTTATTTATTTTTTTAAACAATTTTAACGGCATGTTAAATAATATTTGAAATAAGAATTATTTTTTCATTAAAAAATGTTCATATTTTATTTGTTGATCAACTTAGATCGTGTTGCAACCTTCGACAAAATTGTAGGAAATTGAATTTCCTACAGGAATCCCACAACTTTGGGCGAGGCCTGCGCAACCTTCGGCCCAAATCCTGAAGCGATGTTTCCCAGTTTAGAAACGCGTTTAGTTTTGAGTTTTTCAATCTTAATTTTGGGTTTTCTAAAACTTTTAACTTTCAACTTTTTTATCTATATTTTTAAATTTTTGATTAAAGGGAGCGGCCGTGGCTGACTGGTTACGGGGTTCGCTTTGTAAGCGAATGGTTCTGGGTTCGATTCCCATCTGCTCCCAACGAGAAAGTTAAGAACACATAAAATTTGAAATGATGAATATGAACGAAAAATCAAAGTCGCTCGAGGCGGGGTTCGATCCCCCGTCCATTGGATTGATAAGCAAAAATGCTAACCACTAGGCCATGACGACTTGGTGAGAGTGGACTGGAATTAGGAATACTGTTACAGAGAGCGAGTTGTGGCGCTATAACCACGGCAAATAGTGTCCAGGGCATTCGTGGAAATACAATGTCCCATCCCAGAGGGTCCCGGAGTACCAAACCTTCTTAGCATGGTGCTCCCAACGAATACAACCAAAAAATCTCGGAGCGTATGGTGGTGTGTCCCCACGCTTCTTCCTCCCCTGTCGATTCAGAATTGTGTTGTTGTTCGAACACTCTGTGCTCAAACTCAACCCAATTACGAGTCATCTCTGCGATACGGCTTTACGCAGTAGGCCTGGCCGCTTTAACGCTTGTGATGTTTCAATGCATTCCGATGCAATGGCGCACTACAAATGTTAATAAATGACAAGAAGAGTGCTAGGCGTCATCTAACCTAAGGCACTCTCCAGGATCCCTTCGAAAGATTGGCTGCGCTAGGGTCTGATTAGATTAGATTAGATTAGATATTTTTAAATTTTGGATTATCTAAACCAATCTCCAAGAAAATTCATGAAATGATCTGTAAATTGAGTAATCCATCAAAAAAGATTCCTTTTTAGTTCCAATTCAGTAGTATATTGTAAACAACCAACATTATTGCTTATTTTATCAAAAAAATTGTCGTAATGCATTTTTTTACATTTTGCACATTCAATTTAACCCTGTACAACCCAACTCCGCCTCTAGACAGGCTTGTATCTAAAAATTCACCAATAATCCATTTTTCCACCAATTTTTGATCTTTAAAAAGCATTGGGAAGAAGAACTCTTAAAATTCTTGAAAATTTTAGGGTTGAAGTATGACTTAATTTAAGTGACTTTGCCAATGTTTTTAAAAATGTATTTTTTTAGGGGTCAACTTTGCCTGTGTTAAACTAACATTCCCTATATTTTAAGTAAAAATAAGTATGCAGTAATTTGTGAAGTTTCCCAAACTATTCCTCTACGCATTTTTTTTACAATTTCAATGATAATGGTGCCATTCTACAGCAAAAATGTGAAAATCAAGCAAAAAATTGAAAAAGTGACTATTAAAACATGAAAAAATAGAAAGGCAAAATGTAATGATACACCCAAAGTAAAAGTCCATGCCGATAGTCCTTTCGAAAAGAAACGAGAGGAAAGTAATATTTGGCGAGAGAAAAGACCTCTCACGTTACAACAACAACAAATCGTGTTCATTCGTTCATTAAAACAGTTCATCCCATTGAGTGGCTTATATGAACAAATGACCGCCACTCAACCACAGAATCGTGGTGGCCGATACGACAAAGGCGCAGTTCAATATGCCGAAGGTCTCGGGTTCGAGTCGGTATTGAACTTTTTGAAAAATGAAACCACGAGTAAAGTACTCTCGGCAATTTCGGTATTTATCCTCTCCGTCCGTTCACAGTGCCATTTTACTACCGAGCCATGCTCTTTATCCTCTCGTATACCGATGCCCAGTTCTGGGTGTAGAAGGCGGTAAAATATGCAAAATACTACCAAAAACAAACATAAACTAAACAAGATAAACGGAAAAAAATAATAATTAACCCTCTACAACCTAACCCCGCCTTTAGACGGGCTTCGATCTAAAAAATCGCCAAAAATCAAATTTTCAACCGATTTTTGATCTTAAAAAGCATTGGAAAGAAGAACTCTTAAAATTTTAGAAAATTTCGGAGTTAGAAGTTTAACTTGTTTTATGTGACTTTGCCAATGTTTTTAAAAATGTCCTTTTTTTATGGGTCAACTTTGGCTGTGTTTTTTACTAACATTTCCTATATTTTCAGTAAAAAGAAGTTTGCAGTAATTTTTGTAGTGTCCAAGACTATGCCTCTACGCATTTTTTTTGCAATTCAAATGATGATGGTGCCATTCTATAGCAGAAAATGTGAAAAACATGCGAAAAATTGAAAAAGTGACTGTAAAAACGTGAAAAAATTAGATAGGCAAAATGTTATTATATTAGGTGGTAGAACAGGCCAAATACTACCAAAAACAAAAAAAAACTTATCAAGATAAATGCAAATTAAAATACTAAAAATAAAACAAGAAAAACATAAAACAAGAGAAGTAAAGTTTTTCGTTGAACAAAAGTTGCTCAAAATGACCTCCTGAACACGGGAAAAATAAATATTTTCGAAAACAAAATTTGGGCAGTAGAGTGTTAAAACATAAAACAAAAGAAGTAAAGTTTTTCGTAGAACAAAATATGCTCAAAATGACCTCCTAAACACGGTTAAAAATAAAAAAAAATCGTAAAAAAACATTTGAGCGGTAGAGGTTTAATATAACAAAATAAAAAGAAAAGGGAGATTCTCATAACACCTATTTATTTTTTAAGTGTTTTGCCACAGGTATCACATTTTTGCTAGTCAGACGTGTCCAAATTATTGGCAAATTTAGTTGAACCTTTGTTTTATTTTAAAGCAATTGATTGGAAAAATGTGTAAAATAGAATAACCGTTTATTTATTTTTCAAATTTCGTCGTGTTTACTTTTCCTGTCATTGAATGAAACGGCATACTTATCTCTACCAAAAATTAAAAATCTAAAAGTTACTCTTCAATACAAGTGCCGGAAATTTATACTTGTCAGCACTGAAATGGGTGCTGAAAAGTCGTTCTTTTCAGCACTTATGCCGAAAAGTAATAATTTTCAATTTTGTTTTGATTTGAACGGTGATTGAGTAAACACATAGAAATTTGAGTTAAAATTCCTTTCAAAGGAAGTTTTTTTGGAATTGCAATCCACCAATTACGCAGTTGCCCAAAATAGTGTCATTTTAAAAGATAAAATACATAATTAAATTCTTGGAAAAGAACGAGTAATGTTAAAAATTATAAAATTACAAAAAAGGTTAAAAAACTTCACATCTAGCTTCAAAACAAACAGAAAATGCCCAATATTGTCAACATTCTTAAAGTCCTTCTAAAATACATATTCAAATTTCAATTTTCTAGTTCACGACATCTAAAAAACAATTCTCTAGCGATAATAGAAATCGCAAAAATCTCTAACAACAACTAACAGCACTATAAAGTCATTCAGTCTTCTTTTTGTTTTTATTTTGCTGCTTCCACTGCAAAGAAGTTTTATTGCCCAAAATGCGTCAAGCGTTAATCTTTCTAGTTCATCCCAATGGCTGGACCGACCACCAACTTATACTTTACGAGACTTGATGACCATGAAGTGTTTAATTGGTACCTCTCCCCCACATGCTCAAGATAGAAATCACGCGCTGCAAATTACAACTTTCACTGGTGGTCAGTTTTGCACCAACCTTTTTAACGATTGCGGCTCATGTATCGCAATGACACTTTGCAAAAAAAAAGAAACAGTCATGACGAGGTTGCCCAAGTGTATGATATGAAAAAAATGGTTCAATGACACTTTCAAGAAACCATTTTGAAAATTGTCAAAATTTACATTTAAATAATCATACAAATTAAAGCAAAGAGTTGACACCTGAAACAACTTTTGTGTTGAACAGATTCTTGAATCGCACAAAAAAAAGTTCCCGTTGCAAACGGAAAATGAGACAAACGGTTTTGACAGCTTTGGTTCAGCAAACTAATTAGCTTGCGAAACAAACGATTCAATGTTATCAACTTTTTTTTATTTGTTGCGAAAAAAAACCCGTTCAAAGGAAGGTACCGAAGTGAGGAAGGATTAATGGAACCGGAGAAGCAAGTCTATATTGATATGCTCAAACAGCTGGAAACTGCAAATTAACGATTCTGCTCGCTGCAAAAAAAACAAAACCTGCCAGTCTTTGTCCCGATCGAACCATCAATCCGGAATTTGCCTGAATGTACTGACGAAATTTGAACTGCAATTTGTGGTTTATAATTGAGTTATATCCTGAAAAAAGAAGGTCATCAATTTAAATCTTTTTTAGCCGTAATCAGAATGATCAACCAATTGCAAATGAATTGCAGTTTCGCCACTTTGCGCAACCTGTTGCAACTTCAAATTTAATTGAATCAGACGCCAAAGTTATCATTAAATTCAGCCCAACTGGGATGATGCTGCGGTAAAATATGGGGATTTCCGGCTGAGTCAGCTTTGTTGGTGAAACAAATTTCGAAAGCATTCAAAATAATTACACAATAAAACAATTACCGACAAAAATTAAGCCCTGTTAGGCAGCCTGAATGCATACCGACACCTGACGCTGCTCTGCCCATGGGGTGCATATCAAAGTCAAAAGCTGTCAAAATTTATGACCCAAATCGAAACACAAAAGTGGTTGTCAATCTGCGCACGCACGGCCATTAAAAAGGCCAACAGCCCTTTAATGAACGGGCACGTCACAACAAACTAAAGCTGAATAAAGAAACTTGCAACTGACTGTCTTGGGAGCTTAAGTTACAAATGTTATGCAAAGGATTTGTTGAATTGCAGTTGCTGGACATTTTTTTCATTCAAATTTTCTTCAAAGTATTTTTGTGAACATGATTATAATCGATTATTTGAATAAATTGTTCGACTTTGATTTGAGAAATACCATATCCTTCAACCAGTTCACTCCTCAAAAATTAGAATAAGGAGCATTATTTAATTTCAACCAAAAAATTATTGAATGTTTTTTTTATTTTCTTATTAGGTACTATCTACAGTACTAGTTCGGTAGCTGGGAGTTGTTTAACTGAGCTGCTTTCTAACTGGATACTCGATAATTGTATACCCGACTGTATCCCAGTTCAAAAGCTGTAATACGTCAACAAACAATATCAATGATAAATGACCAAATGACCAAATGACCGAGCGTATTCCAAAATCAAATGTGAACAAATAAAAAGTCGTTTTATTCTTTTTCAACGAAATTTCATAAATATTATGGAGCAAAACTAAATTTGAGGGATACATGTCTAAGTAACCTTTGTTTTTTTTTCTATTTTGAATAAAAAATAATTTGTTTTTGCCGATCCCCTAATCATTTTTCGATCAGCCCAATCACCGAACAAGTACTGAACACAGTAACAAATTGTGTAAATTTGGAAGGTTTAAAAGATGAATGTTTAATATTACTTTCTTATGATGTTATATTACTTCAATTAAGACTGAAAAATGCATTACAACAAAAAGCGTTAAATTTACACATTCGATGATGTAAAATTACATTACAATATTCATTCCCAAAAGTATTATTACCATTTTTTTTCACTGTGTAGTAGGTAGATGCTCAACTTTTTAATTCTTGCTCTTTTTCCAAGTTTCGGAAACAAAATGTAATCAAAACAAAGGAACTTCAATTAATTTAGCATAGTTTCGAAAATTTATGTTTTATTCTATATAAAATACACAGAAAAAAAAATCATGGTAATATTACATCTGGGAACGGGTACATCTTTTATGTCAGAAAAAATGTGTAATTTAACCTCTGAAAATGAGTAATTTTACCACTTTTCTGGTGTAATGTCACTTTTTCAGTCTTACATGAGGTAAATTTACATCATAAAAGAGGTAATTTTCAACCTTCCAAAATTACACCTTCCAATTTTACACAATTTTTTGCTGTGTACTTTTTAAATTTTGAGTATCAATTTATCTGAGAGATAATTAGAATTTTTGAAGAAAAACTCAGAAATATTTTGTAGGGTTCGGGGTTCGTCATCGTGATTTGCCACGTCTCACTTTCGTCGGTGAGAAAAATTCGCTAATTGCATTATTTCAGGAAATCTGCAAACAGAAGTTTTTTTTAAATCACTTCCAATTAAGCTATTTATCAATTTGTTACGGGCAAAATGTTTCTTGCAAGCTCATATTCAAGGCCAACGTGCTGATGAGCCAACAATAAACAAGCCATTTTGAATAGGATGATGTACTTATTGTTTTTTTAGTGAGCAATTCTCCCCAAATTCCGGATATTGATATTATTTGTATTTATTTTATTTGGAATGTTATCTGATCGATTTGGTGTCTTCGACAAAGTTGTGGGTATTTATGAATGCTATTTAGATAAATAGGTACTCGGAAAAAATGTTAGCGATTTTTAAATAAACCTCTTTTTTACACAAAAAAAGCAGTCTAAGGATACAAATACACGCAACTTTTAAGCCATAGAAAAATACGGCCAAAAAATTCGCCGCCTTGTTATGATTTTTTTGAAAAAAATAAATCCAACCCAAAAAGTGTGTTGACACATGAGCAATTCTCTGAGATTTCGGTCATTCGATTTTTTCTGTATTTTTTAATCCGACTGAAACTTTTTTGGTGCCTTCGGTATGCCCAAAGAAGCCATTTTGCATCATTAGTTTGTCCATATAATTTTCCATACAAATTTGGCAGCTGTCCATACAAAAATGATATGTAAAAATTCAAAAATCTGTATCTTTTGAAGGAATTTTTTGATCGATTTGGTGTCTTGGGCAAAGGTGTAGGTTCAGATAAGGACTACACTGAAAAAAAAATGATACACGGTAAAAAAAAATTTGGTGATTTTTTAATTAACTTTTTGTCACTAAAACTTGTTTTACAAAAAAACACTATTTTTAATTTTTTTTATTTTTTTATATGTTTTAGAGGACATCAAATGCCAACTTTTCAGAAATTTCCAGAATGGGCAAAAAATCTTTGACCGAGTTATGATTTTTTGAATCAATACAATTTTTCTCAAAAAATCGAAATACTGGTCGCAAAAATTTTTCAATTTCATTTTTTGATGTAAAATTGAATTTGCAATCAAAAAGTACTTTAGTGAAATTTTGATAAAAGGCACCGTTTTCAAGTTAAAGCCATTTTTATGTAACTTTTTTCAAAATAGTTGCAGTTATTGATTTTTTAAAAATAGTGCCCATGTTTGCCCACTTTTGAAAAAAATATTTTTGAAAAGCTGAAAAAATTCTCTATATTCTGCTTTTTAGGACTTTGTTGATACGACCCTTAGATGCTGAGATATTGCCACGCAAAGGTTTAAAAACAAGAAAATTGATGTTTTCTAAGTCTCACTCAAACAACCCACCATTTTCTAATGTCGATATCTCAGCAACTAATGGTCCGATTTACAATGTTAAAATATGAAACATTGAGAAATTTTCCGATTTTTTTCGAAAAAAAATATTTTCAGAATTTTTAAATCAGAACTAACATATCAAAAGGGCATAATATTGAATGTTTGGTCTTTTAGAAATGTTAGTTTTGATTTAAAATTTTTGAAAATATGTTTTTCGAAAAGATGCACTTTAAAATTTAAAAAAAATCATTGAAGATTGGTTTTGCCATACAAATTCCCATAAAAAATTGACCCCAAAATGAACCGTAAAATTGCTGTGTTGGAAAAACGATTTTGTTATTACAACCCATTCTCCACCAACTCACACAGCAGTTGCTCCGAGCAGTAGCCCGACCCCTCTTCAATTTGCGTGAAACTGAACGTGTAGTCCCTGATCCGAAACCCTTTTTCCGATATCTAGTGACGACTTTCATTTCATTTTGTAACGGAAAATGGCAGAGATTTAAAAACTATTTTTAACTTTTTTCATTAAAAATAGTTTTTTTTTTCTTTTTTCGCAATTTTTGAATACGCCATCAAATCCGGGCGTCCAATTTTACACAAAAGTCCGATTGATCCACACAGGCAATTGATCTGTTTTTGAATCTGAGCTAATACCTAGGTACAAATAAAAATGAATCTACGATGTTATCATACAATCTTTATTTACCGAGCAGGATGAGAGCCTAACCTCAATACGCCATATATTTCTATTTGGGGATTCAATCTCTTCAGGCCAACGCAAAAAAGCGGTCACACACCCCTAAATACAAATAAAAAAAATGGTATGTATAAAAAAAGTGAAATCCAAAAAATCGCCACCTGAGTCCAATATGGTAAATCTCACTCCCCGAAGCGGGGACAATAACATAGTTATTCAAAAATGTAGTATCAAAAGGGGTATAGAATACCAACATTACCATGAGAACAACGCCAGATCAAGTCAATTTTGAAAATATCAAAATACCCCAATGTGGTATTTTTGAGGTTACTTTGACCATTATTTTGAACAACTTGGAGATACCAAAAAATAGCATCATACTCTGCTTTGCTCTTCAGATGTCATTGATGTGCAAAAATGCGGATACCAAATCAAGTGAGGTATGCCCAGGTCCTTCCCTTGGTATCTACCCCAACTCGGGTCCTCCGGAACCCTAGGACTTACAACGTAGGACGATGGTGTCACCGTTACCACCGCTTGGACCCAAATTTCCAGCTCCAGCCACACACACCTGGGGATGATAAATTCCGCTCGGCTTACTAAATTATGGAAATTTATGGCAATTCAAGCGATCTCTCTCTCGACCAGTTGTTGTAAAGGTAACTTTTACACCGCCAAACGGCAGGCGAATAACCCCAAAAAACCTTCCCCGGACACTGTCGTCAAGGGCACCACTACAGACTCCGCGGTGCGATTTTGAACACATCTGGTTAACGACCGGCGGCGTTCGTGCAAACATTCGATGTTAACTGGCTTTGTCCACCGCGTCTTAGGGATTGGCCTAAGCGCGGGTATCGCGAGATCTGAGAAATTGACCACTTTTTGGAATCGGTGACTTATTACACGGTAAGAAAGGTTTCTGCGAAAAACGAGTCACACATGTTGAAAATTCCAAGAACTTTGAATAACGATAAAATTTACATACAACTGGTGGCAAAGTGGTTTAAGTTAAATTTTCTTTGACATCAATTTTTGTTACCTCTGAGTATTCTGAACTTATTATTTGTATTGGAACAATCTATAAGAATCATTTTTGTATGAAAATCGCTCAAGTTTGGCACAGATACCTTAGTGCACAATCCCTCAATGTGGCCAGGGGAAAGAAAACTCATAAAACTTATTTTGAGAAATATGATAACCGTCGGCGATAGCAACTGCAGGGTGACCACTCGAATTCCTTTTTCAAATTCCCGACTTTTTCCCGACTTTTCCAGAATGCTCAAAAAATAGGCATTTCTTATTTAAAGAAAGATTTCAAACACAAAACTTTCTATAAGAAAAGTCAATATTAACCACTGAAAAAAAAATCTCAATGAATTTAAAAAAAACCCAAATGTAGGTATTTTTTGTAAATACATTAACTACACAACAAATAAAGAAAACTTCAAAAATGTAATTTCATTATAATGATTCAGAGTAGAAACACAAACAATTAGTCTTTAAAAAAATAATCAAAAGTTCAACAATACTTATAACTTCCATGGTATTTTTTTAAACTGGCAAACGTATAGTTTTTGATATTTTTGTTTAACTTCATCGTCATTTTAAATCAAAGAATGATTAAAACATAATTGCTGTTATTATTCATTAAAAGGATTTAGAAAAAAAATCAAGGAATTCATAAAAGAAAATGTTTTTTCCAAGTTCCCTTTTTACACAGTAATTTTGAGTTTTGACCCAGAAGGAGGGTAACCGTGTAAATTAGAGCAACACATGTCTCATGGTGAGAAACATTGGAAAGTGATAAACATTGAATAAAGAAGTTGATTAGCGAAAAAATTGTGCACTGTATTCCGCCGGGGAATTGAACCCCGTTCTATCTCATACCGTGAGAACGCATCACCGATCTGCCAACGGAACCAAACCACCGTGCTGAGAGGCGACCTCTTAGAACGTGATCTGTTTCTACTGGGTAATCGTATGACATTTGTTCCATGTCTCCGACGCAACCATAACACCAATTCTTTCGCTCTTCTATTATGTCAATAGGGGGATGGCGTCGCTATTTTTAGACCACATTTTCCACTTTTGCTCATCGAAACCGACTACTTTATCGACTTCATTTTGCTGGGCGAGATAGGACGCCGTCTATTTTTAGACGATGACTCAGCACTTTTACACTCTTGCGCTTAAAAAAACCAGGTGGCAGCACGATGTAACGCCACGTCCCTATTTCTCTCTCTTTCCAGTGGCTCTCCGAGATCCTCGTTCATTAGGGTCATTGGGTGAATACTGAACACCTCGACCCAAATGCGACATATAAACGCGGTTGCCTACTTGAACAATGACAACATTTGAGTGGATTAAAGCCACCGGCTTATTTTCGCAGTAATTTTGAGTTTTGACCCAGAAGGAGGGTAACCGTGTAAATTAGAGCAATTTTTAATTTTGTAATTTTTGATATTGATTTTTTTAATCAATGTTAGTTTATCGGTATGGTATGCAGTATTTAACTGTTTTTTTTTTTTTTTTCAATGAAAATTCAGTTGGATATGATGTTTTGTTTTCCCACTTATTTTAAGCAAAATGTTTGAAGAGACATTTTTTTAAACAATTAAGCAATAACTCAAAATTTCTTGAATTAGTTTTTTTTTTTGCAATTTCAATATTTTCTTTATGTTTTTTAAACGTAAAAAAGTTTTTCAATTTTGGATTTTATTCGATATTTAAGTTTTCCGCAAACTGAAAATCAAGCTTTATCGATGGTAGGTAATTTACCAATACTCACAAAAAAAAGTTCAAGGGCAACATTTGGAAAAAATATATATTAATATTTTACAATGAATTTAGTTAAACAATTACAAATATTTACCCAAAAAAACCATTGCCAAACTCAAGTTTAAATATTCAATCATGTGACAAAATGAAATAGAATTATAATTCTAAGCTGGCCATTAGGCTTTATTTTTATATTAGTTTTTCATTAACTTTACTTCTTGTTTTATGAACAAAAATTAATAGTGATCATTTGATTCATAAAAGACTCCAATATTCATAAAGATTTTAAATGTCTTAAACAGCTTTTCCATACTCAAATATATATGAAATAGTGAAAAGAACCTTAAATTTAAAGTAAGTTACTAGAGCAGAAGTGAGTGAATTCAATTAGAAAATTTTACTAAATATAACAAAATTATTCAAGAGTTAAAAATAATTTTCAAACAAGTATGCTCAGAATTCCCGACTTTTCCCGACTTTTTGACAAAAAATCATATATTCCCGACTTTTTCCCGATTTTTTGCGGATTTTGGCGAATTCCCGACTTTTTCCCGACTTTCCCGATTTCCCGACTTGAGTGGCCACCCTGCAACTGGTTCCATAAAACACAACCAGAACGACAGATTTGGACCTGCTAACCGGTTTCCTAATCACTCCCTTTTCTAATTTGTGTACCCTCAGCTCTCATATACAAACTGCTGACCAGCTGTCCGGGCGTTGAAAACATATTCCTGCTGATCCGGAGTAAACGCGGAAAGGACATCTTTTCCCGCGTCGAGGAAATCTTCGAAGATGCCGTGAGTATTGATCAGAGGGTTCGACGGAGTTTCGGAAAATTAATTCCCCAATTACCCCGTTGACCGCAGATGTTCAACAAAATGAAGCAAGCCTGCCCAAAGTACGACCACAAAATCCGAGCCATCGCCGGAGACTGCACACTTCCGAGCCTCGGCATCGGTTCCTCCGACCGGGAAACCCTGGTGGAAAATGTAAGTTCCCCAGAATATCTCCTAGTACCTCCAAAAAAACCAACTCCCCCTTCGCTCTTCCCCACCAAAAAAACAGGTCAACATCGTGTTCCATCTGGCCGCGACGGTGCGATTCGACGAGAAGATGAAGACCGCCATGCAGATCAACGTCAAAGCCTGCCGGGACATTCTGGACCTGTGCTACGAAATGAAACACCTCAAGTCGGTCATCTACGTGTCCACCGCGTACACCCAGTGCCCGCAGAAGGAGGTGGAAGAGCGGTTCTACGAGCCGCCGCTGGACTCCAAAAAGATGATCGCCCTGACGGACTGCGTCAGCGACTCCATGATGGAGAACATCACGCCAATGTGAGTAATGCTCAGTACGGTCAACTGTTTGATGAGCGGGAAATGGCACCTAGGTGTTCTATTTGGACAAGCGTCGTAAAACTAGACAAGCCAATTTTGGAATATTTTTGTGCGATTTTTCGCAAAATTTGCAGTATCCGCCTAGGGGAGGTCAACGAATGCGCACGTTTGAAACAAATATTCATTGTTAATTGGTCAAGTGGTGGTCATTATTATTCACAATTTGTTTGAAAATGTTGAGTGTATGCTAAACCTGTATTCTTAAAATTACACGCAGTCAAACTTCGCCAACGAAGATTTCTTTTATCTATGCCGAACTGTTTTCATAGATGTTTTGTACAGGAGACTGCTGCTTGGTTATTGCTATCAAAACTTCAAACATATTATTGTGTACATGCCATTTTACTTCCATTTATTATTCATACAAAATATTCGTATTAAGCTATTTAATGTTATTTTTAATTTTTATTAGGCTAGTACACATTTAATTTAAAGTTTGTGTCCATCGACCTCGAACAAAGCAAATCGTCGCCGTCGTGCTAACTTGTCGTATGTGCATTTTGGGCCAAATTTTGTGCAGCTCACAATGCTTCACCTTTTGACCTTAACAGATCCCCAAAATTCGATATCAATCCTGAGATATTCCATAAAAACTCCATGCATTTTTGTCACTTTTCATATGAAAGAAGTTTCAATCTTGTCGTGCTATCTTGACACAGCCTGAAAATTGATGTAAGTGCGACAATTGGCCTTTAGGGCCCGTGTCAAACATTAAAACGCGCACGACAGCGTCGAAATGTTATAATCGTCATTTTAATTATGTTACTGTCGAAAATTTGCAGCATATCAATTAATTTATGAAAAAATCCGTAGCTTTTACTTCTTTTGCCGATCTGTGAACCCAACATTAAAAATTTGTAATAAGATTAAAAGCCTGAATAAATAAGCGTTATACACTGCAATCTGAATAGTTTAATATCTATTTTACAAGTGTTTTCAATAACCATTTGTCTTCATACAATTTAAGCAGCTTTCCATACAAAATTGATATGAATAAACATTCGAAAATCTGTATTACATTCTAGAAACTTACTTAATCCAGCTATGTGGTTGGTGCCTTCCTCACTCTTTACCAACAATGGGTTATATAATGAGTTTGTATACCAATTTCAACATTTTTTTAAATCCGAAATAAAGAAAGTACGCAAATATCACTTAAGTGGTCATAGCTCGTGAAAGGGTTGCCAGATCTGCAATGTTTTGGACTCGTTGGAAAGGTCTTTCGATAACCTAACTAACGATGGGTCGGTTGATAGATCCGAACATAGTTTACGTACACATAAGATCCAGTTTCAAAAAAGTACTTACTTATCACTTAAGTGGTCATAACTTGAGACAGGGTTGCCAGATTTTCAACTTTTTAAACTCGTTTGAAAGGTCTTTCCATCACCTCAGCGATGGGTTTGATGATAGATCCCGACATAGTTTTCATATAGATAAATGAGATCCGGCATCAAGATTCCTGCATCCGGTTCTCAACTCTGACACTTTTTTTTACGTAACATTGGCGTCATCCATAAAGTATGTCACGCTCTAGGGTGGGAGGGGAGGTCTGAGCAAGTGTGACATTGCGTGTTATAAAAAAGGGGGGGGGGGAGGGGGTAAATTTTGGCTGATTTTAGCGTGACGTACTTTATGGATGAAGCATTTTGAATTACCGTAAACTGGGGTGACTTTGATAGCCCGGGTGACATTGATAGAAATTTGATTTGGCCACTAATTTTGATACATCCAATGTAACAGTCTCATTTATGCATATATGTTCGATAATAAGCTATCCCTTAATGCTTACATACTCAAAATTCTCAAAAATGTTTAGAAATTAATTGGACGGGCATTTGAAAAACCTATCAAAGTCACCCTGGGCTATCAAAGTCACCCCAGTTTACGGTACTTATCGAATCTTCAAACAATTTAATAGCGCAGTATGGGACACCAAACCGGATGCAACTTGTTTGACTCAAATCGGATTAGGAAGCAGTTTTCGATTCTAAGTCGTAGGTAAACATGAATACAGGACTACGAGCTGTTTTTCAAAAGTTCATTTTAGAGCAGGAAGGCAAAAAATACCCAATTCAAGTGACTTTTTCACAATTATTTTGAACATTTTTTATTAAATGCTATTAAAAATTTTGAGCCATAGTGAAATATGGCAAAAAAAAATATAGATTTTTGAAAAAAATATGAAGAATTTATTGAATAAATAAAAATTTTAAATAGCGTCTTTTTAAATCTTTTGCCTTCCTCACTGAGGTAAGGCTATAATCCTGCTCGAAAATTGAACTTTTGAAAAACAGCTCGTAGACCTATACAGCAATTCCCCACGAAAACAGCATGATTCGAAAAAAAAGTTCTCCGATCGGGCTCAAAATTTTTCTGGGGGATCCTTGGCCGAAATAATTAGACCCGTATTTTTTTGTTTGGCCATTAGGGTGACCTACGCCGTGTTAGGGTGGTCTGAAAAATGGCCATTTTCGTCGATTTTCGCAAAAACCACTTTTTTCAAAAAATCATATCTCCGCGCCATTTCATCCGATTTTAGCTGTCTTAGACGCAAAAGAAAGGTGATTAGTTTGGCTATTTGGGAAAAATAGTAAGAAGTTTCGAAAATCTAGCTTAACATTTGAAAAGGTCATATGAAAACCTAAAATGCTGTTTTGAAGGTCTCGGGACCAAAGAGCCTATGTCTGAAAATATTTTATCGGATTCCTCGGAAAATTTCACATAACATATAAAATGGTGAAGTTATGTTTTCGATACTCTGAGATACGATTTTTGAAAATAAAAACTGAGTTTTCGACGCGCCACGCGCAAAATTGGAAAATGACGAAAACGGGAAAAATCGACTTTTTTCACTAAAACTGCGATAACTTTAAAATTTCAGCGATGACCTATAGATGTTATGGTACCAAAAGTTGCGTCTTTTAATTACGAAAATTTTAGTACCCTCACATGTATAGGTCATCGCTGAAATTTTAAAGTTATCGCAGTTTTAGTGAAAAAAGTCGATTTTTTCCCGTTTTCGTCATTTTCCATTTTTTGCGCGTGGCGCGTCGAAAACCCCAGTTTTTATTTTCAAAAAATCGTATCTCAGAGTATCGAAAACATAACTTCACCATTTTTTGATATGTTATGTGAAATTTTCCGAGGAATCCGATAAAAATATTTTCAGACATAAGCTCTTTGGTCCCGAGACCTTCAAAACAGCATTTTAAGTTTTCATATGACCTTTTCAAATGTTAAGCTAGATTTTTGAAACTTCTTACATTTTTTTCCGAATAGCCAAACTAATCACCTTTCTTTTGCGTCTAGGACAGCTAAAATCGGATGAAATGGCGCGGAGATATGATTTTTTGAAAAAAGTGGTTTTTGCGAAAATCGACGAAAATTGCCATTTTTCGGAACACCCTAACACGGCGTAGGTCACCCTAATGGCCAAACAAAAAAATACGGGTCTAATTATTTCGGCCAAGGATCCCCCAGAAAAAATTTGAGCCCGATCGGAGAACTTTTTTTTCGAATCATGCTGTTTTCGTGGGGAATTGCTGTATATTCATGTATACCTATCGACTCAGAATCGAAAACTGAACAAATGTCTGTGTGTGTATGTGTGTGTGTGTGTGTGTGTGTGTGTGTGTGTGTGTGTGTGTGTGTGTGTGTGTGTGTGTGTGTGTGTGTGTGTGTGTGTGTGTGTGTGTGTGTGTGTGTGTGTGTGTGTGTGTGTGTGTGTGTGTGTGTGTGTGTGTGTGTGTGTGTGTGTGTGTGTGTGTGTGTGTGTGTGTGTGTGTGTGTGTGTGTGTGTGTGTGTGTGTGTGTGTGTGTGTGTGTGTGTGTGTGTGTGTATGTATGTTTGTGTTCAAAATTCTTGCCAAGTTTTCTGGCTGGACCGATGTTGAACAAACCGGTTGCATTCGACTTGGTTTAGGGTCCCATACATCGCTATTGAATTGTTTGAAGTTTCGATAAGTAGTTCAAAAGTTACAGATAAAAATGTGTTTTCACATTTATCCGGATCTCACTTATATGCATGAAAACTATGTCCGGATCCATCATCCAACCCATCGTTGGTTAGGTTATCAAAAAACCTTTCCAACGAGTTCAAAACATTGAAGATCTGGCAACCCTGTCTCGAGATATGGCCACTTAAGTAATATTAATGTACTTTTTGGAAGCCGGATCTCACTTAAATGTATGTAAACTATGTCCGGATCCACCATCCGACCCATCGTTAGTTAGGTTATCAAAAAACCTTTCCAACGAGTCTAAAACATTGAAGATATTGCAACCCTGTCTCGAGATATGTCCACTTAAGTGATATTAATTCACTTTTTTGAAGCCGGATCCCACTTAAATGTATGTAAACTATGTCCGGATCCACCATCCGACCCATCGTTGGATAGGTAATCGAAATCCTTTCTAACGAGCTCACAACATATTTTATCTGGCAACCTAGTCTCGAGTTATGATTACTTAAGTTATATGTGTGTACGTATTTTTCTGGATCTAAAAAAATAGCTGAAATATGTGTCCAAACCAGTCATATTACCCATTGTTGGTAAAAATTGAGGAAGGCATCAACCACGTAGGTGGATTAAGTTAGTTTTTCCCATACCTTTGTTGCAATGTTTACAATGCAATCGAAGAAATAGTTGAACCTTAAATTTAACCTACCCATAAATAATCTAGGAATATGTAATTCAATACAAAAATTTCCCAAATTTGGTGACGTAACAATTATCCTCTCATGTTTAACTAATTTGACCATTCTATGCTTGAAAGTGATCTGAAAATTTTAAAATTTATTCATGTTTTCAAACTGTCACAGTTATGGCGCAAGAAACCTAGTATGACCTCAGTGATTTTTCGGATCATAAATAATTGTGTTTATTGTTGTTTTTTAAGCAACGTTTTTTTCGTAAAAAAAACTCTTGTTTACAAAAATTTCCCTTGAAATGACATGTTCCAAAAACATTTACAGTTGAGTAACGAAAAATGGCAGAGTTTTTAAAATTTTGTTAGTGTTTTTTTTTTCGATGAAAAATATGTATTTTTTTCGGAATTCTGAGTACGCCATCAAATCGAATGTCCAATTTTTTATAAAAGTCCCTTTGACACAAAATTTCCATCTCATCACCGTTTAAGGCTGCAAATTATTGAAAACACCTCTTTTTTCACTTGTTCAAAAATGAAAGGGGTCTTTTCGCCCCTCCGTCACGAGATATCAACAAACGGACCTCGGATTCGTGATCAGGGACAAAAGTTACCCCTTAGGACAAAGTTTCACGCAAATCGAAGAGGGGTCGGGGCAACTTTTCCCGATTTCGTGTGAGTTGGTAGAGAATTACCCATTTTATCAAATACGTTACCTGCATCTGTAAGGCATTTTAGGACTGAAATTATCGAGTATGTTGCTAAAAATATTATTGATAAGATTAATTTAGCGATTGTCCACGCTCCATTCAATTGTGGGGGTGGGGGTGGTTGAGAATTCCAAAAAGTGTCCACGTGGTTTGCGGATGGTCCCTTATTTATGATTTGACAATTTTTGTTTTGGTATTTTTTTAAAGACAAAACCATTACAAAAATAATTCCAATTATTTATCTCCCTTATACACTCCTTGACATTTGAAAACAAATTATACTTTTAGTTTATCAACATTATAAAAAGCTGATATAAAAATCATTAGAACTCAAAAAGTAAACCATTTTGTATTGATTGAAAATTAAAAGTCACAGATTGATTTGAACAAACGACTGTTAATTATTTCATCAAATCAGTACAGTTTTAATTACCAAAACCTTGGATTTGCCCGCTCAATAAGCTCAATCACACACCACCACATCCTGTCAGCTGACCGACCACACTAAATTACCCCTTTCCCCTCTTTCCCCCTCAAACCAAACAGCTTGCTGGACAAGTGGCCAAATACCTACACATTCACCAAGGCGATCGCCGAGGACGTGGTCCGGCAGAACAGCAGGGGCATGCCGATTGGCATGTTTCGGCCGGGTATTGGTAAGTACCAACCAATCCTAACCTAAGTCAACAACCAACTCCGTCCAAGTCAACCCTGCGTAATGACCGTTAGAGAAGAAGGAGGAGGAGGGTTCCATGGTCTCTCCTAACCAGTGATGGTCGTAACTTTAAATGGAAATTTGCAACCGCAGAACCACTTGCAGGGCATGTTGTGTACTAACTAAGTACAAACTAACCTTGTGAGCCAGTGAGTACGGTAACCGCGGCGCACGAAACCAGTGACAAAGTGGCAAGATCGTTCACCGCGTGTGGACTAGGACGACCGGGGGGGGGGGGGGGGGTTTCGAAAGGTTTTTCTTCAGGCCGGCTGGTATCGACAGCCAAGCTTGGGAAATTCTAACAACTTTCAACTCATAAGCCCGAGCCAATTGGCACGTAGATCAACCAGCTCTCCGAGACGGCAAGCAGATCAGTGATCTTGCCAATTCCACTTTTGAGCCTGGTGGCATTCAGAGCTGGTCTGCGGGGTGGTATCGATTAAAGCGGTTTTCCATTTCCACCCGACCACCTTCGGACAAGAAAACCTTAAATTACCAGAGCCTCTCAGCTGACGATGGTGCGCAAAACCAGTTTCGCAAGAACGCACCAATCTTTTTCTTTTTCTTTATAAAACTGGAGGCAGGTTCGTCGCCTATGACGCCGACGGCTCCGTATGGAAATTGGCACGCAAAATTTCATGCAAATCTTCCACGGAATCGAACGGATTTGCAGGTTGATTCATTGCCGATTTGGACCGGTGCCGTTTGTTGCATCATCAACCTTATCCAGTTGAATCAGCTGTGGAGTTGTTTCATTCCAAGCGGAGGCTCAAAACTATGCCACAGATCCGGATTTGACGATGACGTCGGGATATGCAAACGGATGGTTTTGCATATTTTTTGCGCTGGAAACTGGGTCATGGTCTTGGTCTTCAGACGCCAGATTTTTGGAATTTTGTTTTGCGGATTTTTCTGTGGTAATCTTTTGTGGAACCCTGATGAAAGTAAAAATTAAATTGCTTCTTCTTTTGAAATGTTACTAAATCAAGTAATCTCAAGAATAAGAATAAGACAATTTTATTTGCTATAATAATTTGCAAATTTTGCCGAAAAATCTATAATGGGACCATCCATAAACCACGTGGACACTTTGGGGGAGGGGGGGTATGGCGATTGTACACGCTCCATACAAACAAGTTTTTTTTTTTGTATGGACAATTGTCCACGAGGGGGAGGGGGGGGGGTTGAGATTTCCAAAAAAGTGTCCACGTGCTTTGTGGATGGTCCCAATGGATATTTTTTCATTTGAAGAAAGCAACCGTCAATCAATTATGCAATTTTCATCAAAATGAATCCTTGATAAACCTTCTACGATTTGTTGTTCCAGGGATATCGCTGTTTGAAAATAGAAATTTTGCACAATTTTCGCGAAAAAAGTGAATTTAAAGGGTGATTACATATATTTATTTTTTAGGTTTTTTTGCCAAACTCACCTAAGAATTTGCCTTTTTATGTACCCCTCATTTTGTACCATAAATTCACCAATATAAGGCTCCATACAATTTTGGCAGCTGTCAATATAAAAATGGTACGTAAATATTAGAGCTCTGAATCTCTTGAAGGAATTTTCTGATCAGATTCTGATTCAGAAAAAAATGGAACACGGAACTTTTTTATTTGATTTAATAATATTTGAATTTTTTTATGTGCTAAAGCGGACAAAACACCGCAACTTTTCAGTCATATAAAAGTATGGAAACAGTTTTTTCTGCCAGGTTATGATTTTTTTTAATGTGTTGTTTGGAAAAAAAATGTTGACCTTAATTTTTCATGTAAAACCAAATTTACAATCAAAAAGTACTTTACAGATTTTTTGATAAAGTGCACCGTATTCAATTTATTTTTTATTTAATTTTTAGTTCAATTTTAACTGAAAAATAGCCGTTTTCGATATTCTATGATTGTCCTTTCTTAAAAATATTTTAGTCGAAAAGTTGAGCAAATTTCCAACAAATTAAAAAAAAAGAAGTTTTTTTTATATTCTTATCAAAACAGGCTTTTTTCTAGTACCAATATCTCCGAAACTAATAGTCCAATTTTCAATGTGAAAAAGTGAAACACTAGTGAAATATTCTGATCTTTTCGTAAAAATAGTAGTTTATGCAACAAGTTACAAAAAGAAGATTTTTTCAGCACGAGTTGTACATTTATCCAACGAGGTTTACCGAGTTGGATAAATACGGCGAGTGCTGAAAAAATCAAGTTTTGCAACGAGTTGCTTACAAAATTTTTTGCAATTCCGAAAAACGCTTCTTTAATGGAATTTTATGTTAAACATTCATGTGTTTTGTAAATTCATCGTTCAATACAAAAAAATATTGAAAAATGTTACTTTTCAATACTAGTGTTGAAAAGTTCAACTTTTCAGCACCCATTTCAGTGCTGAAAAGTAGAACTTTTCAGCACTGTTATTGAAAGGTATTAATTTTCCATTCTGTTATTTTTGGTAGGGAAAAGTAGGCCGTTTCGTTTCTCCAGAAGAACAGGAAAAGTTGACAGTTTCACAGTGGAATTGCAAAAATAATATTTTTAACATTTTGGAATCAAGTTTATCATTTCAAAAAGTCGTAATATTGAATATTTGAATAGTCTTTTTTTTATAACTGTCTTTATTTATTTAGGCTCATCTACCAAAGTTTTACGGAGCCGGATATCATTTTTACATAATTACTTAAAGCTAGGGTTAGTAAAGGGGGAAAGCCGAATACTCGCGGCTGTTTCGAGGTTAATAATACATTATGTTTCAGGACGGACTTTTGCTTCTATGCGGGCTAAGGTTCTAGTTTTCATCAGATGTTACTATTGCTAGGTTGCAGAGTGGCGATTTTGAATAGTCTTGGAAATAGCATAGCATAGCATATTGTACAATAGAAATAATATCTAGTATGTAAGAAAATTGTAAGTAGTCTACATAAGCTTGACGAATAAACAATAAAATTATTCTTTGACAATTTGATTGCTGCCCGGTACAACCAAGAATATCCAAGAACGTAAATTTCCATACTGTGCTCCAAGGCTACGCCCATACAGTCCCGTGGGTATTTGGGAGGGGATGTTTTTTTTTTGTTCGCTAGTGGCAAAAGTGCAGGGAACCCATGCGACTTTTAAAATTGAACGGAATATTTTTGGGAGGTTTGGAATGGGGGTTAGGGGTATTTCATCGGGCCGATGAAAATGGTTGAATGCGTAATGTATTAAATGATTTGAATGTTTGTAAGTTTTAATGTGAGTCTGTAGTGTATTATCTAATAAGCATATAGTTTTGTAATAATGATAAATAATAAATATAATAAATATAGTAAATAGAATAAATATAATAAATACAATCAAGATGATTCCAGGAAGCTGTGAAAAAAACAGTAATTTAAAATATAAATGCTCCAGATGGTTCCCATGCTGTTTTAGAAAGTTTCGTTAATTAAAGCAATTTGATCATATATGGTATGAGGAGATGGTATGTTACAGGAAAGGAATAGGATAAGGAATAATATTAACATTTAAATAAATCATATAGTGAGTAAATAAATTTACATGTAGACATTTAATTTAAAATAATTCCAGGAAGCTGCAAAAAATGAAAATAATTTAAAAACTAATACTCCAGATGGAAACACAAATAAAACAACAAAGACACAAGAATCCTAACACGCGGCTTCGCACCTTCCACATAATTCGACATGAACACGATCACGCATACAGCACAAAAAGAACGTCACAAAAATCCATCTTCCCGGTGCTGCTGCTCACACGATACTCGATTTTGAATAGTCTTGGAAATAAGTATTTTCCGTAATTTTCATTATCAAAATATCTTAATAACCAAAAGTCGGATCAACAAAGCGGAAACAAGAAAAAAAATAGAAAATGCATCAAACAGAACACTTTTAGATTTTTTTTAAGTTCCTATAAGCTATTGTCTCTCATATGTTTATAGGATCTTAAAAAAAAACTATAGACTCATACGATACGGTATTTTATTTAAAATTGCTTTTAAAAACTCGAATCGTAGAATCAATTCGGCGATTAAAATAGTTTCATTTAACGTATTTACATGAAAATTTAAATAAAACAAGAAGGGTTGTGCAGAAGAATAAGTTCAATCTGTTTAAAAGTTTTTGAATTGAGAAATCACAGTTTGAAGTAAAAGTTTTATGGAACGATAGTGGGTTAAAAATGAAAAAAAAAATGAAGGCCTGGATGTGGAATGATGTTAATCTATCATTTAATTGAAACAAGTTTTATGTTTAAAAAAAAACAAAATGAATTTCCAAGGTAAATTACAAGCTTTACAAACGTAATTCCATAATAATTATTTTTGTTCTCTTTTAACTTGTGTCAATTTTAATCATGATCGAACTGGTCACAGGACTTCTTTGAAAGCAATGTTATGTTTGTGTAGCATGGATTCATTTTACTCACTGTACAATTACTTTGATACAAAAATAGTATTTCTCAACAAAAAACACCTCAAATCATTTTGAATTCATTGTACAACTTGAGGTTCAGCTCTTACAAAAATGTATTCTCTTGAGGCAGTGCGATTTTTTACAAGCAGTCAAGCCATTAATTGATCCTCACATTACTTCAACCACTAAAGTTGCTGGTTTATACAATTTTGTTCCAACATATTAATCAGAACCTAGAAATCCCGGGAATTCCCGGGAAATTTGCTGAAAAAATCCTGTTTCCAGGGATTTTTGTAAACCCAGGAAATTGGACGCCAACTCAATACTCATCGTTCTTAAACCTTCAAAAGAATTACACCGAAAACAAAATAAACAAGACATTGTGTAAGAACAAGCAAATCGGCCAACCTGTTTCACCAGCTTGCCCTAGATTCTCAACTAGCTTGCGCTATAGTCCGGCCTTTTAGCCATCATCAGCAAACAAGTAAAACATAAAAACCACCCTTCCAGTGACAACAACGACAGCAACAACAAAAGCTTTCTAAGATCATACCACAGTTGCTTCGCACAGCTTTAAAAAACCACTTCCAAAACAAGTGCCTCTCATTGAATCGTCAGGTGCTTTCCAGAACTTTATTTCATTTTGTTTTGCTTCTTTTTGTTGAAAGTGAAAGGACCACATGGTAACAAATTGTCGAAGACAAAAAAAACTTTCACCATTCATAAACAAGTTTCAAGAACCTCGACGAGTAAAGCTGGGTGAACAATTCAAAACGTCTTAAATTAGCAAGATAAATGTGTAAAAACTATTTTTTGTTAGACAATTTACTTAGCTTAAGAATCATTTTAAATACATTTTTTTAACTATCCCCTATTTATGTTAAAGTTCTCATTGAAATGTTGGAAATTAGTCCCTTTGCCGGCCAAAATAAGACTGAACTTTTCAGCGAATATGCAACAGAGCGGGTTTGCCTTGAAGGTTGCGCTCTTTATATGATGAAGTTGCAAGTTGATTCGCGGAGTTCGTTGAATTTGATGCAAGTTTGTGTGAAAATTGTTGTTTGGACCGGCGGCGTGTTTGTTTTTTATTGATGGGGTTGTAAACAAATAAACATGCTTTGAAGACGAAAGTTAAACAGTTGGCTACTAAAAACAAAGTTGGTGGGAAATGACAGTTTCCGGATTAGTTGTATTTTGCTCTTTTATTACTAGACTCAAACCCCGGTGATTTGACACTTTATAGTTCGTACACCAACCAAAAAGATTTACTTTTCAGCACTTTCACATTTTGGAACAATCTGAAAAAAAATATTGTTCATAAAAAAAGTTGTTTAAGCCTCTGTCATTAATTGTCTTTAGTCATTTTTAACAAAGATTTTTGAATTTTTGAATGTTGAAAATTTGGTGGGTTGAATATTACCTCTTTTTTGAGTAATATTACCTAAAAAATGTGTAAAAATGTGAACCTGATGAAAATTCACCAGAAACTGATCAAAATTCATCATTTTCTGATGTAAGATTACACATTTTTTTGACACAAAATCTGTCACCATTTCCTGATGAATATTACCATCATTTTTTTTCTTTGCATAGTATTAACTTACCTTTCGATAAGGGTCGATAGTCTGTAAAAGGAAAATAAAGAATAAGTTAAGTTTTAAAATCAATTTTAATATAAAATTAAGTCTTCACAGTAAAACAAAATCATGGTAAAATTACATAAAAATGGGGTAAATCTTTTATGTCAGAAAAAAACTATCAAAACGGCGATAGTTGTATCTCGCTTACTAAGGCTTTGATTGGCTATGATCGTTCAGTTTTACAGTGGCGAGTTGGCAGTGCTGGTTAGGCGTGGACTTAGTAAGCGAGATATAACTATCGCCGGTTTGATATTTTTTTTTTGGGATTACAGATATTTTATCCTACCGTCTTCCAGATGTAAATTTACACATTATAAGAGGTAAAATTAAAGCTTTTTTCTGACATAAAAGATGTACCTCTTTTTAGAAGTAATTTTAACATGATTTTTTGCTCGATGCTCGATTTCATCGATAAATCGATTTTTCATGTAGCTTAAAGTAAGGTGTTCAATTAGATTTATCTTAACTCAAATTAACTTGAAGTGTTCTTCAAAGGCACAAAGAACAAACACCCCGAGAGATCTCAACAAACAGGTGTTCGATATGCACTTGAAAGATTAATTTTCGCCCCGTTTTTTTCTGGCAACTCCACACGGGGCAGACTTCCTCAAGTGCCCAATTACAATTTCTTGCATCCGTGTCAACTCCAATGCTCTCCAACGCCAAGACGTCACACGACCGCAAACACTTCTGCGTCAATCCACTCGACGTGACGAACGTATAGAACCGACCTTTGAGAACAAACTTTTCAGTGAAATCGCATCCTGCTGCGAGTCTCGATAATCGCACCACAAACAGTGCCTAATTTTCGGCTTACTCGAGTTGAACCTGCCGCGGCCACCTTCACCGCAAAACATGTGTATGCCTAACAATGTAATTGCTGGCCGACCTTAACCTTGCTGGCGCATCTGGTGTTGAACAGCAGTACGTCGTACATGACTCTTTTTTCTTCCTCTCAATTATTAAAATATTCGGCAGACGTCGTCAATGAAACACTAACCAGGTACTCTTGAGAGGTGTCGTACCAGATCTTGTCTGTCTTTCACTACAGGCGGTCAAGTACGTGTCCGTACAGCATGATGATCTTCCTGAACCGTGGCCTATGTGGCATTGACTTTGAACGAAGCCCACAACAATAACTACACAAAAAGTTGTCTTCAAACTACCAACCCCTGAGTCGGCACCTTTCATAGATGTTGATGAGGTCAATTATCGTTACCTTATTTGAAGATGCGATCGCATAATTAATACCAATTGTTTGGGTCGCAGCCGTTTACGACTGTTCCATTTGCATCTTTCCTTTTTATTAAATCAACGTCATTTCCTGATTCGTGCACTTCAATTTAATTATTAAATAATTGCCCCGCGAACTCTTCTTGGCCGTCAAGCAATTTTAATGCAATTATCATGATTCTTGAGGAGAGGTGCAACCGCCCCTTTCTTCCGCCAGCTTTGCAATTCTTTAAAGATAGGGTCATCATGGCCGTTCTTAAAAGTCTTATGTGGTACTTTCGCGCATTTTGCGCGCAAAGGACACACCTCCTCTTAAAAGCTGTGTTTTCGTAACAAAAAAGGGGGTGAAAAGTGCTACCAGAAGCAAATTCTATACAGTCGCGCGGTAAAAGCTTTTTCAACCGTCATAAGAGGCGCAATTGCGTAATGCAGACGCGTTGATGGACGCATTTAAAATCAGGATTTTAGAAGTATAAAATCTTCCTCTTCCTCCTCTTTTAAAAAGATTTTTATCATAAATCCAGTCTTACCAACTCTTCGCAAATTATTAAAATTTATGTTAAAAGTAACTTCGGAACGCCCGTTAAGAGTTTAACGATTCCCATAGAGATCCTAAGGTTACCTAACTGAACATTTACAACCCTTTGTCAAACCATTACAAGAACCAGTTTTCTTAACGACTCTCGATCATTTGTCCACCAAAACACTTCCGGACGCAAAAACCAGCTATAACAATAGGTAAACCTTATTGTATACGAGAATAACCCCCGTTGAACTCTTCCAAAGACCCGAACTGACCAAACTGGATCTCTGGGCTGCGACACAGTGTGTGCATATCCTGTGGCGGCTTGCGGCACTTGTCAACCTTCGACCGGTGCTCCAAACGAGATGGTTAAACTTTTACGACCGTGACTCGTGATTATGATCTGCGTTGATCGCCATAACGCGATTGCGATCTAAGATTGCGTGCTCCGCGATCAGCAGCGGCTTTTGGTCATGGTTTCGGTTTCATTGGATTAAACAAACCTTACCTACTATAAATTTTGGTTGGTTTTCAAAACTTCAAAGTTTAATTTTGCAAGGATGAAAAATTTACTAAACAAGTATTTTGTGATATGTTTTTGAAAGATTTATTTTTAGAAATCAATTAAAAGCAAACATTCATATAAAAGTAACATTCAATAGAAGCAGTCATCTTTCCTTAAGTCAATGTACCATTGACCGAGGAGCAAGCAATAAGAATAGAATGAAAATAATGCATTCCATTATTGCGCCTTGCAGCAATTTCTAGAGTTTTGTGTCAATCGTGCTAGGCCTAGATTTTTTCATCACACTGCTTTGCAGGACTGAGAACTGTCAACTTTGCGCACTTTGCACCTCAGTAGAGTGCTGCGGGATTATTTTCATCACAGTTGGCAAACTGAATTTCTATCACACCATCAAAACAAAACAAGTGCAATGCATCGACTTCTGACCCCAATCTAGTCACCAAGCTGTGGCGGCCGTGGCAGTTAAGTCTTGAGATGGTCTGTTAAAGGTTCTTGGATCGATTCTTGTAGTTGACACTTCTGGGTTTTTTTACGGGTTATTTTTTCTAATAAGCTCGAGGCCATAATTATATCGGCAATCTTGTAACCGTTGGTCACAGTTCTTGAACGAACCTTTACTTTTAACATAATTCCTCAACCTACAATACTACACACTACACTAGCAGCGAAGGGATTTGCGTACCACTGCAATTAAGACAGGCTCGACAGCGCTGCGTCGAAACTGCATCAAAAATGGGTTGGATTGGAAAATGATGGAGTTTCCTTCCGGACAAGATTAGAAGGGAGAAGTGGAATTTTATCACCGATTGCAAAGATCGGAATCTTATGCCATTCAGGCGTCTGTGTGGTTAGTCAAGTGTCCCAGTGTCAGTCCCGTTTTCGCACTGGTCACGCTCTGCATCCCAGAAAAGGAAGTGCCCCGGCGGAAGTCAATAATCCGCAGGACCTCGGCAACCCACGGTTTTTGGTTGGTCCAGGCTTGTGAGTGCGTAGGGGCCATTGCCTGCAACAAAACGTCCACCATACATCTCCACCTCTGGCGGACCATCTTCATCTCTGGCGTGGACCATCTTCACCTCTGGCGCGGAACGCGCCATCATCGTTAAGGAGGTTCCCCTCTCGGTTCAACCAGATCAGCCAGGTGCTGGGTTGGCCGATACCGTCACTGAGAGAAGACGCCTAGCCGCGCGGAAGCCCAGCAACACCCGCTCGACATCCGGCAGCGGAATCCTGCTCGATGCAGCAACAACAGCCATCAGCCGTTATTTGACTCCAAAGATTCACCGCAAGCCAAGATGCCGGCGCAACACCACTGCAAGACCGCGATTCCACAGTCGGAACAAGTCGGAACACACTTTCTCTGGGCTGGACGAGCTTTCTGAACTTCCAAAAATAAATAAATAAACAGCCTGCCATAGCAACGGATATCATCGTCATCACTGTGAAGAAAAATCACTGTGATGAAAAAATACTGTGATGAAAATAATTGCGCAAGACTCTAGTAAAGTGCAAAATGCGCAATAGATTAGAGACAAATATTGAGAAAATAGATTGTTAATCAATAATAGTTTATCAGTTTTTTTTTAAACTGAATTTTATTGTATTTTTAATCACTGCAACCAGGGCTGTGGAGTCGGAGTCGGAGTCGGAGCCGGAGTCGGTGGAGTCGGGTCTTTTTGGGGACCTGGAGTCGGAGTCGGAGTCGGAGTCGTCAAAACTCGAATAGCTGGAGTCGGAGTCGGAGTCGGAGTCGGCTAAATTTTATGAGCTGGAGTCGGAGTCGGAGCCGGAGTCGTAGATTTCTGATTGACCCGGAATCGGAGCTGGAGTCTGAGTTATCAAAATATTTTATATAATTTATGAACTTATTTATTGTTCAATATTTGTTATAATTCAGGTTAATTCCCATTTTTTAAAATTTATTTATTGAACCGCGTGCACTGCGTTGACATTTTTATAATCAATTTATTTTTTGGATCAAGATATTTGTCAGATGTCATGATGTTTTCGAAGCATTTCTATTGTGATTGGAAAGCTCTTATTGTGTTATTTCACTAAGATTACAGAATGATAATCTGTTAATCCTCTCTTGTCAATGTTTGCATACTTTATACTACAGTGTCATAACTCATAAAATAGTAAATAATTGTGGCTGTGTAGTCAAAAAATTAAAACATATTAAAATGGTTCTTTACTGTATCTTTTTGCTTGTATTTACAGTATGTAAAAAAAGTATTTACACCTCTTGGGCCCTATGCACAATTTGTGATGAAACATGTAAACAGTTTAAAGTTTGATAGAAACCTAGTACTACGTTTTGTTCAGAAACTCATGCCGAACATGTTGCTACAAAAAGCTCATGAAAAGATGATTTCTATAAAAAGTTCTATAACAAATACTATTACAAAAATCAAAAAAGATACAAACAAAGTTTGTACACCTTTCGAAAAATTAAAATAAATAAAGTTATTTGCTGACAAATCACCATAAATCCAGCCTCCCAACTCCAAATAGGCATCTTCGACCGATTAAAAAAATAATTTGGATTGAGTATAAAGTTTACTAACCTCTTAGTATAAAAGTTTATATAACTCTGGAAATTCTATACAAAACTTATCTAAACTTAATTTTGCAAACTTTTAATTCAACTAAATTTTTAATATATTACAATAGAATTGCTAAGGTTTTAAGTAGATCCTTTTTGTTAATAGGAAAATAAAGGTTTACTATCAGTGCTTAACGAAAAAAATGTAACATTTGTAAAATTTACATTATAACTACACTAATGAATTATTAACTATTATATCAATCTACTACTTGGACCGGAACATGCTCATTTTGTATGTAAATAAAAATAAATCAAAGTGCCGTGCTGAAAACATTTAAAACAATCAAAAAATATCGAGAATAAGTTGCAACTAATTTTGAAATAATCATTGAATTGATTAGATATATAGTTTACCTCAATGTTTACAATTTCTCTTAAACTGTTGATCCTTAAGGATCCACTATACGCGAACATTTTTTGCTTCAACTTTTTTACGGAAATTGTCATAACTCTGTTAGAGTCCCACTTTTTGTATTAGGTCCTGTAGAAATGTTATGCAAAGTTAACAAAATTTTCGCAAGTTTTTTTTTTGGCTTTTTGAAGAAACTATTGAAACATCAGATCAGTTTAGGTCTTGTAAACTTTGCATAACTTTTCTACAGGACTTAATACAAAAAGTGAGAGTCTAACTTTTTGCTATTCAGAGTTATGAATATTTCCGTAAAAAACTCGAAGCAAAAAATGTTTGCGTGTAGTGGATCCTTAAATAATATCGTTGAACAAGTCTAATTTTTTTTAAATACCTTAAATCGGGGTGATATTATTTCAATTTTTTTTCAAACATTAGAATTTTCTCATGATTTATATGTTTAAAGTGTGTACTGGGCTGGATCACACAATTTCCATATACGTCCTCTGAAATAAATTCACCTTAAAAATTATCTATTTCAAAACCAGCGTATCTTTGATAGTTACTGTGTTTCTTTAAAATTTCAGCCTAAAATTATTCAAATGGATTTTATATGTCAATTCGATCATGAAGGTTAACTTTCTTTTAATATTTCATTTAAAAAAGTACAGTTAAAAATTAGTGTAGCTAACATATAAACTTTTAAAAAATAATGTAAATTTAAAGTAGTTAAAAAAACTTCCAATTTTTCAAACAACAAAATTTAAATTTATTTAGAAAATTGTTGTCCAGAAAATGCGTTTAAATCTGAAGATATTTATGATTTTTGTTTCAATAACGCTGAAAACATGTAACATATAACAACGAACACTTATCTACCAAGCTTAGTATGGTTCCATATCATTCTGTTTGTATAAATAATTCGTATGTATAATTTTGTTAAACACCCCGAACATAAATGTCACCCCGGTATTATTTGCGCAAGTGTGAACTGAAATGTGAGTGATGTGATTAATTGAAATTTTTAAAATATTTTAAATACAGATAAGGTGTCGGAGTCGGAGTCGGAGCCGGAGTCAACAATTTGTGGAAAGCTGGAGTCGGAGTCGGAGTCGGCTAGAGTTGGAAGGCCGGAGTCGGAGTCGGAGCCGGAGTCATCAATTTGTGGAAAGCCGGAGCCGGAGTCGGAGTCGGAGTCGGTTTAACTCAGAAAGCCGGAGTCGGAGTCGGAGTCGGAGTCGCTTGAAATATGACCCGACTCCGCAGCCCTGACTGCAACAACAATTTTAAATTTTGAAAAGCATAAACTACGCTAAAATGATTTAGATTTTTTAAATTCAAGATGGCGGCCAAAATGGCGGTGATGCAATATTGAAAAATGCATTTTATTTTTTAATAGGCAATCAACAACTCAAATTTAACTAAAATGGGGTCTGAGAACTCAAATTTTATGTTAAAAACAAGAAAATGAAAAAAAACAAAAACAATTTTTTTTTTGTTCCTGATTCGACTATCCGAAGTCCCATACAAACCTTCGGATAATCGAAACTATGGATAATCGAGGTTTCGGATAATCGAGTCTGGACCGTATTTGATTATTTGAGTGGATGGTTCCCGAGGAAGTTAAAAAATACCACTTTTTCTGGTTTCTGTTCTGAGTTTGAATAAAAATTTTAAAATTTCGTTTCAGATTATATTATTTTTGCATCTTGATTTTTATTTTTATTTTTGAAAAGTGAGAATACGTTTGCCCTACATTTCAAAATAAAAATAGAGCCTATCCATAAACCACGTGTAAACTTTTTTTGGAAATTAAGAAAAAAAATGGGTCACGTTCAAATTTTGTGAAGAATTTTTATTAGCTTATTGAAAAATAATATATGATGAAGCAAAAAAGCAGTTTCTGTTATTTTTAGATAAGATTTTCACGGTTATTTTAACATTTTTTACTTTCCGCGAAATTTCCGTGAAATTTGGTGTATTGGTATTAGGGCCCCGTGAAATTTGAAGATTTCGAGCATGAAAAATCACTAAGCCTACTTATGACCATACGAAAATTATAGGCCGGTTTAAGAAATTTTGATTTTTGGGTCATATACACTCAAACCCCGATGGTTTGACACCAACTGTTTTCAAACGAACGGGGTCACTTTTTAGTTTGACACCCCTTTTACACGGAGTTCACACACACTACCAAACGTTTGTTTTTATAGTATGCGTGAGCGCCGTGTAAAAAGTGACAGTTCGTTACTTTTTAGTTTGACTTTTGACCAACCAACGGGGTACAAACTAAAAAAATGTCAAACGAAAAAGTGACAAAGCACCGGGGGTTGAGTGTATAACCCATCAGGCCTGAAAGGGTTAAATCCAAATATTTTTTTTGGAAAACGAAAAAATTCGTTTTTTAGAGCTTACTTTCCCCTTAAAGTTAACCCTTAATAGCAACGTTAAAAAAACTGATTTTTGAAGGTTTGCTCTGATGCCATTAAAAACATTGGTCGTAGAAGGCGTAGATTGCGAGATTAATCAATTTTCTAGACGAGAAAAAAATATTCCTGGACAGTTAGATTACACCCTAGTCATGAAACACCCTCCAAAAACCCTAGTCACGAATGCTCCAAAACAAAATAGTCTAAAATAAAAAAGCTGACAACCCCGTTTTAAGTTATTACCACTTAAGGATATTTATGTACTTATTTGAAGTCGGATGACATGGATCATCTGTATCAGACCTGTGCCGTCGGATAGGTATTTATTAAAATATTGTCAAACGAAATATAAAACCAGGTTGAAAACCAGTTCGAATCCCGCGGCGGGCGCTCTAAAATGCTTTGTGTAAATATGGGTATTCGGCGCCGTCGCTCCGTGCCATACTTTCATACACTTAGGAGCCCAGGGCGGTGAAGTCCTTGTAGATAAAAAGGAAGACACTAGTGGTTGGTACTAGCAAAGGTGGCCGACAGCTATAAAGTCAACTTCGTTTTTTTTTCAATGCAAAATAAACGTTGCAATTCAAAATGATTTAACAACATTTTTTAAATGCATCGTTTAAATTTTGAAGGCATTTTAGGTATTTTTGCGATAAATGCTTAATTTTTTGCAATTTAAAAATACTTTATGAAGGAGAAGCACAACTGCTAATTTTTTTTTAAAGCTGATCAAATTTCTTGCATTTTACTTTTTAGACTTTGGTGATCGCACAGCCTGTTAATGTTAAAATTTTGTAAACCCTTAATTTTTCATCTGGCAATATCTCGAAAACTGTTGGTTTGATTTAAAATCTTAGAAAAATAAAACGTTTCTAAAAAAAAGTTGATCATTTAAATAAAAAATAATTAGAGTAGTTAGATTAAAAGAGATTTAATACTACAAATGAAATTGATTCAATAAGTGGTCTTAATTTATAAATTGAAAAGCACATAGTTTTCGTTAAGAAGCACCAACGTGGAAAATCATTTAGAATGAAAAAGTGATAATTGATGAAAACAGCATCCATCAAAACAAAACAAAAATCCCCCAGCCCAAAGAGTCACCTCCAACTCAAATCACAAATATCAACCGCCACCAATATTGACGTCTGCGCGAGGGGGTACCTATTTACTCATCCGCGCAAAACCCGCACAAAACAAACAAATTTAGCGTTCAAAATCAACCCAAGCCGGGGCGTCGAGTGTGTAACTCATCATCACCCCGGTGGCGGCAGTTCGCTGAACGAAGTGCGAGCGTGCTGTATTTCACGGCTATATTAAGAAACCGTCACGTGTCCCCACCGGCGCGGTGACCGAAAGACGCAAAAGATTGCAAAGATCTTACACGCGGGCGGCGGTACCTCCTCGCATGTTTGACCACCGGGCTGATTACCAGCACGAAGTTTCGTGGGTTATTACGTTCGTGGTAATGGTCAAAGCGCGCGATCCATGGTCAGGCAGGCCCAAGAACCAGTTGGACGGACTGTTCGCCAAACCTATCCCCGGTGAGGTCGTTGCTTGTTGCCGGACGCAAAAGTGAAAGACGCACTTGCGATGCACTTGAAAATGAATCAGGGAAAATCCGAATCGGAACAGGTTGTTAAAATCGGAGACTTCAATTGCTCCCATCGGGTATAATGTGCACCTTAAGAAGTCTTGAGATTCATAGCTGTGATGCGATGAACTTCAGGGCAATGAGGAAGAAACGCCCACGAAATTTTGAACAATCAAAGCTGAAAGTGAAAGGGAAGTCGCTATGAGAACAAATTCCTATTTTGTAACATTAAAATCCTTGAAGAAGTTGATGACTCCAAATCGAAAAACAGACCTGCAAACAACATCAACCAAAGTCTACGAACTCCCTCAATGGTTCATTCTATCCTGTTTTCACAATCAATTTACTCTGATGGCTGAACTTGACCTTCCTACCGCTTTTATGATCTTGTGCGAATCACTCACGCGCCAATCCCATCCATGTCTACATTACAAAACCTACTTCGCACTTACATCATTACTCTGGCTGACCGGTTGACCAACCGTCGTCCTCTTCAGGAGTCACTAGTCTCGTTCCATTAATTTGCTGATGATGTTCATCAACCTGCCTTGCAGCTACTTACATAACGTCCTCATCGAAGATCATGGTACTGACTGACCAGTTGAAATGTTGAAGAGAAGTTCAATTCATAAGAAGTAGATCTTGGAATCAAATATCAACTGTTTCTACAGATTATAACTGACACACCCAAATAAAGGAAGTCGAATCTTCTATTTTCAGCAAATTTAAAACAAACAAAAAAGCTTAAATCGATCCTGATCTACCTTTTCGCACGTCGCTGTTTGACGTTTCGAGAAAAAACCGCGTTTTAATGTTTGAATCTTATCTAATCTAATCTAATCAAACCCTAGCGCAGCCAATCTTTCGAAATTTTAATGTTTGACCTTGAATAAACAAAAACTAGAGCACGCAATGTAAACAATAACAAACACGTTTTGTTTAGCGGACAGTTCTGTGCATTGTCCCTGAATTTTGTTAACACTGGAACGCCCAACGCATGTCCAACTTACACAGACGCCCAAGCCTCCCAAAAAGGTGGAACGGTAACTTCAACTCGCTGGTTCTCGGGCATTACTCCACCAATCGGGACGATTCTTGATTCCAGTGATTTGTAAGAATGTCTAGATGATCCTAAAATTTTGCAGAACTTAATTTGAACAAATCTGTAATTGCTGCAACCGAAAACATCGTTCCACCTTTTTTAAAACAACTGCCTCCGCGGAATTTTTGGCGATTTTTTTTTACACGCAAAAAAAAAAGTTGGAACGAAGTTTTTGATCGCAAAAATTACAGATAAGATCAAATTAAGTTCTGTAAAGTTCTAAAATCATCTAGACATCCTAACAAATCACTGGAAAGAAGAATCATCTTGATTGGTTGAGTTATGCCCGAGAACCATTGAGTTGAAGTTACCGTTCCAACTTTTTTGGAGCCTTGGGCGTTGGAATGTTAAATTTGGTCGCCGGAGTCCCGAGTCATAGTTACACATGTTTACGGTAGTTGGGCAAGTACGTGTGTCAAACGCGTTCTGACCAGAAATCTCTTTGGCCAATTATCGCACTTGCAGCAAACTTCAGGGTGTGTCAAGATTGCACGAAAAGATTGCAACTTTTTTTATATGAAAAGTGACAACAATGCAAGGAGTTTTTTCGGCTTCATAGTGTTTGCGCACATACTAGCGTCAGATTCCCGGTGCCGTGCAAAATCGTATCTTTCTTAAGAAATCAGAACTCGCGGGTTAAACAGAAAACATTTATTCTCTAATCGTCAGGTTTTATTCGCGGTCAGTAATTGGACGGACTAAAAGTGGACTGTAAACACTTATCTTAGTAAAAACTGTGTCTGAAAATATCTGAACTGGTCAGTAGTACGGTTCGCACAGCAATGGCAACCGCTAGTCGGTTCCTGCTGGCCAAAGCTACTTAATTTGAATCTCAGAACTCCTGGCACTCACTGGATGTTCTGTTTCTGTTTGTATTTGTTATGCTGTCTGTTTTTGTGTTGCTGTACTAGAGCATAATCTGCACTGGCTCACAAAATCTGCTCAGTCCTGATTTCGGCGCGTTCACATAGAATATCTCAGAATTGAAATCTTATTTTGGGAATCTGTGAAGGTCAAACGGTGAGGCATTAAGAGCTGCACAAAATGGCGTCCTTAACTCAATTTGGCCCAAAATCGACGTTCGACAAGATAGCATTACGGCGATTTGATGTCAGAACATTTTGTGCTGGTTGTTAATCGATAACATTATCGTCGATAATATTATCGTCTGACGATAACGATAATGGTTATCGTTATCGTCGGGATGATAACGATCATCTATCGTTGTCGTTTTTTCGATAATTCTATCGGCGATAATATACGATAACTCATTTTTAGAATCTATAAAAAAAACAATCATGTTAAATTTTCAATGATTTCACTATGAATATATTTTTGAAAATGTTGTAAGTTTCAAAGTATAAATATGTTCTCAAAATCGTTCACAAAATACCGTATTTTTTCGAAGATACTAAAATTTTCCTATATTGGAATATGGGTATCTAACGATGCGAATTTTTTTTATGATTTTTCACTTTATAAAAGTATTTTTGTAAAATACTAAAATTTCCACAAAATACCGTATTTTTTTGAAAATACTCAAAATTTCATGATTTGCAATATGAGTATCAAACGAATTGAAATTTTGTATGCATTTTTTTAATTTAGTATAGTTTTTTTTAATACTAAAATTTTCACAAATTACCTTTTATTTCGAAAATTCTCAATTTTTTAAATATGCAATATTGGTGCGAAATTTTGTATGCTTTTTTCACTTCATCAGAGTTTTTTCTTGAATTATCATAATTTTCAATATGGGTATCAAACGAATTGAAATTTCGTATGCCTTTTAAATTTATTAGTTTTAGTTGAATATATTAAAATTTTCACAAATTTACGTATTTTTTTTAAATGCTCAGATTTTTAAAATATGCAATATTGATATCATGTAAAGCGAAATTTTGCATGCTTCATACATTGAAATTGCGTATGCTTCATACAAAATTTTGCGTCGCTTGATACCCTTATTGCAATTAAAAAAATATGAGTATTTCGAAAAATACGGTATTTTGTGAAAATTCTAGTATTTAAAAAAAAAACTTTATCAATGTGAAAAAGCAAATATAATTTCACTTCGTTTGATATTCAAATAGCATATTTTGACAATTTGAGTATTTACGAAAAAATACGGTATTTTGTGAAAATTTTATTTTTAACGAAAAAAATCTCTAATAAAGTGAAATAACACACTACATTTCACTTCGTTTGATACCCATATTGCAAATTAGGAAAATTTGAGTACTTTCGAAAAAATACGGGTTTTTTTTTGAAAATTTTAGTATTTTTCAACAAAAAAGCTCTATCAATGTGAAAAACCAAACAAGATTTCGCTGCGTTTGATACCCATATTGCATACTTTGAAAATTTTAGTATTTTCGAAAAAATGCGGTAATTTATAAAAAAAAATACTTTTTAACAAAAAAATATCAAATAAAGTGAAAAAGCATACAAAATTTCGCTTCGTTTGATATTGCAAATTATGAAAATTTGAGTATTTTAGAAAAATAAGGTATTTTGTGAAAAAAAAATTAGTACTGTCCAAAAAACTCTATTAATGTGAAAAAGCAAACAAAATTTTGCTTCGTTTGATACCCAGATTGCAAATCATGAAAATTTGAGTATTTTCGAAAAAATATAGTATTTTGTGAACAATTTTGAATACACATTTTACTTTGAAACTTTGATTTTACTTATTTTACTTTGATTTCAAAAATGAGTTATCGTCCATTTTCGGCGATAAGATAATCGTTAAGATTATCGTTATCGTTATCGAGCCTCGATAATTTTATCGTTAATAACCTTGGTGCTGGGTGCACGTTCAATAACATGACCCGCACCAACTAAATCGCTCTTAACACATTCAAAAGCAAACCATCGTAAGCATATTAGCGACTATAAAAAGATTAAAACAAGAGAAAGTGCTTCTGTGCACGCCGGTTTCATTTTCTCCTCAAGTTCACTGTCACGTTGCGTTGGTGGGTTATAAATTGATCTATTTTAAACTGTTTTCTTCCTGTTTTTGCGGATTCTTGGTGACTCTCTTTGAACGAAGTCTTTCATTTTAGCGGCCAAGGTCTGCGGAGGAGTTCAATTGTTGTAGTACTACTAGAAATTTAGCGTTGCTGGTTAACGAGATGACTGAAGGCTTCCTATAGGATATTGGCACACACGGGTGAAGAGATGCTACAAAAGCACTGACTAATGCGTGTTTGTTGACACGCGACTGAGATTTGTTTAGTCAAGCCAGGATGTTTACATTAAAATCGGTTTTGCTCGGTTAATGGAACTTTAGTCGCACTGGTGATCGTTGTGAGATTCATCGAGCTTGTGGGGTAAAGTCACGTGTAGTCTGTAGTACTCTTTGAATATCCACGACTAGTGAATCACGTGGTTTGGGAAGAATACTTGAGGTGCAAACACTAAACTTGAACAAAAAAAATTGTAAATAAACTATCACGTTTTCCAATATTCCAGTACAGAGAGGAAATTATATTTACTTATTTTTACTTCCCGGTATTTCCCCGATCAACTTGAGTGAAATTGAGTGCCTGAACTTGAGTGAAGCTCTAAAATCAAGTAAAACTTTTGCTCAGTTTCTTGAAAATTATGAAAATTACATCCAGGAAGTATTTTTGAAAAAGTTCATATTCCATAAGTGATCTATATCTTTACGTAGTATTTTTGTGATTTTCTTTTCTTTAAATCAAATCTATTCATTATTGTACAGTCCAGGCTCGACTGTCCGGAGTCCTAGGATAAAAATCGTTCCAAAATCGAATCACCTAATTCCGAATCGATTCTTCAAAATTCGAAAATCAACATTTAAAATCCAAGATGGCGCCCAAAATGACGATGATGAGAGAGAAAACGCATTTGATTAAGTAATAGACAAGCGATCCTTCCAATTTTACTAAAATTTGGTCGCAGAACTCGAATTTGATGTTAAAAGTGAGAAAATAACAAAATTCCAATGAATCGATCCGATAATCAAGTCTGGATTCTACTGTTTTTTTGTCATTCTTCGATATGATCAATTTGAAAAAGATAACTTTCGATCTATTCGAATTCGACGCTACGTAACTACGACCATAATCTAGATTCTAAATTATCAACCCACTACAATTGACGCGAACTTGAACCGGCCAAATCCCCCAAATTCACGGCTACTTCATCAATGATCGATGATGCACTCCTTCATTGACAAACGCCCATAAAATTGAAACCCACAAACGGTACCGCAAACTAATCGCGAATCAACTTTCCCCGCAAATCACCACCTGAATCACCCCTTGCCCACTTTTCGCGTAAAAGCTTGAAATTTTTGAAGGTCGATCGTGCCGTAATTTCCATAGTTTTGCAGAGTCGCAAATCGCGCACAGGTCCACTGCGTCCGCCGGCTGCGCGGCGGAGAAAGGTCAAGTTTAAGCCCACTAATACGACCACGGCTAGTGACCATGACTAACTTGGCCGCGATCACCCGATGATCGAAATTTGGACTCATGCCCCTTTGTTTTGGAGATCTCCGTTTCACCAACCAATACTCAATCTGAACCAGTCCCCCCTACGTCTTGATACTTTTTTTTTCTTTTTTTTTGCAAATTTGACCACTACCACGATTTCGACAGCGGACGTGAGTTCCATTGACGGAGCGGGCCCCAAATTGTCCCCGCCGAGCACGACCGGCAGTGAAAAAGAACCTTTCCGAAAGCGAACTTAAATTGCACCGTGATGATTCGCACGTGTGTTGAATAGTGAATGATTTCTTTTTTTATTGGGAGTGTTGCCAGTTTTGTTTAGATTTTTGAAAATATTTTTATTTTTTTTTGTTTAGAGCTGAACTGCTCCTGTTTACATAAATGACCAATACGCATTTTCACCCATTATAAAAATCAGAATTGTTATCAAACGACCTTTTAATGTATTTTTATTTGCAAACAACGTACTTTGTAATACTGGCCATGTCTGTAACATAACAGCCTGCGCTGAATATAACAATGATTACAACAAAAATGCCAGTCAGAATGGCAACACTGATAGAGATTCATTCAAATTTCGCCTTTTCACGGCTGTTAATTTATAGTTTTGATCAGCGAGGTACTAAAACTATCCTTGCTCCCCTCAACAAATCCGACACTAAGTTGCTACTACTGTACCCATCAGACACCACCCACATAAATTTGAAGAAAACATAGCAACAACGAATAAACAAAGGCACGCGTGAGTGTCGTCCTCCCCCAGAGGTGGAACGTGCCGCCCCGCAGCCCCAAATTAGCCTCCTCACGCTTTGATAGCCGATCGGACAGCTGATTATGGCCAGTGGCCACGGCGGCGTCGCAAGTACGCGGCTTGAAAGCGAATTTCCATTGAAAGTTGTCGAGGAGACCACGACTCAATTAGGTCATCATTCGGTGATTGACAAAAGTCGTTAAATTTTCTCCTCTTTTTTTATTTTTGTTTCCAGTGATAGCCACATACCAGGAGCCGGTGCCCGGATGGATCGACAACTTCTACGGACCCACGGGTGTGATCGCCGGGGCGGGAACCGGGGTGCTGCGAACACTGCGCGCCGACCCGACCAAGGTGGCCAACATGGTGCCGGTGGATCTGTGCGTCAACGGTATGATCTCGGCGGCCTGGGACATTGCCGAGCGGTTCCAAACGTAAGATTTTTTTCTCCCGATTCTTAGATCGAAAACCTCAAAACCCTCTTTTCCCCAAAAAATTTCCAGCGAAATCATGCCCGACCCGGAGATTCCCGTGTACAACTTCTGCACCGAGCGTAGCAACTGCATCACCTGGGGCGACTTCACCTACACCACGATCAAGTTTGGCTCCATGTACCCCACGGTCAAGTCCGTATGGTACCTGTGCTACCGAAGCAACCCGAACCGGATAATGCACTTCCTGGCGATACTGTTCCTGCACTACCTGCCGGCGATATTCTTCGACGTAATCGCGCTGTTCATCGGACGTAAACCAAGGTGAGTCAGTGGCTTTTAGGGCATTTTTTTAATTTTACTGATCTTCGTTATCTAAATATTACTCCAAATATTCGACCAAATCGACTGCAATTCTAATTTTTCATATATTTTTTTCTTGAACGGATATTTTTGATTTTTTTTTACTGGTCATGTCTGTAACATAACCATCGGAACCTTTTTTATCACAAAACAATCATATTGAAATTGACGAACTTTAACTTCTTCAATTTATTTATTTGTTTTGTGATGTTTAAGGGGCTACATACATGTTAATCGTCAAAAATGTCTGAGGTTTGTATGTGCACACATTTAAACTTTTAAAAAAATCTTTTGGCAGGGCATTAACATATACATTTTCATCCATTAACAAAATAAATATGAAGACATTTGGACGTATCATTGCCGAGATATAGCTATTTTAAGTTAGCAGTTGATGATTCTGGGTTCGATTCCCATCTGCTCCAACCTTCCATCGGATGAGGAAGTAAAATGTAGATCCCGGCCTTGGTTGTTGTTAGGCCGTTAAGTCATTCCAGGTGTTTGAGTCGTCTCCATGCCATAAGTACAAACAACACACCAAACCAAGCCTACTCCGGTGGAATCGCTGGCGGCGGTTGGACTCGCAATCCAAAGGTCGTCAGTTCAAACACTGGGGTGGAAGGTTCCTTGGAGTAGAAAGAGGTTTGGGTGCTCTCTCCATTCAAGCCTTCGGACTCCTAGGTTCGAGCAGAAACTTGCAATAGAGACCACAAAAGACCCGGGGGTCGTTAATGTGGATGGTTTGATTTTTTTTTTTTTTTTATTGAAGTTAGCAGTTTCAAAAAACGGGTGCCACGATATCTCAACACTACTTTGACCAAATTGGCTCAAAATTTGAGTGAAGACTCGTTAAACCAGTCCTGTGTGCATGGAGAAGGCCGATTTTCAAAAACTTAATTTTTTAAAAAGATAAAAATCGTCAGTTTTCGATTTTTGTATTTTAAAAAAAAGCTAAATATCAAAATCGGGCTTCGTCTTGCACACGGGATATGTCTTGGGAGTCTTCACCCCAAATTTCAGCTAGTTTGGTCCATCCCATCTCGAGATATCGTGGCACCCGTAAATCAACTCGGTGTTTGGAGAAAAACGTTCACAAATTTTGACAGTTCGCTTTGCGCATGGCAAAATTGTGAACTTAAATCGTCTCTTACTCAGTTCAGTCATAAAATATCTTCATGAAACTTTCAGGAGTGATTGAAAATCGTCTTTTTAGTGAATTCAGTGAATTTTATGGAAAAATAAAATTTTGTGATTTTCTACATGTATGTAACCCCTTAAGTAGACTAGAGGACCTATAATGTATGAGGGACGAATTGTTTTTGGCCAAACAGGGCCGTAGCCAAAAGGGCTGAAACCTCTCCCAAAGGGATTGAAAGTTAAATGAGGGAGGCTAGAAGAATAAGAAAATGAAGAAGTTTTTTTTCTGTGAATTACACATTTAGTCCTCAAATTTCAATCGACTTTATTTTAGAATTTATTGAATCAATTTTCAATGTTAAAAATAGTTTTAGTCATGAATTTTTTTCATCTCTTAGAAATTAAAATTCTCAGAATGTAAAAAATGGCAAATTTTTTATATATCCTGATCAAAGAGATGTTGTTTTTTTATTTTATTAACATGACTATAACCTAGAGAGGTCATTCGTCACTTAAAGACCAAAGAAATAAGATGATGACAATGACACGATACTGATTTTCGACATCAAACATAAAAATCAGTAGTTTATTGAATATCGTCGTTTAAAAATTGATGGCTAAATATGTTTTGAACATTTTTTATGATTTGTCTTCAGCAAAGTTGTTGGATCAGAAACTTCAAAATAGCAGTTGGTTGCACTCTAAATAAAACCATTTCTCAAAATCGCTTTTTTTTCTCCCAAAAAGTCGATATTGACAAACATAACCCCCTTCTTTTTTTCGTTTTTTCATGTGTTTTAGAGGAGAAAAAAATTGGTAAAAATTCCAGTATACATTCTAAAAATCACTATTTTTCAAAAAATCATTGCCTGGCCAAAAAACGTCTGTCAAATACACTAAAAAAATTGCGTTTTTTGACCACTAAAACTTTAACAAATACACACAAGATCCTCTGTAATTACTCTTAGCTTTAAGAAAAATGTAATTACAAAAGCCGACTCGGTCCTAACCAGGTCCCAGTACCGAAAAAGACATAATAAAAATAATTTATGAAAAAAAACTTTAACAAATAAAAATCAAGTTTATCAAATCGATTTGTAAGAGAAAAATTAAATTTAAATGATTTGGTTCTAAGATTTTATTTTTTTCTGATATTTTTATCATAGCCAACAAGTTTGCTTAAGACTTAAGACCAAATCATAAAAAAATACTTCTCAAGTTACAAATTATTGAAATTTTTTTCATCTTGCATTTTTATATGGACAACTGTCAAAATTGTATGGAGACTTAGAGAGCGATTACACTACCGCAAATAAACAAACTCGCACTTTTTCGTGTTTGACAGTTTGCCAAACTCGCAAACAAGGCAAAATGTATCCAGCTGACGTTTGTACAAACAAATCCAGGCAAACAAACAAAGCAGGCAAACTGTCAGAAAGTGCGAGTTTGTTTGTTTGTTTGTCGTAGTGTAATAGTTCCTTTATATGGACAAACGCCAATTGAATTTTTTGGACAAAAGGAACGAATTAAATAAGCTTTTTTGAAATTTTAAATTTAGAGACAGAAAAAAATAAATTACATTTTTTGCCGAAAACGTAAAGGACTGCCCCAAATATTTTTTTTTAAATAAATATAAAAAACAACAATTTTCGGAAAAAATGTTTTATTTTCCAAACTTCAAAATATACAATATTAAGTAAGGTTTCAGTTTTTCTTAAATTTTTCTAGCAAACAAGCAAGCTTTTTTGTGGAAGCATTGAAAGTTTTCCTATTAATAAAAAAAATTGTCATGAAATTTGTGGTAGGCGTCATCCACAAAGTACGTACGCTCTTAGGGGGGGAGGGGGGGTTACCGAAGGTGTGACAAGATGTGACGAAGGGGGGACGGGGGGTTTGCGAGATTGTGACGTCACGCTAGGTTTTTTTTATGATTGCCTTATATAAATTATTTGCTTACTATTATTTAGAAGTACCGTCATCAGGGGTGACATTGGGTCTGAAGGGTGAGATTGGGTCATACAAATTTCAGCACCCCCCAGACCCAATGTCACCCCTGATGACGGTATGACATCATAATTTATTATATCCAGGTTTTTAAGCGAAGATGGCGTTTGAATGTTGAACGTCCGAAATGTCAAAATCGCGCAGTAGCACCAACATTAGAAAAAAATGCGGCTGTCATGCCATGGCACACTTTTTTCGTAATGTTGGTACCACTGCGTGATTTTGACATTTCGGGCGTTCACCATTCGAACGCCATTTTCGCTTAAAAACCTGGATAGTCTCATTTATTTTTAAGCTGGGACTTCAATATTTTACAAATGCTTGCTTGATAAAAATAAATGCAGGATGTTCATAAGAAAACTGCTATAAATGGTTTAAACTTATTAAATACAAAGCTGTGAAAAACAGTTTTCAAGATTTTTTAATGCTTGAATATACCAGGTCTTCTAATTTTTGAAAAGATACATTTTTATATAGCAATGTTAATTCCAAAAAAATGAATAGTTAGAATAATTTAACTTTTTTTTCATTTTAAAATTGCCAAAAATACCAAAATTATGAGAGTTTAAAGATATAAAAAAATATAAAAAATCCCATCGAAAACAAGGGGGGGGGTCTGCCAGAATGTTACGTACTTTTTGAGGGGGGGTTCAACCTTGTGTGACAAAGTGTGACATAGGGGGGAGGGGGGGTTAATTTTGGCCGATTTTTGCGTGACATACTTTATGGATGACGCCGTATATATAATGTTTAAATTATTTGAAGTGCTCTATTGATCTTCCTTAGAAAAATGCTTTGAAATGTACCAATAGATACAAATTGATAATTTCGCTTATTTGCTTTGTTGTTTAATTTTTTTGGATGTTTTTCAAAGTTTTATAATTTTGTTTTTTTTTTCAATTATAATTTTGATTCAGTACAGTAGTTGTTCGGTAACTGTGCGTTGTTTTACTCGGTTGCTATTAAACTGGGCGCTCGATAATTGGGCCGTAGCCCAGTTAAAAAGCAGAGAAACGTCAAAAAACCAAAACAAACCGAAATGACCGAGGGGTTTTTTTTTTTTTTTTTTTTTTTTTTTGTTCATAACTTATTTTTATTAGGTCCTTTTAGGTGCTACGACCAGGTTAGGACCAAGGGTCAATGGTACAAAAATAATAAAAGAGAAAAAAAAAAACGTAACTGTAGTAGATGATCATTTTCCCGCGCCATGCGTCAACAAGTGTGCGATCACATCGATCTGTTCCTCGGGTGTCTTGCACTGCCTCAAGCGTACTCGGTATTCTCGGTAAATGGCCCACAGCTCCGACTCGCTGTACAGCTTCCGTTCGCCTTGTTGCTCCTTCGGGGTTGCACCGGCGCCGGCGCCAGTATCTTCTCGACTTCTTCCTGCGGGACGAGGATGTTTTTCTTCCGTCCCGACGGACGGCACCGCTCCAGGTAGCGGAGGAAAATCCGCCGCGGTGAACGCGGCTCCTGCCGGAGTCTGATTCTCCTTCTTCCATGCTGGCGGCTTCGGCTTGGACGCCTGCTGCCTCGACTGGATGAACTGCGCACGTTTGGGACAGCTGCGGTCCAGACCCTCGTGGGATCCAGAGCAGTTGACACACTTCTTGGCTTGCGTTTCTTCTGCTTTGCACTTTTCCGTGCTGTGGGCACCCCACAGCTGCTGCACCTTGGCTTGAGATGGCAGTTACTGGTTCCGTGACCGAACTGCAAGCAGTTCTTGCACTGGGTCACGTGCGGTTCTTTGTTCCGGTAGGCCACCCACCGGACGACGACTGGTCCCACTTTCTTTACCTTGCTACTCAACTCCTTCAAACTGGTGTGCCTTGGGGAAGAGCACGATGAAAGGCGTCTCATCGATGGCGGGAAGCTGCTGCTTCCGCCTGATGGCGTGTACTGCCAAGACGTCCAGCTGATGTTCCGTCTTGAGCAGCTCCTTGATGTAATCTGGTTCCGCGTTCGGGAGACCTCGCATTACTACCCGGTGCGGTCTCGCACTGCGCTTTCCGTGCGTGTAGAACTGCACCTTGTTCTTCTTAAGGTGGGCTTGCACCGTGTCGAAGTCGTCGCTCGAGAAGCACGTAATTTTGGTGCCGTACCGCGTCAGTTTGTGTTCCGGCTGGACATCACATGTCGACATCACCTTCGCAAGGCGGGTGAAGCTCATTTCTTTCACCACCAGCGGCGGCTGCTTTCTCCCCGGCCGAATTGCCGGGTGCTGGAACCACGGGGGTTTTTTCTGCTGCTGGGTTCGCTTTGTTGTTGTTGTTGCTCTTCTCCGCTAGCGGGCTGAACTTGTTGTTGCTGAGCAGTTTCTCCACTTCCTGGCCATCGCCGACGTTGATCTCCTCGTTAGCCTTCCTGCGCCGAACCTTGATCACGGGACGAAATTCGCCCCGTCCTCTCCTCCTCCTTCGGAGTTTTCCACCTCCATGCCCGTCGCCGCCTGCGTTTTGGGTTGGAACCCGTCCGGTTTCTCCCACACACTTTTCTTCATGGCCGCGTTCCAGTAGAACGGCCTTCCATCCTCGGTTCTATGCTCCGTCCACTCACTCTCCGCCGTCGCGGCCGCCGCCATGGCCGTCGGCGAAAGTTAAAAAAAAAAACACCGTCAAAAACGCGCTCAAAAGACACACCATGACCGAGGGGTTAATGGATGCAATAATCATGTTCAATAAAAAAAAAAACTTTTTTCAAAATTTTATTTCATTTCAAGTCACAATTAAAGAAATATGAAAAGTAAGCATTGTAAATAAATTTGATTAATTTTTATTTTTATATCGTCAGCTGTGTGCTATCTTGTGACATAGACCAATTTGGTCGAAAATGAGTTAATGATGACGTTTTGCTATACTTAACAAACGCTACAAGATGCTTTAACCCGATTTTGGAAACTCGCTTCCGTTTCCCGGATATCGCAATACACACTTGTGACATAGACCAATTTATCATCAAAATGATCGTGCACACTTGTGACACGTCATACATGTTGTTGGAAAATGTGGAAAATTTTTCTTGTTTTTCACAAATTTATGTACACACATACTTTCTAAAAGCAATGCAACCATTTGTTTTTGAAAATATACTGATTAAGTCGGTTAAACTATTGATTTAAGCCTATTTTAGTTTGTATGGGAATTCTGTGCACACTTGTGACACTTAGTACAATTTTACTTTCGAAACACACTTGTGACACGTGCTTTTCAGATTTTTGTTTACATTATTTACTGCACGGAGAGACCGGCAGGGGCAAATCTAAGAAAATCTTGGTTAATTTAACTAAAAGTATGGGTTAATTTTTTACACAGCTTTTTTTCAACAATCGATTGTTGATTTTGTTAACCCGAAATTGCTGACCACCGGTAATTAAAATTAACTAAAAAAATACTTGGAATTGCAATTTTTTTTGGTTAAACGGCCGAAAAAAATTCTAGCAGTCGACTGCTAGAATATTTTTTTCAGAAAATTAACTAAAAATTTCTTGTTTTCAACTGAAATATTGTTGAATATTCTGTTAAAAACAGGCTGGGAAATGTTTTTCAACTATTTTTCAACAATTTTTTTTCGTTGTATCAACCGAAATATTTTTGCATGCAGCAAATTATTAGTGGTTTATAACAAAACATTTCTTAATTAGACAATATTTATGTAAGTGTTGATAATTTTTTTTTAATTATCTGGGCTGGGCCGAATTTCTAGGTATATTTTAACTATTGTCTTACTTGAAAACAGAAAAATATTCGTACATGTAGTCAATAATTAGCTGTTGTTAGCAATATTTTTATTGAATTTGCGGTAAATTTTGTAATAATGCCTCACAAATTAATGCTGAGTGTTTTTATTTTCGCATTTATTCTGCCTAAAAATTTAACGTTTTGTACTAATTTGTTTTTTTAGCATGAAGTTATTAAATTACTGTTAAAAAGCATAAAAACAAAACTTTTTACTAACTGTTATTATAAAATATGTAAAGTTTGATTAATGTTTAAAAAAATTACGTTGCATAAATCTAAAAAAATTATTAAAAACATTTTACAAATTTTGTTGAACATATTTAAAAAAGATGTTTAATTTCTCGTGAATTCCTTAAAAATATAAACCGAGCAAAATTTTCACCAAGTTTTAAGCTTATATTTTTATTATGTTGTATAAAATTAAGTGTTGTATCCACTTACCATCACTGTGAAATCATCCGATAAGTCATCATCATCTACAATGGTCTCAGGTTTAGTTGGTTTACTTATTTTCATTGTGGTTGGACACAGAATTTTCACTAAAGTGAACCTTTTGCTGCAAATAGACATGTGAAATGTATTAGTAATTTAATACAAAATTCTTAATTTCGGCTATAAACTGAAAAAAAGGAACGTAAATAAATGTAATTATATTGAGGCAAGAAGAAATATCAATAATGCTACTTACCAAGGTTGCATTAATTTAACAATTACTTTTGGCAGCAAACTTTCATTGCATTTGATTAAATTTATTCAACGTACTCCGATTCCTGAAAAAAATATTTTTAGTTTTACTTAGCAGTCGTATTGCAACAAAACTTTCAAGATAATAATTATCTTCTTTTATATATTTTATATATTTTTATTTTTTATATTTTACTTCATCTCTATTTTTTATGTTGTCATGTGTACGCATTCCTATGTATTTTATTATTGATGATTCTGAAAAAAAAATAATGGTTCATTAAGATTTTTTCCGTCGTAAGCACAAAGCTTTTTAATGATTCAGTTTTCTAATAAGAATCCCATTAGATAAATTATTGTGGAACAATAAACCCATACTTACTTGGATTAACCAACATTTTGTTAAATTTGCCCGGGCTGCTTTATCCGTGAAGAGCCTTTCCCTTCTATTTCCCTCTCGTTCCATCAAACATTCTTATAACGTGTTCAACTCACTCGCATTAGAGGTCCTCATGGCGAAGGTCATTCTCTTGCTCGTCATAGTTTATCACCTGCAAAGAAATCATCTACAAACCTACTCACCAATTCCACCTCCCCAGTTGCAACACTTTGATTTGCCACTTCAACATTAGCTAAATAGTTTAATTTTCACCTTTCACATCCTCTCACTTCAATTAACAACACAAACTCAACAATTCGACCGCCCTGTTCGAATCCTGACTTCAAATGACAGACGTAAACAAACCCAAGTTCATCTTTTAAATATTCAACCAAATGTAAATTATATTCAACCAACAAAATTTTTGATTTTCCTAAAACCAAAGCTAACAGTCGAGCACGTTCATTCGAGTTCGGGAAATCTGTTAGCTTTTTGCCTTTAGCATTTTCAACAAACAGGTTATTAAATTATTACTAAATTTTGGTTAATTTAACTGAAAATTGGCAGTGACAAGTACGTTTTTGTTAAAATTTACGAAAGTAAAATCAACAATTTTAATTGTTAAAATTTCTGGGCACGGTCTCTCCGTGTGTATCTTTTAACTGGTGTAACCAAATTAGTTGAAACTTGGAGCGTTTGTTAAGCGATAGTATACGAACCGATTGCTTCAAAAAATTTGGCTCTATCATTCATAGTTTTGTAATTATTTACCAACAAACTGTAAAAATCGATTTTCTTGAAAAGTACTAAATGGTCGTTGTCACAAGATAGCACACAACTGACGATATATCATCAGGAAAATATTATGTATCGGTGGGCCCCTCTTTATTTATCGTTCAGTCCAGTTAGCGAGCAGCATTCGGTGACTGGGCTACGTTCTTAGCCCAGTTACCGAACAAGCACTGTATAAATCTTTTTTTAAACCTTATTCATTTAATTTCAAAATAAAAATAATCAAAATAAAGTGAAAAATCAAAATTTGTGATGCTTCACTTCATTAGACAATGTTTAAAAATTTTAGCTGAATTTTAACTAATCTCTGCGACAAACGACAAATCAATAAAATAAAAGTCAAAAAAAGCAAAATTTATAAATGTAGGTACTGTTAAAATGTAAAAAGCATAAATAAATCAAATGATAGGGTCTGAAAGGTATCATTCCTGGTCGTTAAATTTTCGGCCATGTTTGTTTTTGAAAAACAATTAAATCAGAATGCTTCAGAATTCATGATTTTCTACATGTTGTTTCGGTAATTCGGTAATTTCGGATTCTACATGTTGTTTGTAGAAGCATTTTACACATCGTCATTTTCATTTCAAGTAAATATTTCTGAGCTCTGGTTAGAACGTAATTTTAACCTAAATGCTAAATTATCGGAAGCCTAAACATTATTAAAATTCTAAATAATGTTTTTAAAATATTAGTATATTGAATAGAAATCGACTTTCAATCTTCAAATATGAAAATTAAACTAAATTCTTTTCTTTTCCCTCTTTTCCAGACTCCTGCGCACGTACAAGAAGATTCACCGCTTCATGGCCGTGATCGAGTACTTCTCGATGCGCCAGTGGGACTTTAAGATGGAGAACATGAACGCGCTGTGGCGGCGGCTCTCGAACGCCGACCAGAAGCTGTTCTTCTTCGACATGCGCCAGATCAACTGGGACTTCTTCCTGGAGCAGTACTTCTGCGGCATCCGGCAGTACCTGCTGCGCGACCCGCTGGAAACCGTCCCGGAAGCTCTCGTACGATGGAATCGGTAAGGGTCACGTGATTGTGATCACATTTTTGTGGCATTTAAATTGAAATGATTGAAGAAAAAACTGTCAATTCAAATGCCAGTTAGTTTGGCGTAAGCTCGCACCCACGAAAAGTGGCGTTGTTTTGACATTTCTCCTTTGCTTACCTGGTTAAGTGTCTGTGAGAATGTTCGTAAGAGTTTAGAATAATTCTCGCCAGATTGCGCTAGTGTTATAGATGCGCTAGCCAAAACGTCTGATTTTCTGTGTTATTTGTTTGAAAATTATCATGATTTTAATCCATTTTTCTTCCATTTCTCCCACAGTCTATACTGGCTGCACCAAGCAGTCAAGGTACTTGTGCTGTTTGTGATGTACAAGCTGGTCTTTTCGATTTGGGGCTTCCTGAGTTAAGCGCGCGCTTTCGTACCCTTTAGAACCTCCTTAAGGGATCATCATGCCACCATCACTCTCTTCATCGAGATCAAACAACAAAACCCCCCAGAATTCTTATTCCGAAGAAGAAGAAAAAGAAAAAAATCAACAAATGAATATCAAAGCCATCCGTACCACCCCCTTCCCCCTCCCGGGATCGCCCGGGAAATGCACCAGAACAAGAGAGAGAAAAAAGGAGGGAGAAAGAAACAATTTCAAAGATTTAATTGTTAGCTTTACTTATTTTTCGACAAGTAGTATTTTTTATAAAAGGTAAAAGGTTCGAACAAAAGAAGAGAACAAACACATACAAACAAAACATTACAAGACAGAATGATGCATTCATAAAGTTTGGTTTTTTGTCACACAAGTTAAGGAAAGGCAACTTTTGTTAGGTTTTCCAATTTGAGGGAAAAGAACAGATTTTTGTTTCAGTGTGACAACATTTTTCCGAATTAATATATCATACAAAGTTTCAGAAATGTTTTTCGTCAATTTATTTTGTCTGTGTCATTCCGCTAAGTTAAGCTCAATTAGTGTAAGGTGAGATATTTTTTTACTTCTAAACATGTGAAACCAATCACATAGATTACAAGCATAACAAAATACCTGTAGAGTGTGGGTATCATCTTTACTTTTTTTTTTGTTTCAGTGCAAGTGCCTAGCTTTTTAAGTGAGTAAAACATGGACACAAGGTTTATTTAGTGCTAACACACACACATTACATAATACAAACAAAAAAAAAACAAAAGGTTTTTCTCTGCTGAAGGCGCTTCTCTCAATGAGAACGAGAGTGTAGAGCTGAATCGGAAGGATCGTTCCGGTTTTTTTGAACGATTTTTGTAAAAAATATTTTGTAAGAAAATGATCGAATAAATAAAGTTTAGAGAGTAAAAGTGACGCGTTTCATTTATCACTCATCCACTTATCCACCGTAGAAATGAGAATACAGAGAATTTTTAATATTAATTCAAAAAAGAATGTAAGACAAAGGGGTTCGTTCGAAAATTACGTCCAAGAATAGCGGAGGGGTAAGAGGGTCTTAATTTTGTGACAATCCATGTTGAAGGTACGGTCGAACATCAACAAAAGGTCGAATTAAGAAAAAAAAATATTCTTAACTCGACATTATTTAATAATGTCGAAAAAAAGGTTCTTATTTTTGTGTTTTATTTCAAAGTTTTCTCAAAAAACTTTTGAAAGAATAGAAAACATTGAAATTTGAGTACTCATGACTCATGAGTCATGAGTTTTCCAGCCATTTGCAAATGTTGTTTCCGTCTTTTTCTAAAAAAAAATCTATAAAATCAATACAATTTCAGCACTTTAAACTACACCCTTACCAAAAATCATGATTTTTTGAGTTCCAAATCCCACTTTTCATACGATTTTTCGAGTTCAGGTACTACAACCATAAAAATGGTTATATGGGTTGAACTGAAAAATTCGTATGAAAAGTGGGATTTGGAACTCAAAAAATCATGATTTTTGGTAAGGGTGTATATGCCTTTCAACACGCAGAAAAATATTGTGTACGATCAGCCTGTACGAGATTTGATTCAACAAAAATGTTGTTGAATATAATCAACGCCGATTTTGCGTTGGAACAAACCTTGGTTTTCTCAATTCCACAAAAAAAACTTTTGTTGTTTTGAAAAAGTTACTTTGACGTTTAGCGTTTGTTTTAGTAGGTGTGATTAGCCAAAGAAGAGACCGGTTTACTAAATAAAACAGCGATTTATTGTACGTCTTGGCTCTTGCACACTCAAGCACTGAATGAGCGACCCGATCACCCGATGAATGGCTGTCATGAATGACGTTTCAGGGGATGTTCACAAACTACGTTTGGGGGTCTTACACAAATGACGCATAATATAACAGCGTTGATTCAACAAAAATCTTGCTTTTCAAATCAACAAAATGTTTTGTTGATTCAAATATGCCTTATTTTTCTGCGTGAAGATAATGATGAATTCTAGAGTTTTTTTTTTATTAGGTCCTATAAACATATGAAAAACAATAGTTTATTGGTCCTTAAAAAAAAAAACTTTGGAATTTTGCTTCATATGACTATCAAGTATCTCTGTGACAAGTTTCAGAAGGTTTCCTGATGTAGTTCTAGAGATACAGCCATTTTAAAATGTTATTCCCGTCTTTTTCTAAAAAAAAAATCTATAAAATCCATACAATAACAACACTTTAATAAATATGCCTTTCAAGATAATGATGGATTTTGCTTCATATGACTATCAGGTATCTCTGGGACAAGTTTTAGAAGGTTTACTGATGTAGTATTTGAGATACAGCCGTCAGAGGTGCGTTATGATGTAAGGAATCGATAGACATCAAAATCTTGGAATACTTTTTTTTTTCATAATAGAGCAATTCCATGTCTAATAGGGAATCGGTTGTACCGGAGCCTCTCCGATTTCAATGAAACTTCGTAAACGCTTAAGTTAGCCATTTTTGTGTATATGGAGCCAGTTTCACTCGATAATGACTTTTGAGAAGGGCGTAATTGTAATATGTAATTCGAAATTTAAAAATTACTGTATCTCGAAGCCGTTGCATCGTATCAAAAAGTGGTCAAAGACAAACTTGTAGGAAATTTGACGGGCTTTTTGAAAAAAATACACAGAAAAAAATAATGTAAATTTGGAAGCTGTAATTTTGGAAGGTTGAATATTACATCTTTTATGATGTAATTTTACCTCATTTTAGACTGAAAAAGTGACATTACACCAGAAAAGTGGTAAAATTACACATTTCCAGAGGTAAAATTACACCTTTTTTCTGACATAAAAGATGTACCCCTTCCCAGATGTAATATTACCACGATTTTTTTTTCTGTGTACACTGAAAGAAAAAAACACGCAGCTTTTATGAGATTTTTTGATTTTTAAGTTTAAAAGTCAAATTTGAAGGTAAGCCCTCGATTTTTTTTCGTTAAAATTTTTGTGACAATAGCCTGATATGTCACAAAAAGACTCATGAAAAGTGCAGGATGGAGCAACTCTCCTAAAAAAATACAAAAATCATTTACTAAAACTGTTTTTTGTAAAGTACTTTAAAATTAAAAAAAGGGAATGCGGGAATTGATTCTCTAGACAATTTTACATTAAAGTCTCCATATTTACCACTATCCTAAGTCCAAACCATGTGAAGTTATAGCGGTTTTAAAAATAAAAATGTTGAAAAAATAAGGTTTTTGATGGTTTTTGGTTCTATATGACAGACTTGATTTTTCAGTCTCGAAATAGTAGTTTATGCAACAAGTTGCAAAAAGAGGATTTTTTCAGCACGAGTCGTACATTTACAGGGTGGTTAATCTTTCGCGATTTTCGCGGATTTCGCGCGGATTCAGTCAGCGATGGCGCGGATTTCGCGGATTTACAAAACTGAAAAATATTTTTTTATTCAATACATTTTTTTGTTTAATTTAATTCGTATAAAGTGCCTGATCATGTCTTGATTAGAAATTGAGTATTTTTGACTATTTCAAATATCAATATCGAAAATTTTGCAAGATTTTTTGTCAATATGTTATTCAATAATTGTTAGATTCGTTTCATAGCTACAATAATGTTATTTGAAAATATAATCAATGTTTATGAAAAATGATCAGAATAATACATTTTAAATTTCTAGTGTACCTTATTCGACTCAATCTTGTTGGCTCAAGCTATATTAAAAAAAATGGTAAAAAGCAAAAAAGAACAATAACAGAAAAATCAAAAACAAAATTCTAAGCCTTTTTTTAATTTTGCTAAAGGCTGGTCATTAATCGCAATGTTGAAAAAAATTAGAATCAACAAAGTTTGATCTGATTAAACTTTTGATTTAATCTAACCAAATCAAAAGAGATGTACGAAAATCGTATCAGAACTGAGAATTATTTGGATAAAAATATTTGAGGAACCCAAAATAGAATTAAGAATAAAAATGTAACGGATCGGATAGTTTTTTGGATAATAGTATTCGACCATAAATCATGAGATACAAAATTAAAGGTCTTTTGAATACCTGTAAAATGATTTTTTGTTGTCTTAATATCGCCCCACAGTCGTGAGACAAAACTGACATGTTAGTTTATTTTCTGAAGCGATCGTGAAAGTTTTATTTTCATTTTAGACATAATGGAGTGTATTTATTATTCAAAAATAGTTATTAAAAATAACCTCACTCTGATTCCAGCCATAAAATGGTTTACGATTAGTAATTTATTTTAGAAAAAATATGTTATAAATAGAAATTATTTTAATTTGATAAAATTGTTAAATAGAAGTCAAGTCTTTCACAGCTTATTTGAATTAAATAAAAAGGATTTTAATTTATATTTGAAATTAAAATCAGATTGAATCAGAAAGACTAAATTTTCCAAGACATTTTCGAATTCTTTGTGACATTTTTTTAAAATTTCAATACATGCATGTTTATATGCGTTTTCATGAGAACAAATGTAGTTGTTTAAGTTTAAAACATTGTTTCAATAGCAATAGGTAATATTCAAGAAATCTTTTATCCGATGAAATTTCACCTAAATTGTAACATTTTATATTCTGAAACTCCATTTTAAATTAATTGTATTTAATGTTAAAACAAGATGCCCAAAAAAACAAATTAATTGTTCGTTTTTCATAAGTTAAGTGCGAAGATACAATGGTATAAACACATTTGACGTAGACAATTTATTTTACACATTTTCAATCAGAAGTTTTGAAGAATCACTGTTAGTATACAGTCCAGACTCGATTATCCGAAGGCCTCGGAAAAATATAACTTCGGATAATCGAATCCCCCCCTTCAAAGTTGGCCTGAATAATCAGGGAAAAGTTTTTTTTTGCGAAAAAAAAATTCCGTCAATATCTCGATATTTTTGAAACTAATGATTGGAAAGCAACTGTATGCCTGTAAAATGCATTTTAAAACACTTTTTTCATCCAAATGTTGATACCTAGGCATCGTAATTTCAATTTTTATATTTTTTTTTATTTTTTTGTTCGTGATTCGATTATCCGAAGTCCCATACAAACCTTCGAATAATCGAGTCTGAACTGTAAATCATAAAATACTATGGCAAATAAACTTTTTGGGAAAAGCATTACTGACTAACCCAGTATATTTTTTTTTTTCAAATATAAATGTTAAGACAAACCTAACCAGTTGAAAAATATTTGTACTCGAAATCTTAACAATGCCATCGCTGTTTAGCGGTATTAACTTATTTAAGTCAGGCAATTTTTTATTTTCGTTAGGTTCGGATTTTTAAGCTTTTACATGATTTGCTTTTATTTGCGCAAAAATGACTCGCGATATAAATTTTTCCATGGGGAGCTGGTTAATCTAATTTGTAAAATAAATATAAAATATATCAACAACACGTTTCACATTTTGCTGCAAAATTAACCTTCAGAACTAATCATTTCTGGCAACCTACCAAATTAAATGAAAGATGCAATATAAATTTAAATAAAATATAATAGAATTAAAAAAAAATGTTTGTTTTACCCAAATATTTATTTTATATATTCAATGTTTATTTCTTGATATTTGATATGTAAACCCGAAATCTATTTCACAAATTTCTCTTTGTAAAACATAATTTATAATTTTTCAAATAGTTCTTACAAAATAACATACAATAAAGAAATGCGTTTGCAAACTTGTTTGATAAAAGTGATTTTGAATCTTATACCTAATTAGTATTTAAAAACACTGAATTGTTTTGAAATTTCGCGAAAAAATGTATGGCGCGGATTTCGCGGATTTGAAAAAGCTCGGCGCGGTTTTCGCGGATTTGATTTTGGGAAAGCTGTAACCACTCTGCATTTATCCAACGAGGTTCACCGTGTTGGATAAATACGAAGAGTGCTGAAAAAATCAAGTTTTGCAACAAGTTCCATACAACATTTTTTGCAATTCCGAAAAACACCCATTGAGTGAAATTTTAAGTAAAATTTTCATGTATTTTGTCAATAAATCGTTTAAATCAAAAAAATGTTGAAAAGTGTTACTTTTCGAAACAAGTGCTGAAAAGTTCAACTTTTCAGCACCCATTTCAGTGCTGAAAAGTAGAACTTTTCAGCATTTATTTTGAAAAGTGTTGCTATTCGATTCTGTTATTTTTGGTACAGAAAAGTAGGCTATTTCGTCGTACAAGAATGACAGGAAAAGTAAGTAGTTTCACGACGGAATTGCAAAAATGTTTTTACCGGAAAGCTCGTCCAATTTCCCATGAGATTGTCTTTGAAAGGCGATAAGAGCAAGGTCGCACCGCCCCTTTCAAACGTTGCTCCAGATTTCTAAGCTCTATACTGCCGTTCTACGCATAATTGTCCCATGTTCAAAAAAGTGCAACTGAGAAAAACGCGATTGAAATTTTTCGACCGATTTCTGTGTTTCTACGCATAATTGTCCCGTGGGTTGCTATTCGCCCTATGTGTCCCTAGACACCCCAGTTAGCAGTTTATCACCCTTATTTGTGATCCTCTTGCTATACAACAGGCAAACAAGGAATAATGTTTCATAAAACTAATGATTTCGTATAAGAAAGTACTTGGTGGGACAATTATGCGTAGAAGTTTAGCGATGGGACAAACAGACTTGGTGTTGTTTTTAATGAGTTTCCGAATAAAGTACCAGATGTTATGTGTTTTTTCTTAAAGTATATGTGAAACTATACTCAAAAATGTAAAAAAGTCAAAATCGTCCAAAACTTACATGGGACAATTATGCGTAGAACGGCAGTATATCCAGAACCAGTCATTGATGACCCAAGAGTGAATGACACCATCTACGACCTTAATTAATCATTGGAGTTTCTCTACCAAATAACCAAACCAAAAAAGTAAGCTTTTTAATTTAAAAATACTTTATTGTACCATGCTAGAATAAAAGTCCACTATTTTAAACCCATTATCCCACACAAAAACTGGAATCATCTGGAACTCTCACGGCGAGCTCTACTCGGTCTTGCCGATCAACGGCAGATAACGGTTGTGGTACAGCAGTCCCCGGGCCAAAATGGCACAAGACAGCACACACACGATTCCCGGCGGCATAAACTTGCCCGACCGAGCCCACCGGGCGCCCATCATACCGGCGAGGACCATCGAGGTGCCCACCTGCAGCAGTGGCCGCGGCGGATCCTGCGACGTCAGCAGGGCGCCATAGCCGAGAATGGCTCCGAAGGTCAATCCGGCTGCCAATGAGGGAACGGAACCTTTTTGAAGGTAGAAGAACGGTTAATGAAAGTGGGATTATGCACAAAAAGAGAAAGTTGCCTCGGAAATGGCCCAACTTACTAGCTTTAACGTAGCCCAAAATTCCTCCGGCGGCCACGGTGGCAGCGTAAGCAAATCCTAGGATGTCGGCCGGCATTTTATCAGCTCTTGAAGGTTGCACAATCGATAAGACACGCACAAAAAATGCAAAACAAATCCGGCGAATGCTCGAGAAACACACGAAACAAGCGAGGATGATTCGGCAGAGTGAATGTAAATAAAACAACAACAGGAGACAAAAACAGTTTGACAGCGGAATGTGTTGGAGGAACGGCACGAAACACTTTCTGAGGAACGTTTTGAAACATGGAACAAATTGTACTCACCGAAAAAAGATGAAAAATTTACTAAGATTCAAACCTTTAGAACAATTTTTTTCACCAGAATTCACTGAAAATTATGAACAACCACTCACAAACCAAGTATCACTTGCATCTAACTAATTTGATTGCAAAATAATGACTTAAAATCTTTGTTTATGTGAATCGCGCGCATTTTTGAACGAGACAAGTTGAAAGTGAATCAAACTTCACACGTGCACAGGCAACTTCACACCCGTTATCATAGACAAAAGGACACAATCAAAAATATATACGACGCCTTTTTCGCAGTGGTGTTCATAGAGTAATCTACGTGTGTATGTATTGCGTGTACGTACACGAAAATAAATTGAGGTTAAATTTTGTCAGGCAGCAAAACCCAAATGGTGTGCTAGTGTGCGTAGGCGAAACGTCATAAAGCTCTATACTTGAGAATAGGGTCTTGAAGCTCTTTGTATTATTATGTTCAATGGTAAAAAAAACACGCCTCAAAACTAGCCTCAAAACCATTTTTGTTATTTTTACATTTTTTTATTTATTTTAATGCAAACAGGTAAAACGCCAAGACAACATTTTTCATTCACGCAGAAAAATCTGATTGTGAACTTGGCAAAATGTTGGGTACAGCTGCTAAACACGATTGTCGTCTCAAAGCCGGCAAACATGTTTGCCAAATTCAACTTAACATGTTTGTGGTTTCAACAAACATGTTTGTCATTGCCACGGCCTGACATGTTTGTAAATACAATAAACATTTGGGATGATTTAACAAACGTGATTGTTGATTCAAAGATTATTTTTGTGAAAATAAAAAACCGGGGTAGGCTCTTCTTTTTTTTGTTTTTTTTTTTTATATTAAATAAAAGCTTCTTTTGGTGACATTTATTTCCACATTTTCAACTCATATAAATGCATCACACACATTTGACAGGCATTTTTGCTGGACACCAAATAGAAACATCAGCTGCTGGAGACATGGAGAATGTTATCTGAAACTGAAACTTCTGAAAAATCAAACTCCTCAAGAAAATAAAACGACATAGCTTTTACCTGATTATACCTGGAAAAAAATCCACCAGCCTTATTATATGGAATGAACAATTACTGGAAAAGGAAAATATAAGGTTTGATTATAAATCGAATAACTAACTAACTAGATACTAACCTATTCAGTAAAAATCCTTAGAATTCCACCTTTTTCACTTCGGCCATCTTGATGTTGAGGTTGGAGTAAAAACACTGTTAATTTTCCTTACACGTTTAAACGAGTTTAGTTTCAAATAACAAACTTGTTTGTCAAACCGGCAAAATGTTAGTAGAACCGAGAAACGGTGATTATTAAAATATTAAAATGTGTTTGTGGTGCTTATTAACCGTGATAGTTGTTTGTAATAAACTGTTTTGTTGTTTCAAACTTACACAATTTTTGTGCGTGTTGATCAACCTAGTTTAGGATCCTATTGCACTATCAATGTTGTTGGGGCCGAAATTGAAACTTCCATAAGGACCCCATTCTGTACTCAGCTTTACACACGGCCCAATGCTTCGACAGAGGCTTCGACTCTGTTTTGCTCCAGACTGTGCGCACGGCCCCAAGAAGATCTCGATCACACTCGAGATCACACTGCTATTGTTCGTCATAATCCCCATTGCTCTGGATAGAAGTCTCTGGTCTATAAAACTCCGATCGAACCTTGATAAGCTCTCTTTTCAATAAACGCCACATTTGCCAACTGATCGCACGACCCCGCTTGACCTGATCACGATCAATCCGGAAGGAAGTAGTTTCGCTTCTCATACAGTCCACTAGCCACTTCCTGAACTGGACTGGGTCGTCTTGGTAAGCGATTTTTCAAAAATCATTAAAACATGATTCAAAAATTATGCCTGGAACAGTCGATCGGGTTAATCTGATAAACTTCAATCGCTTCTTCACTTCTGTAAAGAAACTATTTTTCAATTCAATGTAAAGATCAAACAAAATTACAATCTAAAAATAATTTTCTTCGCGACCTGAGCACTGGCCCACCACACACCCCCACACCAAAAAGCTCAACACTTAACTAAAAGGGGAGCTTTCTGATGTGGACTCCTTACTTAAAAGAGTCCTAACAAATTTTGAAGGCCGATTTTTCACTTAAATTTGCACAGATCAACACAAAAATTTTAAATTTTGTTTGCAAACCAAATTGGAAGATTTTCTTTTTTGAAAAATCTAAATGAAATCGTTTACAGTCTGATAACGGGTTTTACACCGTACAGAAAATTTAACTTTTAATTTTGATAAGCAACTTAATTTTGACTTAAATTTTCGTTTATAGTCTGATATGGGTTTCACACCATACAGAAAGAGCTCAAAATTGGTTGTTTTCGAAAGCAAAAAAGAAAATCTACCAAGTTGGCTTTAGCTTTTTCAAATATTTTTCAAAGATCGTATTGAAATGCACAAATTTAAGTGAAAAATCAACCAAATATCACATGGTTGGAACTCCATACATCCTGTTAGCCCAAAAAGTGTGACGATTGTTGAGTTCTGTCGCTGGTATAGTGTAAATTTGTCCAAGCTAGTCACAGCCTACTCAGCATAAACAACTCTCAAATTTGAATCTCTTATACCACTCGCAGATTGACAGACAGACCTTGTTTTCATTTTATCTACCAATTCTGCGTAATTCAAGTAATGTTTTCAAACATGATCGATTTGTGGAGATTATGTAGCTTTAGTGACGCGATTTCTTTGGCAACACTTCATTTTTTATGCTCTTCTTCAACAGTTAAAGCTTGCTCACCCTCGTGATTTCATTTATGGGTTGATAAATCGTGGTTTTAAGCATGAAAGGAGCAGATTTTGAAGTTGCGAATGGGGGATGGGAGGAAGACGACCTCCCATATTTTTGTTCGATGTCACAGAATGCAAACCATTTTACCAGCACTAGCTAAATACCTATTCCCAAACGAATAGAATGATGAGCCATGATTATTGAACATGCAATTTTTAACTGCACAGATTTTTCCGGCATTTTGGAGCATGAAAAGTAAAAAAATTGCAAAAACAAACGGCTGACACGAGAGGCGCGCGAGAAGAAAAATCATGGCATGCTGCGATTTTGTTTACTTGAGGCATCTTCTCAGTATACCAGTTGTGATCGGATGAGGGGTCAATGCATATTTCATGTAGCCGGTATCTGTTTACGATTAAATGACATTCTACAAATCAATCAAAATTTTGTAAAAAAATAATAATTAAAAAATTTAACGAAAAATGGGATGTTGTCGTTTGAAAAATAAAATCAAATTATTCGCTCTACAGCATTGCCTTGGCGTTCTCGTTGACCCCTACACCACGGTCCCGACTGAGTCGTTTGAGTAACTTTTAAAAAAGTTGAATATAAGGAAACTTACTAGAAAATTAAAATTTGGTTTTAAGTAAATAAGTAGGAAAAGAAAAACACATAGGTTACATAATGGAGCCAGCTTGACAAAGTGTGACATAGGAGAGAGGGGGTAATTTTTGGACGATTTTAGCGTGACATACTTTATAGATGACGCCCAAGGCCCTTTAAAAGTTTCCGAGTTTTATTACAAGGGTTCAGTCAAAAATGATGAAGTTAAATTGCACGCCAAAGTGCCGATGAGTCAACATTATGTGCTGGATGGAAATACATGCTGTTATCCAAAACTAAAAATACATAACTTGCTACTTTTAATAATTTTATAAAATTCAAAATATTCTTACTACACGCTCTATGGACGACCCATCGGTGTGCAAAACTGCCATAAAAACTGGTAGAAAAGTTGTAGCTCTCCACCGCGAGAGGCAGCACCTGTCCTGTCCTCGTTTTTGAACCTAAAGTTCCACATATGTGCAAATATCCAAACAAACTGTACTCAGGTCGCTTCTACAAACTAAAAGGTCACTACAAAATTTTGAAGTTGGTCCAAAATTCAATTGAAGAGAAGAAAATTTAACTAAAAGAAACTAAAAACAAACAAGAACGCAACTAAAATACAAACGAAAATAAAAGAAAAATATCTAGAAATCATTGAAAATTTGGAATATCGCAGTCTCAAGGTCCAGGGTAAACTGTTCCTGGGACTGCGACAATCGTAACACCAAAAATATTTGCAATCTACATTAACTTTGAAATTTGGTTCTGCTGGCAATTCCGTATTGGGAACTGCCGCAGTTGGATCCAAATCAATAATTACACTTTGAATTTGATTATCCGATGGTGAACCCGACGTAGTCGGATCCACCACAGATTCGTCCGAAAGATTTGAATTAAAATAATTACACATTGAATTTGGAACTGCCAGTGGATCCGTTGCCAGACCCACCGCAGATTGTTCGAAAAAGTTGCTCAAGTCATCCGACGATGATTCCGGAACCGGGATCGCATCGTAGGCTAATTCCGCCAGCGGTTTCGGTCCCGGAAACACCACAGTCGGTTCAAAAATACGAATTCTGATACCTGCCAGTGGTTCCGGGACCGAAATCGCCGCGAAAGCTAGTTCCGCAAGCGATCTCGGCCCCGGAAGCACCGAATTCCGGCGAATTTCGTTAATAATTCCGAACCATTCTTGAACGGTGGCCTCAGTGGCCACATCGAGGTAATTATTCCTTATATTTGTCATTTCTACATCCGGATCATGGTCCGGAGTGAAATTCGAGTCCATTTGGGCCTGAAAAAAAGACCGAAAAATTATTCGGAAAAATTTGAGCAGCATACCTCCGTTCATGATGATCAGTTGGACTCAATTGCCGGTTGCTGGGTAGCCACCCCTATTTATAACTTTTCGCGTTGTTTATTGCTACGGTTGCTACGTTGTCGGGTTGCTACGGTTGCTACGCGCATGCACACGACTGGTTTGTTTGGCGTTCGGCTCGGCTCGCGCAAGCGAAGTTTGGCCGGAGGGGCGGAGCTTCGGTCGCGGTAGGCGTTGCGAAGCGCGAGTCGTTTGGTTGACAGGAAGAGTGAAAATTTGATTGTGTTTAAAAAGTGAAAGTTTTTTTTCGTTGTTTTTGAGGGTTTTTTTCGATCAAAATTTTTTTAAGGATAATTTAGATATTCAGTGATTATTTTTCTGTGAAATTTTAAAATATATTTATACGTTTTCTTTCATCCCAACTCTAGATCTGAATTTGAAGAAGCCTCATCCCAGAAAAGCCTCAAAGAAGCTTTTCAACAAGTAAATAATATCGTTGGAACATCCAAAGGTTGCAGAGAAAATCGAGGAACAAATTAGCAACAAATTAGGATCAAAGTTAATTTTGAAATGTTTGCCGAATAGTTCGGAATTACCTCATAAAGAAATAAAAACATAGCATTGTTAGTGCATTTGTTTCGATTTGCAGAAAAAAGAACCAATTTTTTTGTATCAATATATCTCAAAACTGGTAATTTCGGTTCCAGCGGCAAGCACCGCCAGTCGTCTTCCCCTTGCGCTTCCGCCCGCTGACGCACTCAGAACTCCTGAAAGTTGTCCGGCCGGAGCAGCGGTTCGTGCTCGATCGATTTGTCAAAGTCAAAGTACTGCATCCAGTCGGTTTACAGCGGTTGAACCAACCCGAAGCAGCTGCACTCCAGGAAATCGAACAGATTCCGGACGGGACCGCGCGTGGACGCACTCTTGCCACCCTTGGCCTGAAAGTGCCGGTAGCGGCCGCGTCTTCAATGATCTTCTGACCAGCTCCAATTAGAATTCATAACAGGACCTCCCACAGCCGAATGGGAGTTAGTAAAGATAACTAAAATTGCACTTAAGATTCAACGTTTATTAATCAAACAGAATAGTAATAAAACCAGCAAATGAACACTTTCACCACGACGGCACCCCGAACCTCCCGACGCGCTTCTCCTGCGTGTCCAGCTCCATCCGGATCTTGGTGCGCATGTAGAAAATCGGGCAATCCCTGCTCGTGCAGATGACCTCCTCGTGGAGCGACCCCTGGCAGCGCTGGCACTGCGTCCACAGCCGGCAGAAGCGATCCTCGAGCGATCGCTGGGCCGACAGTTCGTTCTGGTAGAGGGCCGCCTCGTTCTGCTTGCAGTGCTGACAGACGGCCTGTCCTTCGTAGCCCACCGGGAGCAGGGCCTTGCAGCCGAGGCAGGCGTCCCGTTTCTTGGTGAAGGCGGCGAGGGCGCCCACCTTGGAGGTGACGACGGCGCGGGTTCGGGTGTGATCGCCGCGGAGCAGGATGGATTCGGCTTTATCGCCGAGGATCGGTTCGAAGATTCGGAGCAGGGGCTTGGAGAGTTGGTTCTCGAGGTAGTAGTTGGCGTCGATGGGGACGCAGTTCTCGAGGACGTAGATCGGGTCTTCCGCTTTCATGTAGGCCGGGGTGTTTTTGGCGGCGTTGATGATGACGTAGGGGACGCGATCGCCGAGTTTGGGGGCGCTGCCGGCGTCGCGTTTCTTCATTTTGGCGGCGAGTTCGACGTGGGCCTGCTTGGCGGCGTAGTCGGTTTTGGCGAGTTCCTTCGTGATGACGAGCTGGGAGATGTCGATGCGGTTGCAGAGTAGGTCGGCGATGACCTGTTTGGCGTGCTCGACGGCGCCTTCCGGGTTGCGCTCGATGAGGAGCTTCTGGAGGCAGGAGTTCATCATGTTGGCGACGAGGGGCGAGTTGTCACGGCGGACGGTTTCGATGCCCTTGCAGTCCATTTTGTCGTACTTGTCGGGGCGGGTGAAGTAAAGGCCGGCGTAGCGTTTCTTGTTGATCAGGAGGTACGGGTAGTAGACCTTTTCGAACTCGAGCTTGATGGGTTTGACGAACTTGGCGCTGACGAATTCGGCGGCTTCGCGACCCAGTTCCATGCTACGCTCGAGCGATTTGACGCCAAAGTTGACCATGACGGAGTCGGTGTCGCCGTAGATGACGACGGCATCGTTTTCGTACCCGTTTTCCGCGGTGTAGCGCTGCTCGACCTCCTGCTTGGTTTGCTCGATCATGGTGCGGCCGTACGCGGTGACGGAGCCGGAGATTTCCAGACAGGGCAGCTTGCCGACCTGGGCGCCGGTGAAGCCGTACACGGAGTTGGCGGAGATTTTGAGCGCGAGTTGGCGACCGTCCAGGACGGAGCGCTTGAAGGGGTCGGTTTCGACCTTGAGGTCGGCCTTGGCGCGCTTGCGGGCGCCGAGCAGGGATTCGAGGATCTCCGGGAGGATCCCCTTGCGGACGGAGGCCTTGACGAAGGTGTTGTTGGCGGGGGTTCGCGTGATCTGGTCGTCGGTGAGGCCGAGCTTCTCCTTGTTGAAGCCGGGCTGGAGGAGGGTCGTGTAGCAGAGGTTGTGGGCCATCATGATACTGGGATATAGCGAGGCGAAATCGAGGGTGGAGATCGGGTCGGCGTAGTAGCCGCGCTTGGGCTCGATGACCGTGGCGCCTTCGTACTGCTCGTCGGAGCCGGAACTCTGGTAGGACGGGATGAGGTAACCGCACTTTCTGGTCTTGCGGAGGAGCTGACTCATGACTTTGATCTGCTGACCGCGGGTGAGGAGACACTGAAGTGGGACTCCCGTTACACGGGCCATTTCCATGTAGTTGACGATGCACATGAGCTTGTTCAGCAGTCGGAGCGGCAGATAGGCGTCCTTCAAGCAGTACATCGCCAACCGACGGCGCGTTTGTTCGTTCTCGTTCTGCAGATCCGTAATGATGCTGTGGTGGACGTCCTCTTTCTGTTCCTGCAGAAAGTGGTAACTCACGGCGTTCAGCGTGTACGAGCGGAGTTTGTAGTCACGGAGGAGCACAAACAGCAGATCGAACGGAACGCGACCTTCAAAATTGACCGACTTGTTCTCGCGCCGTCCCATCTGCTTCGACTGAATGACCGTCTCCTTGATCACCGATCGAATGTTCGTGACTCGACCAAGATATTCAAAGTTCTTGACTTTCAAGTGATTCGCGCGATTCAACAGGTAAGGAATGTCAAAGTTGTTGATGTTGTACCCGGTCAGGATGTCCGGATCCAGCTCGCGCACGAAGCTCGCCCACTTGTCCAGCAGCTCCTGTTCCGACTCGTAACTCAACACCTGCGACCCCACGATCGGCGCGCAGCTCTTCAGCGTGAACACGTTCCTCAAAAACGGTTCCTGATCGCCCTGCCGAATCACCATGTTGGCGATCTGAATCACCGGATCGTGCTGCGGCTCCGGGAAGATTCCCTTCCGCCCGGCGCACTCAATGTCAAAGCTCAAGATCCTAAACGGCGCCACCTTGCTCCACTCCCCCTCCGGATCGTGCGCAATAAACTCATTATAAGCCACATCAATCTCAATCTGACACCGCGTCTCCAACGCCAACCCCTTTCCCTTCCTCCTAATCCGCCACTTCCCCTCGGGAATCTCAATCCAGCTGCATCCGACCACGTTCGTATCGACCATAAACCGAATATCAAAGTCAATATTACTCTCATAAACCCGACAGTCCTGAAAGTCCATCGACGGCATCATCTGCTCCTTCTCCAGCAGCCTCTTCACCGCGGCCAACAACCTCGGCAGCGCCACCGTCACCCGGATAAAGCTAAACTTCTCCTCCCCGTTATACCCCATAATCGACTGCCGCTCGACCAGCTCCACGTCCAGCACCGCCTCCTGCACGTTCTCCTTGTTCGACCGCATATCGTTCAGCACCGACTTGTCCAGCGCCGTCCGGAACTCCGCCAGGTGACTCTTCCCAAAACCACGCGGCGCCGCCACGTACAAATACGGCGTAAAGCCGTGCACGTGCGCGCACACCGAGTTGCCCTCCTGCGTTATCCCGAACATCCGCATCACCGGAACCGGTCCAATCTAAACAAAAAAAACCGTTCAAAAACAATCCAGTTCTAGTCTAAGAGTTGCTGTCGAACCTGCGCCCCCGGCATCCCCGGCACCGGCTGCCCGATGTAGTGGTCGATGTCGATCTGCTGGAACACCAACCCCTCCACCTCCGGGTTGTACTCGCGCGGCTTCGGACGGCTCCACTTGGCGCAGGTGTTTTGCGCCTCCGGGCCCTGCCCGATCGAGTGAGCCGCGGCGGCGCCGTCCGCTTCGTCGTCCATGTTGGCCAGCTCGGCCTCGAAGTAGCTCTCAAAGTCCTCCTCGTCGTCGTCGCCGCCACCGGTTCTGAAGAAATTAATCGATTAGAATCACGTTGTGCGTTCGGAATCCGATGTAACGGAACTTACCGTGGTTTCTTGTTGAAGCTGGCCGAGGAGGATTCTCCGCCCGGTTTGGTGAACGGTTTGCGTTTGGTGTTCATTGTGGGTGGTTTTGCACTGGGATCGGAGCCGGAAAGAAGGCACTGGAAAAACGGATCGGTTGCGCGAATTTTGGAGTGTCCGCGAAGTTGACGAGTGTTGAGAGTGAAGTTTGAGCGCGAAAAGTCGCGGTTCAAAACAAATTCAAGCAACTTCACAAGCACACTGAATGTAGATAACACAGATCTGTGTGAAATTCAACACAGAACTCGGGAATACACAAAATTTGTGTAGAAGCCATCTACCCAGAATTGTGTACAACCCAAGTCATTCAAATCCGATGACGTTCGTCACGGACATATTAAAATTCACAAAATCAATAATATAAATTTTTAAAAATCAATAATTCAAAAAAAATTAAATTTTAAAAAAATATTCGTTCAGAACATCAAAAGTTCAAATATTGAACAATGCTACAATTGAAAAATCAAAGTAATTATAATTTCATAAAACATTAAAATTTGAAAATAAAGGACAAATAAACCCATTTTAATCACTCTAAGCCGATTGATCTATTCTCATCACGCTTTTAAATCAACATTTTTTGAAACCGAGTTTGAAACATTAACAATGGAGAGTTGCTTGCTCACTTTTATTTAAGCTTATTTACTTTGGAACAGTCAAAAACACTTTGTGAAAGCTGTAATTCATGATCAAAGTGCTAGGCCGATAATAGAAATAGGCTGAGAAAGGGTGTAAATCCCCTAGTAAATCAAAAATTTTATAACGCAAACGAAGCTTTCATCAAAATTATTATTTTCAAAAATTCCCATAATTTGAGTTTTTAACCTGGAATATCACTCAAAAAATTTTCATTTTTTTTAAATTTAGGATGGCGGAAAAATGGCAGCATGTAGGAATTTGGAAATTAATAAAAAACTAAAATCCAAATTAAGAAGTTTTAAGATTTTAAGAATTTAAGAATTTAAGAATTTAGGAATTTAGGAATTTAGGAATTTAAGAATTTAAGAATTTAAGAATTTAAGAATTTAAGAATTTAAGAATTTAAGAATTTAAGAATTTAAGAATTTAAGAATTTAAGAATTTAAGAATTTAAGAATTTAAGAATTTAAGAATTTAAGAATTTAAGAATTTAAGAATTTAAGAATTTAAGAATTTAAGAATTTAAGAATTTAAGAATTTAAGAATTTAAGAATTTAAGAATTTAAGAATTTAAGAATTTAAGAATTTAAGAATTTAAGAATTTAAGAATTTAAGAATTTAAGAATTTAAGAATTTAAGAATTTAAGAATTTAAGAATTTAAGAATTTAAGAATTTAAGAATTTAAGAATTTAAGAATTTAAGAATTTAAGAATTTAAGAATTTAAGAATTTAAGAATTTAAGAATTTAAGAATTTAAGAATTTAAGAATTTAAGAATTTAAGAATTTTAGAATTTAAGAATTTAAGAATTTAAGAATTTAAGAATTTAAGAATTTAAGAATTTAAGAATTTAAGAATTTAAGAATTTAAGAATTTAAGAATTTAAGAATTTAAGAATTTAAGAATTTAAGAATTTAAGAATTTAAGAATTTAAGAATTTAAGAATTTAAGAATTTAAGAATTTAAGAATTTAAGAATTTAAGAATTTAAGAATTTAAGAATTTAAGAATTTAAGAATTTAAGAATTTAAGAATTTAAGAATTTAAGAATTTAAGAATTTAAGAATTTAAGAATTTAAGAATTTAAGAATTTAAGAATTTAAGAATTTAAGAATTTAAGAATTTAAGAATTTAAGAATTTAAGAATTTAAGAATTTAAGAATTTAAGAATTTAAGAATTTAAGAATTTAAGAATTTAAGAATTTAAGAATTTAAGAATTTAAGAATTTAAGAATTTAAGAATTTAAGAATTTAAGAATTTAAGAATTTAAGAATTTAAGAATTTAAGAATTTAAGAATTTAAGAATTTAAGAATTTAAGAATTTAAGAATTTAAGAATTTAAGAATTTAAGAATTTAAGAATTTAAGAATTTAAGAATTTAAGAATTTAAGAATTTAAGAATTTAAGAATTTAAGAATTTAAGAATTTAAGAATTTAAGAATTTAAGAATTTAAGAATTTAAGAATTTAAGAATTTAAGAATTTAAGAATTTAAGAATTTAAGAATTTAAGAATTTAAGAATTTAAGAATTTAAGAATTTAAGAATTTAAGAATTTAAGAATTTAAGAATTTAAGAATTTAAGAATTTAAGAATTTAAGAATTTAAGAATTTAAGAATTTAAGAATTTAAGAATTTAAGAATTTAAGAATTTAAGAATTTAAGAATTTAAGAATTTAAGAATTTAAGAATTTAAGAATTTAAGAATTTAAGAATTTAAGAATTTAAGAATTTAAGAATTTAAGAATTTAAGAATTTAAGAATTTAAGAATTTAAGAATTTAAGAATTTAAGAATTTAAGAATTTAAGAATTTAAGAATTTGAATTTAAGAATTTAAGAATTTAAGAATTTAAGAATTTAAGAATTTAAGAATTTAAGAATTTAAGAATTTAAGAATTTAAGAATTTAAGAATTTAAGAATTTAAGAATTTAAGAATTTAAGAATTTAAGAATTTAAGAATTTAAGAATTTAAGAATTTAAGAATTTAAGAATTTAAGAATTTAAGAATTTAAGAATTTAAGAATTTAAGAATTTAAGAATTTAAGAATTTAAGAATTTAAGAATTTAAGAATTTAAGAATTTAAGAATTTAAGAATTTAAGAATTTAAGAATTTAAGAATTTAAGAATTTAAGAATTTAAGAATTTAAGAATTTAAGAATTTAAGAATTTAAGAATTTAAGAATTTAAGAATTTAAGAATTTAAGAATTTAAGAATTTAAGAATTTAAGAATTTAAGAATTTAAGAATTTAAGAATTTAAGAATTTAAGAATTTAAGAATTTAAGAATTTAAGAATTCTCGAGTTTTTTTTGAAAAGGTCCTATAAACAAAATTTTCACTTTTTGCTTTTTGGGTGTTTTTGAATACCCCTGACTCAAGGCGGTTCTAAAAACACCCAAAAAGCAAAAATTGAAAATTTTGTTTATAGGACCTTTTCAAAAAAAAGTCGAGAATTGAAGAATTGAAGAATTTAAGAATTTAAGAATTTAAGAATTTAAGAATTTAAGAATTTAAGAATTTAAGAATTTAAGAATTTAAGAATTTAAGAATTTAAGAATTTAAGAATTTAAGAATTTAAGAATTTAAGAATTTAAGAATTTAAGAATTTAAGAATTTAAGAATTTAAGAATTTAAGAATTTAAGAATTTAAGAATTTAAGAATTTAAGAATTTAAGAATTTAAGAATTTAAGAATTTAAGAATTTAAGAATTTAAGAATTTAAGAATTCAGGAATCAAGAGATTTTTAAACTATTAAATTTAGTTCCAGAATTTAAAAGCTTCCGAATTTAATAATCTTAAAATTTTGATATTTTTCTAAATATCAACGCAATTTTTATTTTTCAAATAATTTTCTGAAACGAGCTTTCATCAATTTTTTAAATCTTTTTTTTGTAATTTTGGCAGAAAATTCTCAGTGTGTAAGGTTTAGCATTTTAACACAATTCCGAATTGAAGTGTAATTATATTATACCCAAATTTTGACATTTCCACTCCCATCGTCAGACCCCCCGTCGAGTATATTTTTCATCTGTCACCTCTGCGCCTCTGTCAAACGTCGCAGTTCGCCAGTTTTCCTTCTTCGCGTTCGATAACTGATTGTGCGGAATCGTCGTCGTCTCGGTCGGTGTGAAAAACGAGAGAGAGGAAAAAAAAAATCGAAATTTTCGCAAATTGATAAAACGTTCCGCTATCAGCCCAACCGATTAGTTTCGATTGCGCGGAAGTAGATTATCGTCGGACTGGTGGTGACGGCGCGGTGGCCAAGCGAGTGTGAAATTGCCAGTGAAAAACAAACGCACTTTTATTTGTCTTCTTTTTTCCCGCACGACTTTGACTTCGATGGTGGACTGAGTTTTGTTTTTGGGGAGTGGATTTCGTTCCGTTGTTCTCGTCGGTTCCCGCGACGCGAGGGTGGACAGTTTGGTGTGAGTGTTTGCGGGTAACTTGGAAAGGAGGGCAATACGATGTATCAATCGGCCTGCCACGCCGCGGCCGGAGGTTGTTCGACGCAGGAACGGAACGACCGGGATGGGTTGATAACGCACGAATCGGCGGTGGCCCCGGTCGAGCACGATTACAGTGGGTTTGACATCGTGAAGGCCACCCAGTATGGGGCGATTGGCCGGGTGAAGGAGCTGATCGAGGCCGGATGGGACGTGAACCAGCCGGACAGTGAAACGGTCACGCTGCTGCACTGGGCGGCGATCAACAACCGGAAGGACATTATCAAATACTTTTTGGATAAGGGAGCGATCGTGGACGCGGTCGGGGGAGAACTGAACGCGACACCGCTGCATTGGGCCACCCGGCAGGGTCATTTGGGAGCGGTTGTATTGTTGCTGGCTGCCGGAGCCGATCCAAGTCTACGGGACGCCGAAGGTTGTTCCTGCATTCACCTGGCGGCCCAATTTGGCCACACGGCACTCGTCGCGTACTTTATCGCCCGTGGCGTCAATCCAGATCTGCAAGATCGCGGCGGAATGACCGCCCTCATGTGGGCCGCCTGGAAGATCTCAGCCCTGGATCCGGTACGGCTCCTGTTAACCCTCGGCGCAAATCCGAGCCTCGCTGACCACACCCACGGAAACACGGCCCTGCACTGGGCCATCCTAGCCCGGAACGCGACCGCCGTCAGCACGCTCATCCTTAAAGGCAAAGCCAGCCTGGAAATACCAAATCTCCGCGGGGACACTCCCCTCACGATGCTGCAGCCCCATCTCGGCTCCATCTGGATAGGCTCGAAAGTGTCGGAAAAGGTTCGCGAACTCACCCAGCAATCCCAGCGTCGGAACATCATCGTCCGCATGACGCACGACAAACGACTCCGCTGGTGGAGCATGATCGCCACTCCTTTCCTCGTCTTCTACCTTGCCGGACTGATCTTCTGCGCCGAGACCCTAATCATCATTAAAATCTTCCTGCTCGGATGTCTGTACGCGCTGTCCCACACCGTTGGCCAAACCCTGTTCGACGAGACGCTGATGGCGCTGCTCCCGCTGAGCGTTTACATGGCCACCAAGGCGTGGTTCTACGTCACCTGGTTGACGTACATTGCGCCGACGGTGTCCTTTCTGGCATCCGTTTCCTTCCTGACGTGCAGCGCCGGGTTGTGGGTGTGTTTCCTCAAGTCGTGGCGAGGCGACCCGGGCGTCATTCAGCCGACGCAGGAGCAGAGATTTAGGGTGAGTTGCGGAAATATAGACTGGTTTTATCGAGATGCCCCGATTTGAATGAATCTTTCAGCGTTTGTGAGATGAGATGAACTCTTGTGCTTTTTTTGACACTTTCTATCTTTTTACGGAGGACGTGTTAAAAGATACACACAAGCGACGATATACGATTATTTTCAGATATGGGCAATCAAAAAAATCTAGACAATTGCTGTTCGAAAATTTAGGAATGTGCATTTACATCTGCAATTCATTACGAATTAAAATTGAGAAAACTTAAATTAAGTTAAACTAATTAAACGTAAATTAAAATATTGATTAAAAATATTTTCAAAACTTAAAAATTAAGCAGCATTTTAAGAGGGCAAAGAACTAAAATGTGGGGCTTCGGAAAAAAAAATCAGTTTCCGTAATCTAAATGTAAATTTTGCATATTTCGAGCCAAACATTTCATTAGGGCACAAAACCAAAATAACTTATTCCATCAGTACACTCCCTACGTGCCCTACAGGAATCAGATTGATAGCAAACAATTTCCTATTTAAAAAAAACATAATGGCCAAGGTTGTTAATCGATGAAATTATCGTCTTCGGGACGATAACGACAATCTATCGTTATTTCGATAATTCTATAGGCGATAATCTTAACGCCGATATCGGACGATAACTCATTTTTAAAATCTTTCGTAAATCGATTGAGTCAACCGTATCCTGTAAAATGTTCAATGCTTTCACTAAGAATATATATTTTTGAAAATGTAGTGAGTTTCACAGTACTCAAAATTGTTCACAAAATACCGTATTTTTTTCGAAAATACACAAATTTTCTAAATTTGCAATATGGGTCATTCCATCTGAAGCGGAACAGCACTTGAAAATTACCATCTCCGATTCTGCCCAAATTTGGCAGAGCTGTTGAGACTATCAAAACATGCAAAAATCCCGAATTTCATCCAAATCGGACCACCCCCTCCATTTTTGTACTCTCCCAAAAAATCGACTTTTTGGCGATTTTTGAGCGAAACACCTATCTTCAAACGACGATAACTCAGGAACCACACATCTTAGAGGGTCGGTCTTAGACTCAATTTTGAAGGAAATTGGACGTAGAATCCATTTCCGTGATCAAAATTTGGATTAAAATATGGTTTCTACCTGTATTGCGCAATTGAAAACTTTAAATGGCCGTATCTCAAAACAGCCCTATTTATTTTTTGAATTTGACCTCACCATCGTATTCCCCGTCCGATTTTACATAAGAATCACTTATCGACAGAAAGGAATATGTTTCGTTCCAGAGATATCGAATTTTAAAGTTTTGAGTATTTGAGATTACCTAAATCAGCTACACTCGCCGCCTCTGCTAGAAGCACTCGGGCGCGCTGATGAATAATTACTACCTGGTGTTCTGTAAGATGAATAATTTTTATAATTTTATACGATTTTGGGATAATCAATACCTTGAACAATCTATTTTTTGTTTAAGGAATATTTATTGGGTTATTTTCAATGCACCGTTTTTCATGATCTCAGTGTCATTGAACCATATTAAGTAAAATTTGAACTTTGAATATTTATTTGCAAATGCTACAGAGTTTTAACAATACAATTTTCAAAAAAATATCATTTTTCTATTATTTTTATATTTTTTCGAATTCCTCATTTCTTCCCACTTTATCAAATTATTTCTTTTATTTGAAGTGAGAACAAATGTAGAGCTGGCTGTGGTAGATGAAATAACCCTATTGCCATGTGCGATAGCAAAATAGTGCCATTCAGCAAAAACTCCAAACAATCTGCCTTACGGTTTGAAAGGTTGATTTATTATTAAACCGATTTTTATATTGTTAGCCAGTTTCATCTGAATAATTAACAGCAGCTTTATCGTCTTTCAAGATTTCTAAATGATTGACAAACAAAAAAAAAAGATTATTGTTCGGACGGTGTCGAAATCAACACAACTGAATTTGATCTTAATCAGATAATAAATCAGATTAATCTTTGTGATTTACTTACATTTTTCAGTTTTATACTTTCCAGAAATCCTCCTCCTTAATCATGCTTCACGAGAGTTTTATTCATGTTAAATCATAATTTTTAACACGATAATGTATCGTACACTTTTTCTTAAGTGTTACTTACAAGATCAATTGCAATTTCCTGCTAGCTCTGCGGGAATTCCATTATTGGGCTATTCATTGGGCTAGCACACAAATTCACTGTATACTTTTTTTAAATTTAAGATTATACAGCAGTTTCCTACAGTGGTGTACATTCAATATTTGCCTATTTTGTTAATGATTATTTGGGATGAAATCTTATTTTAATAAAAGCAGGTAGCAGTTATTGATCAGCGCGCCCGAGTGCTTCTAGCAGAGGCGGCGAGTGTAGCTGATTTAGGTAATCTCAAATACTCAAAACTTTAAAATTCGATATCTCTGGAACGAAACATATTCCTTTCTGTCGATAAGTGATTCTTATGTAAAATCGGACGGGGAATACGATGGTGAGGTCAAATTCAAAAAATAAATAGGGCTGTTTTGAGATACGGCCATTTAAAGTTTTCAATTGCGCAATACAGGTAGAAAACATATTTTAATCTAAATTTTGATCACGGAAATAGATTCTACGTCCAATTTCCTTCAAAATTGAGTCTAAGACCGACTCTCTAAGATGTGTGGTTAATGAGTTATCGTCGTTTGAAGATAGGGGTTTCGCTCAAAAATCGCCAAAAAATCGTTTTTTTGGGAGGGTACAAAAATGGAGCGGGTGGTCCGATTTGGATGAAATTCGGGATTTTTGCATGTTTTGATAGTCTCAACAGCTCTGCCAAATTTGAACAGAATCGGAGATGGTAATTTTCAAATTTGCATTTTTTCTTGCACACTTCAGGTGGAATGACCCATATGGGACCCATATTATGGGTATCAAGCGAATCGAAATTTTGTATGATTTGTCACTTTATCAGAAGTTTTTTATAACACAAAAATTTTCACAAAATTCCGTATTTATTTATTAATGAAACAAAATTTTGCGTGCTTTATAAAACAAATTGCTTCGTTTGATAAAATGAATAAATGGTTTGCAAATAATGGAAATTCAAGTATTTTCAAAAATTATGATATTTTGTGAAAATTTTAGTGTTTTGCAAATACAAAATAATAAAGTGAAAATGCATTTAAAATTTAGCTTCGTTTGATTCGCATATTGCAAATTATAAAAAAATGTGTATTTCATTTAAAAAAAAACTCAAAAAATGTGAAAATGCATAACAAATTTTGTTTCCTTTGATATTGCAAATTTTAGTATTTTCGAAAAAATACGATATTTTGTGAAAATTCTGATTTTTAGCAAAAAATCTGTTATAAAATGGCGTCTCGAGCGGTCGCTGTTGCGGAAGGTGGGAGAAAATTCCGTCTTTTAAAACATAGGTGCCCACCCGCAGTTGCTACTCCGTTATTGACCAGGACCTCCAGAAGTTACATCCACGAGCCGTGGAAGATGAGTGGGTGCTATCTTTCCTCGCTTCGCAACTTCTCAAAGGCCCCTATCATGCTGATCAATACCGGCGCCGGCCACGACCAGTGGTAGAGTCACGGGGAAGTGGATGGGAATGTTAGTCCGATACTTGAGTGATAGAGACCGCCCAATCGACTGCTTCTCCGACAAAGTATCACATGATTTTTGAGGGGGTTAGTAGATGGGTATGAGGTCAGGATTCACGAGTGGCAGTGATGTGACCATGAGCATTTTGTTTATCGGTTAAAATTTTAAATGTTAGGCAGCCGGCTGCGGAAAGATAAATAATTGATTATTTAAAATGGTTTATTTTTATCGAACGCGTGCCAGCCGAGCAGTAGTGCTATGGGCTGGACTTATCAGTATAATTTTACTGTTTTTACAATTTAGATAACGCGAGCAAATTTCAAAAATAGTAAATAAATGACGCTTTACTCTTCATAAAATTGATAGTTTGATGAGTTAATACTAAAACTGAAAGTTCGAATAAATTTTTACGATCATTTACGACGAAAATTATCGCGAAAAAACAGGACTGCGCATCCCCAGAAGCACTGCACTTATCAGGTGGGAGAAGATTCCGTCTTTTGAGCAAAAAAACACCGTGGTTCAGGTGAAAATATGTGCTAAAAGCTAATTTAATTCATTATTGTATGATTACGAGCTAATTACAGTTTACTTACATAAGTGGTTTCTCCCAGTTCAATTTTCTCCAGACAACCAATTTCCCTTGTTTGGCCTGTCGTAAGAACTGTAAATTTCAACAATTTCATGTTCTCCAGAGGCGACGCGTGGCCAAAATGTTGACCTGTTCAAAAAATCTTTTCAGTAATTTTTAAGTTTTTTAGCTTAATTTTATTTAAAATATAACTTATAACTGCAAAACAAAGAGAAATTAGATGATGTTTGCAATATTGTTGTGAGAATTGTTGATCACATAATTTTTATTGAAATAGTAACTTTTTCAAATTACACTGCCGTTCTACGCATAATTGTCCCATGTTCAAAAAAGTGCAACTGAGAAAAACGCGATTGAAATTTTTCGATCGGTTTCTGTGTTTCTGCGCATAATTGTCCCGTGGTCCCTATTCACCCTATGTGTCCATAAACGGCCCAGTTAGCAGTTTATCACTCGTATTTGCAATCCTCTTGCTATACAACAGATAAACAAGACACAATGCTTCGTGAAAGTAATGATTTCGTGATAGAAAATACCTGCTGGGACTATTATGCGTAGAAGATCAACGATGGGACAAACAGACTTGGTGTTGTTTTTTATGAGTTTCCGAACAAAGTAATAAATTTTATGTGTTTTTCTAATAGTATACGTCGAACTAAACTTAAAAATGATAAAAAGTCAGAATCGTCAAAAAATGACATGGGACATTTATGCGTAGAACGGCAGTACAGCAATGATCTTTTTTTTTGGTAGGAGGTGAAAAATATAAAGGATTTTTACATTGTAGTTTTCTATAATCAGCTTGTTTTTTAAATAAAAAAAACTAAATCAAAACAAACTTGTGGCGTAATCCAACCACAAGTTTTTTCCTGGAGTTTTCTTTAGAATGACTTCACTTATGTTCCATTGGATTAGATTAGAGCAAAAATTATTCATTATTCTCACTATGCAAACATTCCGGATATTGACTATTCTAATCCTGAAATCTCGTGCTCTAGTTTCATGACCAAAACAATTCGGCAATTAAAAATTTTATTTTTTGTTTTTCTTCAAAATTCCCCTCTAAAACTAGAGGGGGGAAAAATAATATCGAAGAAAAATTAAATTTTTCATTTAACAAAAACTTGTGCAATCGATTGGACGGTGGTTAACTTTATTTTTGCATTGATTTTCAAAATGGGCTTTTTAAGCATATAACAAATTTTGAATTGATAGCCACAAAAAAATAAGAGCCATATTTAGGTACAAAAAAACTGAGATTTTTTGTTATTTTACTGCATCTCATTTCTCAATATGAGATCCATAAAATAAAATAAAAAAACATCACTTTATAAAATTTACCCAAAAGAAATTAAGACGATCAAAACCCTAGAATTCAACAAATTAGCAGTTGTTCATAAAAACGATTCAAACCAAGTTGACATTATTACGACAGCTTATTTAAGCTTTATTCTGATTTTTATTTTTGTACAAACAACATGTTAAGGAAATTATGGTATGTTTGGTAGGTTAAAGGTTTTGATCTATTTTCTTCCAAATTATTTTGCAAATTTGTCGATGAACTTGCTTGCTCACTTTTAACTGAGCTATTTATTGCTTTATTTCAGTTCAAAATGCTTTTTGGAAGCTACTTGCCGTTCTACTATTTATAACAATTAAAAAGGTTTTACAAAAATATTTAAGACAACACGCCAAATAGTCTTGGAATCATGGAACAGCCAAGCGCATTCAGAGCTCTCAATGAAAATCTAACGCGCACTGAAAATTCTCCCAAGCAGCCACCAACCTGTCCGGATATCTCCATGAACGAGTTCCCATACAACGCATCCAAAAAATACACTGAAAGCACTCTCATTTGTACACGCTGGACAGTGTGAATGTAGAAGTTCAGGGTGTGCATGAAAGCTTTTGGACAGTCGACATAAAAGTGCGCGAGCCGAGACGCGAGAGAGAAATCTCCATATTTTGCTCTCTCCCTGATCGCGCGCTTTTATGTCGACTGTCCAAAAGCTTTCATGCACACCCTGAACTTCTACATTCACACTGTCCAGCGTGTACAAATGAGAGTGCTTTCAGTGTATTTTTTGGATGCGTTGTATGGGAACTATGAACTATGAACAGGTTGAACAGGTGGACGCGACGCCTCTGCCCTTTGGCTCAATTCTTAATGCAGGCTGAGATTCTGGGAGCAAAATATCATGGTTAATCATAGTTTTTTTTAACTTATTTCTAATTTCAAACTAGACATTTTAAAATATTTTTTTTTTTCAGCGTTTCTCCATTTCGAATGCAACCTGGACATAACATTTGAGAAAAATTACAACGACCTAACTATTTTTTTCTGGATTATTCTCATCACTACCTACAACTTTGCTCAAGACAACAAATCAATCCGAAAATGTCTTCCCAAGATAAAGATTTTCGAATATTTACATACATTTGGATAGCCAAAATTGTATTGGTTCGACCACCCGCTTACAAAGCTAACACCACAACTAGTCAGCCACGGCAGATTCGCACCATTTAAAAGTAAAACCAGCCAAGTCTTATGAATTGATCTCAGCTTAAAGGCTTTTCAAATATCTGAAATTAGAATGAAATGATAAAAATAACATGAAAAAAATTCTAATATAACACAATTACTCCTTCTCCCTTTTCCCCCACAGACCATCGTCGAGCTATCGGAGCGCGGTGGCGGCGGCTTCGAACCGTCCGCCTTCTGTTCGGCCTGCCTCGTGCGGCGACCCGTCCGCTCCAAGCACTGTTCCGTGTGCGACCGGTGCGTGGCCCGGTTCGACCATCACTGCCCCTGGGTGGGAAACTGCATCGGTAGGTTTTGCGATTCCTTTCTTCCATGTACTTTACAACTAAACGACTTTTGTTGCAGGCTCCAAGAATCACAAGTACTTTATGGGATTCCTGTGGATGCTGCTAACGATGTGCTGCTGGATGCTGTACGGCGGCGCCAACTTCTACGTCCAGGCCTGCAACGTCAACATGGATGAAGGTGAGTTTGGTGGTTCGTGAGCTGGATTTTTCGATTGTGACGATTCCGTTTTCGACAGGTCTGTGGAGCGCGATGGTCGCCATCGGGTCGTGCAACCCGTGGGTCGGCTGGGTGATGGCCAACGCCCTGCTGCACATGTCCTGGGTGACGGTGCTGACGATCTGCCAGACGTACCAGGTGGTGTGCCTCGGTATGACGACGAACGAGCGCATGAACCGCGGCCGCTACCGGCACTTCCAGGCCAAGGGCGGCAAGAGTCCGTTCACGCGCGGTCCCGTCCGGAATCTGTTTGATTTCCTGGAGTGCAGCTGCTTCGGGCTCGTTCAACCGCTGCAAACCGACTGGATGCAGTACTTTGACTTTGACAAATCGGTCGAGCACGAACCGCTGCTCCGGCCGGACAACTTTCAGTACGTCTGAGTGCGTCAGCGGGGGGAACCGGAGGCGCAAGGGGAAGACTCGATGCCGGCCGCTGGAGGACGAGATGAGGCGGCTGGCGGTGCAGGCGATGCTGCGAACCGGGGCGAAAAACAAGCTGATTTGAGGACGGTGACGACGGTTGACGGTAAGGTGGAAATTACGATGGTCTGAAGACCCCGTTTTAAAGCGAGTAGGACGAATTCCGTTGATTCCGAACGAAGAAAAGGCTTTAGCTAGGCATGGTAAGGACTAAAATGTGGTAGAATTGTGCTTAATACGTACTTGCGCGTGTGTGTAAAGAAGGTTGGGTTTGGTAGAGAGCCACTCGATCAACATAAGGGTTAAAAAGACACAAATATTATATATATTTGGTATATATAGAAACAAAGAAGAAAAAACATTCATTACCACAGCGGTGTTAGGGACAGCGAAAGAGAAGATTAAGCAATAGATTGTACCCCCTCCCTTTCCACCCCCTTCATTACTTAGATAGAATTGTAAAAGTTTCCCAAAAACTAGTTCGTACGATATAAATGAGTGTTGTTGATTAAGGTCGAAATCGCGTTAACGATTTGTTTTCCTTCCTTCTTTCGCGCTGCTTCTGTAATTGTCGCACCTTTAATGTTAGATGCACTTGCACCGACACAATCCGTATCAGGAGAGTTGTTGTGGTTATCATTGCTTCGCAATAGTCTATACAGAAAGAATTTTTAAACTCAAACTTAACGGCTTTTGTGTGGGGGCGATTTCTGCGAAATCTTCGCGTAATGTTTTGATGGCGAAATTTTAATTGCTTCACCGGATTCAGTTTTGTACAGACACGGAAATCACTATTGTTGAAAAGATAAAAGTTGTTCTTCTTTCAGCAAATCTAAGCAAATGCACTAACAATGGATTTTTTGTTTGATTTTGAATATATTTTTTCGACAATTTCAATCCATTCGTCAAAATTAACAATTTTCCTCGATTATCTCCGCAATCACTGGAATTTCCCACAAAATTATTTATTTGTTAGCTAGCTTCTTTTGCGGCTGTTCTGCAAGTTAGTTTCTTCAATCAAATTTAGATTGGAGACGAGAAATATTTCACAAAAAATATCACTGAACATCTAAATTATCTTTCAAAAATTTAGAGGGAAAAACCCCCAAAACAAAATTTTCACTTCCTGTCAACCAAACAACCAAAAGTTGCGCAACGCCTACCGCGACCGAAGCTCCGCCCACTTCGCTTGCGCAAGCCGAGCCGAACGCCAAACAAACCAGTCGTGCGCATGCGCGCGTAGCAACCGTAGCAACCCGACAACGTAGCAACCGTAGCAATAAACAACGCGAAAAGTTATAAATAGGGGTGGCTACCCAGCAACCGCCAATTGAGTCCAACTGATCATCATGAACGGAGGTATGCTGCTCAATTTTTTCCGAATAATTTTTCGGTCTTTTTTTCAGGCCCAAAAGGACTCGAATTTCACTCCGGACCATGATTCGGATGTAGAAATGACAAATTTAAGGAATAATTACCTCGATGTGGCCACTGAGGCCACCGTTCAAGAATGGTTCGGAATTATCAACGAAATTCGCCGGAATTCGGTGCTTCCGGGCCCGAGATCGCTTGCGGAACTAGCTTTCGCGGCGATTTCGGTCCCGGAACCACTGAGAGGTATGAGAATTCGACTTTTTGAACCGACTGTGGTGTTTCCGGGACCGCGATCGCTGGCGGAATTAGCCTATGATGCGATCCCGGTTCCGGAATCATCGTCGGATGATTTGAGCAACTTTTTAGACCAATCTGCGGTGGGTCTGGCAACGGATCCACTGGCAGTTCCAAATTCAATGTGTAATTATTTTATTTCAAATCTTTCGAACGAATCTGTGGTGGATCCGACTGCGTCGGGTTCACTGTCGGATAACCAAATTAACAGTGTTATTATTGATTTGGAACCAACTGCGGCAGTTCCCAATACGGAATTGCCAGCAGAACAAAATTTTAAAGTAAATGTAGATGGCAAATATTTTTGGTGTTATGATTGTCGCAGTCCCAGGAACAGTTTACCCTGGTCCTTGAGACTGCGATATTCCAAATTTTCAATCATTTCTAGATATTTTTCTTTTATTTTCGTTTGTATTCTAGTTGCATTTTTGTTTGTTTTTAGTTTCTTTTAGTTAAATTTTCCTCTCTTTAATTTAATTTTGGACCAACTTCAAAATTTTGTAGTGACCTTTTAGTTTGTAGAAGCGACCTGAGTACAGTTTGTTTGGATATTTGGTTGATTTTTCACTTAAATTTGTGCATTTTAATATGATCTTTGAAAAATATTTGAAAAAGCTTAAGCCAACTTGGTAGATTTTCTTTTTTGCTTTGGAAAACAACCAATTTTGAGCTCTTTCTGTATGGTGTGAAACCCATAGCAGACTATAAACGAAAATTAAAATCAAAATTTAGTTGCTTATCAAAATTTAAATGTTCTGTACGGTGTGAAACCCGTTATCAGACTGTAAACGATTCAATTTAAATTTTCAAAAAAGAAAATCTTCCAATTTGGTTTTGCAATCAAAATTTAAAATTTTCGTATTGATCTGTTCAAATTTAAGTGAAAAATCGGCCTTCAAAATTTGTTAGGACTCTTTTAAGTAAGGAGTCCACATCAGAAAGCTCCCCTTTTAGTTAAGTGTTGAGCTTTTTGGTGTGGGGGTGTGTGGTGGGCCAGTGCTCAGGTCGCGAAGAAAATTCTTTTTGATTTTAATTTTGTTTGATATTTACATTAAATTGAAAAAAAGTTTCTTTGCAGAAATGAAGAAGCGACAAAAATGCCCGCTTTAACATTGTTAGTGCATTTGCTTGCAGCGCAGAAAGTGTTCCATTCTAAATGTTAGATGCAATTTATTTAGACTAAACTTAAAAAAAAAAAAAAAATAACACTGCACCGTGTGATGAAACCAAGTTCCCAGATAACACCACAATTGCACCCTCCCAAGTAAGCAGTAAGTCAGCGTGTATAAGAACGTTTAGAATGTTTAAAAAGTCCCCCCCCCCTCCCCCACAAATCAACACAACATATAAATATCTTCGCTAGTGAGTAAGCAAATTGCAACACTGTTACTGTACCTTTTAGAATGAAGCTGTAAGAAATTCTTTACTCTGTAAGCCCCTCCCCCCCCAAAAGAGTGTACGTAGAAACAAAAGGTAGAACACGCCACGACGGGAAAAATCTGATTCTTCCCAGTAAAGCGCGCGCACGCGATCGTAAATGATACGTATTAAAAGATGGCTAGGAGAACTCGCTGTATTAAATAGACACTCGCGCACTTTTAATCCTCTTTTTTTATTCGATCTATTGCAACCAAAAAACTCTAAACCACACCAGGAAAGACAACAACAAAAAAACCGCAACCGGTGCCGTTCGACAATCAATAGACTGGCTTTTGTTTGAAGGATTTACGATGTTTAGTGCTCGTTTTTGCTTAAATTTTAAACGAAGGCAAAAGTATAACAATTCAGTATGAGTTTTGAACTATATAGGTTTGCATTTACATTTCCATTAGCAGTGAAAGAGAAATTGAGAAAAGTTAGTTGTGTAGCACAATTTTGTCCAGTAATGTTGCAATCTAGTCATATGTAAGTTTAACAGCAAAGTAGAAGCGGAAGTAGGGGCGCGAATTATCAGACAAGTTAAGCAACAAGCGCGGAAGAACGGAAAGATGTGTGCGGCGCTGCTATCCCTAATGTAGAAAAGTAAAACACATATAACGGAGACAGCAAAGAAGAAGAACCCCACCTTTCTGCCCCAACGGAACATACGAAGCAAAAAAGAAACTAAATCCAACACACTATATTCGAAGCATCCGACTGTAAATGAACTGCAAAATTGACGAAATCGTTACTAAAATGTGAGTGTATTTAAGAAAATCTACCTAGAAAGTAAATCGCTACCGAGTTAAGCAAAAAAAATCACACAAGAAATCGAACAAGCAAAATTAATATCTTTATCTCCCCTCCCACACAAGCAGACACACACACACTCACATTCTCCCCCAGTGCATATATGTAGAATAATAATCAGCAAAAGAAGAAATCACTATCAAAAAGCCACAAGATTAGTAAGTTAGGGGTGGCAGGAAATGGCGAGCGTATTTCCTACCGGCCAGAATGCAAATGTTCTATAAATATATATAAATAAATAAATATGAATACTTCTATCCGCACATTGATTGCACACACATGCGTATGTGTATAAGTTGAATAAAATCATAAAAATATAATTATGCTTTGAAGTGTTTTTTTTTGTTTTGCATCCGAAAAATCCAGATCCAAATCCGGGCTTACTCGGGGGGTACCCCCTGAACTCAAAGATTGGCCCATCACTGGGCTTAATTCCATATTTGAGCTGGCAGGGTTGTTACGGAGAAGTTGAATAAAAATCCGCGACGTTTCAAAAACCAATCCGCGTGAAATCTACGCCATATAAAGAAAACATAATTTTACGACAAAAATACAGAAGAGATTCATAGTAATTTAATTTGTTTTATGAAAAAAAAAAAAAAAAGTATTCGAGAACAAAAGTTAAACTCGTTTTGTGTTTAAGGGCTACTTTGGAATGAACGCAAAAGTCACAAACGTTTAAATAAAGTTGTATTCAATAATCACAATTTTGAATCCAGAACCCTCATGAGGCCGATTCTCAGAACGCAGAATCTTGGAACGCCGAAAATTGAATGGACAAATTTATTTTTGCTTGGATAAAGTAAACCAGAGGGCAATGCCATAACAATAATCTATATATATAAAAAATTTCGACGGTTTTGTTCGAACGCGAATCAGTTGAACACGGAACGTCGGATCGGAGCGCTCTTTGCTGCGTTGGGTTCGTATAAGCTCAAGGAAGGTTCTTACGCAAACTAATTAACACTTTGGCCACTCTGGAACCGATTCCGGAGCATCGACAAATTGTATGAGGAATGGAACGAAAAACTAAATTATGATCATAGGAGGCGACAAGATATATTGAAATCAACAAAAAAACAAAACGTCAGAACGGAAGAAGGTTAATGTAGAACGTGGTAGAAAATACAGTTCTGAGTAGGACAAATAATAAAAAAAGAAAAACTGTTGGTCAGTCGAAAAATTAAACACATTTGGCAGGTTGGTACAATAAATTTTAATTGACTAATTATTATTTTAGTTTTTAGAAAGCAAACCCAGACAAAAAAAAACAGAGATACAAAAAACAAAACGAATTCAATGTAACCGTTCAACTGGAAAAAATCAAACAGCACATGAATGCCAAGGACCTAAAATCAACCTACATTTTCAGAGCACCTTGGCCGCAAACAATTATTTTTTTGAAGATTTTGAAATGAAAGAGTAAAAGTAGATTGCAGAAAAGCAAACGAGGAACAAAACGTACAAAAAATACACTAATCAACGAAGCAAAACAAACTAAGAAAGGACCTCCGTTATTTTTATAACACACAAAGTTTGTACCTTTAAAATTTTGGAAACAGCAATGTATTTTATGAAACAACGAGACGAAACAAAGGGAACAATTTTAAAAATATCATCAAAAAAAGGAAAAAAAAGCAGACAATTCGTCGCTAACATTTCATAAAGCGCTATGTCTCACGCAAAACCTATGTTTATGACGCTTTTTAAAATATTAGCGACGAATTTAACAGGGCTATTCAATGGACTTTTTGAATATTTGAGGAGAGAAGGGGGAGGTCTAACGAAAAACCAGATAATTTGTTTGATTTGTATTATTGTGAATGGATTTATTTTGAACAATAAAGAAAAAAAGAAGAAAAAAAAACATTTTTTTTTTTATGTTGGGCAAAACATGAAGCAAAGAATAAAGATTAAATATTAAAAAAAAACACACACAAAAGTGATGACAGAACAAAAAAAAACAGTTTATGCCAGTGACTGAACTTTTTTAGTTGTTTATTTAAGGAGAATCATAATGTTTTCTAAACAGTAAAAATCAACTGCTTAATGAAAAAAAAGCAGTACTCTTGAGATAGTAATCACAAAAAAGAAGAAAATAGACGAAAAAAGAAATGACACGCATAAGAATCTCAAATAAAAAAAACATAAACAAGGATAAGAAGATTGAAAAAAAAAATCGGTAAGAAAAAAAGATAAAAAAGATAGACCAATTGAATGACAAAAGAATGTCTTGAACTATCGATTCTCAAAAACAAACATTAATTAATAATAGTATGTTATCCAAATGAAACCCAATTTTAGACAAATCCATATATATAGCTCAAACAAGTTACAAATCAGCGAATTACAAGCAGAAATAAATCAAATGAAGCAAATTTAATCCACGATTATTCAGAAGATTGCAAAATTTGCAAAAGAAAAAAGGGAAGGAACCGGTAAATAGCAATGACTAACACCCAATTTTTATCGAACTCAGAAGCAAGTGGGTGATTGATCTATCACTAAAAAGGGCATCTTAAAAAAATGTAAACCCATTCCAAAAAAAAATGGGAGATTTCTTAATAAAGAATTGAACAAGGACAAAAAAATAAGACCAAAGAATTTTAATCAACATACACACATACATGTTGACGATAAATTACAATAAGAAAAAAGTGACCTAATAAAACTCTTAGGGTGTGTTCTCATAACTCCAGAATTGACGTAAATTCGCAAAAGACGTCTTTGAATTAACGTCGAACCGATTGGTTTGTGTCTTCGGAAAAAGTAAACCGCTAACGATTTTTATAGCGGAAACTCCGCCAGATGGCAGTGATCGCACATTTTCTGTAAATGCTTAGCTTTTGAAAACGACGAAACTCTGGAATAATTTTTGAAAGTGACTTATATTTTTAAAGCCAAAAATATAAAAAAAGACAATTTAACTGATCCGGGTGTTTGGGGTGTTATTCCGACTGCTTAATTTGCGTTTAGATTTTCCATAACCATGAATGTTCCGTTAATCAATCGTTCAAACAAGGATCATCGACCAACGATTTTCAATTCAAGTCTAAGTTTTGACTGATGGGGTGGTTTATGCCAAACTGATGTTAGTAAGTATCAAAGAACTCTGGGTGAGACCGGAGCCAACATTAATTTCCCCGTCAATGAGTTTTTTCTTGTCTAAAAAGCATTTTTGGTATGCGAACTCCATTTTCAGTTGATTTCTAAATGATTTTGTTATTTTCACAAAGTTTCTGTATAAATAATGTGTTTTTATGATAAAGCATAGGTTCAGAGTAAAGTCAGTTCCTTTGTTGAATATGTATTTGATTGCACCATTGCACATGCTAAGTCAAATAAATGATATATATTAGGATGTAACAAAAATGACTTTTTGGCGGGCATTCAGGGGTTTGTTCCGGTGGGCATACTGAGCCCAAATCCCAAATATGAGCTCGATTGGACGTAACAGGAGCTGGCGCTCCGCCCTTCAATTTTAAATGGGATTTAACCCGTAAAAAAAGTTTTTTTCAAAAATGTCAATTTTTGAGGCATTTTGGCCACTGAAGCGTTTATCAAAAACATCACTGGCATGTAGGCCAGATCCTTGCGCATCTTTTGGTATATATAACATTGAAATTTGGAGCACTCTGGAGCTCGGTACAGACCTTCAAAGTTTGGCATTTTTTCGTAAAACCGGCCCCGGCAAAAAAGATATGCGTCGCGTCTCGCGACGCCCGAGACGCTATTTGATTTTGCTGGGACCGATTTTTCGAAAAAATGCCAAACTTTGAAGGTCTGTACCGAGCTCCAGGGTGCCCCAAACTTCAATGTTTTATATACCAAAAGATGCGCAAGGATCTGGCCTACATGCCAGTGATGTTTTTGATAAACGCTTCAGTGGCCAAAATGCCTCAAAAATTGTCATTTTTGAAAAAATCTTTTTTTACGGGTTAAATCCCATTTAAAATTGAAGGGCGGAGCGCCAGCTCCTGTTACGTCCAATCGAGCTCATATTTGGGATTTGGGCTCAGTATGCCCACCGGAACAAACCCCTGAATGCCCGCCAAAAAGTCATTTTTGTTACACTCTAATATATATATTTTCTTTTTTCGCATTTCGGTAGATATGAGTTCTGAGACAAGCTTTTTGAATTTTAAGAGGCATATATTTATTATATTTCATCAATTTTCAATACAAAAGCATCGAATTATTGGCAAAAACGTATATGAAACAGCTATAAAAATTTACCCCAAGGACGGTAAAAGTTATGCATTTGTTTTTCAAAAATACTATGTTTCATTTACCGATGATCTATATTTTAAAATTGTGTGAAAATATTCTCTCGAACGATTTGCTTTGCAGTAAACATTTGTTAAAATTCCCTGAATCCAGGCCAAACATATGTTAATTGGTGTATTTTCATTGTAAAAAAAACTATCCGGCCCGCATGGCCAAAGGTTGGACACCCTTGCTATATGATTTTAAATGCAAATTAAAATTGCTTACTTGTTGATGTTAACTTAGCTACATTTGCTGACGATTTGATAAAAAAAATACACTTTATTCGGCAAAGTCGATTTTTTTATGGCAAACTATATTTGCGACTTCCATAATGGAGACTTGCATGCAATTTACGTCTGACGTTAAATCATTCACGTCACGACGTCAATTCAAGTGAAAGACGTTTTTAGACCTGAAACGGTTCTTCCACCTGGAAAGTTTGAGGTGGAAATTTTCAAGTTTTTCCGGGAAAATCCTTACAAAAACAACTTCAAATATCTTTTTCAAAGTAAGCAAGCATGTTGACAAAGATTTTGGATGAAAAACATGCGTGAATTGGTGAAAAACTATTTACGTCTACAGATGAACCGGTAACGTTAATTCAACGACGTGAATTCAGGAGTTATGAGAACACACCCTTAAAGGTAGAAGCAATTTTAAAGAATAAGCTCAGGGCTTTACATTTCTTGGCGAATAAAATAAGAAACGACACTTAGAAGTTCAGTGCTGCCACCTGGCCGAAAATCAAGCAACGTGATTGAGTTGCGCAGATACGGATAGGAATTTAGAAATCTGACTGAGACAATTGAAACTAACTGTAAATAAACCCAAAAAACCTGACAAAATTGATTGAGAACGTATCCATTGAAGAACATAACAAAAGTTAAAAAGGACCTATGGTACCTCAAGACTGATTGAATAAAACCGATCCGGAAAAGAGGATCATCCAGTGAGTGACATTTAAATTACTAAATCAATACCTAAACACACGCACGGAATTTTAATCAGGGTAAGATTTAATATGTCTAAAAAGCGAAAGTTATAAGTTCATGTTTCAAATTATTTAAAAGACAAAGTGAGGAAGGCAAAAAGATTTAAGAAGCAACTATGAATTATAGTAGGTTAAAATGTAATAAAAATCAAAAAAAGCTTTAAAATGTTTTGAGAAGATAAAGTTCAATTAAAAAAAGGTAAAAGTAATCTAAAAACAAAACAAAAGAAAAAAGGGCAAGACGAAGTTTGCCGGGTTCACCTAGTTTAGGCATAAAAACAGACCCAGAATATAATTAAAACATGTAGAAATTAAGTTATAAAAACGAAATCAAATTTATTCAAATATTAAAAACAATTTAAATAATCACAAAATTTATAAATCTAGAGATTTGACAACTTAAATTCAGTTCGTACTCGGTGATACTCACCAAAGAGTCACTCAGACCAACCGAAACACGAAATTTGTATTATTTTCTTCTCAAAATTTCTCTAACCTAAAGTATGACTCTAAAAATGCTCCAAAGTTATCAGATTTTCTTTAAAATGGTAGCATTAGATCGGAAAATTTTATGAATTTAAGAATTAAGGAATTTAAGAATTTAAGAATTTAAGAATTTAAGAATTTAAGAATTTAAGAATTTAAGAATTTAAGAATTTAAGAATTTAAAAATTTAAGAATTTAAGAATTTAAGAATTTAAGAATTTAAGAATTTAAGAATTTAAGAATTTAAGAATTTAAGAATTTAAGAATTTAAGAATTTAAGAATTTAAGAATTTAAGAATTTAAGAATTTAAGAATTTAAGAATTTAAGAATTTAAGAATTTAAGAATTTAAGAATTTAAGAATGTAAGAATGTAAGAATATAAGAATATAAGAATGTAAGAATGTAAGAATGTAAGAATGTAAGAATGTAAGAATGTAAGAATGTAAGAATTTAAGAATTTAAGAATTTAAGAATTTAATAATTTAAGAATTTTAGAATTTTAAGAAGTTAAGAATTTAAGAATCTAAGAATTTATAAATTTAAGAATTTAACAATTTAAACATTTAAATTTTTGTTCTCTTAATTGTTTTTAATTATCAATTTTCTGAATTTTTAAATTTTTACTTTAGAAATTCTTGAATTTAAACATGATATTCCTTAATTTTTGGAGTGTTGAATTTAATGTTTTTAATTTTGTATTAAGAAATTTCGGATTTTCTGATTTTTTTATTTTTATTTAATTTTTTGGATTAAAAAAGTTATAACACAGGAACAAACCCTCAACTCATTTCTGTTACATCCAATGTCTATATCTTCGGGAAAGTTTGATTCACTAGATTAAAAATAAATATTCAGATTCGTTAAGCAGATGTTAAAAAATCTTTCAACAATACATTTTGAAAATAAACTCTTTATGAAGATTAAACAACAAATTATTCTAGGGAAAATATACCCATTTTAATCACTCTAAGCCGTTCGACCAATTTTGCCGTTTTCCGCAATTCGCAATTTTCAGTGTAAGAACGGGCCTTGACCGATCTTATGCACCAGGTTCCCGACGAACACGCACTGCCCTTACACCTACATCTCACCCTTGCTCTGAGTCAGTACGAGCAGCACGCTAGAACACGCTTTGAGTGTTCGTGCCAGGCATGCACACCTTCTTTTCCGGTTACGCATTTTAACTCGGCCGGGGGTGGTACATTACGTAGGGTTTGATGTAAGTATAAGCGCCTAACCATTTATAGGGTGCCTATCAACTTTCGTTAAAGCAAAAACTGTTATATTTTTAGTTTGAATTCAAAAACTAATTGTTATTTACTGTGTATTGTTTTCACCTGAAATCTTCCCTATTGTTGAGTCGTGTTTATCGGTTGCTATTTCTTTGTCGCGGTGTTTTGTTACAATATTTTGATCCTAAGCATTTTATAAAAGTTTTTCAAAAGTACAATAGAAACATTTGTATTAATTCTTCAATCATTCCAGAAATTGAGTAAGGGCTCGAACCTCACTTGCTTAAGGAAAAGGTTAAGTTTCAAAACAATGGACAGTGATGTAAAGAATCAATAGTAAAAGAAAGATAGTAATTTATGAAGTAGATAAAGAAATTAACAAAAGTTAATAAATAGAGGTAACAAACAAGCTTAGATTGTATTGAGGGCAATTTACAGGGAAGATGAGAAATTATTCAAATATATAAATAAAGAAAAGGCACATGATAAACAAAATTGACATCGCTGCCAAATTAAGGGAAAGCAGCATCAATTGGTAAAATAGGGTGGAAAAGCGTTGAGAAATAAGAGAATCAAATAAGTAAAATCGAAATCAAATGGAGGATAGTAAACAGAAGCCGTTTTAGAAAATTAGTGAAACATAATAAACAGAAGATAGCTGTTAGCTGAAATGGAAAGAAGAGAAACCCCGTTCTGCGATGCTCAGGTACATCCACAGCAGTTGACTCAACATACTGCGAATCAAAACAATACCGTCTACAATCACAGATTGCTTCCCTTTCCCACATTGACGCGCCCCTTTCTTCTAGCCGTCTCAACTCTGCCCCTTGCTGGTCAAAGGTTTACGAGTCGTTTCCACAGGCCACCAGCTAGGTTACACCTTGTCATCATGATGACTAAACCAAGCCAACGTGGAGGTAAGAAAATAGGACACTTGCAAGGAACCAGAGCCAGGCTGTTTTGTCCAAACAGCACTACGGATGTAGTTGGGCTCCTTCCGGGATGGTCCTCGCCTGGGTGTCAACCGACGAGTATCATCAGTATCATGCACCCTTGGCCTGCAACGCAGAATCTTGAAACGAAACGGACAAATTTATTCTAAGCTAATTTAAGCTCGGATAAAGTAAACCAGAGAGGAGCCATAACAATAATTTTGGCAAAAAGAGACCCAAAATAAAATTAAAATATTTAGAAATTTAATTATGATAACGAAATAACGAATTACAAAATTTATAAATCTAGAGAGTTGACGACTTAAATCCAGTTCGTACTCGATGATACTCACCAAAGAGTCACTAAGAAAAATCGAAACACGAAATTTGTATTATTTTCTTCTCAAAATTTCTTTAACCTAAAATATGACTCCGGAAATGTTCCAAAGTTATCAGATTTTCTGTAAAATGGTAGCATTAGATCGGAAAATTTTAAGAAATTAAGAATTTAAGAATTTAAAAACTTAAGAATTTAAGAATTTAAGGATTTTTAGAATTTAAGAATTCAAGAATTTATGAATTGAGTAATTTAAAAATTTAAGAATGTAAGAATGTAAGAATATAAGAATATAAGAATGTAAGAATGTAAGAATGTAAGAATGTAAGAATTTAAGAATTTAAGAATTTAAGAATTTAAGAATTTAAGAATTTAAGAATTTAAGAATTTAAGAATTTAAGAATCTAAGAATTTAAGAATTTAAGAATTAAGAATTTAAGAATATAAGAATATAAGAATATAAGAATATAAGAATTTAAGAATTTAAGAATTCAAGAATTTAAGAATATAAGGATTTAAGAATTTAACAATTTAAACAATTAAAATTTTTGTTTTCTTAATTGTTTTTAATTTTTAATTTTCTGAATTTTTCAATTTTGACTTTGGAAATTCTTGAATTAAAACATTGAATTTAAGATTTTTAATTTTGTATTTAGAAATTTCTGATTTTTTGAATTTTTAATTTTAATTTAATTTTTTGAATTAAAAAAAAGCTATAACAATAGAAAAAGGTTTGGATATTTCAATTTCTGAAACTTCGAATTTCGAACCTTTTTAATTTTTCCCCCAAGAATGTCTTTTTACCGGTTAAATCCCATCTAATTAATTAATTAATTAATCTAATCCCCATCTCATTTCTGTTACATGAATCTTCGGGAAAGTTTGATTCACTAGATTAAAAATAAATATTCAGATCCGTTAAGCAGATGTTAAAAAATCATTTGGATGTAGTAATAAATTAATTTAAGAAATCCTCAACAATACATTTTGAAAATAAACTCTTTATGAAGATTAAACAACAAATTATTCTAGGGGAAATATACCCATTTTAATCACTCTAAGCCGTTCGACCAATTCTCATCACTTTTGCCGTTTTCCGCTATTAAATTAACATTTTCAGATGTATCAACAATGGAGTGTTGCTTGCTCACTTTTATTTGAGCTATTTATTACTTTGGAACAGTCAAAAACACTTTATGAAAGCTGTAATTAATGATCAAAGAGCTGATAGGATAAATAATAGAAATATGCTAAGAAAGCGTATAGTTCCTGATAATATTTTTATCGATAAATTGAAAGTAATTGTGTCTCTCTCAATCAATTGATTTATCAAAATTGCCATCCGCGTGAAATCCGCGCCATCCGTAACAACCCTGGAGCTGATTCTCATTCCAATCGCTTGAAAATCAATCTGCTGATGATTTTTTGTGAATTTCCTTAACCACTTAAAAATATTTATTTCACTTTGTTTACACATATTGCCCATCTACAAAATGTGACAGGTAATTTTTCGACGTGTGATGTTACACTTGCAAGTGTAGTAGTGGCGTAGATGTTCCGCTGAATAATCAAGATGATGATTTTTTTAGATTCCTTTTTTTCCGATCTTTCATGCGTGAGAGAGGAGAGCCTGCTCCCTTAGGATTTTTTCTCTTGATGAACGTTCAAAGAATTTCTTTTGATGATGATTATTCCATCGCTGCGCTTCAGTTTTTACCTGTGGAACGTGCCATAACTATCCAATTCTTACCAATTTGGAACTAAGATCTTCAATAAATTTAGAAAATTTTCCCGAAGACACAATTTTTTGCTTTTTTTTATTTTTGCGCGTTCGTCCGGGAAAGGTTTTATGTTATCCCAGCAAACACTATGCGGGGCGATATCGGGCGGGCTGGCGACCGGTTCCGGGACGACGTTAGTACGAGCAGCGACTGAAGAACCGGCATGGATTGGCGCCATTGGAGTTGTTGCAGCAAGCGGAGGTGGATTGCGCGGTTTGGGCAGCAGCGAAGAAATTCATCGGATAAAACAATAAAGGCAAACCAGATGCTTCGTTAGCGTTTTCGGATACAAAAATAAAGGCAACAGCACCAAATAATGTTTTCGCTGCATATATTTGTGTATATATTACTTTTATTTTAAGATAATTTAAATTAATGCGACAAGAATCATCATCTTCTTCTTTTCCCTTCAACGGCAGCATGCCTCTCGGCGCAAGCAAACTGAACGAACCTCAAGAAGGACTGTGTAAATGTTGTTTTCTGTTTTTTTTCTTTTGCTTTAAATCATAATTTTACAGATTGACTAAACTTAGTCGTGGACCATCGTGTTAAATTCCAGTTTTTTTTTCTTCTTATTCTCGGAAGGTGGATGCAAAGTAATTCTAATTTCATGTTCTAACCAAATAAAAGTAATGCTCAATGCTTCCGTTTTGCGCACGTTGCCACACGTTAAGAATCTACTTTAATCTGTATATTAAATGGGTCGAGAAAGGAAAGCTTTCACTACCTCGTCAGTTATGCTGTTTTGTTTGTTTTGCTTTGTTTCTGTTGTAGTTTTTAATCTTTGTAATCATCATTCTCTCACAAACGCCGTTCGGCCGGTAAAAACTCAAATAAACGCGCCTACAAAAAAAAAACAAAAAAAAAAAAACGGAAATACACGAACGGAAGAAATGAAGAAAAAAAAAAGTTACAAAGAGAAATAAGCTATTTCCGCGATTGCAGCGCGTTCGCCAGCCAGTCCATGGCCTGGTCCAGGCCCTCCCCTTTGGTGGCGGACGTTTTGAAGATTTGGAACGTTCGGTTCTTGAGCGCCTCGAGGCCGAGCGCCTGGTGCACCTCGGTTACGCTCATGCAGCCCTCCATGTCCTGTTTGTTCGCGAGCACCACCAGGATCGCGCTTGCCAGTTCGTCCTCCTGTTTGGGGGGAGCCAAAAAATAAATAAAGAAATTGTGAGGATTGATTTGAATTGAAATTAATGAGTGTTAAAATAAATATATGAACTCTATAATTCTGCAATGTGATGTTTAATATCGAAAAAATCAAAAAAATTGTGGAACAAATCTGTAATACGTTTTGGTAGGTATTAAAAAAAGGTACCAGATTTTCTACAAAATCGGTATTTTTTTTAAATTTTGATTTTTGTATTTTTTTATCCGGCTGAAACTTTTATGGTGCTTTCGGTATGCCCAAAGAAGCCATTTTGCATCATTAGTTCGTTCATATAATTTTCCATACAAATTTGTCAGCTGTCCATACAAAAATGATATATGAAAATTCAAAACACTGTATCTTTTGAGGTGGTCAGGAGCACCTACTTTCCTCGCAAGGACATCCACAAAGCCACTTGGACATCACCTGACCAACGGACGAAAACGCAAATCGACCACGTCCTGATCGACGGCCGATTCTTCTCGGACGTAACGCACGTGCGCACCTTTCGCGGTGCGAATATTGACTCGGACCACTACCTAGTTGGAGTTGACATGCGCTCAAAGCTGTCGACGGTGTTCAACCAACGCCGAAGCCGGCGGGCCCCTCCGTTCAACACCGCATGTCTGCAGAACGGAGATGTGGCCCACAGTTACGCGCAGCAGCTGGAAGCGAATCTGCCAGGTGAGGAGGAACTTGGCGCAGCCTCGCTCGAAGATGGTTGGAGCCGTATTCGCTCAGCCATCGGCAGTGCCGCGGAAGCCACACTGGGTAGTGCGATCCGAGTCAGTCGAAACGATTGGTACGACGACGAGTGCCAACGGATTACCGCTGAGAAGAAAGCAGCTTACGACAAGAAGCTGCACAAGGCGACGAGAGGGAACGTGGAACGATACCGGCAGGCTCGGAATCGGCAGGTCGCGGTCTTCAAGCTTAAGAAGCGCCAGCAAGAAGACCGAGATTGCGCGGAAATGGAGCAGCTATTCCGAGCTAACGAAACGCGGAAGTTTTACGAGAAGGTGAACCGGTCCCGCAAAGGCTTCGTGCCGCGAGCCGACGTGTGCAGGGACAACGAGGGGAACCTGATCGTAAGCAAGAGCGAGGTGTTGGACAGGTGGAAGCAGTACTTCAACGAGCACCTCAACGGCGATGAAGCGGACGGAGACGGCGTTGGAGTCAACCTTGGAGCGCCCGCAGCTGATGAACAGTTCCCAGTGCCTGATCTAGAGACGGTGAAGAGGGAGATCAGGAAGCTGAAGAACAACAGAGCTGCCGGCAAGGATCGGTTACCCGGTGAGCTCTTCAAATATGGAGGAGAGAAACTGGCGAGGGCGCTTCACTGCGTGATCTCCAAGATCTGGGAGGAGGAGAAGCTACCGGAGGAATGGATGGATGGTGTCGTGTGCCCGATCTACAAAAAGGGCGATAAGCTGGACTGCGGCAACTACCGCGGCATCACGCTTATCAACGCGGCCTACAAAATCCTCTCCCAGATCCTCTGCCGTCAGCTGTCACCCCACGCAAGGAGGTTCATGGGGCCCTATCAAGCGGGCTTCACTGGCGCGCGCGCCACCACGGACCAAATATTTTGTCTGCGACAGATCCTCGAGAAATGTCGTGAGTACAACGTGCCCACACATCACATCTTTATCGATTTCAAGGCGACCTATGATACAGTCGACCGCGAGCAGCTATGGCAGATTATGCACGAGAACGGGTTTCCGGCTAAACTGACTCGACTGATTAAGGCTACCTTGGATGGTGTGATGTGTCACGTGCGTGTTTCGGGGGATTTAGCGGAACCCTTTGGATCACGCCGAGGGCTGCGGCAAGGTGATGGCTTATCTTGTGCGCTGTTCAACATCGTTCTTGAGGGCATCATTCGAAGGGCGAGCATCGAAACGAGTGGCACGATTATGAACAAGTCCTACCAGTTGCTTGCTTTTGCCGATGACATCGACATTGTGGCAAGAAACCTGGAGACGGTGAAAGATATCTACACCCGACTGAAGGTACAAGCAAGGCGTGTAGGGCTTGGCATGAATACGACGAAGACAAAGTACATGAGAGGAAGGGGCTCGAAGGAAGTTGCCCCCCAAGTCTCACCCCTCTAACTGTGGATGGTGACGAGTTGGAGGAGGTGAGCGAGGTCGTGTACTTGGGATCGCTGGTAACCGCCGACAACGACGCCAGCAAAGGGATCCGGACTCGTATTTTTGCTGGGAATCGTGCTTACTTCGGATTACGGAAGACCCTCACATCGGATCGAGTGCAACGCCGCACGAAGCTGACGATGTACAGAACACTGATTAGACCGGTAGTCCTCTATGGCCACGAGACCTGGACGATGCGGCAGGAGGACGAACGTGCCCTTGGAGTTTTCGAACGGAAGGTGCTACGAACGATCTACGGTGGAGTGCAGGTGTCTGACGGAGTGTGGCGACGACGCATGAACCACGAACTGCACGCGTTTCTTGAAGAACCAACCATCGCCACCCAGGCGAAGATCGGGAGGCTCAGGTGGGCCGGCCATGTCACCCGAATGGACGAGGGCCAGCCTGTCAGACTGCTATTTGACCGCGCTGAACCAGCTGGCGGTACAGGCAGGAGAGCAGGGAAACCGCGCGCACGGTGGGGAGATCAAGTGAATGGTGATATCCGGAAGATCTGTAACCTGGGAAATTGGAGAGTAGCAGCACAAGACCGAGAAAGATGGAAGCGTCTTCTTGCTACAGCACGCGTACCTGGTGCGCTATGCTGATTGGTATGGTATGTATGTATCTTTTGAAGAAATTTGTCGATCGATTTGGTGTCTTCGGCAAAGTTGTAGTAAGGATAAGGACTACACTGGAAAAAAATGATACACGTTAAAAATAAATTTGGTGATTTTCAATTTCACTTTGTGTCAAATAATACTATTTTTTTTTTTTTTTTGATATGTTTAAGGGGACATCAAATGCCAACTCTTCAGAAATTTCCAGAATGTGCAAAAAATCTTTGACCGGGTTATGAATTTTTGAATCAATAATAATTTTAAAAAATCGAAATATTGATCGCAAAAATGATTCAACTTTATTTTTCTATATAAAATAAATTGTGCAATCAAAAAGTGAAATTTGGCTTAAGTGCACCGTTTTCAAGTTATACCCATTTTTAGGTAACTTTTTTGAAGATAGTTAGTTATTCTTTTTTTTTAATTAGTGCACATGTTTGCCCACTTTTGAAAAAAATATTTTCAAATAGCTGAGAAAATTCTCTATATTTTGCTTTTTGAACTTTGTTGATACGAGCCTTAGTTGTTGAGATATTGTCATGCAAAGATTTAAATACAGGAAAATTTATGTTTTCTAAGTAAGTAAGTAAAAAAGTAAATCTTTCCCTGTTCCTGAGGGGAACACCCGTAAAGAGTATCGGGGCCGGCATTTACAAAGCGGATTCAGTGACAGTTTTATTTATCAACTTAATGTTAACATGTTAAGGTTAATGTTAACATTCCATAGGTTGTCTTCCTAAGGTGTCTTGATAAGGTCCAGTTTGTGACGATACACTACCTTCCCTTTACTAAGCAATCGAATCCAGAAGGGAAAAGATCACCAGTTGTGTTGGTCCGAGCCGGGATTTGAACCCCGATCTACCGCTTACGAGGCGGAAGCGTTACCACTGGGCTACGTGGCTCGGTGTTTTCTAAGTCTCACCCAAATAACCCACCATTTTCTAATTTTGATATTTGAGCAACTAATGGTCGGATTTTCAATGTTAAAATATGAAACATTCGTGGTTTTTTTTATTTTTTCGAAAAAAATATTATTTTTTTAAATCAATACAAACATTTTAAACGGGTCAAACATTGAATATTACGCCTTTTTGAAGTGTTAGTCTTGATTAAAAAAATGGAAAATATTGTTTTCGAAAAGATCAGAAAATTTCACGAATGTTTATACTTCAACATTGAAAATCGGATCATAAGTTCCTGAGATATCGACATTAGAAAACAGTGAGTTGTTTGGGTGAGTCTTAGAAAACTTCAATTTTCCTGTTTTTAAATCTTTGCATGACAATATCTCAGCAACTAAGGCTCGTATCAACAAAGTTCAAAGCAAAATATAGAGAATTTTCTCAGCTTTTCAAAAAAATTTTTTTCAATAGTGGGCAAACATGGGCACTATTTTAAAAAAATCAATAACTGCGACTATTTTCAAAAAAGTTCCCTAAAAATGGCAATAACTAGAAAACGGTGCACTTTATAAAAATTTCACTAAAGAACTTTTTGATTGCAAATTCGATTTTACATACAAAAATTAAGTTGACAAATTTTTGCGACCAATATATTGATTTTTGGAGAAAATCAGTATTGATTCAAAAATTCATAACTCGTTCAAAGATTTTTTGCACAATCTGAAAATTTCTGAAAAGTTGGCATTAGATATCTCCTAATACATAGGTATCAGAAAACTAAATAAAAATAGTGTTTTTTTTTTGCAAATCAAGTTTTAAGGACAAAAAGTGAAATAAAAAATCACCCATTCATCCAACGCCGTGCCCTCTGATCAACGATAATATAGGAAGGACTTTTAAAATCACAAAACGATTAATTAAGATTACAAAAGCACAAAAAACACCAACTACTCAAAAAATTACGCTCAAGACATGGATAGTTCTGTAAGGCAAGCGCTCGGCCCCGCCGCCCACGATCGACTAAATCAGGCAACACTAACACTAATCCTTCTATAGCATCAAGGTGGAGTCTAGGACTTATTAGCCTGATGCCCTCCCCAAGTTACTTTCCCTACCCACACAATTGCTCATTCGGCCAAGTCATTTGTTATTTCTCACCAATTATACCTAAACACAGCTGAAAATTAAAATAATGTTAATTGCGAACGCTGTTTTCATTCCTCTTGCTCGTTTCAATTTTTATTGTCCTCTTGCTCGTTGATGATTAAAATTTTATCCGAGTCCGGAGCTCTTAGGCTCTTAATAGTTCCATGTGTCTTTTTCTCATGATTCTTTTTCTCCTCTTCAGCTTGTTGCTGGAAAGTGAAATTCACATAATTTATTTATTTTTAAACTAGGTACTTGCCATTTGCCATACCCGCTGCGTTTCCAATAATCAAACTAATATATAGTAAATTTGAGTTCCGTTTCTGTTGATTTTTACTGTTTTTTTTTTTTAATTTCTGTTTCTCTATTGCATTTCTCAACCTTTACTTGATTTTCATTTTCATTTTTACTTCTTCACTCTGTTGTCTCTCTTTTCACACTAACCTTTTCTCAATTTTAACTCACTTTTTACTCTTTCGTTTGTTGCTTTCTCAACCATGTCTGAAACCTTAAGTTTTGTTATCTTGCATGTCCCCCCTTCTCTGTTAAACAAACTTTTATTTTGTGAAGAACTCCCATATGATCATTATAGTCGAATAGTATTATTATCCCCTTCCCTCTTGTTTCAAAAAGGAATCGAGTCTAGAAGGGAAACGATTACCAGGAACACTGGTCCGAACCGGGATCCGTACCCCGATCCACCACCCACCGGGCAGAAGAAACACCATCAGTTCACGTGGTTCTATAGCATATTGACAGTTTGAACTATTATTTTTTCTCATCCTCTCCAGCTAACGTCTCGGAAATTGCAAAAATAGTTTCAGCTATAAAAATACTATGCTTTTCAAATGTTGCTCCAGAGTTTTCTAAAAAAAAAGGGGAACTCTCCTCATTTTTGCGAGCTAGGATTATTTCAATTTTAAAATAAATATTCAAAGAAATTTTAAACCAAATTCAAGAAAGCCTTTTGTATTCCTAAAAAATCCAATATATATTATTAAGTGTAAATATATGTAAAACAAACTAAAAAATAACTAAAAAGAATTTGCTTCGCGACCTGAGCACTGGCCCACCACACACCCCCACACCAAAAAGCTCAACACTTAACTAAAAGGGGAGCTTTCTGATGTGGACTCCTTACTTAAGAGTCCTAACAAATTTTGAAGGCCGATTTTTCACTTAAATTTGCACAGATCAATACGAAAATTTTAAATTTTGATTGCAAACCAAATTGGAAGACTTTCTATTTTGAAAAATCTAAATAAAATCGTTTACAGTCTGATAACGGGTTTTACACCGTACAGAAAATTTAACTTTTAATTTTGATAAGCAACTAAATTTTGACTTAAATTTTCGTTTATAGTCTGATATGGGTTTCACACCATACAGAAAAAGCTCAAAATTGGTTGTTTTCGAAAGCAAAAAAGAAAATCTACCAAGTTGGCTTTAGCTTTTTCAAATATTTTCAAAGATCGTATTAAAATGCACAAATTTAAGTGAAAAATCAACCAAATATCCAAACAAACTATACTCAGGTCGCTTCTACAAACTAAAAGGTCACTACAAAATTTTGAAGTTGGTCCAAAATCAAAAGAGAGGAAAATTTAACTAAAAGAAACTAAAAACAAACAAGATCGCAACTAAAATACAAACGAAAATAAAAGAAAAATATCTAGAAATCATTGAAAATTTGGAATATCGCAGTCTCAAGGTCCAGGGTAAACTGTTCCTGGGACTGCGACAATCGTAACACCAAAAATATTTGCAATCTACATTAACTTTGAAATTTGGTTCTGCTGGCAATTCCGTATTGGGAACTGCCGCAGCTGGTTCCAAATCAATAATAACACTGTTAATTTGATCATCCGATGGTGAACCCGACGGAGTCGGATCCACCACAGATTCTTCCGAAAGGTTTGAATTGAAATAGTTACACATTGAATTTGGAACTGCCAGTGGATCCGTTGCCAGACCCACCGCAGATTGTTCTAAAAAGTTGCTCAAATCATCCGACGATGATTCCGGAACCGGGATCGCATCGTAGGCTAATTCCGCCAGCGATCGCGGTCCCGGAAACACCACAGATGGTTCAAAAATACGAATTCTGATACCTGCCAGTGGTTCCGGGACCGAAATCGCCGCGAAAGCTAGTTCCGCTAGCGATCTCGGGCCCGGAAGCACCGAATTCCGGCGAATTTCGTTTATCATTCCGAACCATTCTTGAACGGTGGCCTCAGTGGCCACATCGAGGTAATTATTCCTTAAATTTGTCATTTCTACATCCGGATCATGGTACGGAGTGAAATTCGAGTCCATTTGGGCCTGAAAAAAAGACCGAAAAATTATTCGGAAAAATTTGAGCAGCATACCTCCGTTCATGATGATCAGTTGGACTCAATTGCCGGTTGCTGGGTAGCCACCCCTATTTATAACTTTTCGGTTGTTTATTGCTACGGTTGCTACGTTGTCGGGTTGCTACGGTTGCTACGCGCATGCGCACGACTGGTTTGTTTGGCGTTCGGCTCGGCTCGCGCAAGCGAACTTTGACCGGAGGGCGGAGCTTCGGTCGCGGTAGGCGTTGCGAAGCGCGATTTGTTTAGTTGACAGTTTGAAAATGATTTTTTTTCTTGAATTTTTTTGAAAGGTTTTCAGAGAATTTTTCCTCTCTATTTTTGAACGTTTGTGCAATTTTAAAGAATGTGAATGTTTAGTTATTGATTTTGTGGCATTGTACAAGACATTACAACCCAATTCTAGTCCTGGTCAACCCGGAAAAGTCACCGTGCAACGCAGCTAATCCAAAAGTGCTAGGAGTAGGAGCTCAAACAGACGACGGATACCGGAGAAGACGATTCCCAAAATAGGTTAATTAATTAGCTCCGCGACTCACCCGTAACATGTATAAAAGCTCATCCTTGGAAATGCCTATCCTATCCTTATCTGCTGAATCGACTACGTAGATGATAGCGTCTGTGTTGCTGTAATAACATCGCCAGTACGGTCTGAAAGTTGTCGAAGGTAGGATTAGCTATTGCCTTATCAAAATCTCCTCCCCCCCCCCCTCCGCCCCGTTCGAACGAATCTCACCTTATGCTGGTCTGTCCCCCCAGGTCCCACACCTGGAACTTGAGGTTCTTGTATGTGACCTGCTCGACGTTGAAGCCGATCGTCGGAATGGTGGTGACCACTTCGCCGACCTGTAGCCGGTACAGGATCGTCGTCTTGCCGGCCCCGTCCAGCCCCAGGATCAGGATCCGCATCTCGCGGTTCCCCAGCAGGCCCCGGAAGTAGCTGAACAGTCCTCCTGTCGGCATTTCAAAGAGACAAGTGTTAGTGATGTGGCCGCGTCGCCGTTCCGACGTCCGCCAATCGTAAACATTACTCACCCATATTTTTTCCTCTCTCTTTTAGTTGCTGCCCTGTTTTGTCCCGGAGAAATTGAAACCACTCTGCCGCGTTACGGGATTCCGGCCACCTCTAAATGCTCACCCCGGCAAAAGGAAAAACTACCCGTGACTATGACGAAAAACGGCGGAAAATCTGGTACAAAAACAGCAGGAAAATGACGAAAATTGCACTCGCACTCGGCGCACCGAAAAGAAATTCGCTCTATCTGACAGCTCCGCACAAAGTGACACTTTGACGTGTAAAGAAAAATGCAATCCGCGGACAGCGTTGCCAAGTTTGGCTGCGCGGTTGGGAGAGATCTGTGTGCTTGAGGGAGGAAAAATCTGCACATCAATCGGGTGAGTCTGTATGAAATAATTTGCAGATTTGTAGTGGGGGATTGTCGATTGATTACGAAACAGACAAATTAGAAAAAAACGTAATGATCTTATACTTGTTCGAAAGCTTGTTTACATCTAAAGATTCGCCTTATTGAAAGTTAATATGGAAATATACACGAAGAAGCGAGCGAAGAAGCCTTGGAAATATTAAACAAAATATGTTATGCTTGAACAAAACAAACAAGAACTAATTAAAGATAATTACCATCAAAATATTTGTATCAGCCTAATGTCGCAAAACATTGAACGAAAGGACAAAGTTTAATATTCGAAAATGAGGATTTCTAAAAAAGCTTACCAAGTTTAATATCTAAATTCTGTTTTTTTTCTGAGTTTTTCATGAAAAGTTCTTGAAAAAGTTATATCAGAAAAACCTGAAAACAAAATTTTTAAAAATAATTCATTCAGTTTGCTTTAATATTAAAGTGAGTTTTTCCATTCTTTGAAACTTTTAAGTTTCTTGAAAACATGAAAAAACCTGAAATTCATACATATTTGGAAGAATTTTATATTGCTTCAAAAAACATTCTTGCATCAGTAATTTTCTGTGAGTTTTTTTTGCATTCTTTCAAACATCAATAATTCTTTCATCAGTTTTACAAGGTTTAGCTTTTTAAAATAAAACATAACTCTGGTTTGTTTGCTATACGTCATATCGTAACCGCTTTTGCGATCTCCGACACGTATTTGATTTTTTCTCGGAAACAAATCAAATTTTAATTGTTTTTCAGTGAAGAGTATTTAAAGGAAGTGCAGATAAACACGCAGAAAAATCTGATAGTACAGCCAGCAAAATGTTTGGGTTTCCCCACAAACATGATTGTCATCTCAGGGCCGGCAAACATGTTTATCAAATTCAACCTAACATGTTTGTGGGGTTGATAAAGGAGATAGTTGCCATTCAAACGAAGCTTGTTTGTAATTCCAATTATCATTATGGTCAGTGCAACAAACATGTTTGTTGAATCTACAAACATGTGGAGTTGAATTAAACATCACGTTTTTTGATTCAATAAACTGTTTGTTTATGCTATAATCCAGCCAATCAATCAATGCAATCAAAAAAATAATATTTAATTGCTTTGTTTTCAGTTAATGCTCACAATCATATTTCAGTATTGACGGTTTCCACGCGAAATCGACCAAAAAAATATGATTTTGTACCGGACCATTCCCGATCTTCATAAAACTTTCTAAATCGTTTGTCCTACTCAAATCAACAACTCCTGTGCACTCAGTTTGGTAATTCACAATGGCATTTGAATTTTAGGAGCTTTTTTAGTTTTAAATTTTTTGTAATTACGTTTAAATTGAATAAATCATATCTTTCGAAGGAGATGTTCAAAAAAATCGATCGAAAGTGTGTTTTAACGGAAATCGTGCGCTCTTTTCAATGAAAATATTTAAAAAAGCCTAAACTTTCATTTTCGATCAAAAAACGGCCAAAAATCAAACTTTTTTCGAAAATCAGGCTGAATACACCCTTTGATTCAATTTTTGCCATTACCATTCGAAAGAGCGGACCATTTCCTACTTTTCTTCCATAGACACCAAGTTGGAGCGATAGCGTTTTCGAGTAGTTTTTAAATAAAAACCTTTTTTCGTTTTAAGTTTTAAGCTAAGTTACATGTTTTATGGCAAATTTTATAACAGATCCCATTTTTAAACATGAAACAAAGTTCTGCTTCCGTGTTTTTGAGTTTTATCTTGAAGTACCGGTTTCAAATACATATAAAAGGAACGAAATTATTACTAAAGATAACCAAACAAGGTGCGCTTAAAATAACATTTCCTGAACCACTTTTGTTATGGAAAAATGTTTATCTCACTCGTCGGTGTTGTTAATACCTGCAAAAGAGTTTAATTTTTCCTAATTTTTCGGGTTATTAGGGTGGTTCCTGTCGCGTCAGGGCGGTTCAAAGATGAAAATTTTGAGTATTTTTTAAATAACCATTGTCAAACGCCGTTTCAACAGAACTCATGCGTATTTTTCCTTGAAAACCTTTCTTTTACAAACCGGATAACTATAGTTGGTTGAAACAATGTCAAGTAAGTCAAGGTTTTTGAAATATGTGTTTTATTTTTTGCAAAATCGCCATAATTCCCATTTTATGGCCCACTCTGACGCGGCAGGAACCACCCAAATGACCTAACAAAAATTATGTATAAAACTATTTTGGGTAGAGAATTCCGAAAATTTTAAGCCGATCCGAGCACTTTAGAGTTAGGCCATGCTGTTTGCGTAGGAAATTGTTGTATTGGAACACCGTAAATACAACATTTTTATTCAACAATACACCTAAGTCCTTAGCAGAATATTGTAAGATGTTCAATAATTTGTCAACGTGTTTTTTTCTACAATTAAAATAAGATTAAGTCCTACCCAGAATTTTTGATTTGTCAAAAACCACCCTAATGACCCATAAAATAGGAAAAAAAAACTATTGGGAATTATGGCAATTTTGCAAAAAAAAAAAAACAACACATATTTGAAAAACCTTGACTTATTTGACATTTTTTCAGCCAACTATAGTTATCCGGTTTGTAAAAGAAAGGTTTTCAAGGAAAAATACGAATGAGTTCTGTTGAAACGGCGTTCGACAATGATTATTTAAAAAATACTCAAAATGGTCATCTTTGAACCGCCCTGACGCGAGAGGAACCACCATAATAACCCGAAAAATTAGGAAAAATTAAACTCTTTTGCAGGTATTAACAACACCGACAAGTGAGATAAACATTTTTCCATAACAAAAGTGGTTCAGGAAATGTTATTTTAAGTGCACCTTGTTTGGTTATCTTTAGTAATAATTTCGTTCCTTTGATATGTATTTGAAACCGGTACTTCAAGATAAAACTCAAAAACACGGAAGCAGAACTTTGTTTCATGTTTAAAAATGGGATCTGTTATAAAATTTGCCATAAAACATGTAACTTAGCTTAAAACTTAAAACGAAAAAAGGTTTTTATTTAAAACTACTCGAAAACGCTATCGCTCCAACTTGGTGTCTATGGAAGAAAAGTAGGAAATGGTCCGCTCTTTCGAATGGTAATGGCAAAAATTGAATCAAAGGGTGTATTCAGCCTGATTTTCGAAAAAAGTTTGATTTTTGGCCGTTTTTTGATCGAAAATGAAAGTTTAGGCTTTTTTAAATATTTTCATTGAAAAGAGCGCACGATTTCCGTTAAAACACACTTTCGATCGATTTTTTTGAACATCTCCTTCGAAAGATATGATTTATTCAATTTAAACGTAATTACAAAAAAATTAAAACTAAAAAAACTCCTAAAATTCAAATGCCATTGTGAATTACCAAACTGAGTGCACAGGAGTTGTTGATTTGAGTAGGACAAACGATCTAGAAAGTTTTACGAAGATCGGGAATGGTCCGGATATTGAGTGGTCGATTTCGTGTGGAAACCGTCTATTGATAGTACAGTTTTCCGTTTAACGTGTGTAAATTAGAGTTTGGATTTGACAGTCTTGCTGACCAGATGTTTGCACGATAAAAAGTGATTCGACAGCGATAGCACGGTGACATTTTGAACATCTGAAATAGAGAACTGTAAATTTTTGTTCTTTTCGGGTTCAAACTTGGGTTCAAATGATATTGTTTACCTTTTGAGCAGTTGACCATAACAATGTTTGCCGCACACCGCAATTCGTTCCTTTCGGGTTAGAAACATAAGTTTTGATGCGTTGTAATGATCGATTTGCGCCGTCGTCTCCGGCTCGACCGCTGGAAGGAACGCTTCGGACGTCAACGCTGGAAGACCCTGGAAAGAAATTTTCCAAATTATTATTTATGAAAAAGCAGACAACCATACCGTTTTACCGGTTTTACCATCCTCCGAGAAAGCTGGCTGGACCAAAGCTTCCACTTCCAACCGCTCGATAATCTGTTGAGAAGAAACGTATAACGATTTGCTTTAAAAAATCCAGAACTAATCTTTCGAGCAAACAACGAATGCTTGCTGAAATCACTTCCACCTGCACATGAAACTCACTAAGAAAATTAAACACTGGCATTTCCTCTGGACTCATCGATTCAACCACGAATTCTTCCACAACTTCCACACTGAAAAAATCTGACATAGCAAATTCATATGCTTTTTCACGTGAGTTGCTCCAAAAATCAACACGATAATTTGCCATGCTTTTCCCTTGACATTAATGTGTTTTTCATGTGATATTTTTGTTTTAATCATTTGAAATCAGCTGATCGCAAACGAGATGCATTTCATTCTTTTATCGCTTGGTGTTCACTTTGGATTCAACAGAATTTCACTTGGATTTGCCCCATTTGACTTTTCCCTTGATTTCAACGTGAAAAACACGTGAGATTGAAATGTATTGGTCTTTGAAGTTGCTTGATGAAAAATTTCTTATTCGTAAGATGGCGACGGACGAAGACAATCCAATTTACGATTTCTTTGGTCGAATTAATCGTTTTAATTAATAATTTTGTGTAAAATGAAATCGTACTAAAACTTTTTGGTAAGTATTTAATAGAAAAACTGTGAAAATCGACAAATATACGTAAAAACTAACATTCAGCAATGCATTTCCAGGAAATAAAACTCTGGCGAAGGGTTGGCTTCTAAACCGTTTTTTTCTCAGCACTGATGCTGAATTTGTCGATTGATCCGGAGACGTCGGCATCTGACTGCGGCACGATTCGCCTTCCAAAACACACAACATGTACAACCATCGGCAGTTTCGTGACGCGGTGCTGAGCGCCATAGCTTCTCGTCACCGTACCCAAGGCCACTCGATCCAGATCATCAAGGTCAAGTCGGTGGAGGTTTCCAAGAACCGTCGTCAAGCAGTTTCCGGCTCCAAGAAGTGGTTCCCGCTTATAGGCTGATACGCAGATGGGAAGGAACGCAAAACTCCATACAAAAAAACGCCCAAGAAACGGTCAAGGAAAGGGTCACGAAAAGATTTTTCTTAAGCGGTACGCAGCTGAAAAGTAACAGAAACACAAAGATTGCGTTTGACGTTTCTTCGCGCGGTGCTTGTTTGTAATATGTTTTGATGAAAAAATCAAAGAATTGTAATTTTTCTTTTTGAATACGACTGATAATTACAAACGTTTTAATAATTTTGTATTGGAGATAATAATATTTAAAATTCCAGCCGAATCTCAAAAACCGAATATTGAAACTAAAAGGACAGATTTAATTTTTCGGTGGAAATGGAGTAAAAAAAGAAGTTGTCTTTATAGATGTCGGCCATCTTGTTCCCAACAATTTATTGCTAGTACCAACCAGCTACCTCTGGATTATGAGTCCCCTGCACTGTCCGATTTATCCACACTCACGGGACCATTATGAAGTAAATCAGAGTGAAATTAAACTTGACAATAATCATACAAATATCTATGTTACTGAAAATACAATAATAATCTGAAATTTTGAAATCCAACCAAACAACAAATTCAAAAATGTGAAAAAACAAACATTTCAGAAATTTCAAATAACATTTTTTTTAAATAATATAGAAAATTTCAACAAAAATCTGAAATTTGGAAAATCAAAATTAAAAATATGCAGAATTGAATAATAATTTTAATTTTTAACGTTTTTATAAATTACATAGATCAAAAATGTTAAAATTCGAAAAGAATGTACAAGTCGAAATTCCAAAAGTTTTAAAAATCGGAAATATAGAAATTCGTAAATACAAATTTACGAAAACCTTATAACAATCAAAAACTCTATTTCTTCCAAAATTAAAAAATCTAGAATAAAAATTTAAGAATTAAGAAATTTTAAAAAAATTAAGAAATTTAAAAATTTAAGAATTTAAGAATTTAAGAATTTAAGAATTTAAGAATTTAAGAATTTAAGAATTTAAGAATTTAAGAATTTAAGAATTTAAGAATTTAAGAATTTAAGAATTTAAGAATTTAAGAATTTAAGAATTTAAGAATTAAAGAATTAAAGAATTAAAGAATTTAAGAATTTAAGAATTTAAGAATTTAAGAATTTAAGAATTTAAGAATTTAAGAATTTAAGAATTTAAGAATTTAAGAATTTAAGAATTTAAGAATTTAAGAATTTAAGAATTTAAGAATTTAAGAATTTAAGAATTTAAGAATTTAAGAATTTAAGAATTTAAGAATTTAAGAATTTAAGAATTTAAGAATTTAAGAATTTAAGAATTTAAGAATTTAAGAATTTAAGAATTTAAGAATTTAAGAATTTAAGAATTTAAGAATTTAAGAATTTAAGAATTTAAGAATTTAAGATTTTAAGAATTTAAGAATTTAAGAATTTAAGAATTTAAGAATTTAAGATTTTAAGTATTTAAGAATTTAAGATTTTAAGAATTTAAGAATTTAAGAATTTAAGAATTTAAGAATTTAAGAATTTAAGAATTTAAGAATTTAAGAATTTAAGAATTTAAGAATTTAAGAATTTAAGAATTTAAGAATTTAAGAATTTAAGAATTTAAGAATTTAAGAATTTAAGAATTTAAGAATTTAAGAATTTAAGAATTTAAGAATTTAAGAATTTAAGAATTTAAGAATTTAAGAATTTAAGAATTTAAGAATTTAAGAATTTAAGAATTTAAGAATTTAAGAATTTAAGAATTTAAGAATTTAAGAATTTAAGAATTTAAGAATTTAAGAATTTAAGAATTTAAGAATTTAAGAATTTAAGAATTTAAGAATTTAAGAATTTAAGAATTTAAGAATTTAAGAATTTAAGAATTTAAGAATTTAAGAATTTAAGAATTTAAGAATTTAAGAATTTAAGAATTTAAGAATTTAAGAATTTAAGAATTTAAGAATTTAAGAATTTAAGAATTTAAGAATTTAAGAATTTAAGAATTTAAGAATTTAAGAATTTAAGAATTTAAGAATTTAAGAATTTAAGAATTTAAGAATTTAAGAATTTAAGAATTTAAGAATTTAAGAATTTAAGAATTTAAGAATTTAAGAATTTAAGAATTTAAGAATTTAAGAATTTAAGAATTTAAGAATTTAAGAATTTAAGAATTTAAGAATTTAAGAATTTAAGAATTTAAGAATTTAAGAATTTAAGAATTTAAGAATTTAAGAATTTAAGAATTTAAGAATTTAAGAATTTAAGAATTTAAGAATTTAAGAATTTAAGAATTTAAGAATTTAAGAATTTAAGAATTTAAGAATTTAAGAATTTAAGAATTTAAGAATTTAAGAATTTAAGAATTTAAGAATTTAAGAATTTAAGAATTTAAGAATTTAAGAATTTAAGAATTTAAGAATTTAAGAATTTAAGAATTTAAGAATTTAAGAATTTAAGAATTTAAGAATTTAAGAATTTAAGAATTTAAGAATTTAAGAATTTAAGAATTTAAGAATTTAAGAATTTAAGAATTTAAGAATTTAAGAATTTAAGAATTTAAGAATTTAAGAATTTAAGAATTTAAGAATTTAAGAATTTAAGAATTTAAGAATTTAAGAATTTAAGAATTTAAGAATTTAAGAATTTAAGAATTTAAGAATTTAAGAATTTAAGAATTTAAGAATTTAAGAATTTAAGAATTTAAGAATTTAAGAATTTAAGAATTTAAGAATTTAAGAATTTAAGAATTTAAGAATTTAAGAATTTAAGAATTTAAGAATTTAAGAATTTAAGAATTTAAGAATTTAAGAATTTAAGAATTTAAGAATTTAAGAATTTAAGAATTTAAGAATTTAAGAATTTAAGAATTTAAGAATTTAAGAATTTAAGAATTTAAGAATTTAAGAATTTAAGAATTTAATAATTTAAGAATTTAAGAATTTAAGAATTTAAGAATTTAAGAATTTAAGAATTTAAGAATTTAAGAATAAGAATTTAAGGCTTTAAAAATTTAAGGCTTTAAAAATTTAAGAATTCCAGAAAAAAAAAATTAACATTTGTACCAGCCTTATTTTATAATTTCCAAATTTCCTAACTTCCTAATTACCTAGTTTCCGAATATCCTAATTTCCTTATTTCCTAATTTCCATACTTCCAAATTTCCTGATTTCTTAATTTCATAACTTCCTAAACTCCTAATTTCCTAGTTTTCTAATTTCCTTACTTCCTAACTTCCTAATTTCCTGATTTCCTAATTTGCTAACTTCTTAATTTCCTAACTTCCTAACTTCTTAATTTTCTAATTTCCTAGTTTCCTGATATCCTAATTTCCCAATTTCCTAACTTCCTAATTTCCACACTTCCTAATATTCTAATTTCCTAACTTCCTAATTTCCTAATTTCAAAATTTCCAAATTTCCTAACTTCCTAACTTCCTTATTTCCTAACATATTTTTTTCCTAATTTCTGAATTTCCTATTTTCCTTATTTAATAATTTACTAATTTCCTAATTTCCTAACTTCCTAATTTCCTAGTTTCCTGATATCCTAATTTCCCAATTTCCTAACTTCCTCACTTCCTAATATCATAAATTAATTTCCTAACTTCCTAACTTCCTAGTTTCCTAATTTTAAAAATTTCCTTATTTCCTAATTTCCTAACTTCCTAATTTCCTCATTTCCTAATTTCCTAACTTCCTAACTTCCTAACATCCTTATTTCCTTACATATTAATTTTCTAATTTCTTAATGTCCTTGTTTCATAATTTCATAATTTACTAATTTTCTTATTTTCTTTATTTTCTTTATTCTACTAATTTGCTAATATCATAATTTCCAAATTTCCTAATACCCTTGTTTCCTAATTTCCTAATTTTTTAATTTCCTTATTTCATAATTACATAGTTTTTTAATTTCCTTATTTCATAATTACATATTTTTTTAATTTCAGTTTTTTCTTGTTTTAGAATTTAAGAATTTCTAAATTTGCTTTTATTTATTGATTTCTTAATTTTGTTTATAATTGTTGTTAAAAGTTTTTGAATAAACATTTTTAATCTATTTAATTTTAAGTTTTGAATATTTTTGATCTTTTTATTTTTTCCTCGAAAGAACCTCAAGCGCGCACACCGTCAATCGCGCTCATACCGAACTGTCAACTTTTCTTGGGGGGGGTCACGAAAAGAACACGCAACATTTCTTGACCGCGTTCCTTCCGATCAGCATACCGTACTTATGCATCCATACCACACAAGCGTTACCGGAATCTGCGTGTACTGTTAATTCCATTTTTGTTTAGAGAAAGTAATGAGTGAAAAGTGCAAAGGAAATATCGATGGTCCGGTTATTGTTGTAATTGTTATTTATTTCATGTATCAATAAAAAAATGCTCAAGAAAACTTTTAATCTAGCTTTTAATCGTATTATTTTTTTTATAAAATCAAAAATTAAACGCAATATTCAGCTCACATGAACATCACTAGAAAACCATTGCATTTATACTACAAAATCATTTGAAATTCATATGCACACCATTCAAAAGTCTTGTGAGCTTTCATGTTAAACTCACGTGTTTTGCATTTGGATTGGCCGGTTCGCACGATGGATTTTTTTCAAATGATTTCCACGTGACATTCACAGACTAAGTCGTATGGGGTGGATTCATGTGCAAAACATGTGGTATTGCTATGTGCCTTTCTTTCAGTGCACGCCGTCTTTGAAGTCGCTTTCGTCCGCCATATTGATTTGAGCAGCGAAACAATTTCACAAGTACCTACACTGTTAAATGTGGCTACACGCTGGAACAAAGAAACGCGCAAATGGCAAACCAGTTTGTAAAATCAATAAAATTCATGGTAGCGTCGATAAACTATGTTTATTAAATTGGTAAATATGGTTTGTTGCCTTTATAAAACATGATAGTTAGTGTTGAGAAACCTGTTTGTTGATTCAAGCTTACACAATTTCTGTGCGTGAACAATATAAAGCCTTTTTTGATTTTAATAATTCGTAAATTGATCGAAACCCCATAGAAAACGCTTAGGACCTTTTTAAAACTAACCCGAGATATATTTTTTTTATTTGTTAAAAAATGTTTTAAAAAAAATTTAAGACAAAAAGCCTAAACTCACAATTATTTCAAATAAACTTAGGCCAAAGTTCAATGTTAATGTTACCTTCTTCTTTGAAATCGGGCTGAGGACATTTTTTTTTCAAGAAAGTAAAAAAAACAATAGAATTAAAAGTCTTATCGCAAAAAAAAAGCAAATTTAAAAAAAAATAGCTGGGCGCTCGATAACTGGACTGTCTCCCGATCAAAAAGTACTCAAATGACAAAAAATAACAAAGAAAAATTACCGCGGGGACAGCGGATGCAAAAAATCAATGTCATCAAATAAAAATTTCTTCAATATTTTAATGAAATTTAATAACAGCAAAGGAAATTTATAGGGTAACCTATAGGAAAGTTATTTTAACATTTCTATTTTTAAAAGGATTTTTTCAATTGACGATTCCCTCGTCATTTTTCTATCAGCCCAGTTAGTGAACAAGTACTGTAAAAGGATTTTAATAGCATTTTTTTTAACTCAAAAATTCGAATAAACATTCAACAAATTATTTTAAAATTGATGAAAATGTAAATTTGTAAAATAATTCTACTAAGTTCAATTGCACTACAAAGCTAACAACAATCGTTCCACATTCACAAATTCACTGCCTTGTTCAGCGTGCTGTGCTTGAGCCAGGAGTAGGGGTTCGATCCTCGAATGTCACCCGCCACATTGTTCGCATAAACGTCGGTCGTCAGCTCGGGTAGCCCAATTTCCGCATCAGCCTTTGCCCACTTGGTGGCTTCGTCAACTTCCTTTTTGATGTCGGCATCGATTTTCTGAAATTTGTTCAAATTATGAGATTATGACTGTTGTTCACTAGATAATATGAGAATCACCTTTATTTCATCAACCGTCGCCAATCCAGCCGTTAAGATCTTCTCTTTGTACGAAGTGATGGGGTCACGCGTTTGACGGACTTCCTGCACCTCGTCACGTGTTCGGTAGCTGGTACCGGGGTCGGACATTGAGTGACCAGAATATCTGAAAGTTTTAAGAGAAGCTTAGGCAAACTTCTTCGACAGACATATTGGTTTTGATGAGTCACCTGTACGTGAACACCTCCATCACAAGTGGTCCATTCTTGAGGACGTAATCGATGGCGAAATCTGTGGCTAATTTAACGGCCACGACATCCATTCCGTCGACCCAGATTCCTGGCAGGACGTCTCCTCGCTGAAAGTAGTTGGTGTTTGAGGATGACCGATCTGCACTGGTGCCCATTCCTAGAAAATGTCTTTGTTTGAAAAGTGACCACGTAGTCAAAAATTGAACATATTACCATAACCATTGTTTTCACACACAAAAATGCACGGAAGCTTCCAAAGATGTGCCATGTTGTAGGCCTCGAAGACTTGCCCCTGGTTCGAAGCTCCATCGCCGTACAGCGCTAAACAAACGCCGTTATTACCTTTGTACTGACAAGCCAAGGCCACCCCAGCACCCAGAGGAACTTGCGCCCCCACAATTCCATTCCCACCGTAGAAATTCGGTGCGTACATGTGCATCGATCCACCCTTTCCCCTCGCACAACCACTCTGTCTTCCGGTCAACTCGGCCAGCACCCCCTTCGGACTGACCCCCATCAGGTAGGTCCAACCGTGAACTCGGTACGCGGAAATGATGTTGTCCTGGGGACGCATGGCCGCTTTCATACCGACGGCGCAAGCCTCCTGACCCGAGTACAGGTGACAGAACCCGCGGACAATCTTCTCCTTGTACAGATTTCCGGCGGAAGTCTCCAACCGGCGAATCGTTTGCATCTGCTTGTAGTATTCGACGGCATCATCCCTGTTGATCACGGCAGACGTTGGTGGTCCAGTTTGGAGGTTGTGGAGTTTGAAGGGCTGGAAGTAGATAAGCAGATTCAATTTTAAAAATTTCAAGACAAATTAAACCAAAAATCATTAAACAATAAATGAGACATAGTAAAATAGTTCTCATTGTACGATTAATCGAAAGCATTGCTTATCAGTATTTGCCCACTATGATTATGAAATAGTGCAATGTCTTTGTGAAGGTCATTGTCAGAAGACAAGTTTACAGAATTTTAGTTTCAACAGTAGAATTTGCATTTGAACATTAAAATCTTGTTTTAAATTTTTCACTTAATTAATATACTAAACATCACTCACCATTGTCTCAAAAGTCGCCTCAGTCGAGTAGGAGTTCACAGATCTCAGCGATGCCTGGAAGCAAGAAATAAAGTTAAACTGAAATCTTAACCTCATAACAATTACAAACCCTTGAAAATGGCGAAAAAATAGCCGCCAAAATTGAGCGATACATTGTGCAAGAAACAACCAGAAGTGAATAAACTTTTCGGAAATTGCGCTGCAGCTCGAAGCGAAACAAACTAAGAGACTGAACTGCACTATAAACTAATCAATTAGTCAGAGATAGTGAGAGCGAGAACGAACTTACGCTGGAGCAAATACTAAAACGTGAGAGCGAGCGCGTGTGACGTACTATTGCCGGCATGTGTAGTATAGGCAGATAGAACTTGCATAATAGCTAGAAAATTGATTTTATTTCGCCGGTTATGACTCTTGATGACGAGTTTTCAGTATGAAACCATGATTGAATTGGATGGAGCTATTTTTAAACACTATAGTTTGACTTGACCGTTGCTTATTGGATTTAGATTCCTTTATTACATCTTTTTTAAACGTCCCATAAGGTGAGTCACTCACTCACTCACTGGCGATCGAATCATCTGAGTTATCGGTCTGAAACGGATCATGAGCGAAAACGACTCAAAACGGCCCGCGATTTAATGCTCACCGCTCTTCAAATCTTTTATGAATTGCTTGGTATACTCTGCTTGTTGACAACACTCACAAAAGAGAACATTCAATCATTAGCTAATTTAGTATGAATACAACCCAAGCAACACACTTTGTCAGATAAACGTATTTCCTAACTGGTTGTATAACCAATCCGTCTGGTTGTCACAACTTGTTCTACAACTCCTGTGAACTGGAAAAAGCGCACTTTTTTCTGTTGTATAACTTGCCAGAACAAGATGCAAGTTATCAGAGTAAGTTGTACAATTGTATTTGACAACACTGTGCTAGCTAACAAGAGATTCAACGAAAAAAAGGAGGCGTGGTTTACGGCTGTGCTGTCAAATCAAAGCGCACACTGAAAAGGAAAATTAGTTTGAAAACAGCTGTCTAACCGTTTCTCTAACAAACATTTCTTATTAGAATTTCAATCAACGACGAAGCTAATAAAAAGTACGCTTGTTTCTGCCTGATTTATTTAAAATAATTCGAAATTGAATGTAAAAAAAGAAAAACAATCGTGGCGCGCAGTCTACGTGAAGTGTGAAAATTCCTTGCACGGCGAACTTTTAGATTTTCCTTTTTTGATGAACTTCTTCTTTCTCAAGATTCGATCCGATGACTTCGACGACTTGTTGTTCTCCACGGCAGGTCCAGGCGCGCTTCCACATCTCTCCACGGGGCTTCATAGTAAACAAGCCGGCCCAAGCGTCAATAAGAAGGCTGCTGTCTGTTTTGTTAGCTAAAGAACTTAACTCCAACGAAGGCTGTTGAAGTTATATAAGTTTGTTTCAAGTCAGTTGATATAACTCCACTATATAACTTTGTTATAACAAACCGTTTCAACTGTCATTTCGATTACCGTACCACGGAGTAATATTGAAAATCGGTATGATTTTGATTTATTGTTTTCTCTATCATAAACTCTATAAGCTGATAATTTTTGTAGCTTTTACCAGCGATATGTTTACAAATTATTCGGTCAACAATCAAAACTACTTTAATCTTCAATAAATAATCATTATTGAAACTCTGAATTCCTCATGTACAAATTTACACCACCTAACAACACGCAATGTCAAGTTGAATATGTATGTTGAGCATCCGTTATAAAATCTATTCTCCGAGAACATTTGTGTAACAAAGCGAGAAAACCTAAGGTTATTTATAGAATGGTTGGCCACGCCCATTTTTCAGAAGATGCCGTCACATGACAATGTTAGATAAGCAGTGTGGCAAACAGTGCAATATTATTCTTATTCAACAAACTGTTTTCGAGGAAAACATTGCAGATGAGGAACAGCATCTTGGCATATCAGCATTTTGACGTTCAATTACAGCTCATAAAAAGCGTTTTCGACTGAAATCAAGTGATAAATACCTCAAACGGAAGTGAGCAAGCAAGTTTCTATCGAAGTTGTTCCAAAATAAGTTGTTTAAACAGTGTAAATCAGCAAATTGGATGGAGTTAGGAGCGAGTGCATATTCCCTATGTTGTGTGTAAAAGTTGGAAAAGAGTGAAGTTGACTGTGTTTTAACACTTGTATGGCACACATATCATGAGTTACATAGGACGGTTATACAAGTAGTGAAGCAAACGGTTATTTAACTAACGTTAACATTTTTCACGTATGTTGATCCAAAACAGCTGTCTAACTGTTATTCAACAGTCGACAAGTTATGAGTGCTACTTGGGAAAGAGACGAGTTGTTCCTTTTAATTCCGCTATATATTTTAATATCTTGACAGATACGTATTTCGTCTACTAGTAAACGGCTCTAATCGCGAAACAAGATATTAAAATATATAACGGAATTAAAAGGAACAACTCGTCTCTTTGTATTCATAGTAATGCATTCTGCTAAAACGCTTAAATAATCAAACCACAAAGCTAATTTAGTTTTTTCATGTAGCTTAACTTTTTTGGAATGCTTCCCTATGACCAAAGAAGCCATTTTACACAACTAGTAAGACGTAAATTTTTCTATCTTTCAGATACTGGCCACTCAATGTCTAACTCAGGAACAAGCTACCGAACACGATACGAGGTTTAGGAAGTCCTTCAAGCACGTGATACCATCACATCGTTTAGGAAGAAAATCATCGATGCTGGCCTGTTGACGGAGAGTGACATTGAGGTGATCCAAATACCAAACCTATAATCACAACCTCTTGAAGTAAATTTTGATTATATTTTAACAGAAAATTGCTGCGAAAATCAAGATGAGTGTTTATGAATCAAGCGAATAGTCGGCGGATTTTTATGCAAAGAAGATTAGCAGGCTGGATATAGCTGTGGATCTTTGAATCGGTAAGTGTCATTTAAATAAAAATTTTGATCACTGAAAATTTGAGTTATTTACACACAAAAGTGTACCGTCATCAGGGGTGACATTGGGTCTGGGGGGTGAGATTGGGTCATACAAAAATGCTGAAATTTGTATGACCCAATCTCACCCCCCAGACCCAATGTCACCCCTGATGACGGTACATGACCTGTTGAGGTACTTTGTCGGGAAAATACAAATATTATCCGTAAATTCTACATGTCTTATTTTTTTAAAGAGATTATTTGAATAGGAATCTCGCAATCGAGAACGCCAAGGCAATGCTGTAGAGCGAATTATTTGATTTGATTTTGTTATTTACATTATTAATCAAACAAATCTTAGATGCGGAAAAAATTCATTTCATTTTTTTTCAATTTCATTAATGTATTTTTTAATGTTATGTATTCATATTTACTTCTGATATGACGTTTTAAAATGTTCGAATCAAATGTTTTAAAGGGACACTCAAATACATAAATAGTAAAAGTTTCATTCAAAATATTTTTGTACAGTCATCAATGTTGGAGAAGAGTCAAGCCAATAATTGATCCTCATATTTAATTTGACCAATAAAGTGCTATTTTGTACAATATGGTACAGGGGGCGAAATCACATGGCGAAATCCAGTCTGCAATCCGCTAAAATCACCGTCTCTTAGCGAAGCGAAGCGAAGTTGAAAGGTTTTCTATTTCACTAAAATTTTGAAGTTCTTCGAGAAACTTTTGTTTTTGCCTCCTGAATTTTTAGGCCTCTTTAAGTGCAATCAGCTGAAATCAGTTTAAAATGCATTGCCCTGCGTTTAAAATCATTTTTGCAATTCCGTCGTGAAACTACTTACTTTTCCTGTCATTCTTGAACGACGAAATATGTAGCATACTTTTCTGTACCAAAAATAACAGAATCGAACAGCAACACTTTTCAAAATAAATGCTGAAAAGTAACACTTTTCAAAATTTTTTTGATTTAAACGATTTATTGACAAAATATATGAAAATTTGACTTAAAATTTCACTCAATGGGTGTTTTTCGGAATTGCAAAAAATGTGTATGGAACTCGTTGCAAAACTTGATTTTTTCAACAGTAGTCGTATTTATCCAACTCGGTGAACCTCGTTGGATAAATGTACAACTCGTGCTGAAAAAATCCTCTTTTTGCAATTTGTTGCATAAACTACTATTTCAGCATGTTTGGGTTGATTTAAAAATCTTTTGAATATTTGAATATTTTCGATGTGCAGTATCGCAAAAAGTTTTGTTTCGCATTTTGTTTTGTTTTCGTCAAATTTTACATTTTTTGGAAATTAATGACTGCAAAACAACTGAACTAGTGTAAAATACACTTTAAAAAACTTGTTGCATTAAAATTTTGAGACTATGGCAAGTTATTTAAATTTGTATATATAGGGCAGGGGTGGGGGGCAAATGGTCCGCCTAAGTAAAATGTACCGAAAACCTTACAAAAACATACAAATTTATGAATCCAGTGTAGTATGCTTATGCTTTGGGATGTTCCCTTCAATGTTGTTCCCTTCGATGATTGATAAAAATTGTCAGCTTAAAACTATTTTTGAGCCACTTAAAAAAAATGTTTTTCGACTACTTTTGCCAGGGTGCGGGGCAGAATGGGCCACCTTAGAAAACAAGCCATTTCGTCTAATACAACGTCGAAGGGTGATAAGAAATGACTTAAGTAACCTTTCCAATATAGTTTTCAAGAAGTTTGATCACTTTTACAAAAATAGTCACTTAAAAAAACAAACATTTTTGAAAATAATGTAAATATGTCGAAATAAGACACTATTTTTACAAATAAGCGTCAAAACAATTAAAAAATCAACTAATGTTGCATTAAACGTGATTTGTGAAGCTACCAGGAGTTAAATAATCCATTAAGCTCAAATTTCGCAACTTTTGATTGTTTTTATAAGGCAGGGAAAGGGTGGTCCATTCTGCCCCCAAGTGGATTTTAATTTGACACTTCTACCACCAAGCCTCTAAATGATATAAAAGGTTCCGTTGTTGTTTGATAACCTTTGTAATAGCTCCTGGTAACATTCTAAACATTGAACAAACTTTTTCAAACAATCCAACTTTTCAGAAAGCTTATTTTAAAACTTCAAAATAAACAACATTTGCATGGTTTTTGAATAAATTTACATTTTTGCTCATAATTCGAAAAATACTGTGAATTCAAACGCTGTTTTCGGTATGGTGATGTTATTTGACGTCCTTTATAAGACCCTTGCCTTACAGTTGGTCTAAATCCATTCTAAACCCCAAAACTAAAAAGCAAATAATCCACTTTAACGACCCCCGGGTCTTTTGTGGTCTCTGTTGCAAGTTTCTACTCATTTCTAGGTGTCCGAAGGTTATGTGTGGTGAGTCAACCAAAACCTCTTTTACGCAAATGGACCGACGTTTTACTTCCCCATCCGATAGAAGGCGTGATCAGGCAAATCTCGTCTCGAAAAATGCCACCGGTTCCATCTGGGATTGAACCACTAACCACTAAGCCACCGGACCAGCCCAAAACTAAGGGTGTCCCATTCTGTCCCCATGGTCCATTTATTTTTTTGCCCCCCCCTACTCGACCCTGGCTAGAGCCGTGGGACAAAAACTTGGAAAAATATTAACATCGGCCCAAATAAATTATACCTATAAACAACAACATAAAACTACTTTTTGGACCAGAAAGTTGCTATCCTGTTTTTTTCTAAATATTTTCGTAATATCGTTTTTTAATAAAAAAAAATCATGTGCATCTCCATTACTCGGGTCCAAACCTGATCTCGCTCTTGTGTTTGCTGTTTGGATTTTCCAAGAATTTAACGTACCGTAAAACGGGTTGACTTTTATAGCCGGGGTGACATTGATAACTTGGAGACTTGTTTTTTCAAATGAAATATACGAATCAAATACGAACAGTATGGTAAAAAAACTATTTATAATGAATTTTAAGCAAATTTTAAACATTTTATGTACTCAACTACAAAATTGTGTACTTGTAGATAGACGGAAGATACAAGTGGTTGGTACTAGCAATATTGGCCGTTAGCTAAAAAGTCAACTTCGTTTTTAGGGAAAGAAAAAAAACGTCTGATTTTTTCGGTATTTGTATTTAAAAAAAAATTGTTACATAAAAAAAATAAATTTGAAATTGTATCTTACATGTTATAATTATGAACTTCCTAAAGATAAAAAAATGTTTCTTGCAACATTATTTCACTTTCCTTTTCTTGGACATGGCAACAAGACATAAGCAATAATTGTCATTTTCATCATACACGAACAACTACACTCCACCAAATCAACGACCCTCGCCATAAATACCGCACTTCGAAATTATTTTTCAAAAAAAAAATCCGCAAAGAAAACAGCACTAACGAACCGGAAATGCACGCAACCGTTCGCCTTCTCCCTTCTCCCCCTTGAAATGGGGCTTGCATTCAATTTATGCCGAAACCCGTAAAAATAGGTCAATCACATTATTCAAAATTTATTTGTAAAATATACGAAAAGCAGTCACTTTTGCTGCTTCGTTTCGCTGCAGCTGCATTGCATGTCATAAATACAACCAAAATATGCATCACAACCGAGATTTCAATCGTATATTAAGGAGCCCCCCCTCCCCCTCCTCCCCCTCAGCTCTCTTGTCAACGCAAATGAGCTTTTATCAAGGTTTTTCTCCCTCCTCACCACTTAAGTTACCATCCCCTCTCCCCCTCTTTTGACATCGTCGCGACGACAACGGCGTCCGGAATGCGCCGAACTTTTTTTTTTTGCATCGATGACGAATAATTCGTAAAAAGGGTCTCTTGCCTCCCGCTTCGGCCAAGGGTCGTCCCCCGGTCCAAACATTCCTGTCCGCGTGATGGGGCAAAAAAAAAATCAATAAAATATCTTCCTTCGTCCCTTTGCTCGCGCGCGCTTTTTTTCGTTCACATTTTGTTGCTGTTGGAGGTTTTGTTGTTATTTTGCCACTACACAAACTCTGGGGACCCATAATGCGTTGGAATGTGGCCCATCTACCAGCCAGCCAGCCGCGAGAGCTTTCGGACGACGGCGATGGGCGACGAATGACCTAAACCCGACACGGGTTTTAGGGGAGGCTGGAGGGATTATTCGTGGGAATTAAATGGAAAAACCATTATTTTCAAAATCGGATCTTTTCGGATAGTTAAATAATTCTTATTTTTTTTTGATAAAAAACCAGGGTCTTCTTTAATTTTTGAAAGGTCAAACTTTATATCTGTGCCTATGTGGAATTTTGTTTTTGGTTATGACGGACGAGTTTTATTGACAAGTTATAAATTTTTATAAAGAAAGTCATTTTTGATAAAATAACCTGTGATTTTGGCAACGTGGTTAATTTTTATTCAATAATAAAACCTTATTGGATATTGATACTATTTTTTAAATCCAATTTCTTATGTTAGTTTGAGTCCAACAAAAAAATTAAATAAACTCAATTCAACCTGGAGCTTGTAGAGGACATCTGGGACTACCATTTGTGACTGAGAACGGTTTGGGGAATGCAGTTTTACATATAAAATAGACACTTTTTCTTTGAGTGAATATTTCAGGCGTACAATTTTGCTCAAGAGACCCTTAGGATCTCATTTTCTATAATTTTCTGTCATTTTCAATAGAAACATGCATACAAATGGTAATTTTCATCCATTTGTATCCTTTAATATAAAATAAAAATAAAAAATCTTCGATCCACATTTTTTGAAAATCCAATTTCCAATGATATTAGATTTCACCCAAGAAAAGAAGATTCTGATTTTTTTTAACATATCTTATGCCTGAATAAATTGCATTTGCATTTTTAATTAAACTCATGCCTAAATAAATTGCATATTTGAACAAATCTTACAATTGTTTTTTTTTTCATTATATTTATGCGAAGTGTTATTTATCTATTTTGAGAAAATAGGGAATTTGCCCCGCCTCCATGGATCCTTGTAATGAGATTACAAATACTTATAAATACAATCAGATCGATAGTAAAAATATATCAAATTGAATTTAAGGCTCTGAAAGGCATCATTCCCTATCGGCCATTTGGCGGCCATGTTTGTTTTAGAAAAACATTCAAAACTTGATTCAGAATATTACAACCAAAAAATGGTTTTCTTTGTGTTTCCGTTTCCCTGAATTCAGAACCATCATTGACAGTCATTGCCCCAAAAATGAACACCTTCTACGACCTTAAGTTTTATTTTATCAGTGAAATAAAAAATACTTACTCAAAATTCAAGAAAAATTGATTTTTTAAATATTATTTTGATGTTCTTTATTATGTTTTCTATGTTTAATCTATTACAATTTTTTATACAATGTTTTTAATATTAAATAAGTTTCTTATGTATAAATTTGTTTATTTATTTTTAAAGACTAGAAAAGCCTATAAATAAAAAGAGATGTATTTTCTATGGTCTTAAAAAAAACAAACAAAAATTGGAAACAATCCTTTCTAAGTGTTAGTTTTTTAATGATTAAATTTTAATGTTTTTTATGACAAAAATTTTTGTTCTTTTCTTCTATCTTCATTTAACCCTTTAAGACTTTTCAAAAATAAAAATTTCAGTTGTTGATGGGAAAATGAGTCTTTTGAACATACGAAAATTATAGGGTAGTTTTGGAAATTTTGATATTTGGGTCATAATAAAAAAAAACCAAAATAAGTGTCGGAGGTGACGGTGGCTCTTACGGCTTTTTGAAAACTCACTCGAGATATATGACCCATCAGGCCTGAAAGGGTTTAGTCCAGACTGGTGGCATGCTTGTCAAAAAGTGAACCTCGCTTTTGACAGTCCATATAGGGTGAACGCTCCATAAACTGGTTGCACAAAAAAGGGTATACAGGCCATTTATGAGTAAATTTGAAAATAATTGTTTTAGTCACTACCGCCAACTGGGGCAAATCGGGACTACAATCTGAAGAGAGAAAATGTTTTTTACAGCATTAAATTTGAAATCAGTGAACTAATTTTGCAGTTTAGTTTAAATTTTAAAAGAAATAAACCCGAAATATCAAAACATTGTGCAAAAAATGTGGCTTCGGCAGTTGTCCCTTTTGTCTGATTCGCCCCAGATGCTTGTAAGACAAAAAGATAAAATATGAGAACATAAAAATTTTACAAAAACACTAATAAACGAAAAATATAAAACCTAAACTTTTAACAATACATAAAATTGAATAGAAAATATTTCAAAGGCTAGGAATTTTGCTAATCTGTACAAGTAAATTTCAACAAACTTTCTTAATAAGTCAAATTTATGCTGATATATTCTCACTAAAAAATTAAACTCTTTAATTTCCTATTAATAACAAAGTTCAGCTGTTTTTTTTTTCAATTTTGTGAAAACTGAGACATAATATAAAATTTCCTGGGATTTTAGAAATCCCGGGATTATTACACTACAGCTAAGCATTTCTTTGGGTCTTCGATAAATTATATTCGTATTTTTTTTAAATTTGATTCAAACATTGCTCACACAAGGAAGCAAATTTTAAACATCTTTTCGTCAATACAAGGCTCCATACAAATTTGAAGGTTGGTCAGTCAAAAATGCTGTAAACCTTTTAAAAAATCAATGTTTAAAGTCATTGTAGATTCTTTTTGATCCTCGCTTAATAGTCATTAATTTTTAAAGTTACAAAAAACTAAACACTTGTATTACAGCAATTCCATTTGAAAAGAGCCTAAACCGAAAAAAAGTTCTCCGATCGGGCTCAAAAATTTTCTGGGGGTTCCTTGGCCAAAATAATTAGACTCGTATTTTTTTTGTTTGGCCATTAGGGTGACCTCGTGCTAGGGTGGTTCAAAAAATGGAAATTTTCGTCATTTTTCGCAAAAACCACTTTTTTCAAAAAATCATATCTCCGCGCCATTTCATCCGATTTTAGTTTGGCTATTTGAAAAAAATAGTAAGAAATCTAGCTTAGCAATTGAAAAAGTCGTATGAAAACTTTTCCGAGGAATCCGATAAAAATATTTTCAGACAAAGGCTCTTTGGTCCAGATTTTTGAAACTTCTTACCATTTTTCTCAAATAGCCAAACTAAATTTTGCCTCCAAGACAGCTAAAATCTGATGAAATGACGCGAAGATATGATTTTTTGAAAAAGTGGTTTTTGCGAAAAATGACGAAAATTGGAAATGGAAATCCAAAAAAATACGGGTCTAATTATTTTGGCCAACCCCCAGAAAAATTTTGAGCCCGATCGGAGAACTTTTTTTTCGGTTTAGGCTCTTTTCAAACGGAATTGCTGTATACATGTTTTGACTTGAGAAACAATTTTAATTTTAACAACAAAACGTTTTAAAAAGTACATAAACCTAACTATCTCCTAACTGATACGGCGAGGAAGGTATTTTTCTTCTCTCTCCAGCCGGTCAGCGCAGCCAATACCCAAAGTGGGCGCACGAGCACCCGGCGATTCGATTGTGTGTGACTGGACGAGAAAATATGCACACACAAAAGCGCGAGCGAAGAGAAAAGTGAGCAAGAGGGGGAAAAAAAGCTCGACCACAAAACCCCAACCGACCCCGTCATAAACATGGGGCGACAGATAAACTTACTTTATATTCATAAAAATTAAATTATTAATTGATTTTCCCTCTCTCACCTATTTGGTATCTCTCTTTCTCACACACACCATTACTACGCTATCTCTGGCTATGGTTAAGGGTAGGCTTTCGCATATTTTCTGTTGGTTAAAGGTTTTGCTGTATGACGCGAGGAAATTTACAATGTGTTTGTGTCTTGACAACTTGAAGCTTTATGGGGTTGTCTGTATCGAAAGTTATGAGCACTTAAACTTATTCAATGTTTTGATGCCCTTTGATGCAGCAGGAAGCCGGGTTAATTGGGAAAATACCAGTAAAAAGTAGAAAATTAGGACAAACATGTAAACTTAATCATTTAATTTTATTAATCAATATTCCCAGAACACAATCCAATTGCCAGAATTAATTTTTTATTTCACTACTAGCCATTACTAAACGAACTAAAGAAAAACCTTCTCAAAATTTTATAGCCTAAAGGGAGCCTAAAAGATGACTTGATTTTGTTAGAGAAAAGTCTTCACTTTGAAAATGTAGTTTAGCTTGGAAACATTTTGCCGACTTGTTTTGGATTTTTTCTGCTGATCTTGACAAAAAAAAAACATTTTTATTAGGCAAATTATTTATTCTAATAACTTGGAGCAAAGATGCTTTATAACTTTTTGCTAACTGATATTGTGATTTATTTTGACAAATTATTTTAATAAAGTCGTGGAAAGTAGGGCAAGACCACCATATGGGGCAAAAGGAACAATTAAGGCAGAATATTTTTCCGATTAAAAAAGTTTTTTTTTTCGGAATTCTGAGTACGCAATCAAATCGGGCATTCAATTTTACATAAAGGTGGACACCAAATTTCCATATCATCACCATTTTAGCTGCAAATTATTGAAAAGTACGTCTTTTTTCGAATGTTCAAAATTTTAAAGCGTCATACCGCACTTCCGTCACGAGATATCGAAAAATAAAACTCGGATTCGTGATCAGGGTCAAAATTACTCCTTAGGACCAAATTTCACGCAATTCGGAGAGGGATCGGGAAACTTTTACCGATTTCGTGTGATTTGGTGGAGAATTACCATATTATTAATAATTATAGTAAAATTCACGTGGTTTTCTTCAGGGTTTGAATCCAAAGAATTGAAATAATCTTACACGGAAAAAAAAGGTTTCCGAAAATCATGCAAATCGTACCATGAAATCGTGAATATCGCGATTTTTGCTTTACGAATTTTTGAACTATGCATAATGGGCACGAATTATCCAGGAATCGTGAATAAATATGCATGACTTTCCATGACCGATTTCACTCGTAAACGTGAATAATATTCATGATTTCATGAAATGGATGCATGAAGTCGTGAAAAATATTCACGATTTTATGAATAAAAATTCATGATTACGATCAAAAAAATATACCTCGTGAATTAAAATTCATGATTTCATGCATAAAATTCATGAAATCATGAATTTTATGCATGACTTCGTGCACAAAATTCATGAAATCTCGAATTATTTTTACGATTTGTAAATGAAGGCGTAAAAATATTCGCGATTTCATGCTCACAATTCATGAAAAAATGTAAATAAATCATGAAATCGTGAATTTTATTCATGAATTCGTGCACAAAATTCATGAGTTCTGGAATATTTTTTATGATTTATATTTGAAGGCGTAAAAAAATTCGTGAAATCATGTATAAACTTCATGAAATCATGCATAAATTTCATGAGTTCGTGATTTTTTTTTATGAAATCATGAATTTAATTCACGTTTACGAGTGTATTCGGGCATGTCTAATCATGCATATTTATTCACGGCTCCTGGCTTATTCGTGCCCAATATGCATAGTTCAAAAATTCGTAAAGTAAAACTCGTAATATTCACGATTTCATGGTACGATTTTCACAATTTCCGGATTACTTTTTCTGTACATTTACCATATCGTGCCACTGGGGGCACATACCGGAATTGACAAGGAATCCTGTTTTGTGAAAAAAAAAACGGAGCACATTTTATGTGATTCCAATGTACTATGGCCCCACCTGGCCACTATGGAACCGGTCACCGGTTACTGGTGGTCACTGGGGACATTTCGTAATGTGCAAGAACCCTGTCTTGTGACATATTAAAATTCATGAAATTTGAAACTGTGGCCATTTTATGTGATGCCAATGTACTCTGGCCCCACCTGGCCACTTTGGAACCGGTCACCGATTACCGGTGGTCACTGGGGACATTTCGGAATGTGCAAGGAACCCTGTCATGTGACATATCAAAATTCATGAAATTTAAAACTGTAGCCATTGTATGTGATGCCAATGTACTCTGGCTCCATCTGGCCACCTTGGAACCGATTACCGGTCACTGCGGAAGAATTCTGAATTTACAAAGGTCCCAGTTATGTGATGTTCAAAAATGCTTTAAATAAATTAAAAATACAATCATAAATTTAGTAAAACCAACATTCAAAAACTTGACATGAGCATTTCGGAAACGTTAATTGGGTACCGATCGTTACTATACAAAAATACAACGAAAACTTAAATTAAATACAAAAAGAACTAAGGGATTTCTTGTACAGTCCAGACTCGATTGTCTAATGAACTAATAATAGAATAATCGATAATTCGTATAATAAAGCCATAATTTTTTTGTCCTATTAATAACTCCAATTACAATAAAGTGATTAATTACAATAAAAGGATTTATTTTTGTAAATGCAGATGATCAAACACTTTAATTTGACGCAAATAGAGTCATAGAGAGTTGAATTGAAAATTAAAAAAAAACACCGAAATTCTTAAAAAACACAACAAAATAAAAATCTTTAAAAACTTCAAAAACTCAAACTATTTAAAATACGCAAAATAAATTAAATACTTCACAAACTCAAAATAATAGAAATAAGCAAAAAACATAAAATAAATAAAACTCAAAATACTTGAAATACCTAAAATACTTTTTTTGTATACTTTATTATAGAGTTTTAAACTCTTTACTTGAAGTAATTAAAATTCTTAGAATACTTAAAATACTTCAAATACTTCAAATACTTCAAATACTCCAAATACTTCAAATACTTCAAATACTTTAAATACTTTAAATACTTTAAATACTTTAAATACTTTAAATACTTTAAATACTTAAAATACTTTAAAAACTTTAAATACTTTAAATACTTTAAATACTTTGAATACTTTAAATACTTTGAATACTTTAAATACTTTAAACACTTTAAATTCTTTGAATACTTTAAATACTTTAAATACTTTAAATACTTTAAATACTTTAAATACTTTAAATACTTTAAATACTTTAAATACTTTAAATACTTTAAATACTTTAAAAACTTTAAATACTTTAAATACTTTAAATACTTTAAATACTTTAAATACTTTAAATACTTTAAATACTTTAAATACTTTAAATACTTTAAATACTTTAAAAACTTTAAATACTTTAAATACTTTAAATACTTTAAATACTTTAAATACTTTAAATACTTTAAATACTTTAAATACTTTAAATACTTTAAATACTTTAAATACTTAAAATACTTAAAATACTTAAAATACTTAAAATACTTAAAATACTTAAAATACTTTAAATACTTTAAATACTTAAAATACTTAAAATACTTAAAATACTTAAAATACTTAAAATACTTAAAATACTTAAAATACTTAAAATACTTAAAATACTTAAAATACTTAAAATACTTAAAATACTTAAAATACTTAAAATACTTAAAATACTTAAAATACTTAAAATACTTAAAATACTTAAAATACTTAAAATACTTAAAATACTTAAAATACTTAAAATACTTAAAATACTTAAAATACTTAAAATACTTAAAATACTTAAAATACTTAAAATACTTACAATACTTACAATACTTAAAATACTTAAAATACTTAAAATACTTACAATACTTAAAATACTTAAAATACTTAAAAAACTTAAAATACTTAAAATACTTAAAATACTTAATATACTTAAAATACTCAAAATACTTGAAATACTTGAAATACTTAAAATACTTTAAGCACTTTTAATATATAAAATACTTTAAATACTTTAAATACTTCAAATACTTTAAATACTTTGAATACTTTAAATACTTTAGATACTTGAAATAATTAAAATACGTTAAATACTTGAAATACTTAAAATACTTAAAAAACTTAAAATACTTAAAATACTTAAAATACTTAAAATACTTAAAATACTTAAAATACTTAAAATACTTAAAATACTTAAAATACTTAAAATACTAAAAATACTTGAAATACTTAAAATACTTAAAATACTTAAAATACTTAAAATACTTAAAATACTTAAAATACTTAAAATACTTAAAATACTTAAAATACTTAAAATACTTAAAATACTTAAAATACTTAAAATACTTAAAATACTTAAAATACTTAAAATACTTAAAATACTTAAAATACTTAAAATACTTAAAATACTTAAAATTCTTAAAATACTTAAAATACTTAAAAAAGTTAAAATACTTAAAATACTTAAAATACTTAAAATACTTAAAATACTTAAAATACTTAAAATACTTAAAATACTTAAAATACTTAAAATACTTTAAATACTTAAAATACTTAAAATACTTTAAATACTTAAAATACTTAAAATACTTAAAATACTTAAAATACTTAAAATACTTAAAATACTTAAAATACTTAAAAGACTTAAAATACTTAAAATACTTAAAATACTTAAAATACTTAAAATACCTAAAATACTTAAAATTCTTAAAACACTTAAAATACTTAAAATACTTAAAATACTTAAAATATTTAAAATGCTTAAAATATTTAAAATACTTAAAATACTTAAAATACTTTAAAAACTTAAAATACTTAAAATACTTAAAATACTTAAAATACTTAAAATACTTAAAATACTTTAAATACTTTAAATACTTTAAATACTTTAAATACTTAAAATACTTAAAATACTTTAAATACTTTAAATACTTAAAATACTTAAAATACTTTAAATACTTTAAATACTTTAAATACTTTAAATACTTTAAAAACTTTAAATACTTTAAATACTTTAAATACTTTAAATACTTTAAATACTTTAAATACTTTAAATACTTTAAATACTTTAAATACTTTAAATACTTTAAATACTTTAAATACTTTAAATACTTTAAATACTTTAAATACTTTAAATACTTTAAATACTTTAAATACTTTAAATACTTTAAATACTTTAAATACTTTAAATACTTTAAATACTTTAAATACTTTAAATACTTTAAATACTTTAAATACTTTAAATACTTTAAATACTTTAAATACTTTAAATACTTTAAATACTTTAAATACTTTAAATACTTTAAATACTTTAAATACTTTAAATACTTTAAATACTTTAAATACTTTAAATACTTTCAATACTTTAAATACTTTAAATACTTTAAATACTTCAAATACTTTAAATACTTTGAATACTTTAAATACTTTAGATACTTGAAATAATTAAAATACGTTAAATACTTGAAATACTTAAAATACTTAAAAAACTTAAATACTTAAAATACTTAAAATACTTAAAATACTTAAAATACTTAAAATACTTAAAATACTTAAAATACTTAAAATACTTAAAATACTTAAAATACTTAAAATACTTAAAATACTTAAAATACTTAAAATACCTAAAATACTTGAAATACTTAAAATACTTAAAAAACTTAAATACTTAAAATACTTAAAATACTTAAAATACTTAAAATACTTAAAATACTTAAAATACTTAAAATACTTAAAATACTTAAAATACTTAAAATACTTAAAATACCTAAAATACTTGAAATACTTAAAATACTTAAAATACTTAAAATACTTAAAATTCTTAAAATACTTAAAATACTTAAAATACTTAAAATACTTAAAATACTTAAAATACTTAAAATACTTAAAATACTTAAAATACTTAAAATACTTAAAATACTTAAAATGCTTAAAATATTTAAAATACTTAAAATACTTAAAAAACTTTAAAAACTTAAAATTCTTAAAATACTTAAAATACTTAAAATACTTAAAATACTTAAAATACTTAAAATACTTAAAATACTTAAAATACTTAAAATACTTAAAATACTTAAAATACTTAAAATACTTAAAATACTTAAAATACTTAAAATACTTAAAATACTTAAAATACTTAAAATACTTGAAATACTTGAAATACTTGAAATACTTAAAATACTTAAAATACCTAAAATACTTAAAATACTTAAAATACTTAAAATACTGAAAATACTTAAAATTATTAAAATTCTTTAAATACTTTAAATATGTTAAAATCTTAAAAATACTTAAAATATTTCAAATTCTTGAAATATTAAAATACCTATAAAAAATTAATTGCTTAAAATTATTTAAAAGCTTAACAAACTTTAAACACTTCAATTATTTCAAATACTTGAAATACTTGAAAACTTTAAAAACATTTAATATTAAAATACCTGAACAAATGAATATTCTTAAAAAATAAATATTTCAAATACTTAAAATATTTTCAATACTTACAATTTTAAAATACCTGGAAAAAATTAAATGCTTAAAATTATTTCAACACTCAACAAACTCTAAACACTTGAAATATTTAAAATACTTGAAATACTTAGATACTTTTAAAAGTCACAATATTAACATACCTGTTAAAATAAAAATTCCTAAATTCATTAGCATGCTTAACATACCTAAAAATAATAATATTTCAAAAAACTTAAAAGTCTTTACAAAATCAAAGTACCTAAGAAAATTGAAATGCTGAAAATTATTAAAATACGTTATTAACTTCAAATACTTTAAATATGTTAAATACTTTAAAATAATATGCTTACAATATTAAAATCATTAAAATTATTAACATACTTTACCTATGTCCCCATTTCTAGCTCAAAACAAAGCACCGAAATGTCACTCAGCGCATCCACGAGAACCGAAAACCGAGATCCCTACGAGTCCACGACCAAGAAACTGTCACACGCGGAGTTAAAACACGGGAACTGTCTTATGGACCATGTTCCCCTTGATTCGACAATCGAAAAAAACCGGGAACTGTTCTGTCTCTTACCTTGTTACTCCTCCTGCCGCTCGGTCCTCCTTCTGCCGCCTGGTCCTCCTCCCGCGCTCGTTCCTCCTCCTGCCACTCGGTCCTACTATTGCTGCTCGGTCCTCCTCCTGCCATTCGGCCCTCCTCTTGCCACTCGGTCCTACTCTTGCCGCTCGGTCCACCTCCTGCCGCCCGGTCCTCCTCCCGCGCTCGGTTCTCCTACTGCCACTCGGTCCTCTTCCTGCTAGCCCTTGGCTCCGTTGCCATTTCCAACGGAACGGCCGCAGATCTTTTCCCGGTTCCGGTGGACAGCACCTCCAAATCCCGGGTCCGCAAATCACGGTCACTTTTACCGGCAAACACAACAGGACGCGACAAGTCACAACGCGATTGACTTCGTGGCAAATAATCACGCGGCTGAACTGGCAAGCGAAAAACAAACTTGACAGTTCGAACGAAACTGTTCTTGATTGATCAAGATCACTCGTCATAAACATGGATACAAATTCATAAACCCATGAATGTTATGCACGAATTCATGCATTTTATTCATGAAAACATGTAAACTTTCATGAAATCATGAAAAACATGATTCATAAATTCGCGAATAAAATTTTACGACGTAAAATTTACGCATGCATAAATAATCGTAAAATCATGAATATTTTTCATGAATTCATGAAGTTTAGTCATGACTTCATGAAAATCAGTCATGAAATCATGAATAGTGATATGCATGATTTCATGAAGGAAAATTCATGAATATTCGTAAAAATATTTTTGCCATGAATTAAATTCATAAATTCGTGCATTTTTATGCACGATTTCATGAATAAAATTCATGAAATCATGAAAGGTATCACGAAATCATGCACAAAATTATTCACGAATTCATGAATCGAAATTCACGATTTCTCGCACACTTTTTTTTCCGTGTATGTTCTATTATGTTTTTTTCTCTCTCTTTATTTTACCATGTTGGAATCATCTAAACTTTTTTTTTGTGTTCAAAATTCTAAATTTCTTTTGAAGATAAATATCTAGAGTTTTTTTTATTAGGTCCTACAAAACATATGAAAGACAAGTCATCATCAAATCTTAAAAATCCCCCGACATCCCATTTTACCCTCCACCACCAACAGGGAAACATCGATCCCGTGTGTCGTCGTCTCGTTTTGAGCCCTGATGTCGACATCGTGGAGACGACGACGACGACGCGCGAGAAGAGAAATGGCCACGTCCCAAACTGGCCACGAGACGTGTCCGAGGGCTTTTCTCCCGCTCCCCTCCTTTACCTCCCCTTTTTCTCCAGCAAATATCTGCGTCCGTGTTTTTTTTTCTTCCTTCCTTCTCCTCAACACACACAAACACATACTTTATTATTGATGTGCTGGAGCTCTGGGGAGATGTTCGCCTGATGGGCCCCACTCTGCTGGCCGCGATTCTTTTTTGAGCCGTCGGTTGCCGTGTCACGTTGCCGTGGCCAGGGCTGAATGACCACTGAGTTGACCAGCGGGCTCCAAGGAATCTTTGGAGCAGCTGCTTTTTTTGCAAAAGCTAATGTCTGTGTCTGGGTGTGTGTGTGTGTGCATTTCGCTAAGGGCCATTGAAGCAGAGTTAGATGGACTTTGAATGAAGGCAAGGTGATATTTTAGAATGAAAATATAAACATGCCATGTCGATGGGGTTGTTGAGGGGAAAATTGCGATTAAAGGTGATTCATTTGAGAGTTTGGTTGGAAAGCGTTATTTTAAACCTTAATAATGACAAAAAGACATACATTTCTTTAAAAATTCGTTAGATGATTTACATTATCTACAAACAATGCTACATTTTGAAATTAACTAGTTTGTTTTTTTAACAGAATGATTAATATTCACACTAATAAATCTTTTTCTGAGTAAGCTATTCGAATTAATAATTTGGGCATCTACCAGTCCATAAAATTCAATTAAATAAGATTTTAGTTTAATTAAAAGACAGTGGATGATAATGAATACAACAGACTATCAAAGCAAATGACATTATCAAAGCATTGACAATGTCACATAAAATATTCAGATCACCAAACCCATAATTTGAAAAAAATTGATTTCTTTTTCCCGATGTTTTTTGAAGATCGAAAATTGTTAGAATAGCGAATTGGTTTAAAAGGTGTATTAAAATCATCTTATTCCAGGTCTTAACTATGACTTTCATAGAACAAGTTTAATAAGCATAGTTTTTCACCATAACAAATCCATTTAAAAATTATTATTTTTTTCAGTAAGTTCGGCAGCTAAGTGGGGCAAGAGGATTTTCAAACAAAGTGTCCACGTGGTTTATGGATGATCCCGTAGTAGAATCAACTAATTGCGTTGCTAGCCACTGTTCTAAATATGATTTTTCATCGCATTTTATCCACGTTGGAATGAAAGGGACGATTTCTGCAAGTCCAATTTTAGCCGAAAATAGTTAAAGTTTGATAAAATAAATAAATACCGTTTTCTTATATTTTTTAAATATTTTGTCTAAAATTTATAAAGTTAATCGCAAAAGTTTGACTCATAATTGACGTTAAATTGCAACTTCTAAAAAGTGTATTTTTTGACAAAAAAATATTTTTTTCGATTCAATCAATTAATATTGGACATAAATAGAGATGAATCCAAAAACACGAGAATTTGTAAATTTTAAGAATATTTTGAAATTTTGAAACGATTATGTTATTATTCTTTTTTTCTTCTTCAATCCCAAGTGAACTGTGACAATGTTTAGCTGAAAATAAAATTCAAGGCATTTAAAAGGATTTGAGAAATTTTTGAATTGATTTATAGTTTATTGCATATGTTTGATACATAATAAGTAGGTCAACATTTCCTTTGTTCTACTTTCAGCCTTCCTTCCTAAAAACTCTTCTTCAAAAATCCTAAAAATTCCAAGCATATTTTCGCCTGCCGCCAATAGCAAAAAAAAAGGAACAAAAACCCTCTGCCAACGAACCCGGAGAAGGCAGCAAAATTTGAAATGTAAATATTTTGCATGACACCTTTTCCCGAATACCCTCCGCGGCTAGCTTCTCGGCCGAGTGTCTGAGCATAAACATTAGCACAGGATTGGCTTCCCGTGCGCGCTCTGCTCTCTCTCTCTCCCTGCTCAAGACTCATTTGCCTCTGTCTGTGCAGTGTGTTTCTCTAGAAAGCTTTTGCCTCATTCGTGATGTTTTGTTAGATTTGTTATTTTTTTTTGCGAGCTGTGTGGATGAGTTTCTTCTCTTCGATTCTGTTTTGAGACATTTTAGAGTGTGAGTTTTTTTGCTCAGCTTGGGAACTGAGCAGATTTGCTTAAGTTTGGAATTCAATTTATCAAACATATATTTTTGAGATCGTCTTTGAGGAAAAGGCTTAATGGTTATTTAGTAAAAATGCGCTTCATAAAAAATACACCTAATTATGTTTTTAATTAGTCAAATCAAATTATTTGAAGAATACAATGGGATGATATTGGACTTAAGTATTTTTCAAGAGCTTGACAATTGATACAAATAACAAGTTTTATTGTATAAATTGTATATTTTTGACCACTGTTTAAAACAAGGATGTGCGTATAGAACATATGTCTTGAAAAATCTACTTTTTAATTGATGTTCTCATTGCTTGTATTGTACTTAAATATCTCAACCTTCTATTAAAGCATTGCATTTTGTAAAGTTTTTTTTTTCAAATTGGTTGTATCATTTTACATCTACATAGCCCAGTGTCAAGGAGTGTTATCCCGAGCATGGGTAAATAACATGGGAAATGCGTAATAATACCTTTCTCTGGTATCTATACCAAATTTTGGTATTCCTGGACCCTTTAAAATTTGTCTTAAGGATTATGCAAGAGCAAAATGTGCTATCATACCAATTAAAGGTATTGTTTTGATATTGCAAATTGCAGAATTTGTCAATGGTCGAACACCACATATTGGTATTCTTTTGGTATTACAGTGTTTTATCAAATTCCTCTGAAACTATAGGAAAATTTTGACCAATTTTGACAAAATAATTAATTTTGCGCTAAAATAATGTCTCAAAGCGAATGCTTTAATTGAAAACCGGAAATTTCAAACTTGATTTTAAACATTTTTGATATACCCCCTAAATAAATGACTTGAATTTGTTGAAAATTTTCTAAGTCAGGATGGCACATTTTGGTATTATTTTGGTATTACAGTGTTTTATCAAATTCCTCTGAAACTATGGGAAAATTTTGACCAATTTTGACAAAATAATTAATTTTGCACTAAAATGATGTCTCAAAGCGAATACTTTCATTGAAAACCGGAAATTTCAAACTTGATTTTAAACATTTTTGATATACCCCCTACATAAATGACTTGAAATTGTGGAAAATTTTCTAAGTCAGGATGGAACATTTTGGTATTCTTTTGGTATTACAGTGTTTTATCAAATTCCTCTGAAACTATGGGAAAATTTTGACCAATTTTGACAAAATAATTAATTTTGCACTAAAATGATGTCTCAAAGCGAATGCTTTCATTGAAAACCGGAAATTTCAAACTTGATTTTAAACATTTCTGATATACCCCCTACAGAAATGACTTGAAATTGTTGAAAATTTTCTAAGTCAGGATGGCACATTGTGGTATTATTTTGGTATTAAAGTGTTTTATCAAATTCCTCTGAAACTATGGGAAAATTTTGACCAATTTTGACAAAATAATTAATTTTGCACTAAAATGATGTCTCAAAGCGAATGCTTTCATTGAAAACCAGAAATTTCAAACTTGATTTTAAACATTTTTGATATACCCCCTACAGAAATGACTTGAAATTGTGGAAAATTTTCTAAGTCAGGATGGCACATTTTGGTATTCTTTTGGTATTACAGTGTTTTATCAATTTTCTCTGAAACTATGGGATTTTTTTACCAATTTGGACAAGATAATAAATTTTGCGCTAAAATGACTTGAAAAAAAAACCAAATACTTTGAAAAACGAGTCAATCGAAAGATTATTGAATTTTGGTTAATTTCAATCCAGTTTTATTTTAATAACACTTATTTTTCAATCTTGTTATTTTTCAGAATCTTCAAGAACTTCATGCACAGGCCGTTCATCAATGACAAATGCATTCGGTGTGGTGAAGAATATCACTAAGAACAACATGGAATCATCAGGTGAGTAGATTTGGCTGTTGCATATGGATCATTTCCGTTTTTTCACTAACTGCAACTGCTGCACTTAAAAATGGTATGAAAATACCAAATTTTGGTATTACTTGTGCAAATATCAGCGACCAAAATGTGATCTTGGTTGCCCAGTAATAGATGGTAAAATACCATCAAATCATACCAAAATCATGTATGTGGAAGACCACAGGAATACCAAAATATGATTTTCCAAGGGCGCGGGAATACCTAAAATTAAACCATGGCAATACCAAGTTTTGGTATTCAAGCAATGTTAAAAAATTCAGAAGACCTCAACTTGGTATTGAAATGGTTTTATTTTGAGGTATTATTTTACCCTTGGAATAACATGGTTTGGTATTGTTGTGCCCTTCCACATACTAGACTTTGGTATGATTTCATGGTATTTTACCATCTATTACTGGGCAACCAAGGGCACATTTTGGTCGCTGTTATTTGCTCAAGTAATACCAAAATTTGGTATTCCCGTGTTATTTACCCCTGCTCGGGATTGGGGCAATTTTTTAGTAAAAACATGTTCCTTCAAACTTTGACATTATTTTGGAGCTGGTGGTGGTATTTCAAAATAAATTGTTGCTCTAACATTTTTTGTTTCCATAATTTTAATTATGAGATTTTACCAAAAACGTCGAACACTAATAAACTTTTATGAAATACGGAATATATACATGTTGAATGAAAGGCAAAGTAAAGCTTGACTTGACAAAATGCACAAAACCAACAAAACCAAAAAATGGATTTGAACAAAGGTTCTAATAAAATGGCTAGAGCTAGTGTTTTTTTGCGATTTCGCGGAAGCCGCAAAAGCCGTGAAATTTGCCCTTGGCCGTAAAATTTGGTAAACTCCGTGAAATTTTGAACGTGCTTTTGAAAAATTGCTTCTTTGTATTTAACTTAGATTTTTTCCTTTAATTTTTTGAATTGCCAAAAACAAATGATAAAAATCTGCTTTAAACAGCGATGGAATAATCATCATCAAAAGAAAATCATTGGACGTTCATCAAGAGAAAAAATCCAAAGGGAGCATGGCTCTCCTCTCTCGCGCACGAAAGATCGGTAAAAGAAATCTAAAAAAATCATCATCTTGATTATTCGGCGGAACATCTTTTTCACTGCTACACTTGCAAGAGTAATGTCACACGTCGAAAAATGACCTGCCACATTTTGTAGATGGGCAATGTGTGTAAACAAAGTGAAATAAACATTTTTAAGTTGTGCTGACAAGGAAGTTCACAAAAAATCATCCGCAGATTGATTTTCTTGGAGAATTTTGGGAGCGATGTTCTTTTGCGGGATTTGCCTCCACTCTCTTTCGCGGGTGAAGAAAGTTCGCAAGCGAAATTGATTTTTTTTTGCGATTTTTCCATCCCTGGCCTTAAATATTCAAATTTCCTTTTTGCTGAAAACCATGAAAACAAACACAATTTTATTTCATTTTTTCTACTGATTGTACTGTTGGTAAATCTGTCTTTAAGATGTGCTTCGTTTTGGAGATATTTAAGCAAACTAAATTTCTAAAATCTCAGTAAAATACGAATAGCTGAATCGTATATTAAGCTGATGAAAATTCTACAAATTTTCACAAAATAGAATCGTTTTTTATTGTAATTATCATTTTGTTTCAACTTGAACTTTTCAGTTAGTTTCCTTTATACAATTATACTGAATAGCAACTTTAATAGTTTAAAGTTTGAACAGATTTTAGAGCAGCCGTTAAATTCCAATGTTTTGTACTTAACAGCCGGATTTTTTTTTTGTATAAAAAAATAGAAATGACCTCTATTCAAAATACATAAAAATACATTTTAAATACGTCTTTTGTTAAAAAAATATTTCAGTAAATATGCTTTTTTGTAAAGTTAGCTTCAATAAACCATAAATAAATATTTCAATTCCGTTGTGAAACTACTTACTTTTCCTGTCATTTTCGAATGACAGCTTTCTTTTCATCGTCAACTGAAAGTACTTTTTAGCATTCATTTGTGTGCTAAAAAGTTCAACTTTTCAGCACTTGTATCGAATAGCATTAAATTTAAATTCAGTACTTGTCAGGGAAGGGAAATAAGAACCCGCACTTGGAGTAAGGTAACTTTGATAAGCACCGCACTTTAAAAAAAATCGAGTGCGGTGCTTGGTGCTAAAATGAAAAACTGGTGTCTTAATTCTGCCATGTTTTTAAGTATTGTAAAGAGTTTTAAGGAAGGAATCAAACAAGTGAAATTGAGGGGAAAAGGACACACTTGAAAGCTGGTTCTGTTTTTTTCCATTTTAATTATTGTTTTTTACCTTCAAAATGTAATTTCTGAATTTGCTAATTGCGTAAACTTTACCTGCAGAAATCTCCATTAGAATGGAAATATTTCTTCATGTTTCCACGGAACAAAATAGTGCACAAAAATCACTTTAGAATGGATCGGAGACGCAGGGGAAGGCATTTTTTTTTTTAATTTGTCTGAGAATAGACAATATTTTTATTCACCTTTGCCAACATTTAAAAAAAGCACAGATTATTCATCGCACATCACTTTTCGTTTAGAAACCGATTTCACTATTGCCTAAATTGATTTTGAATAAATATTCTTTAAATATCAGTGGAAAAATAAGCACCTTCCAGCTGAGGTGCTTATAATAAGCACCGAAAAAAACTGGGGGCAGGTGACAACTAAAGCACAGCACCCTTGACTTTTTACAAAACTGGGTGGCTAAGTTCGTTCCCTGGTACTTGTTCAATGTTTTGGAGTTTGACACTTATCTTGACGGTATAAGATGATTTTAATATAAATAATTAAATTTATGCAATTCCGTCGTGAAACTACTTACTTTTCCTGTCATTCTTGAACGACGAAATAGCCTACTTTTCTGTACCAAAAATAACAAAATCGAATAGTAACACTTTTCAAAATAATTGCTGAAAAGTTCTACTTTTCAGCACTGAAATGGGTGCTGAAAAGTTGAACTTTTCAGCACTTGTTGTGAAAGGTAACACTTTTCAACATTTTTTTTATTTAAACGAGTTATTGACAAAATACACGAAAATCTGATTTAAAATTTCACTCAATGGGTGTTTTTCGGAATTGCATAAAATGTTGTATGGAACTCGTTGCAAAACTTGATTTTTTCAGCACTCTTCGTATTTATCCAACTCGGTGAACCTCGTTGGATAAATGTACGACTCGTGCTGAAAAAATCCTCTTTTTGCAACTTGTTGCATAAACTACTATTAATAACATTTAGGTGAACAACCGAAAAAATCCAACTCAAAGGATGCAAACAAGAAATATAAATAGAAAAATAAAAAGAATGAAAAAAGGATGTTTTCGGTATTGCAATGAAAAAAAAACAAGCAAAACAATGTAAATGGGCCAATAAAACGCGGAAAATTTTCAGCACTAGTCAATCATTTCTACAACAAAGTTTACCAAGTTTAATAAATACTATGATAAGACCAATAGCTACAGTAACTTTATGTAGGCATTCTCAATCAAATTCATAAATTCAAAACTTTTTGCTCAACCACCAAAAATCCTCTCCCGCTCATCTCACAAGAAGCTAGAGATCACTCTCTCGCGAACCCAACGACTTCCCAGCAACTTCTTACTACGCGCGCCATCATATCTCTCCGATTGCTCTCTCCTCTCGCGCGTAGCTCCAACTCCAACTCCGTTGGTCAAACTCCGCCAAAGCGATCTGCCCGCTCAACCTGCTCGGCACAGTTTGTTCTGACTAGCGGCACAGAGCGTACGTGTTGCGTGTTTGCGTCGCGCGATTCGTTTTGGAGATTTTTTCTTGGAGTTTTATTTTCAAGGAGGAAGGACCTTTCCGAAGGGGGCTTCAAGGAGAAGCAATTTTGTGGCGTTTTAATTGTGCGTGTACACTTTTTGGAAGCTGGGTTTTCTGTTTTTTTTTGTTTTTCGTACAAGTGATGAGTGAAGAATTTTTTTAATGAGGGAAGAGAAAAAAAACCAACGGTTAGTGAGTGTGGTTTTCTGTGTGTGTCTCTGGAAGAGGTATGACGGAAAAATGTTTCAGTGATGCTTGATGCTTGATAACGATAATGGTGACAAAAGAGAATAACAATAAAATTTATTTTCAACGAGATAAAGGTCGGGTGGAAATGCGCGGTTGCTGGCACGCATAAGCGTTGAAAGTATTTTTGTTTAAATAAATGAAGAAAAGATTGTGAGTGTGGTGTAGCGGTTGCGAAAGTCGAAATTCCCGAAGGAATTTGGCCGTTTGCTGGCAATAGTGAGTGTGGGTTTGTAGGAAGATAAGGTGCCCGGATGGATGCTCGTAATTAGTGGAAGTTGGCGAAACTGCATCGGTGATAAATGTACTAATTGCCGCAATCAATCTTTGATTAAGTGGCGATAGGCCTTTTTGCTGTGAGGGGCGAAACGTCCAAATAAAACGGGTTTGTCGCTTCGCTCCGCGCAAGTCTCCCCCGAGTGGGAACCCGCTCATTAGATGCAATCTGGCTGACATTTCGTGCGGTGCGCGCATTCATGCGTCGGAGAAGAACCTCCGCAGAAGAATTCACCGTAATTGACAACAATCACAATAGAGTGTGCCCAACGAGAAGGAGGCCCAGAGAAGCCAGAAAAGGCAAAGTGTCTTGAACGCGCAGTAACGAACCCAGCGTGCGGTCTCGATTGGTGTGAACTTATTGTAACCAAATACCGCAGAACCCTGAAGACCTGAACCTCTGCACAAGTCGTAGCACCTGGTCTCGTGCGAAGAAGTGTTCCGATTGTGTGCCAATTGTGAACCCAACGGATCTCTCTCAGCGAAATCTTGCCACGGACAATCTTCCCAAGTGTTTGGCACAGCAAGTGGTACCCCGTCGTAATTCAGCACGCAGCATCCCATAGCTGAGCTGGGTTTCAAGCAGAGGTCTAAGCCCAGAAGAACCTGCCAACCTGTCGGAAAACCCAAAACTAAGACAAAGTCGACCCGTGATTACGTAAGCGACGAATCCCTCGTACAGGTTGGCCGAGAAGAAGATCACAAACAATTCCGTTTGCCGAGAGACTTCGAACCTTTGAGGCTAAAAAGTTTCCAGTGCCCCTTTTTTCGGTGTGTGCCTGATTTTTTGTTTGTTTGTTTGTGCCCAGCCCTGTGTTCGTGTCTGTGTGAACCCCTCTCGCGCGTAGAATCGAATCCCAAAGCGCAAGGAAGAAACGGCGCACGAAAACATCCAGCGCGACGACGTGAAGTGACCATCCAGCTTTGGACCCTCAAGACGAGGAGTAGTGGCGAGGCAGAGAGCCACGAAGGAATTCGGTTGTAACGCAGCGGGAAACCTGATTTTTTCGCCGAAGCCCACCGCATCAAGTGAGAGGAAGAGAGAAAAGGACAGAGTGGCTGGCAGAGCGAAAAAGACGGAGACAGAGAGGGCACAGGAGTGGTATCACTATAATACACAGAGGTAAGTGCCCTTCTTCTGCTGAGGCTGAGCGCGCGCGCGAGGTCTTTTCGTTCGAGATGTATTCGTTTTGAGGTTCGTCGTTTGGTTGCGCCAAGTCGCTGGCAAAGAGAGAGAGAGAGAGATACTTCTTGTGCTGGGTTAGGTGATGGGAGACGAGGTGAAAAGGCACTGCTGGGATCGGGGCAAAATATTTGGAATGTGAGACTTGTAGTTTTCTTTTAATTAAAAAATTGCTAGGTTACGGTGCAGTACCTGATTTTTATTTTTCCAAACTTACAATTTTATAATTTCTATTGTACAACATTAATTTTAGCTCGAACAAAAAATTTCAAATTGTTCGCTCTACAGGGTGTTTGAAGGTTTGAAACGGTGAGGCTTCCCCATCCGCATAGATTTAAGGGTGCACAGCAACCAAGGAAGTTGTTGTCTTCTTATTCCAAAATTGTCAAACTTACGGACCCAATACTGCAAGAATCTGATTGTAAAAATAGTCATACTTTGTTGTAAATAATTACGAAGACAGTAATTTAGGGGATGAATAAAAAATTATATCGATAGTTTCCGTAGTATTGAAGATACTAAAATTACTGTAACAGAAATCTGGGTGCAAAAGCTATGGTTGATGTGTACCGTTAAAAACGTCAATTTTTTTTAAAAAGGCTTTAACTAAGACATATTTAAACTAAATTTAAAAGTTCAAAAAGCACTTGAAAATGGTTTAATCGGAAGGGAGTCATTGGCACTTTAGTAAAAAGAGAAATGTTCGTACTAAAATAAAAAAGTGTTCCATCTAGATATCAACTCGATTCGACCTGGAGCCTGTAGGGGACATCTGGGACTACCATCTGAGACTGAGAACGTTTTCTGGTGATAATTAAGCCAATTCCGACAAAGAAACATGCATAAAAATGTCGAATTTCATCCATTTATACCCTTCCCAATTTAAAAGCATATAAAACTAAATTTGCCCGAAACGACCTCCTGAACAACGGAAAAATAAAAATATTAAAAAGAAATTGCCGGACTTAGCTTCAAATTTATAGTACCGTAATCTGGGGTGAATCGGGACTGCAGTCTGAATAGGGACAGCAGTTTTTAGAGCACTTAAAGCTTTTAAATTTGGAAATGGATGTACACATTTTGTTGGCCTGAGTCTGTTCTAACCGAAACCAACCAGAAAAATCAAAATATTGTGCTCCAACATGGTTAAAACTGCTGTCCCAATCGCCCCATGTGTTCCGATTGACCCCAGTATACGGTACATTTGATTTGACTGAATAAATGTTTTCTAGTTGATGGAACTTTTTTAGTAATGGCAGTTCTATTCAAAGCTATTCATATTTTTAGAAAGCAAAAAAAGAAAGTTGGACAAAATTCTAGTACTACTTTTTGTTCAGAAACTAATGCCTAAAACTTTGCCAAAAAAACTCATCAAAGATGAATTCTATAAAATACTTGCATAACAAATACTTTTAAGAAATGCAAAAAACGGTAAATAAATGTTTCTATACCTTTCGAAATATTAACAAAAATGATGTTATTGGTTGATGAATCACCATTACTCGAGTTTCCCAAAATCTGTTCAATTTAAAGTTTGCAAAATTAAGTTTCGATAAGTTTTATACAGAATTTCCAAAGCCCAAGTTTTATACTAAGTTATGAGTAAATGTTTTATTTAATTCAAGTTCTTTTCTAAATTAATCAAGGATGAATATTTAGGATTGAGAAACTCTAGTAATGGTGATTTAACAACAAATAACTTCATTTTTGTAAATGTTTCGAAAGGCATAACAAGTTTCAAAAAGAAGATTTTTTCAGCGTGAATCGTATAAATAACGACGATGGCTGTAGCCAATCCACCGTTTAAATCAAAACAATTTTGAAATATATTACTTTTCGAAACAAAAGCTAAATTGTTTAACTTTTCAGCATTGATTTTGAAAAGTGTTTCTATTCGAATCTGTTATTTTTGATAGAGAAAAGTAGGCAGTTTCGTCGTTTTAGAATGACAGGAAAAGTAAACAGTTTCAAGACAGAATTGCAAAAAAAAAAATATCAGACCGTTTTTTGCATTTTTTTTTAAATATTTGCTATGTAGTTTTGTAAAGAAGTAATCTTTTCATGAGCTTTTAGTGACAAAATGTTTGACATGAGTTTTTGAACAACACGTAGTACCATGGTTCTGTCCAACTTTCAATTTTTTGCATGTTTTATCACAAAATGTGTTCAGTGCTCAAGGGATATTCAAACTTTTTTTACCTGCTGTATATTAAATTGAACAAAATATCTGAAAAAGTTGTCAATAGAACGGGTGATAAATTATATTAAAATTGCCATAAATCAAAAACCTGTTTCGAAAACGTTGTTCTAAAAATTACTGATATTACCTATTTTGAGTTACACTAATCTGACTAATCTGGTTTATTTTCAAAGATATGTATTGCTATAATACTATCTAACCCAAAATAAAAAAATATCCTTCACAATGTCAGGCGGCAACCGAAAAACATAAAACAAAAGAAACTTTCATCTCTTTTTTTCGACTTATTTTACACTTCTTCTTAGGACCTTCGTCCTCTTCAGGATACCTTAAACCTGCTCGACCAGGGTTGTGGAATTTTCTCGGTGTGTGTATGTGTGTGCATGAATGCATTTGGGTCATTATTTCAGCTCTAAATGACCACCAGTTTAATGATCGACAGTCGGGAGAGGGTTTCTCTGTTTAGGGTCGCACCTAGCTAATAACTCCCAGCAGAAGATCCTGTGACGACGGGTTTACGAGAGTGTGTGCATTTTTAAGGTGGTCGTTCGGTTTGATGGGTCGTTGCGGGCGCATAGGCATTTGATTCGGTTCGTTTTTGACCTTGTGTCATAAAATAACTTTAGGATGGATGGGAGGAATTTTATGATCGTAAACGGAAGAATTTGATTTAAAATGTTGTTAAATGCTTGAAATTGAATAATGTGGTAATATTTTGAGTATAATTTGATGGGTTTTACGGGATTTTTATTGGAACATGACAGACATGGCATCAACTTGCTTCACGATGCATATCTGGATTCAGAAAATTCTGTTTCAAATTCTCGCCAAATATTTCTCAGACAGGTCCCAAAATTTCTCGCTCTGATTTAAGTCCCATCAACCCTGGTCATCAGCTCCAAAAAAATAACAAGCTTCCCAACCCAGTTTCACTATCTCTGATGACGGTTCCCGAACGTCGACTTGTGATGCTCAAAACCCATTAGCCGTCGTGTTACGGTTTCTCGCTGGCTGGCTGGCAATCTGATACGAGAACTCGCCTCTTAAGTCGGTTGGGGAAGAAATGTCGTGTTTTTGCTCCTCGCTCCAGCTTTCTCACCTTTCCAGCTGTGAGTAAAACTCACTCACTCAGGGCAATTCAGGTTGAAGCGCTCCAGCAGGATGATGAGCCTGTCGAGAAAGCCAGTTGGACGGCTTCTTCCCTCAGAGTGAGGTGAAACGCTATAATAATTGATACATAATTTACAATTATGCAAATTCCTAATTGTCTGGAATCTGGAACCGTCTCTCTCGTGTTTTTTTGCGCTGGTTCGTCGACTCGAAGTTGTCCCAAGTTCTGCGAAAACGCTTGGAGTTCGAGAAAGTGTGCCAAAACTTGGAACCCATAAACACACCAACCAACCGACCAACACCTGGTGATCCAAAAGTCATAAACGCCATCGTCATCATCATTATCCGAAGCTGCTTTGGAAAGAAGAGGAGTGAAAAAAACCCTCACCCCGACTAGCTTAGGGAGAAGTCTTGCCACCGTTTCTCTCTTTTTTACAATTTTAATTAGTAGAGATTGTTTGAATTCTAACGCTACCGGGCGGCAGAGTTGATGCAGGCTTAAAATGGCCCTGAAACACCTGTGCGAGGGGCTTAATGACTAGATTACGTGAGCCGCGGCCAAACCCTGCGCTGAAGTCGGTGTCAGTGTTGGGGGATGGGAAACATTGGGACAGTCTGCAATTAAGAGCCAGTATTGTTGGTTCTGCCAGATGTAATCACTTGCGCATTCAAATCAATGCGGTGTGTTCGTGTCGGGGTTCAGAGTTGTATGACCAGGTTTAGAGCAGTTCTCGATTATCTGTTTCTAACGCTAATGAACGTCTTGGAACATCTGTAGAAGATATGTTTTTTTTTGCATTTCTTGAGTTATGAATTACTGGTTTAACCCTCTTCAACAGAACACTGCCTCTAGATGGGGTAATAATAAAAAATATGTCCCATTAATATTTTGTAAAATTATACAGAATAGCATCTTTTAAGGTCAAAGAGCGTCCAGCGTCTTAACTTTTTGGAACCATATTTTTTTTTAAATAATCTGAAAAAAATAGTGAAGCTCTACATGATTTTGTTCAAATTAATTTAATATTTAATTCAAATATAATTGATCAGGTGATCAGAAATTTTGATATCATGATTTATTTCTGATATTAATAATAATTTCTGAAGCAACTTGAAATTGATCTCGCTGAATAAAAATAAACTATTACAATTTAGGTATTTTTTTTAAAGAACAATTGGTGTTATTTCATAAAAAAATTTAACCCTTTTACCGCCCTTGAAAACGAAGTTGACTTTATAGCTGTCGGCCACCATTGCTAGTACCAACCACTAGTGTCTTCCTTTTATCTACAAGGACTTCGCCGCCCTGGGCTCCTAAGTGTATGAAAGTATGGCACGGAGCGACGGCGCCGAATACCCATATTTACACAAAGAATTTTAGAGCGCCCGCCGCGGGATTTGAACCGGCGACCTCTGGATTGGAGTCCAGTGCGCGGTCCGATTGATCCACACGGGCGGGACCGCCCCTACCATGATCAAATTGGGTAAAAATAGGATTTGTATCGTTCCCCGAAAAACAATATTTCCTGTTTCCAAGGGAAATTAGTAAATTTCCCGGGAATTCCCGAAATTCAAGCGAAAGATTACATTTTCTTAACTTTTTAAAACCATATTTTTTTAAATAATCTGAAAAAAATTAGTGAAGCTCAACATGATTTTGTTCAATATAATTTAATATTTAATTTAAATATAATTAATCAGGTGATTCAGAAATATTTATTTCTGATAATAATAATAATTTCCAAAGCAACTGGAAATAGATCTCGCTAAATGAAAATAAACTATTACAATTCAGGTAGTTTGTTTAAAGAACAATTGGTATTACAGTGGACTCTCTGGCTGTCGATATTGAAGGGACCGTTGAGAGAGGGGGTTATCAAATTATAGAACGGAAAATCAAAGCAATCTTCTTGAAGGGACTGAAAATTTTATTGACAGCTGGAGCAATATTGATATCGAGAAGATCGACAGCCAGAGATTCCACTGTATTTCATAAAAAAAATTTAACACCTTTACCTTTACCTTTACCATGATTAAATGGGGTAAAAATAGGATTGGTATCGTTAAATATTTTAGATCGGTTTGTGCAAAAAAAATTACTTCAATTCGATTAATACCTAGTATTCAAGAAATTACAAATTACATACATATGCTGTGAAAAACATTCAACCGATGTCAATTAAAAACCTGAAAATCATGTATTATGGAAAAAATACTTTGCATTGTTTAGGAGGTGTCCAAAAAATGCAAAATACTTTTGAAACTTGCTCCAAATATTTGAAAACATTAAGTTTTTTAAGTAAATCAAACACGAGAATTTAGATGTGTTAGGCTCTGAAAGGCATCATTCCCGATCGGCCATTTGGCGGCCATGTTTGTTTTGGAAAAACATTCAAATCTTGATTCAGAATGTTTCAATAAAAAAAATATTTTCTTTGTGTTGTTTGTAGTATTATTTTACATATCCTGATTATATATTCATTTTACTATTTCTGGACCCTGAATCCAGAACCATCATTGACATTCATTGCCCCAAAAATGAAAAACACTTTCTACGACCTTAAGGAAAAACTAAAAAGCTTTGCCAGTTTGTTCAAATGCTGAAACTAGAATGATTTGTTTTGTGATAAAAACATAATTTCTGCGTGTATTTTTTTTTCATTTCAAATTTATGTGTCAATCCACACTCCTTAAAACTGATCACAAGGCTAGCTAAAATGATTTGCTTTGTGAAGTATGGATTCATTTTACTCACTGTCCAAACACTTTGATAAAAAAATACTTCTTATCAAGAAATATCTGAGATAATTTAATTTTGCGATCAAGCTTAGAAAATTAGAAAAATATTAGCAATTTGTTGAAGTTGTATGATTTTTTACATGCAGTCAAGCTGTTAATTGATCTTCACACTTATTTTATCCATTGAAGTCGTTATCCTATACATTTTCTATGCAAAATATTAATCAGAACAAAGATCAGAACAATTTTCAATAAATTAAAAATTTCTCGGGATTTCTCGAGAAATTGATTGAAAATTTCCCGTTTCCCGGGAAATTTGTAACCCCGGGGAATTGGACGCTCTAGTCAAAATAAGTGGCTTGGCTAATTAAATTGAAATGAATTCTTGCTCCACAACCATAAAATTGCTTTTAAATTTGTCTCTCAGAATATGTTTAAGAATAACATAAAATATAAATGATAAAAAAATAAAAAAAATCATCGAGTTACTTTCACGGAGCACATCCACCAGAGTTTTTTGCACCAAGATTTGTGTTACATATATTTCAGTATATTCAAAACTACGGGAACTAAACATATAATTCTTTATTCATCCCCTAAACGACTGTCTACAGAATAATTTATAACAAAGTTTGAATATTTTTACAGTAAGAATGTTGCAGGATTGGGTACGTAAGTTTAACAATTTTGGAATAAGAAGACAACAAATTCCTTGGTTGCTGTGTACCCTTAAGAATCCAAGTTCCCGCGGTGCACAGCAGCCAAGGAAGTTGTTGTCTTCTTATTCCAAAATTGTTAGAGGACCCAATCCTGCCAAAATATGATTGTTAAATAGTAAAACTTTGTTGTAAATTATTGTGTAGGCAGTATTGAAAATTCATCATTTTTTGAGCTAAAATTAATTATTTATTGACACAAAATCTGTCATCATTTCCTGATGAATATTACAATCATTTTTGTCTGTGTGTGGAGTTGTTTTGCCATAACAAGTTTCCAAATTTTCGGAGTATTGGCGAAATTGTTTTTTATGCGAAAAACATTGCAATTTTATAAAAATGAGAAATACTTTTAAACGAGCCCGAACATGCTAAATATGGTTTCAATGCAGAAAAATTGATTTCAGATTTTTCTCAGGTAATTAAACTTTTATATTTGTTGAATTTTTTTAAAGTTTTTTGAAAAAAATAAATAAATTTATTGCACCTCAGTTTGTATTGAGAGGTATCAGAATCGACCGAGCAGATAATGATGTTCATCCCCTCTTGGATTAATGGTCTGATATCAAACTTTATGGGAATTGACATTTTTTTTAAATAAGCATTTTAAAGAACATTACTTTATCAGGTGCTACAAATTACATTTCACTTTGCTCGACGCATGTGTTACTGCTGAGCTCAAGCTGCGCCCGAACCCTCTGATTTACAGGTCCAATCTAGCCTGAAAGACGGACGGTGACTATATCTTGGTGCTGACCGGCTCGATTAGGGATGCCGTTTAATCGATCGGTATAATTTGCCACCATCCGCCGGGGACCCATGCGCCATGGCTGACATAAATCTTTCAATTCCTCTGCGCGACGAGCACTTTGAACGATAATGGCGTTGGCCTTATAAAACGATATTTCATCCGCAGCTTTATTCTGCAACTTTGTTGCAACTTTGCTGGTGAAAACGGGCGTCGGCATTGCGTTTCAAGTCTAGGATCCGGCCGGGGAGTTGCGTTGCATGTCGTCATGTGGCATTTCGTGCCGTCCCCATGGCAGATGTGTCCACTGTGGGTTGCGTGCGGAGAGCTTTTCCGCTGCGGGGGACAGTTCGGGCCAATGCTGCTTTGCGGGATATTGTCCAGGTCTGGCAAGTTCTAAGGCTTGTTTTTGACGCACGTCACGTTGATCGGTGGTCTTATCTGTATCTCTGTTGATTGAAAGGCTTTCGGGACCATGACCATCAGTTATGAGTTTGTTGCAGGGCATAAAAGTTTGCTATGAAATTGTGTCACAAGAATGCGTCATTAATGAGTAAGTTTAACAAAAATTGGCATGACTTCAGCAAAATTCAAGGAACGAGAATTGAACCAAAAAAAATGGTAAAACTTGTTGAACGTTTATCATGCATATTTTGACAGAAAAGTAATCATTTGAAGCTCAAGTCGGATATTGAAGTCTGTTAATCTATTGATATACATATTTTGTCAAAGAAGGTAAACAGCTAGCTTGAGGTTATCCGTCCTTAACAGCTAAACAGGTCCAAGGTTTGCGAAATTTGACATTCCGAACCAAACAATCACGCGGGTGATTAATTTAACTTTCAAATCCATGCCAAACGAGAGCATTCTGCTAATCCCCCTGCAGGCAGGGGAGCCGGCGGCCTCCATGGGCGCACGCATCCGTTGATCCGTTCCAAATGGATTACCGTCGCCATCTGTCAACTGTCAACTCATCAACCGCGCGCCAATTGCCATCGCTGCTGCCCCCACCACATCGCGTGGACCCACAAGTGACCCTCGAGTTGGCGTGCTCCGTTCACTTGCAGTGCACGGGATTTAAATAGCTCGGAGGCTACTCGATCGATGAGTCGGTTCGAGTTGTCCGGAGGAATTCCTTCGGAAGGCTCTAAGCCGCGTGGTCATGTGATATTTCAATTTGAAGAGAGAAGGTAGAGATCGAGGTATTTATAGCTTCCAACGCAGGTCATCCCAGCAGGAAGATCGTGCGTGCGTTCCGACTTTTGAAGGATTGAAATACCTCGAACCTTCGGACCTTCGATTACTGCAGTGACCGGGGTGGGGAGGTTCTTGTGGAGTACATCAATCAACTTTGATAGCGCCACTTTGCTCCCGGAGTTGTCGTCCTCGTGCACAATAAAAAAGAATGACAGTTCCGAGCGTAATTAGTATTTCAGTCAAGTGAAGACAACCGATCGGGCGGTGGTACACCTGGAATGCGACGTCGATTAAACCAGTCCGCTGGAGCTGCCGGCCGAGCAGTCAGTCAGTCATTCCACGAGCAGCGCCCGGTGATCCCAGATGTCCAATTTGCTATGTGACGTTAATTTTTATGGACGATCAGGTTAGGGTAGAGGTGATGGTTGTGGTTTGAAGATTCTAAAAAATTATAAATTTTAACTTTTGCTCAAAATTTCAATTTTGAAAATGAGCTAAAGTGTTATTTTTGTTAGATACCGTCATCTAGGGCGAATCGAGACTACAGTCTGAATAGGGACAGCACGTTTTAGAGCACTGAAAAGCTTGAAATTTGGAAATCAATGCACTATTTTCGTTGTTCTGTGCCTGTTCTGTCCGAAAACAATCAAAAACATCCAAAACTTCAGAGGTAACAAGGCTCAAACAGCTGTCCCAATTCGCCCCATGTGTCCCGTTTGGTTTAAACTTTTGGTTTAAACTCTACACCCAAAACTGGCAGCGCTAGTCCGAGAGAATGATTGTCTCGAGTCGAGAGAATAGTGGTACCATTCACGGACGCAGAGAACACAGCTCGAGATGGGCGATAGAACTATTCTCTCGAGGTTCATTTGCAAAAAAAGTTCATCCGTCAAACAAAAAACCAAAAGTGTCGACAACGGGAATCGAACCAGAGACCTTTGACAAACCAAACCAATGACTTTGCTGCCTCGGCCACCACAGCTTGGTGACCAAGGAGAAGTCAGAAGACGATGTATGACACTTGTTGGAGATTTATTGATTCAACTAACGAATGAACTCATTTGTTATGATGGTGTGAGTTGGTACCATTATTCTATCAATTTTGGCACTGAGCCCTCAATAAATTTTGAGAGAACGATTATCTCGACTCTGAATTTTGGGTGTAGCTTCTCATGATTTGATGCCTACGACTCCAGTTCAAAAATAATAGTCGAATTTAGAGACTCCAATTCAAATAACGGCTCTTCAAAATTTGCTATCCATATATCAAAATCCGACTCCTACTTTTCAGATTCAGCTACTCCAACTCCATCTCCGGCTTTCTAAGATTTGTCGGGTCCAATCATTCTGACTCTGAATCCGTTAGCAACAATCATATAAAGTAGCTGAAAATCCATCTCCAAATCTGACTCCGGTTAAACTTTGTGACTTCAACTTCGACTCAAGCTTCTCATGATGTTTCGACTTTGACTCCAGCTTGAAAAGATAAAATTCTGAATCCATCTCCAAATTGTCTGCAACTTTCCAGATTAAGTCACATTTCCTCTGTCTTCTCCAAATATGTTGACTTTGACTTCTTTTCAAAAGCCTACACCCAAAATTCACAGTCGAGATAATCGTTCTCTCAAAATTTATTGAGGGATCAGTGCCAAAATCGATAGAATAATGGTACCAACTCACACCATCATAACAAATGAGTTCATTCGTTAGTTGAATCAATAAATTTCCAACAAGTGTCATACATCGACTTCTGACCTCTCCTTGATCACCAAGCTGTGGTGGCCGAGGCGGTTAAGTCATTGAAATGGTATGTCAAAGGTCTCTGGTTCGATTCCCGTAGTCAACACTTTTGGTTTTTTGTTTGACGGATGAACTTTTTTTGCAAATGAACCTCGAGAGAATAGTTCTATCGCCCATCTCGAGCTGTGTTCTCTGTGTCCGTGAATGGTACCACTATTCTCTCGACTCGAGACCATCATTATCTCGGACTAGCGCTGCCAGTTTTGGGTGTAGACTTCAGCTATTTCAACTTTAAATTCTCAGACAGCTTCCACGTAAAGTTGCTGAAAATAAGCAGAATCCATCTTGAAATCTAACTTTGGCTTTCCAGACTTAGTTACTCCAAGTTTACTCGTCCCCACTGATTCCAACTCCGATCCATCAGCAACCTCCATGTAAGTTGCTAAACAAACAGGAGAATCCATCTCCAAATCCAGCTTCGGCTTTTTGGAACTTGGTGACTCCAACTCCAACTCCGAGATCTTTAAAAGTTCCAGACCCTAGAAGTAGGGTACATCCTAATCCTCCGCTTCTAGGATTAGGATGTATCGAAACAGCAGTTGCCTTTCGTCAACGTTTCGACCATTCCGTGGTCCGCTTCAGGGTTTCGGAACCAAATCTCCAACCAACAAACGCTCCCACTACCCTACCCGAAGGCAATAAAAAGCCAGACATTCGTCGGTTCGTCGTCGTCCATTCCAGAAGTCTCGTTCCGTTTAGCTCCGCGCGGTTGAATAGCTGGTCATCAGGGGGAAGACTAGATCTACGGGACCTCTGATGGACACTCTCGGCGAGCACAACCCCGTGGCAATAAGACCAAAACGGGAGAGTCCGCGTTCAGCGGGACGAAGGCAGAAGAAGTAAAGTAATCAGCGCAGTACAAGGGGCTACTCACACATATTCCGGGACGTGAGGAAGCCGAAGAAAGACAATCGGATTAGAACTAGTTTACATATAATGCGATCTGATTTGCGTGATTTTAACAGGGCAATTTTAATTCGTTTGATGGCGTGTATCGGAGTGGTCGGCCAGACTTGGATCAATGTGTTACGGGTGTCGTGGTGAGGTCGAACCTGAGACGGTTCGACGAATGGGGTTGAGTGGAGCAAATTGGTGAAGGTTCTTTGCGGAGGGGGAATACGTTGACCAAGCGATGTGGAACCGTTGCGTGAGGTAGATTTGGAACGTAGAATCAATTTTCAATACTTCATCAACGCCACAAGCCACAGCAGGTCAACTAAATGAAACCATCCAGCGTATTCTTCCCACAATTCCACTAATTCGAAAGTCGCAACATACCCTGCAAATTCCTCAAATACCACCAATGCCACAACAGAGCAGCAGCATCCAACTTCCAGCCATGTGGTTGATGATCAATCTCATCATCTGTCAATAAACATCGCGCGGCGAACACCCAACTGGTCGGTCAGCCTGATCACCACAACGCAACGGTACAGTCCCACCGCCACCACCAGGTTCCCGAAGACCCAGTCGCGATCGGTAGCTCATACGTGTTGAATGGTTCCCCCCTGTTCGTATCCATCCCCCCCCCCCCTAGCCATAAAACCTGGACCTTGGGAATGTCGGACTTTGACGGCGCACGTCGACCAGTTCTGGAAGCCAAATATTGGAAGTAGACCACTTTAATGGTCCTTAGCCCAGTTAATCTCATCAATAGCGGCAGCTTCACCACCACCACCAACAACACCAATCAACCGTCCCAGCTCCAAAAGCTCCAAAATCAGCGGGTAGTCCCCCGAGGGAGGATTGGAAAGCTTCGATGGACGTATTTTTTTCTCGGACCCCGGGGGGCTATTCACGGCTTTGGACGGTTGTTTTTAGCACCTAATCCAGCCGCGGCGATCCGTTATACTCCTAAGTGTGATGGCGAGCCCCGAGTCCAAAACCCGCTGGGACAAATAATGCACTCCGATTCTTACACGTAAGATAGCACCGGGGTGTGGTGATGGTTACACTTCCGAGCGCCGCCGTGTTGGGGGGAAATTTCTTCGGCGTGAAATTTGCATACAAACTTGCTTTGGTGTTTGCTCCATGCGAGCATAACTCGTCGTTCTTTGTACACCACACAGTAAAAAATAATGTAAATTTGGAAGCTGTAATTTTGGAAGGTTGAATATTGCCTCTTTTATGATGTAATTTTACCTCAATTTAGAGTAAAGTAACATTACACCGGGAAATCGGTAAAATTACACATTTCCAGAGGTAAAATTACACTTTTTTCTGACATAAAAGATGTACCCCTTCCAAGATGTAATATTTCCATGTTTTTTTTTTGTGCAGGGTGTCCAGAATATGGGGAAAGTGTTTCAAAAGCTTGCTCTGCAAGCCGGACACTGTTCCTTTGATTGTTCTCAGCCTATCGGACATATTTGACCAAAATTAAAGAACAACACAATACATAATTTAAAAGCTCATTTTTCCAATGCTTTTCAAAGATTTTTTAAAAAAAAATTAAGGGAATTAAATGTCCTATTTTTTCAAAATTGACAAGTTGTGACCCACAACTTGTGGGTTCTGGATGATTTCGTTGTTGTTTTGAATTTAACACATTTTACTATTTTTTTATATTTTTGCCCTAAAAATCCTCAAAGTTATTGACTGTCGGCTCTGGTCGAGGTCGAGCGGTGGGCAGAGACGCATCGAGCTCTACAGGCTCAATAAAAACTCCTTACCTGCTCTGTATGGTAGAACAGAGCTAAGCTCTGTATGCAGCGAACAGAGCCAGCTCTGTATGGGGAAAAATAATATTGATTTGCATATATCTCAAAAACGATAAGTTTTAGAACGTTGACATGTTCTAGAAAGTTGCTGGTACCAAAAGGTTCTATATTATTGTCTCAGACGTCATTACAATTTGATTGATTTTAGTTGTGAAAAACAAGAAAAAACTATTTATTTTCTAAGATACAAGGTATATAATATTTTTGTTTTCGACAAAGTTGCTCAACTACCAAAAATGAACAACTCTCTCGAAGACACTAAAGCTCTATCTTCAATAGATACCGAAATAAAAAATTAAAACTATTTTTATAATAAATACTGCTTGCGACAAACACAAAGCGACCGCGTCGTAGGCACAGGTAATATGAGGCATGTTTGGTAGAGATCGTCTGAAGTGAAAACTAGTATAGCAGAGTGTTCATAGAGAGTTTTTATGATAAATGCTCTCGTCTGGATGGTTGAAAGAAATTTCAGATAAAATTATAAAAATTTATAAAATTATATTCTTTTTATTGTACTGGTAAGTAATTAAGATTAGATTTTATGTTTGTCTTGACAAAACAAATGTTTAACAAAATTACAAGTTTTGTACAACAAATTAAGATAAAAAACAATTTCAAATACGCAAGTTAAAAAATAAAAACAAAATCTTCTAACAATTATTTTAATTTTATAAAAAGAAAATCAGTTAACATAACTTTATCCTTATAAATATTTCATGAAACTTTTCTATTTTATTTAATTCAACAGAAAAAAAACTATTTTTTTCAAGCAAGATAACCATAAGAAAGTTTTAAGCTCTTAATAATCTCTATGATATTTTTTTACATTTTGTCACCTTTTTTAAATAAAATAAGAAAATGAAATTAAATAGCAAAAACCATTTTTTCTTTATTTCTCAAGCCAGGAAATCAGTGAAGAGTTTCAAGCTCTAAATGCTCTCTATGGAAATTTGCCATTTTATTACCTGTATTCTAAATATTTTTTTATTTTTCAAACAATGGAAAGCAATGAAGGGTTTTTATTGTTCCAAATGCTCTTTATGGAAATTTTGATATTTTTTTTTCTCACTACAAGATTTTAACATCAATTGAGTTGAATAATGTAATTAAATTTAAGTTGGACAAAATAAATCGATAATATATTTTATTGTCGATTATGTTTTTGCTAAATTTCCATAGTGAGCATTTAGAGCCAAAAACTCTTCACTGCTTTCTTTTGTTTGAAAAATAAAAAAAAATATTTGGAATACAGGTAATAAAATGGCAAATTTCCATAGAGAGCATTTAGAGCTTGAAACTCTTCACTGATTTCCTGGCTTGAGAAATAAAGAAAAAATGGTTTTTGCTATTTAATTTCATTTTCTTATTTTATTTAAAAAAGGTGACAAAATGTAAAAAAATATCATAGAGATTATTAAGAGCTTAAAACTTTCTCATGGTTATCTTGCTTGAAAAATATAGTTTTTTTTCTGTTGAATTAAATAAAATAGAAAAGTTTCCTGAAATCTTTATAAGGTTAAACTTATGTTAACTGATTTTCTTTTTATAAAATTAAAATAATTGTTAGAAGATTTTGTTTTTATTTTTTAACTTGCGTATTTGAAATTGTTTTTTATCTTAATTTGTTGTACAAAACTTGTAATTTTGTTAAACATTTGTTTTGTCAAGACAAACATAAAATCTAATCTTAATTACTTACCAGTACAATAAAAAGAATATAATTTTATAAATTTGTATAATTTTATCTGAAATTTCTTTCAAACATCCAGACGAGAGCATTTATCATAAAAACTCTCTATGAACACTCTGCTATACTAGTTTTCACTTCAGACGATCTCTACCAAACATGCCTCATATTACCTGTGCCTACGACGCGGTCGCATTGTGTTTGTCGCAAGCAGTATTTATTATAAAAATAGTTTTTATTTTTTATTTCGGTATCTATTGAAGATAGAGCTTTGGTGTCTTCGAGAGAGTTGTTCATTTTTGGTAGTTGAGCAACTTTGTCGAAAACAAAAATATTCTATACCTTGTATCTTAGAAAATAAATAGTTTTTTCTTGTTTTGCACAACTGAAATCAATCAAATTGTAATGACTTCTGAGACAATAATATAGAACCTTTTGGTACCAGCAACTTTCTAGAACATGTCAACTTTCTAAAACTTATCGTTTTTGAGATATATGCAAATCAATATTATTTTTCCCCATACAGAGCTGGCTCTGTTCGCTGCATACAGAGCTTAGCTCTGTTCTACCATACAGAGCAGGTAAGGAGTTTTTATTGAGCCTGTAGAGCTCGATGCGTCTCTGGCGGTGGGGCGAAAAAGGAAAAAAAAAATCAAATTTAAAGCCAGATTTTCGAAATTTCGAAACAACAGCTGTATATATCATTACCGTTATGTTACAATCAAAATATAGTAAAATATTAATGAATTTATGAATATATTGCGTTTATCTAGAACTTTGTCAATGCTGACTTAAATTTTAGTCAATAATTGTTTTTAGGGAATTTTTTTAAAGAGGGAGACACAAACATAAAATAATGTCAGCAATGTCTTTAATTATGCATCAATTATGTGTACCAAGCAACTTTTAAAACTCAAACTTCTTTCGACTTAATATTAAACTGAATTCCTTCTGTTTCTACAACCAATTGTTAAAAGTTGACTTTTGGAACATTTGTTACCTGCATTTTTACAATCACTGAAACTCTTACTTTTTAGTGTTAGCTTTCTTTTCTTGGAATTAATCACCATTAATAACTTTGGATATAACTTACTGCAATTTGAAACATTTTTATCGAAATTTTGTTTGCTTTTTCACTTCATTTGAGTTTTTTAAGAATACTAAAATTTTCACAAAATGTCTCTTTTTATGAAAACACTAAAAATTCCAAATTCGCAAAGGAAGCGGAATTCTGAATGCATTTTCTTTTATTTATTTTGTAAATAACTAAATATTTTACAAAATATCGTAAGATTTTGAAAACACTCCAATTTCCATAATTTGAAATTTTTTATATGAAGCAAATTTTGAAAAATGAGTTCTTTCTAAAAATATGGTATTTTGGGAAAAAAAATATTTTTCAAAAATTCATACAAAATTTAGCTTCGTTTGATATTAACATTCCAACGCCCAAGGCTCCAAAAAAGTTAGAACGGTAACTTCAACTCAATGGTTCTCGGGCATAACTCAACCAATCAAGATGATTCTTCTTTCTAGTGATTTGTTAGGATGTCTAGATGATTCTAGAACTTTGCAGAACTTAATTTGATCAAACCTGTAATTTTTGCGATCAAAAACACCATTCCAACTTTTTTTTTTCGCGTGTAAAAAATAATTCGCCAAAAATTCCGCGGGGGCAGTCGTTTTAAAAAAGGTAGAACGATGATTTTGGTCGCAGAAATTACATATTTGTTCAAATCAAGTTCTGCAAAAATTTTGGATCATCTAGACATTCTTACAAATCACTGGAAACAAGAATCGACCCGATTGGTTGAGTTATGCCCTAGAACAAGCGAGTTGAAGTTGCCGTTCCACCTTTTTTGGGAGGCTTGGGCGTCCGTGTAAGTTGGACATGCGTTGGGCGTTCCAGTGTTAATATTTTCGAAAAAATAGGTTTTATTTTGAAAATTTAAGATTTTAGCAAAAAAAAAAAAAAAAAATAAAATCTAATGCAGTGAAAAGCTTACAAAATTTCGCTTGGTTTGATACCCATATAGCAAATTGTGAAAATTTTAGTACTTTCTAAAAAAATACGGTATTTTGTGAACAATGTTGAGTATTTATTAGCCCGGGTCAAAAAAAATAAAAATGCTCAAATCAAAAAGTATATGAGATTGCTCGAAAGAGTACTCAAAATGGAGCCTCCAGCCCAAATTTCAGCCCATTTGGTTGAAAATTGGCTTGCCTTAAGCAGGAACAAGTTTAAATGGGAAATAACCCGTAAAACTTGAGCAATTGGGTACATTGCTCTGTACAAGTCTGTCGTTGAAATTTAACAACTTTTGCATACCATGGGGTCCAAGCGGATGATCTGAGGAACAATTCCTCTGAAGGATGCAAGATGATCCGAGGCCTCTAATCATGCCTATCAGCAGATTCATTCCGGCGTCGCCGAAATTCTCATGGTCCCAGCAAAATGTACAGGGATAAATCAAAGCACACTAAGAAGGCTGCCTCGATCAGAGGATGCCACATGTCAATCAGCCACCGCGTTATTTATACTATGAAACGTACTACACTAAAACCCCCGTTTACGCGCAGGCGTTACGCTTTTTGTTTGGTTGATTTCTCGAAAACAGTGTAATGTTTTTACATTCTTTTGAGAGCAATTTGTAGATCTGCACAAGACCTATAAATAATTGCAAAAATATTGCGTCGTTCCAGAGAAATCGACGAAATACAAAGCGTAACGCCTGAGCGTAAACCGGGGTTTTAGTGTACGTTTAAAAAAATATATTCTTGGTGAAAACATTTAAAATTTAACACGATTTGGTTGTATTATGTCGATTTTAGAAAAATTTAAAAAATGGGTTATCATCCATCCGATAGAATTATTGAAATAACGATAACGCTAACGAGAGATTACGTTATCGTCGCGACGATAATTATTATCGTTATCGCTAGATGATAATATTATTGACGTTAATTTTACCGATTTCCAACCTTGATTTTTATAAATTGTGTGATAAAAATTATAAGCTTTATTTTGGTCTATAAATATTTTAGGTTTTTAAATGTTATCCATAAAAAACCTGTAATGTTTTTAACACAATCGTACCTGAATATTGAAAATTTTCAAAATTTCAAATACAAACAAAACATTTCCTATGATCCAAAATGTGTGATATTAGCCCTTTTGAAATGATGACTTTGATGAAAAAAAATTAAAATAACTCAATTCGTTTGGAAAGTTTTACAAATATTTAATTTAACTCATAACTCTACATGACCCTTTTGAAATGTCAGGCTTGATTTTGAAATTTTGAAAAAATAAATTTCGAGGGTTTGGAAAATTGAACTTGCAAAGAGTTGCTAAGATATCGTACGTTAAAAACGAATGCTTATTGCAGAACATTCAGAAAATTTAAATTTTTTTAATTTCAATTTCAAATTCTTCAAAAATGTTATGTCCGTATTTCGCTGTGGTTCAAAAGTTGCGTTTTATGGTACGTCAAGACACATACAAATACAAAAACGAATTTTCTTTTAGAGTATAACTATTTTTAAAAATTTTCTAATCATCCTAAGGACACAACATAAATCAAAAATCCCTTCCCCAAAAAGCTCTGTAGGACTCCAAAAAGTTTAAACCAAAATTTAAAATAGTAGAAATTTAAAAATATTTCTTAATGCTTGACAATGAAAATTAAAACTATTTTTAATATGACATAGTGTAATTTGTGGGGAGGCAATATCTCCCCTTTCGTTGTGGTCTCTCTCCAGCTCCAATCTGAATAGCATGAATGATCATCACACAGCTTCGAAGCAGAAGAGGGGGTCTTGCCGCGAAGTAAAAACAAGCTTTTACGCTAGACATATTTTTCACTGTCAAGAACGTCTTGTACTCGTGCCCAACTGGACACACACACGCACACCGCGTTTCATTGTCATCTTTGGGATCGATGCCTTGTGGGGTTCGGTATGGTACGCACATCCAGCTCTCTGGGCGCAACTGTCGAAGGAAAATCCGCGCCGTTGACCAGGCGGTCAACGCTGTAAGCAGTGTATGGGCTTGTAGTACAATTGCAGTCCGTCAGAGCGCTGTATAAGGCTTGGTACTTGCGAGATCTTGAAGGGATTACGTCAAGATGATCGAGAAGGGTATGGGCAGTGGTCTGCAATGGGGTTATTTTTAAACTAAGCAGTTGGGATTTTTAAGCTTAAGAGTAGTAATGAAGAATTGATGAAATTTCAAAAGGCGTAGTGTTCCCATTGATTCTCATGCTGATCTGCAAATAAACATCACTTTTAATTTCTCATTACACGGAAACTATTTACCTTGCATTCAATTTCTACCAACCCTTCCCCTCCAACAACCCTAAATTAAATAATGAATTTATCTGGGAAAGTACTCTTCTCGTTCACCGCCACGTCGCCCCTGCTGACCTGGATTGAGAAATTAATTAGTATAAAATGGAATGGAGATAGCGGAATAGCTGCTGCCACGGCATGAAGAAACCTTAAAGGCCCATCTCTCCCCCCCTTCATCATAACGTGTTATTCGCATAAACAACACTAATTTAACGTCACGCCTAGCCGCATACCATCGCCGAGGTCTCCTCAAGCTCTTTGAACAAGTGCGTCTTCAATATCTTGGGAGGGGGCCACCAGCAGCAGCAGGTACTTGAATGGAGCTGCGGTGTGCACTTCCTCTTAGGAATTAATTTCCTCTGAGAGCCGTGACTGCTCGCGACTACGATGGTCTCCACTCTTGACTCGACGCTTCATTCAGGTGGAAAGATTGTCTCAGATATTTACCTATATTTACCTCTTCGTGATTGAGAGATGCAGAGGGGGAGGGCACAAAGCGACACACAGTTATCTTCATATAATAACATTACATAATTTAGTGTTACATTCAAGCACTTTTCCGCCCCGGTGTGCATCGGTGTCGAGGGAGTACCTCTTGTGAGTCTTTGGAAAATCACAGATTTGCTTTTAACTAGACTTATCTAGCGAGAAGCTAATCTGCATCGCTGCTTGGAAGGCATGCCGTCGATAAACAAACAATCATAGTGACGATACGATTTGCCGGAGAATCTCCCTTGTTCAACAGTGAAGAAGTCCCACTGCTGTGCTTCGAGTTTGCTGGCAATGTGAAGAACCCCCTCCGCATGGCTAAATATCTAATTGAGTTTAATAACAAAATAATGGCACTGCTTTGAAGCACCTCTTTTGCAGTATCGGGATGGTTGTCCCGCGCAAGTTTACCCAACTCTTGAAGGCGATTCCGTACTCGCAACCGAGGTGGTATAGAAAATAATAAAACTATTAAGTGGTTGTTTAACTGGCTACCGAGATCGTCATACGTGAAGACATCTTTGCCAGGAGAGGTGTTGAAGGCTTTCGAAAGTGCAGTTTAGTGCAGTGATAATTCAGTTTCTAAATGAGGTTTTAGCAATCGTCGAAATGTGAAAATGGTTACGAGATGTGTTATTTTCGAAGAAATCGATTCCTGGCGGTTTTACGAGCGGGACTGATGGAACAGCTGTGCTAACCAGGCCATGTCTGGAATTCTATTGTAGTCGTTTAAAGCCCATAACCTAAAAATTCCACGACACTGTGGGGTCACCTCCGGCGACCGGAATCACGACAATTAGGCACGGCCATCGTCGCGTTAAATTTCCTGCAAATTCCTCGGAAAGCTCACAGCTATCTGACAGACAGATTAAATTTAAATAACATTAGACTGCGCGTCAACTGCATTTCCGAAATTACCCAAGAGTTATGCGCGCTGTGAAGAGCCGCTTTCAAGCGAGACCTTGAGGTTGATGAGACTTCAACAACCCATTCGGACGTTGGACAATCCGGTAGTTGCCAGTACGATAAGCTAATTGCTTGCTGCCTTAATTTTATGCTAATTAGCCACTCGGACTAGATGAAGTTGTTAAAAGTCAGCAGCTACCGACTTGCCGAGCTTGCGATTATCGAAACTATAATGTCCACTTCAACGGCGGGGACAAGACAAGCCCGCTAAGAATCGATCTGGCGTGGAAGAGATCAAAAGAGTTGAGCGACACCACCGCTCGACCAAGATGTCGTGTGACCGTCCGCTACCCACGCGAAATAGAAGGTTTGTCCGGGGCAGCACCACACGCGGTAAACGGTCAAGATTAATTGGATTACGTGGGTGGGAGTTTGTGGTTTCCATTAAGACCGACTTTGGGGACGATCTTGCGTGGAGCAAAGGCATTTGATGGGATTGAACTGTTATGGAACGTTGTTTTGAAGTCTTTGTGCGTACGGGAGAAGTCCAATGCTCTGACAGCATTCACAGAAAGTCTGACAACGAATGTCAAAAGAAGACGTTTTGACATCCAATGTAACCTCAGTACTGACAAATCGTCGCCGTCGTGCTAACTTGTCACACGTGCATTTTGGGCCAAATTAAGTTAAGAACGCCATTTTGTGCAGCTAACAATGCCTCACCTTTTGGTCTTCACAGATACCCAAAATTCGATTTCAATCCTGAGATATTCAATAAAAACCGAAAAAACTCCGTGCATTGTTGTTACTCTAAATATAAAAGAAGTTTCAATCATGTCGTGCTATCTTGTCACTCCCTGAAAATTTATGTAAGAGCGACAACTGGCCTAAGGGATTTTAGGTCAGAACGCGATTGACGCACGTACAAGTTAGACTACCGTAACCATTTGTAATTATAACTCGGAACTCCAGCAACCAACTTCAACCAAACTTCGGGACAATACACAGAATGGTCATCCAAACAAAACGTGTGTGTTATTGTTTACATTGCGTGCTCTAGTTTTTGTTTATTCAAGGTCAAACATTAAAACGCGTTTTTCTCGGAATGTCGAAATGGCGGGTGTGACAAGATAGCACGACAGCCTCGAAATGTGAAGAATCTGGAATACTTGGACTCTTCAGAATTTCCCTTTTTGAATAAGGAAAAATGGATTTTAATGAATATTGCTGTTGAACACCAAAAAAGCTTTATTTACAACGAGATTGAAACTGTTTTACTAAATCTTGTTGGTTTTTGAGATGCAGAATGCATTCATCCACCGTTGGACTTTCTTTTAATAATAATCTTGCAAAACTGTATTGGTTGTGACGTATGACAAGATCTCAACAACTATTGTGGATTTACTCAAAACAATGTAAATGGGCCAATGTCGAAGTGTATACAAAGAGTCTATCCTGCTCACGTCAGTTTATGTTTACAATAGGAACGAGCAGGATAGACTCTTTGTTTACAATTTGACATTGGCACATATACATTGTTTTGCTTGAATTGCTGTCAAACAAACGGGGTCACTTTTTAGTTTGACACCTTTTTTAAACGGAGCTCACACACATAATCAAACGTTTGTTTTGATAGTGTCCGCGAGCTCAGTGTAAAAATTGACAGTTCGTACCTTTTTAGTTTGACTTTGTCAAACCATTGGGGTACAAACTAAAAAGTGTCAAACAAAGAAGTGACCAACCATCGGGGGTTCAATGTAATGCTTGTTTTGTCTGACTCATGAAAAATCTGGCATTCCCAGATTTATCTGGCAAACTGGCAACCCTGATCTTGAGTGCCATCGTGTGACCACGTGATCCGTTTGTTTGTCAACAAAGCTGCAGCTGGACGGTGACACGAAGTGAAGGGAAGCGATTTTGACATTTCAAAGCCCGCGTAAGACCCGCCGTTTTTTCACCGGTCTATTAGTCTACACGCACGTTCAAAATCACTCAGTTTCATTCAAAACCGAACCTACTCAGAAACTAGTAAAGGGGGCATCTGTCAGATTTGAGTGAATTCCACCCAGATCTGGGTGAATATCACTCAGTTTTCGTTGAATTCTGAGTGAAATTCACTAAAATTTGACAGTTGCCTCCTTTACTCATTTCTGAGTAGGTTCGGTTTTGACTGAAACTGAGTGATTTTGAACGTGCGTGTATGGTAGTTTCCAATGCACGAGTCCAAAAAGGATCTGACATAAAGAAAATAATTAGGTTTTACGCCGACTCGGTTTTGAGGTTAGAAATTTGACAGCTTGGCTGCACTGTTTACATTTTTTGCACGTGTGTCTCTGTAAAAATGTGTGTGCGTGTGCGCTCGTGACGTCACGCTGTAAAACCTAATTGCAATTTTTTTAAGTAGAATGGCCAACACAATCCCATGACCAACTTGGTGCATATTTCGTTAGTCGAAATTTTCGAAAAAAAAGAAAACTTTCCCTTCCTGGATCGCGCAGCGAAGATCGACGACAGCAATTTGTCACTTTCCCTGCATCGCACCAGTTCCGACAGCGCGGTCTAATGGAATGTGACAACCTACAAATACTTTGCCCGAGAGACCCCCATTAAGGTGACCAAAGTCTTTGGCGCGTGATCGCTTTATAAGTTTTGACACTTGATACGTTTTCGTCACGCGCCTTTGGACCTCGCTTTTTTTTTTGCGCTGAACCTCTTCCATGGGTCTTGGTTGTAGTCTGTCAGTTTGGGTTAAGCGCACAAAATCCAATCAACATGGCACACACACACACCTCCCCCTGCTGCGACGATTTGAACCTTAAGGTATACGACAACCTTTGGCTAGTTCTGCTGCTACGGGTTGAAGTGACGGATTTTGGACCGGGGGTATGACCGGCATTCCCCTCCTTGTTGTGCGGACAGCGATATTGATACCCACCACCTCTTGCAAAGTTGGAGTGCGAAAGTCGCGTTAAGATGATCTTGAAAATTGGCTTTCGTTATGGGTGCGGGTTTCCGGTGCTGACCTATGTGAAATTGCTTAGGTTTGCAGACAGACTGTGGCACAATTTTGAGAGAAAGTTAATATTGTACTTGTAGGTAACCGTGAATTCATTTGCCAAAGAATAGGAAGTGATTTAAGAAGTAAACTTAGTTCCCTTAAAAATCCAGCATTTTCTCACTCCGACTCGGAGCAATCGAAAGTTCGCGCCCGTCGACTCTAAGCAAATAAAAAAGAAAGTAAGCCCGATAAAACCGGGGGTCCGAACCGGGTCGTCGTTCAGGAATCGACGCTTTTCCCGGCATTTTTGGGCGTTTTTTTTCTTCTCTGCCCTCTTCTAAAGACACAAAATCTTAATGAACCTCGACGAGCGCGCGCACGCGAGCATGCCCGTCCAAGGAACAAGTTTCAACTTTCACTGGCGCGACGCTGCTCGGACTTCAAGGGTTGTTGTTCCTCCGGACTTTGGTCATTGCAACACCCCGGCCGATAGCAGCCGCCAGAGCAGCAGCAGGTAGAGTTTTATCACCTTCCTCGAATAGCTGCATAGTTGATAGGGTGGTGCAATCTTAAACCTCAACAGGATCCGAATCACTTTCGAATGTTCTACAAAGTTGTTCTCCAAATGAAATCTCATCAAAATCTTATGACTGACTTCATCGTGCAGGCTTGAAAGTGTTGATGTCCCATACCAAACCGTTACCAAATGGACCACCCTAGTCCTCCAGCGTTCAACAAGCCACTCGAACCGATAACGACGTGTGATAGCATCGCCAAATCGGGGATCTTTGCTCAAATTATCGAACGCTACGTGCCGACAGTTCAGATTACGGACACACTCTTGTGCGGTGTTAGATGTTATCGGTGGGGACTCGTTCGTAGTAGCATTGGGGAGATCCTTGTAAGGGATAAGTGGCCGAGCAATTTTACGCCTCGGTTTCACTTTCTATGCGCGGCGCTCTTCCCAACCTTACAGGTGAGGCACGTGTGCGTAAATTAGAGCTAGAGCACGTATCTCAGCTGATTTGTAGGTATGCTATTAAGTTTCCTTATGGAAGTCGTCAATAGAGTCGTCGGCTGACTGGTTGGCGGCGTCGTTGACCAACATTGGCGTCGATGGAAAATTGCGTTTCTTAGAAAAACTTGGCGTTTTGCTAAAAAATGGTCGTCGTTGACTTTTCTAATTATACGGCTTGTCCCATAAATTTGCTCCAGCCGTGGGCAGATTTGCGCCGTCCGTTCGGGGTAGCTTTCTTCAGCGGAGATAATTTCCAACCTAGGCAGAGCTGCGTATTTATGGCGAAGGTCTATGATTGGTTCAGGAATGGTTATCGTTTCGTAAGAGTTAGAGCTTCAAGTAAGTTTTTAAAAGTTAGCCCACGATTTTCAATGATCATCAATTTTCAATACTTCTTTAATGGTCTAGGGTAGAGATGATCCCCTTTTTAACATAGTCAAAGCAAGTTGTATCCAAGAAGAAACATACTAGCGATAGTTAAGTGTGAAAAGGCGCGTAAATTCCCCGTTGACTGCTCTATTACTGTCGCAAAACCTTCCATCGCTAATGAATTCATTCACGCTCATCAATTTGCTCTTCATTACCGCCGCGATGCGTGGCTTATCCGCCGTAAATCCGCGTTCCCGTCTCCATTCCAGGGGGCCAAGCAAATATATGCTAATGGACAAACACATTTCGCCTACCGACGATTATCTCATTAGGCGTGTGTGTGAGTGTTATTTGCGAGGGCACCTCTGTTGGGAGTCCCAACGAACGAGGGGATAACTACCTCCTACGCTTCGCGTCGGCATCTTGAAGGTCCGTGGACCACTATCGAGAGGCATAAATTCTCCTCCTCGCGGACGTCCTCTTCCCCCCCGAGCTAAGCCCCAGGAATGCATTGGGCTCGTGTCACGTCCGAAAGCCTTGGAACAGGGCCCAGTCTCAACAGGAGAGGAGACTCCGTAACCTATATGAAATTCCGCGCGGATACAATGTAGCCTACACGTCGTATTATAATTCTTGGCGGTCCTGTCCGGCAGCAGGGTTGAGTGAAAAGCAACAAGATGCCATAATGCGGAATCACCAAATAAGGGGCATTTATACCGGGAAAGAAGACCCGAGATAAGGTGACCGTACGACCGGATGAACTTTGCAGGGCAAAGTCTTGTAGCAACGGTGTTGCCAGATGGCGATAAGAAGAGGACTTTGCGAAGGTTCAACGACTGGCAACACTGTTGCAGAGCAAAAAAATGATAACAGTTAGATCTCTGGAAAGGACTTATTACACCCGAAAGAAAGGTCTCTGACGTCCAACGTTATATCGTTTATTGAATTTGATTCAAACAATACCGTCTAATTTGCTCTGATATGGTGAAAAAACTTGTTACAGTCACCTCTCATTTGGGTGTTCTAGAATCAGTTTCTTGCTCTTTCAGAGTCGTTCTTTTGACGCAAGCCCGCGTTGTTTTTGTTTACCACAGCTCCACAAAAAAAACCAACAAACCCAACCGCGATAAACGCGGCCTCTCCGCCGCGCTATGATCTGGATTTAAGATCTTCGCGAGGTCGTTTCTTCCGCGCGGTGTACATTATTTATCTTTGGCCGCACAAAAGCCTCGAAAGAAGCGCTGTGCGGCTCAATATTTGCACTAGCGTCTAGGCCGCCTTAACCAGAGCACAAGAAGCGGCTTAAGTAAACAACGGACGCCGGCAGCGGGTGACTTCTTGAAAAAAAAAAGTTCATCTCTCTGCGGCGGTGAAGTTCAACGTTGATAGCGCAGCGGTGCGGTATTGTAGAGACGCTACGGGAGATGATGCTTGCGCGCGGGGGTGTGGTTTCGGCTTATTTGTGTTCTGGAAGTCGCAGTGCAATGGCCTCAACTCCGACTTGATGTATCCGACCATTCCTTAGTTGCGAATACGAGGAGTTATGCTTAGAATGAAATGTTATCAAACGTTGTAAAGTCCAAAACTTCATTATCTTCGTAACCAGCAACCAGCTGCCATCAGATTTCTGTGACGTCGAGAGACCTTTTCAGAGAACCCATCCGCGACGCAAGCAATTACCGACCATGACTCAACAGAAAAAGTTTCTATTTTGATTCGGGAGGGGCACAAGTCAGAGTGAAAAAAATAAATTGATTCAACCCGGTCAAGTTTCACCCGCAGTAGTGCTAGTGACATACAAAACATAACGTTTCTTCAGAAAAGCCCAACTTCAATTTGTTACAAAACACAGCAAGTTCCACTTAACAATTTATCTCGCCACGACCAAACTCCGCCGCGGCGACAGAAACACTCCCTTCTGGCCCAGTACGTGACCAGCGCGGAGTTGTGCTGCTGCCGTTGACTCCTAAGGTCTGGTTAATGCATAAATTGAAAGAAAAACGACCCAGTCAGTGACGGTGACTATGCCCCGGCCCGGGCTACAACTCACTTAGGCATAATAACAGCACCACTCTTCAGGGCCGAAGCATATTAATCATTTCTGCTCTATCGGAATGGAAGTCTTTCTGGACCTTCGGGTCGGGACTCTGCACATAAGGAGCGATCATTAGGTGCATCGCAGCGGCCCTGTCCCGACCACGGCGCGACGTTCTAGGAACAGGGAAACGCTGAGCACGCTGGCGTCTGTACACTTTCCCCCGTCTGGAGCTGCGAAAAACTATGCAAATTCACTCACGATCATTGTGTCTGCGATGTTCTGTTTCTTTTTTTGTTGCGGACCTTCAGTCTAGTCTGGGTCCGACGTTTTTTCGAGCTATTTTTAGAACTAGACAAGCATAACTTCATTAAAAGCACATTAGAAGTTGTGCTGACCGGGAACGAGCACGACGTCTACGAGACATTTACGGACAGTTTGCCGGTTTGCTGATTCTGAACGACTTCCCCAAACTGACCTTATACGGTGCGATTGGCCGTTTAGATAAGCGCGCACGGCCTACGCACCTCCAGGTTCGTCACTTGTGGTGGTCATCGCAGGACCAAGGGGTTCGTCGCTCATCCCAAATCGACGACTCCGGCCCACATATCGCATTTCATTTAAATTTAACAAAAAAAAAAAAACTGATGCTCTGAAGAACCATAAAACGTCCCCCCGGCCCGGACCAATTAGTTTCAACGCGGGGAAATAACGGATCGCGCCGTGTCCCCTCCCCGCGCGTTCAAGTCCGCAAGGGCGATAAAACTATAGCGGGGAGGAGGTAATTCTAGATTAGAATTCGCTGATAACATTCCACGCGTCCGGCCGTAATAGACGCACTTCTCCGCCTGCTTTCCAGCAGGATTAATGCGCAACCGTCCATAAAATCGCAGATCATCGATATTACCCTGGCGAGTGGGCGCTTTGGGGATGGCCATTTCTAGCCGGCGTGAAAAGCTCTAATATGGAGTTATTCGCAGCAGGAAATAAACACGTGTATTCTGGTAGCAAAGAGGCTGTGAATCGTGCCATCTTTGGCTACCATGGAGCAGGCGTTGGGTCATTAATTTTGGGAAATAAAAATAGATTGCTGATTGGGGAAGGGACTGAACAACAATGTAAGCGAAACGATCGCCTAATCAACTAGAAAACTGAAATTCATTTAAAGTGATACTGCTTGAAGTGAACACACCCAAAGTAGAATATCCTAAATTGTAAAAAAATTACACGATGCTATGCTATGCTATGCTACTATGCAGTAACTGCTGAATACTCCGAATCATTGTTGTCAATTTTTCTAACCTAACGAAACTTGAGAGTTATCGACCAAATCTTCAAGCTGACAAAAATACGTGTTTTTCCTGTAAAGGTAGAGAATTCCGCAACATGTCATAATTTATTGCCTCAAAATTTCAAAAAAAACGCCACTAATTGCATTTGGCTCATGTACGCGCAAAAATGAAAGTCAAGGAACGTACAAACCTACTAATTGAGAAATATTTTTTTCCTCGCCGCTTAAAACCACCTCAACAACCCCTTCTCAGGAAGCATAAGTACATTTGAATTGCATGTACTTGGGGGTCGTTTCGTCCACCATCATCATCACCGTTGAAAGGTCGCACTTCTGCGGCTGCGAAAACCTTGAAATCTGCCAAGACGGCGACGAAGAAGCTGCTGCTGGGGCCAAATTGCATTTCTCTTTCGTTCTTTCGCAGCCTCCCCCAACCCCCCTGCAAAAGGTAACTGTACCTTTTACATTGCGTTCTGCTGGTGGAGGAGACCCTTTCAACGGCATTGGTTTGGGACTGGGTAATGAAGGGCATACATCGCGGCTTTTTATGGCATTGAAACATGCAACCAGGGCCGCTCAGACTTGGTGGTGACGCGGTGCTTCAATTGGGCGAGTTTTTGGGGTTAAGTTTGAAGTTTGCAATGTGTTCGACAATCGTTAAGTTTTAAAGCAGCTCCAGAAAAGGTCAGATCTGTGCTGGCTGATGATGAATATAATTTGTCGGTGAATTTTACTGGCTTATACCATTTAGAAGGAAAGGGAATTCCTGAATTATTGACATGCTTATTTTTACAGATACATATAACACATATATATACAGCCGGGATCGTGGTGTAGGGGTAAGCGTGGTTGCCTCTCACCCAGTCGGCCTGGGTTTGATCCCAGAAGGTCCCGGTGGCAAATTTTGAGACGAGATTTGTCTGATCACACCTGTAGAGCGAATAATTTGAGGATTGTTTTTGAGAAATTTTTTGAAATTTTTTTTTGAAATTTTTTTTTTTTGAAATTAAATATGTCTTTATTGAACTTTCTTATAATAATTACATTTCATTTACATTCTAAGTGGTATGGCTACATGCTCTTCATCTTTGTTATATTTTTTGTTTTCTTATTAACTGTTCACATTCATTTATTTACTTCAAATTGTTTTACATTTTTGCATTAAATCGAATACATTTGGGTAAAAAAGAAAAAAAATCGCTTTAACAACTAATCCTAACTTAAAACTAAAAAAGTAAATTCATTGAAATATTCAAAATCATTAGAACGAGTAAACTACGAACTGTATTTTAAGATAAATCCTCCAAGCGTTCTTACTTGTTCCGCACGAGTTTTGCAACCACGCAGTGTTGTTGTCATCTCGATGAAAATGTTCATAAGTTCTTGTGGTGAAAACAGGTCACTACTGCCTTCATCCGTTGATGCTGGTTGGTTTTCCTCGGTTGCTGACTGAAGCCAGGAGGTGTTGTATTCTCTGCAACTTTTGCCGCTGATTCAACGGCAATGGCTGCAGATTTGGAACCACTCGAACAGATCCCGCTCCAGGTGACGCCAAAGCAGGAAAATCCACGTCCGTGTATGCTGGTGGAGTTTTGCGACGATTTGGTTGGTGCCTCGTCGTCGCTTGCTGCCGAATTTTAACAAACTCAGCACGTTTTGGGCAGCTTCGATTCTTGGTCGAATGGTCGCCGCCGCAATTGAAGCATTTGGCTTCAATGTTCTCGTTGATTGTTTCGCAAGCTTGAGTTTTGTGCTCACCTCCGCAGGTTGCACAACGACTCTTGATGAAACAGTTCCTTCCACCATGTCCAAACTGCAAGCAGTTCGAACATTGTGTCACGTCACGGTGCACTGGACGATAACGTTCCCAAGTCACAATGATGTTGAAAATTGCCCGAACTGCTTTCAGCTCAGACGGCGTTATCGATCCTCTTTCGAGATGAACCAGGTACAGTTGATCACGATACTTGATGTCCTTGTTGTGTCTCGTCATCTTGAAGACTTCGATCACGTTCAACTTAAGAGTTTTGAGCTCTTCTTTCAGCACACTCACATCCATGTCATACAGGCCACGGAGGACCTGTTTCATGGGGCGTTTACCTGGATCGTCATGGCTGTAGTATTCAATCTTGGTGTTGTTCAGGAAATCCCGAACGTAGTTGTAATCCTTTCTGGTAGGTAGCAGAATTTTGAGTCCATCAGCACACAAGCGAATGGAAGCTCGTAAAGCACCAGATTTGATAAACCCGGTCAGCCACTTTCGCACCGAATCCGATGACGATGTTTTCACAAAAATGGGCGGCAACTTTTCCCGTCGTTCAAATTCTTCCTTCTCGCTCACGTCCACAGGAGGGTAGCGAACTGGTTTCCAGACGAATTTTGAGCGTCCTTGCTCAAACTGCCTGGCTTTGCAGGTAGCGCTTCGGCATTCTTTAGCTTCTTCAAATCTGCCGATCCTGCTGGTGAGGACCGCCTCTTTTTCTTGCCGTGAGGCATTTTTGCACTTTTTAAGCACTTTTTTGGTTTGTGAGGGACGCACGTCTGACTCGCTTCTCTGCTGATCGCAGACTCATTGTTTTTGAGAATGGATTACTATTCATAGAATTTACAGAATAGGCAGGACGTGTGGACATACCGTACTAAACCCTTCGATTTATGATTGAATTGGTGTTGTGTGAGGTGTGTTTAGTAGGACAAAATTTTACAAAATGGGTCATTTTTGCGGGCATTTCTGGGCATGATCCCCAGTCCCCACACCGATTTTACGGGTTAAATCCCATTTAAACTTCAAAGTCATGCGCCAGGTCCTGTCGCAACCAATCGGATTCGGGCTCAATACACCTAGGGCAGCGATTCTCAACCTTCTTCCAGGCTGGTACCCCCTGCCATGTAAATCAAGTAGGCCCGGTACCCCCTTTGAGAATCTCTGACCTAGGGGATCATACCCTGAAATGCCCGCAAAAATGACCCATTTCTTTACATCCTAGTGTTTAGTTTAATAATATAATTTACTATTTGTTCAATTTAGCAAACATAAATAACAGATTTCTATATCAGATCAAGTTTTCATTAATTTTTTAATAAATTATTTAGCAGGGTGAAAACCAAAACATAGCAAAATGTTGCCATAAGGATTTTTTAAACAATTGTTTTTCATCCAAAATGATTTTCGTTTTGAATTATGCTCGCTGATTCCATTTTTTATTACATAAAATATGTTTAATGTATGAGACATCCTTGGCTTTGGGGTTTAGAATGAATTTCAGGAACCTATTGTTTGGTTGATATTGGAAAGATGGTGGCTGGACCAAATATTATGTGATTTTTTAAACCTAAGACACTCAATAAATAATTTGTTAATTTAGTCTCTAAGATTCTAACACATTTACTTTGCATCTTGAAATCAAAAATATTCAGAATAGTATTAAATCGGCTAAAATATACTAAAACCAATTCCAACAATATTATTAAATATGTTTTTCATTGTTATCAGCCTACTTCACCTTGATTTGCGTTTAATTTTTTGACGTTTTTTATACTATTTCAACAAAAAATATTGAAGAACATTATAAAATTGAAATATTTGGCTAAAGTCTTTTTAAACATAATTTTGTTTAAATCCAAGTCAAATGGGGGAAAATATACCCATTTTAAGCCTAATAAGCGGTCGTGTTTGATTGATGCTGGAAAATCTGGAGTGTTCCTTGAAATTTACTAAAACCAAGTACACCAACGAGTAGAGCAAATTTTTGTGAACATTTCTGTTTATTTTCACTTTTACTAAAAGTTATTCTATTCCTTTTACAAGCATTTGGAAAAAAAAATCTCAAATGTATTCTAATCAGTCATGTATGCATTGTGCCACGCCCATTTTCCTATTTTCAGCTTAGTTCTTTTTTCTCTTTTGGGTCTACTTAGTGCTGCCAATTGCGATTAAATTTCAAGCGAACACTCACGAAAAGTAGCATTGATAGAGATAATTTCCTGGCATCACTGGCTCACTCCAACAGGCGCTGCTGGTGGTGTTGGTGGCCACCTTTTGTTCTTTATTCGCCTTCGCTTCTCGATCAGTTTTATTTAGCCTTCGATTGGAATGGGTCGTCAAAATTCAAACGTCAAAAGACTTGGCGCGTTTGTTTTTTACATTTACATGTTTCGGGATTATTTTTCAAGTGAGTGACTAACTAATGTCCAACAGAACATGTTGCCGGTAGTTGGACGCAATTTCATATCTTAAGCGCTTTGAAATTGAAAACGTTAGCGCAAGTGAAAAGATATTGATGTTGACTTTCGTTAAACAGTTAAACTCTCATCATGTGATGTGAGTGCCAACAAAATAATGAGTAATGGTCTCGCAAAATAGAAAATATGATCAAAAGTGCATTAAATTTGATCTTTTTGGCCAGTAAATGACATAAATATGCGTGCTTACTTGAGGCGGTGCTTTTGCTGGTAAGTTTATAGCTTAAATAGTATTTTTGGAGCTTTAATCGAGCATCAAACTCTCCATATGACGAAGATAGGTGTTTGATTAGAAAGGGTATATTTCCCCTGCTTGATTTGCTAAACAAAACTTATGGATTGTATGAAATTTTCAGCATTTTTACTCCAAATTTACTATACATTCATTCAAATTATTGTCAAAATGCAACATTGCAAAATTTTAACCGATTTTGATGATTAAAGAAGCATTTGAAAGGATACTTATTCAGCTACTATTGCGTGCTATCTAGTTAGTTAGTTGTCTTTATTGCCAATCCTTTCAGCCATTAACGCTGGTTCGACCTGGTTCGTTCTAATCCACATTTTTCTCTGAAAGTTCAACTAATTGGCAGTCGAATGCAACCTGGAGCATGAAAATCTGTTTGAACCGCTGAGATATGGCCATTTCCGTAAAAGACCCGGAATATTTGACTACTATCGAATTTCGTCTTTTTTATGTAGAGCCTTAAAAACCACAGCAACCAATTATAGGATTTTGTCTTGAGACGGCTTTAACTGCTTGATTTCTCCGGGTCTCCGGATACATTATTTGAATAATTTTCAATTGTGGCTCTTAGCATGTTTTGTCAAAACACATTAGCAAGAGTATGCAAGATGGCTCTCGGTTAAAATTTCGCAAAGTTATTTGAATTTAGACAAAAAATTGCCTATCCCGATCATTTTGTCCAATCCCTGAATTCAACATGGTTTTGAAACAAAATGTCCAGTTTTTACACTTTCATATGGTTAATGGATGGTTTTTTGGTAAATTTGGTTTAACGGTAAAATTTGGCAGCTTTGAAGCCAAAAAATACATTTTGAAACGTGCAACAAGATACTGTAAAATTATTTTTTTGCAATTCCGTCGTGAAACTACTTACTTTTCCTGTCATTCTTGAACGACAAAATAGCCTACTTTTCTGTACCAAAAATAACATTATCGAATAGCAACACTTTTCAAAATAAATGCTGAAAAGTTCTACTTTTCAGCACTGAAATGGGTGCTGAAAAGTTGAACTTTTTAGCACTTGTTTCGAAAAGCAACACTTTTCAATTTTTTTTTTTGATTTAAACGATTTATTGACAAAATACATGAAAATTTGACTTAAAATTTCACTCAATGGGTGTTTTTCAGAATTGCAAAAAATGTTGTATGGAACTCGTTGCAAAGCTTGATTTTTTCAGCACTCTTCGTATTTATCCAACTCGGTGAACCTCGTTGGATAAATGTACGACTCGTGCTGAAAAAATCCTCTTTTTGCAACTTGTTGCATAAACTACTATTTCATCAATCCAGCACATTTCATTGAAGGACTTTTTTTATTGCATTTTTTAAGGTTACTCATTTTACATTTATTTCCATAGCATTTCCGTGTTTTCCAATGCACATCTGTTCCGTCACTGACCGCGGTGAAAGAGCTTGACCGCTGAAAAGTTGGTTTAATTTATGACGTTTATTTATTGTGGTTTTCTTCTGATTTTTTCTCTCTCTCCCCTTCCCTCTCCTTTCTTCTCGACTACTCACTTTGAAAGCAAAGTTGCAAAGTATCTTTTGGGAGACTTTTTTTGCCTCATTTTCATTTTTATTTGTAACTCTGGCCCAGAAGAATACAGTAAGTGGGCAAAAGCCAAAGGTTTTTCTTCAAAATTAATGATGCTGCTACTGGCTGCATGGATGCGCGCGAAAACAACGTCATGCTGTGCGCTGGCCAATGTATGAAGGAGGAGAGTGCATTTTGGAGGTTGCCCTCGACACTCTGTGAACGGGTTTCGTCGGCTCGGTGCGAACTCGTTGCTGATGGCGAGGTCGCGCCGCTTCGCCTTCACCGTGGCCATCCAAATATTTTGATTTTGACCTAATTACCTTCAACGGAATGCTTGTTGTTGTTGTTGTTGTTGACTGCTGCACGGCACTGTCAATCATGCAGGCAGCGCGATGAAGACGATGTACTTTTACACGTGTACAAGAGGACTGTTGCTAATGAAGTTTTTTTTTCTTCTTTTTTCATTTTCAGATTTTGGCATTAAAGGATAAAGGTAAGCTAGTTTAATTTTGTTTTGTTTTGAACTCGGTTGAAGTTGAAGGTTTAAACCTTTTCCAAATATCACAATTTTTTTTCAATTTTTAGCTTGATTTGTTAAAATCATTTATTATTTTGTAACAGTTAAAATTATTGTTATATTTTTGTTTAAAAACTTGGATTTCGTTTTCAACTATTGGATTTCTACTTAAATAAGTTTTCTTGTTGTCTTCAACAAGCCTGCACCCGTGGTTGTAGCTCCGCGGAGATTGTTGATTGTAGCTGCTGGTGCTGTTGGGGGTCAACATCAAGATGATTAATTATCGCTGATAGTACCATTTTCTCGCCAAAACCTTAAAACCAACACAACAAGCAGCAGCAACAAAACTCAAGCATAACCCGAGGCCACTTTGCAAGGGGAGGGGCGGGCACCAAAACTTTTCCCCCAGCATAGAGGCATAGCTTGGTCATCCCAGGGGGTTTGAGGGGGTGGTCGTATCAGGAACCACCACAACCACGAGAATTGGCGCGACCTACTATGTGATTAAGCTGGCGGGGCCTCGCGAATGCTTGATTACAATTATTGTTCATGTCTTGGGCGCGCACTGCTGCTGAAGGTTAGTTGGGGAACACCGGCATGGACCTGGGACCTAGCGAGCATATTTATGTGACCCGAGGGTGTGAGAGCCTTTATCGATGGTCTTTGCCTCCCATGGTTTTGTTTGGTTAGCTGAGTGTGTGCTCAGTACGTGTGTCTAGGACAGAGGGAACCTAATTACCATAATCTGAGCCGCAAGTCAGGAGCCGAGGAAGCACTTGTGGGTCACTCCCCATCTGGTGGACAATTGAGAGAGGTGGGGCAAATTGGATTGCGTTCTCAAAATGAAGGTTAAAGAATATAGGGGAAATATACCCTTTTTGCAATTCCGTCGTGAAACTACTTACTTTTCCTGTCATTTTTGAACGACGAAATAGCCTACTTTTCTGTACCAAAAAAACAGAATCGAATAGCAACACTTTTCAAAATAAATGCTGAAAAGTTCTACTTTTCAGCACTGAAATGGGTGCTTAAAAGTTGAACTTTTCAGCACTCGTTTCGAAAAGTATCACTTTTCAAAATTTTTTTGATTTGAACGATTTATTGACAAAATACATGAAAATTTGACTTAAAATTTAACTCAATGGGTGTTTTTCGAAATTGCAAAAAATGTTGTATGGAACTCGTTGCAAAACTTTTTTTTTCAGCACTCTTCGTATTTATCCAACTCGGTGAACCTTGTTGGATAAATGTACGACTCGTGCTGAAAAAATCCACTTTTTGCAACTTGTTGCATAAACTACTATTCTATAATCAAACACCTATCTTCGTCATATGAAGATTTAATTATTTTGCGAGACCATTTCTCATCATTTTGGTGGCACACACATCCACACGAAAGATGAGAGGTTAACTGCTTAAAGAAAGTCGCCATCAATATCTTTTCACTTGCGCTAACGTTTTCAAAGCGCTTAAGATATAAAATTAATTCCAATTACCGGCAACATGTTCTTTTGCACATTAGTTAGTCACTCACTTGAAAAATAATCCCGAAACATGTAAATAATTAGCAAGCGCCATCAAAAAAAACAAACGCGCCAAGTCTTTTGACGTTTGAATTTTGACGACCCATTCCAATCGAAGGCTGTAGAAAACCGAGTGAGAAGCGAAGGCAAACAAAGAACAAAGGGTGGCCACCAATACCACCAGCAGCGTCTGTGATCCAGTGAATTTTCTCTATAAATGCTACGTGAGTGTACGCTTAAAATTTCATCAATTTTGGCAGCACTAAGCAGACCCAAAATAGCGCTGGAAGGAAAAAAGAACTAAGCTGAAAATAGGAAAATGGGCGTGGCCCAATGCACTCGACTGATTAGAATGCATTTGGGATTTTTTTTTCAAATGCATGTAAAAGGAATAGCATAACTTTTAATAAAAGTGAAAATAAACAGAAATGTTCACAAAAATTTGCTCTACTCGTTGGTGTACTTGGTTTTAGTAAATTTCAAGGAACACTCCAGATCATCCAGCATCATTCAAAAACGACAGCTTATTAGGCTTAAAATGGGTATAATTCCCCTACGTAAAACTATCAGAAATAATAAACACAAACATATCAAAAATATTAAGAACGAAAGCCAGAAACAGGCAAAAAGATGGATAAGTTTTAAATTATAATTTGCTTAATAAAATAAATAATAAAATCCTAATAATAAAATGAGGTCCTACCCAAAAATATTTACAATACAGCTTTCGAATATGAGTAAATCTTCTATATATTTTACCTCGTTTATCCCACTTACCAAGTATCCAAATCAGCTCACAGCCGACCTCAGCAGTGTGGTGTTAAACGTGACCCCAAAAGCGCTCTACTCTCCACGTGATGTCTCTGCTGCTGGCGAAACCAAAAGTTGCCCATAATTCAATTTATCGCAGCAACACGACTGCCGTGTCTGAAAACGTGCTCTATGGAGCCTAACAACATCTGTCTCCAAATGGGTCCTAAAAACACACCCTAAGGGCATGTGGGTGAAAGTGTCATTGAAGGACAAAATTATTTGCAATTTTACCTTGATAAACTTAAAAAAAGCTACAAAAATTTATTCCAAATAATTTAATTTTTAAGAGTTTGCCCCAGTTGATCAATTCACCCTAAATATTTTTTGTCTAATCCCACGTCAGGCTTCACATTATTTCGCTGTTAAAGCTCGCGCAATTGCTCCCAGTGTTCACGAAAATCATGCTGCTGCTCAGCAAAAGTCAAACGAAGGCCAAGGTTAAGTTCGATTAATGCTGGCGAACATCTGGGGCCCGGCCAAAAAGCTTTCATTTTTTTTCGGGCTCCTTGCGTTCGAACCTGTCAGTCAGAAGAGTTATGGGTCTAAAATTAAACTTATCTCGTTGCGGGAGAGGCTGTGTGGGGAAGATAAATCGCGCGTAACCTAAATTTAAGACCCCAGCCCCAGCTGGCTGGGCCAAACAAGTCACGATGAGCCACACAACAACGGAGCCCCCACTGAAGAGGTTCCACCACAACAATGTCTGCGCTATTGTCTGGGTTGGATGAGGAGGAGGGGTGGGGGCACTCCGCGAAGCTTTGTTGAATTTGTATCGATTGTCTCGGCTTGTCAGATTTGGAGCGTTTATTTGGATGGGTTTGCCGACAACATTTGGCCACCAATAAATTTGGAGCAAACTATAGCAATTATCTGCTTCATCTGCTTTGTTGCTTTGTTATTTGTATCAAAATAGTTTGTTTAGCTTTAGGTACACTATTATCATTTATTTGCAATATAAGATCCTAAATATGGTCAAATTGCATTGTACCAAACAACTAGTTCGTTTTAGTTTCTGAAATATCATCACCCTAATCAAAATTCCAACTATTCTTCTATCTTCTATAAGCAAACTTATTTGAAAATTACAAATTGGGAAATTCTTTTGCAATTTTTCTGTTCATTAGTCTGTTGGGTCATTTTCCACAAACACACTCACGCAAACACAAGTCTGATTACGGATCTTGGGTCCATTTTTCGGTGTTTCGTGACGGTGGGGCCCGTTCATTTTTCAGATTTTTTACACGATTTTCAGTAATTTGTAGTTCAAAAAAGTGAGGAGATAAAAATTTGGTGTCAAAACGAAATATTAGATGGCCGATTTGATGGCATACTCAAAATTAAAAAAAAAGTATTTTCATGAAGCTTGTTCAATAGTTTTAAAATCGCCGCCTTTTCCCGTTACTCAGTTGTCAAAAATGGTGAGATATGTTATTTTCATGGAATATTTTATATAATTTTCATTTTTTTATCTAGAATTTTTGTTCTATTTTACTTACTTTTTAGAGAGTTTAAATGTCCTACAAATTTGTAGAGCAATTTTTAGGGACTTTTTTCTTGACCCTCTCCGATTTCAATGAAACTTTGTAGACATGTTATCCTACGCTTATGTAAGCCATTTTGTGTTTAGGAGCCAATTTCACTCGATAATGACATTTGAGAAGGGCGTAAGCATTTTAAATATTTTAGTAATTCGTAATTTAAATATTTCTGTATCTCAAAACCGTTGCATCGTATCAAAAAGTGGTCAAAGACAAACTTGTAGGAAATTTGACGGGCTTTCCGAAAAAAATAAACTGAAAGAAAAAAATACGCCACTTTTATGAGATTTTTTGATTTTTTAGTTTAAAAGTCAAAATTGAGGGTGAGCGCACGATTTGTTTTTCGTTCAATTTTTTTTATGAAAATAGCCTAAGATGTTACAAAAGGACTCGCGAAAATTTCAGAATGGAGCAAACCACCTGGAAAAATACAAAAATCATTTACTGAAACTGTTTCTTTGAAAAGTGCTCTAAACGTCAAAATTTTCAGAAACCGAATACGGGAATCCATTTTCCAGACATAAAAGTCTCCATATTGACCACTGTCCTAAGTCCAATCCTTGTGAAGTTACAGCGTTTTGCCTTCCTCACCTTACTGAGGAAAGGCTATAAAATCACTCGAAAACTGAAAAAATTGTCACTCGATTATCTCGACATTGGGTGAACCGATTTTGTCCGTTTTGGCGTCATTCGATCCGTTTTGGGGTCCCATAAGTCGCTATTAAAAATTATGCAGTTTAGTTAAGTACTTCAAAAGTTATGCTACAAAAACGATTTTGACAAAAATCCGGAAGATTGTAAAAAGGGTGGTTTTTGTAAGAAACCCCGACATGTTATACATTTTTAGAAATGTATTTAAAAGACCTTTCCAACGCGACCAATACATTGAAGATCTGACAACCCTATCAAAAGTTATTAGCACTTAAGTGTTATTTATGCACTTTTTGGAAGCCGGATCTCAGATATCACGATGAAAACGTTGTCCGGATCTATCATGCAACCCGTCGTTGAACAGGTAATCAAAAGACCTTTCCAACGCGTTCAAAACATTGAAGATCTGACAACCCTATCAAAAGTTATAAGCACTTAAGTGTTATTTAAACACTTTTTGGAGGCCAGATCTCAGATATTTTGATGAAAACGTATTCCAAATATATCATGCGACCTAAAAAGACCTTCCCATGAGCGTGTCTATTTTGGATAGCATTACCCTTTGAATGAGAGGAAGGCACCAACCACCTAAGGGTGGATTAAGTAACGTTTTTAAAAATAAAAATGTTGAAAAAATTGGCTTTTCTGATGGTTTTTGACAATTTCTATATGGGAGAGTTGATTTTTAGAAGGTTTGCATGTACTCTTCACAAGTTATCAGAATTTTACGAAAAAGTTTTTTGAAAAAGTGATGATTTTGACCATTGTCAAAATCATCAGTTTATCGATCTTTTAACCCTTAAAACTCAATTGTGCTTTTTAAAGTATTTTTTCCGGAAAGTTGAGATATTTTTTGAAAGGTAGAAATTGAAATGAAGAAGCTTGTTCCTGGCCAGAAATTTTTGAGCGGCATGGATTGTCCAACTCTGGAATGCTGCCCAAATGTAAGTATATGACGATAAGAAGCACTCAAAGAATGTTGCCTTTACATAAGGCTACCAAATCTTGCTGAGCAAAAATCCGTACACTTTGTCGATATGACACCATGGTATAACAAAAGTAGTAATTATTTAGATAAATTAAATTTAATAAATTTGAGAATTAAAATGTACGCCTGTGTCGTTTTTACAGCTAACAAATTCCACAAAATGCTATCAGAGTGCTTATGACTTGCACGTTTGAAAGCCCACTGAGAATTTAGGCTCGAGCCTCGTCGATCTGGCTCGAGATCGAGCCTGAATCGAGTCGAGACTCGAGCCAATATTCTCAGAGGGAGTATTCATAAAATAAACCGTGATTTGAATCAAATCAATATGTTCTTAATTTTTTTTTTGTTAAACGTTTAAAAGTTTACGAAATGTCAAGTTTGCTTTTACGAATAATATCGTTCTAAGTGTTTTCACGAACACTTTTCCAGAGTTTTTTTTTATTTTAAAGGTCCTATAACATGTGAAGCACAACAGTTTATAGGACCTTTATAAAAAACTCTAGATTGATTAATTCAAATGTTCAAATGTTTTCACAAGTTTTAGAATGCTTTTTGAAATGGATAAATATATTTAGTAAGGAATTTCTAAAAGAACAATTCTAGAGTTTTTTTTAAAAGGTCCTATCAACATATGAAAGACAATAAGCATAAGCATAAGCATAAGCATAGGTGCCCACCCGCAGTTGCTACTCCGTTATTGACCAGGACCTCCAGAAGTTACATCCACGAGCCGTGGAAGATAAGTGGGTGCTATCTTTCCTCGCTTCGCAACTTCTCAAAGGCCCCTATCATGCTGATCAATACCGGCGCCGGCCACGACCAGTGGTAGAGTCACGGGGAAGTGGATGGGAATGTTAGTCCGATACTTGAGTGATAGAGACCGCCCAATCGACTGCTTCTCCGACAAAGTATCACATGAGTTTTGAGGGGGTTAGTAGATGGGTATGAGGTCAGGATTCACGAGTGGCAGTGATGTGACCTTAAGCATTTTGTTTATCGGTTAAAAAATTTTAAATCTATTTAAAAATTATTTAAAAAGTTTTTTAATCGAACGCGTGCCAACCGAGCAGTAGTGCTATGGGCTGGACTTATTAGTATATTTTTACTGTTTGTACAATTTAGATAACGCGAGCAAATTTCAAAAATAGTAAGTAAAAGACGCTACTCTTCATCAAATCGAAAAAACGCGCCCGAAACGAAGCCGACAAAAAAACAACTCCTATCAACATATGAAAGACAATAGTTCAAAAACTCTATAATTATTGATAATCAAGTTTGAATTGAGGAAACCCCGGAAAACTCTTCCTTTTTAAATCAAACTCACAGAAAAATACAAATTTCTAGTTAACAAAAGCTTTGACCAAATCAAAAAAGCAATTCAATGATTAATAAGTTGTTAAAATTCCGTACAAATCCGTATTATGCGTAAAATTCCCTACAAAAATTCCGGCCTGTTAAAAATTCGCGAAGGGGTTCAAAAATCCGTATGGTAAGGAAAAAATCCGTACAGTTGGTAGCCTTACCTTTACATTTTTGGAAGGAGTTAGAAAAGGAATACCAGACAATTTCGTAGATAGCGAATCGATTTTTTCGGCCATCTGTGTTACCTTTCGAAAGTGATTCCGGCAATAAATAAAATTTGTCAATGGAAAAAAAACTGTCAGCCTTTATTGTTCGCCCCAAAAGTGGGTCAAACAGTGTAGAGAACGAAAATGAAAACGACAAAAAAAACCTATCAGCTGAGCGAAAATCGAATCAGCGAAAGTGCCAAAATACCACCTCCCCCAGACAAGAAAAAAAAAACTCTGAGAAAACTGCGTGCCGGAGCTTTACAATTATGAAATTCACTTTCCGAACTGCTCGCGCTCAAATGTGGGTTATTTTCTACGCCGGGGCCCGCCCCCTGCTCTTCCGGAGTGGTCCAGTTTCCCAATTACCCATTAGGAGCCGCCAGAGGTGTTGCGGGGAGGGGCTTGAATGAAAGTAAAAACAAATAAGCTAATTTCGAGTGGCCGCGCGGCTCAATGAAAGTGCAAATTTGGGCTAGCCAGCGATTTTCACGCGCTTTAAATGATGGATTCGGGAAGGGGGTTTTCACTTTCGATGGACGTTACGGTTGGTCGGCTGTGGTGTTTTTGTACGGGATTGGCTCGCAGATTAGTGCTGATGCTGGCGATTAATTATTGTCTTGGTGGAGACCGTGGAGAATTTTATGATGAGCAATTAGGCGCTAAAGGCTTTTTTTTCTCTTATCGGTCGGGCCAGGTGATGAAGTCATTAGAAAGTGATCCTAATTACCTGCCGTAAATCTTGTCACGTGTGAGAGAAAGCTCAGTTTTAGACTTTGTGTTTGATTTTGAAATAGTTGTGTTTCTCGTATCCATTAAACTTTTTTTCAGTTTCATTTAAGCAATGCATAATTCCATTAAAAAAAAAACAAAGTGCACGTCCATCATCGAAACCCAATCCTCCAAGCCAAAAACGTGTCAACTCCATCCGCGTGAAAATATCCATAGTTGGATGTTTGCTTACGGTGATCGGGTGTAATTTACGTGTTGTCCAATAGCGTGATGAATGGAGGGAAGCCTCTCTTTTTCTTTACCGATATGGTGGTGCGAATTTTTGCGCGGTTGTTTTTGCTCGATTTTCAAGGTTTCTCGTTTATTGCTATGATTATTTTTAGTTTTAACATTTTTTTTTCGGCTCATCTTTTGGTTGGCCTCAGCCTCAGACTGCAGACGAATGCAGCGGTGAAGAGGTTCAACTTTTCGCGCTCCACCCCCGACCATGGCCACCCGCTTTAAAGACCCTGGGGGCTTTATTGGGCATGCACGGGAGGGGGGTTTCGGATTGATCAGTGCTGTGCGCGGTGACGCCATCGATCGGAATTCGCCATCCGGTCAGGGTGCGGTGTGTTCATCTTGCCAAATCGGTAACTTTAATTCACATTAAAAAAAATAATTCAAGCCATATCAGAAAACATTTAATGTTCAACTGTTGAAAAATAACATCGTTACTACTAATACTACTAATTGGAAATTCAAGACTTAAGTTCTTTACATTCTGTGCTGTAACTTTCAACTGTTTTTGATGACCAACATTGACACAATCGAACTTCAAAAATCATATTGTTCGCCCTACAACGTATCCTTGATCACGACAAATCTCATCTCGAAAAATGCATCTCGAAAAATGTAAATATCTTCAGATTTATGGACGGAAACTGAACTTATTTTTTTAAATTTGTAAAATGTTTGATTCAAGCTACAAAAATTCAAAAATTTCAAAAAAGAAAAATCATTTTCTCGTTTTTTTTTATCAAATTTGAAACTTTATATTTACATAAATTAAAATTTATATACATTTATTTGAAAATAATAAGCTTAATAAACACACATTAAATTGCGATTTTATTTATCTAATGAACATTAAAAACACTATTACTTAAATGGTGAATTTTACGTAATCAATTTTTTTGCACGCTTTTATGCTGAAATTTGCAAAAACACAGTGACTAAAAAAGTCGCCCCAGAATTCTAACCACACAAAAAAAACATATTTCCGAATGTTGTAAATAAATTATGTAACACTTTTGCATGTCATTAAACATGTAAATTTAAATGCAATTTGATGTAAATTTGCAACAAATTATACGTAAAAACATGATTTTACGTGTGATTCAACCGTTTACGTCGAATGTCAAGTTTACATCAAATGAATTTACATGTGATTCATTTTTTTCCGTGTCGAGTAAATTTACATATTTTGTTCTGTGTACTCTAGTTCATGTTTGAAAAATGAAAACTAGAGACAAGTCTTACCATTTGAATAATATTTGAATAATAAATTGAAATCCTATCAATGGTAACCCGGTTTACGGTACAAATTAAGCATAAGCAAATGGTAAATTATGATTTCAGGAACAATGCTCACTTAGGCAAGAAATAATAATGAAATATACAATTTTTTTCGAGCCTTCCTTTCAATGTACTGAAAAGACGAAAAATCGATTTTTTTTTTGTATAAATACATAAAATGATTCAATAATCTTTATTTTGTCATAGGATGATAGCTTATTTTACAAGAATCAAGATATACTATCAATATTTGACTATCATTTAAATTTAAGTGTTTTCTCAGCCAGTTTTATGTCGAAAAATAGCAACTTTGCAAAACTTTTTTTTTAAAGTACATTTAGTGTTGGGTAGACGATTTTTGTCAGTAAAACCAATGCATGAAGCTTGCAGGAAATTTCACCACGAACATTTTTATCTGCGTTTTAGCAGAATGCATCTTTATAACGTCATGATTCGAATTCCCGGACGCTTCGAAACCCGGACACTTCATTTTGTTTTATCAATTATTTGGATATAAGTTCGCATTATGAATGCCAAAACTGTGTTATTTGATGAACTCCAACATCAACTTTCATTTAAAGTTTGTTTGAACGCTGTAGTTAATGCCAAAACAATTAAATACAATAAAATTATAAGTTTACAAAAAATGTGAAACATTTCACTTGAAATATTTCTTAGGCGTTCGAAGCACCGGGAAGGCAAAGCAGAAATTTATGGTTACGATTTCCTTAAATTCTAGCAAATTTTTATATAAACTATCGATTGTTTTGATGTTAACAGCTTATTTGAGACCTAAAGAATGCCATTCACTAACATTTCAGTCCAAATTTGTGCGATTCATAAGTAAAATCGAGTGTCCGGAATTCGAAGCAAAAGTGTCCGGATTTCGAATCAGCTTTTATCAGTGTCCGGGATTCGAAGCACAACAAGTCATCTTAATTTTGAAATTCTGATGAAAAATTGTTTGAAAAGACATATTTTGCGTGCATTTTCTTGAAACTGACTGTTTATACTACATCCTGATGATATTTCTACATTTCCAACTTATTACATGATTTTTTGCCAGCTATAACAAAAATGATATGCTACTAAGTGTCCGGATTTCGAATCATGACGTTATTCACAGTCTTAGAATTAATTAGCAATCATGTTACCTAGTATGATTTTGTTAACACTGGAACGCCCAACGCATGTCCAACTTACACGGACGCCCAAGCCTCCCAAAAAAGTTGGAACGGTAACTTCAACTCGCTGGTTCTCGGGCATAACTCAACCAATCGGGACGATTCTTGTTTCCAGTAATTTGTAAGAATGTCTAGATGATCCTAGAACTTTGCAGAACTTAATTTGATCAAATCTGTAATTTCTGCGACCGAAAACATCGTTCCACCTTTTTTCAAAACGACTGCCTCCGCGGAATTTTTGGCGAATTTTTTTTTGTACGCGAAAAAAAAAGTTGGAACGATGTTTTTAATCGCAAAAATTACAGATTTGATCAAATTAAGTTCTGCAAAGTTCTAGAATCATCTAGACATCCTAACAAATCACTGGAAAGAAGAATCATCTTGATTGGTTGAGTTATGCCCGAGAACCATTGAGTTGAAGTTACCGTTCCAACTTTTTTGGAGCCTTGGGCGTTGGAATGTTAATATAATTTTGTCGCTGAATTCAAGAGAGTATTACATTTTTTTCATATCTAAGAATCATTGTCTCTGACATCATAATCTATCATTTTAGACGTGATGTTGGAGATTTTCATATTTTTTCATTCAGCTTGTAAACACACCGTGACTTATTTATAAACAACAAAAGCATCGCCAAGAATAACCGCGAGCATTATGCAATTTGCGTACCTTGCCGCCGAGAGAGGTTATTATTGAGACCCCTGCGTCTGCTGCGTGGCTCAACCGGCTGTCCAGGTCAAGCCAAGGCATCCACCAAACTTAAGCACCGCGAGTGATGCCGTTGATACCTGACTGAATATTCGGTCGTTATTGTCTGCGTGCTTATTTCTGTCTGGATTTATTTTTTGCGCTATCGCCTCTAGACCTCTGCGTTAATTTGGTGTTTATTTCAACATAAAAGGAATAGAGTTTTTCAACCTTTTTTCTTCTCCTCTCCCTGACATGACACGTGATTTTATTACATCTATGTAAATAAAAAAGAACGCACATTCACACACGAGCCATATGCTTCTTCTGAGAGTGTTGAACAATTTTACAGTCATAAATCACTGATGGTCGACGTTAAAGAGGAGGGGAGCCTCTTTTGGGGCCATACACTCCGTACGGGTCAACATATGGCCATCACTGCGGCCCGAAAACGCCTTTAATGAGTTGGATAATAATCGGCCTGCCCGAGAAAAAAAGGTCGTTCACGACCCAAAGGGGGTGTACTCCCAAACAGACCGCCACAACAGCCCATAAACGGTCAACATTTCACTTTGCCACCTTCTTGCGATTTCATCCAACCCAGCAGTGCGAGCAGAGGTTTGAGATTGCGTAACAGTTCGAAATTAAATGGACTTCTCCTTAACTGCGCGCGAAACGTGCGTTCCACCACGGCGCCGTTTGTAGGGTGTTAAACTTTGTCGAAACATGATGATTGCTGGGCGAGATTTGTGGGTGATTTTGTTTGCGTTTCGAAATTAAGTCACGAAGTGGTGTCATAGATTGAGTTGTGGAATATATTGAAATAGGGTCATAAATCACAAAGTTAAAAAAATCGTCTCGTTTTCGGTATTTGACCATCGAGCATGACTAATCACTCAAAATTTCTCATCCTTTCGAAAAATCCTCATCCTTTAAAGCGCAAAAAATAAACACTACAATCTGAAATCTGATATTTAAAATCCAACCATACCTCATCGCATATGAAACAATACATCGATAATAATAGTTATAATAATTATTGAAGTGATAACTCATTTAAAAAAAGTCTTTCGTGAAATGGAATTCTTACTTTAAAATTAGTTTAAAACTTATGTCGTTTACGATTACTGCGTTCATTCATCAAAAAAAATCATAGAAGCTCATTAAAATCTAGAGTTTTTTTTTAAAGGACCTATCTCGGATTAGTATTCAAAAAGACGTAAGAGTCAATGGTAAATAAAGCCTTTTTTGCATCGGTATTCGACCTACTTACGAAAAGCCAATTTCAAAAATGCTTAAGATTGTTCATCTACACGTCTTTTAAGTGAACCACACTAAAAATAAATTATATTTTGTTATAACTTAGAGAAAAACGAATTTTAGTATAGGAGGTCACGATGGCTCTTACGGCTTTTCGAAAACTCACCCGAGCTATAAACTATTGTCTTGCATGTGTTTATAGGACCTATTAAAAAAATCTAGAAATATTCTATCAATATAACTTTCAATAATCTGCTCATGTTTTAACCCATTCAGGCCTGATGAGTCATGAATTACCCAAAAATCAAAATTCCCAAAACTAGCCCATAATTTTCGTATGTTGATAAGAATAATTTTTCCAACATTAAATTATTTTTTTTTCTAAATTCAGGCCTAAAGGGTTAAAGAATGCTTAAACAAATAAAAATAAATTGTATTATAAGATTTCTAATATTTTTTCCATGAATCTCATCCTATAATGATTCGATAGAACATATAATCGAAACAGGGCTATTATTGTTAGTTTTCATATTCAGTTTAGACTCGATTATCCGAAGGTTTATATGGGACTTCGTATAATCGAATCACGAACAACATTATTTTGTTTTCTTGTTTCTTTATTTTCTTACTTCTAACATCAAAATCGAATTCTGTGACACCATTTTAGTTAAATTCGAATGGCAGATTGCTCTAAAAATTACCAAATGCATTTTTTTAAATATTTTATTACCACCATTTTGGCCGCTATCTTGGATTTAATATTTCTAAATTACTTTAGAGTTGTTAAGGGGCTTGCTTAAGATTTTTACGTGATTCGATTATCCGAAGAATCGATTTTCCGAAGTGGCATTTTTCTGAGGCCTTCGGATAATCGAGTCTGGACTGTAGATAAGTGAGATCCGGTTTCAAAAATAGTACATAATTACAATTAAGTAGCTAAAACATGAGGCAGGGTTGCCAGATCATTATGCTTTTAGATCGGTGGTCTTCAGCCATCTCATTTGGAAGTTTTCCGTAGAATTGATAAACATCATTTTTGCACAGTTTTTCATTCGTTAAAAAAATTTTTTTTTTTCAATTTAAAAATAAACACAGCATTAACTGCCCTACACTGAAATAAAAAAATAGTACCAAATTCCTAAATTCTAGGAATGTTGCCTCCTTTCCTTATTAAGTAATCCAAAAAACCCGATTACTAAATAAGGAAAAGTGGCAATATTCCTAGAATTTAGGAATTTGGTACTTTTTTTTATTTCAGTGTATGTTTCCCTCCTTAAATTTCCCGCGCAAAAAAAAAAAATTTTTATCCAAATTGTTTTATTTATACAGCATTCCCCACGAAAACAGCATGTTTCAAATAAAAGTTCTCAGATCGGGCTCAAATTTTTTCTGGGGGTTCCTTGGCCTAAATAATTAGACCCTTATTTTTTTGATTGGCTATTAGGGTGACCTACGCCGTGTTAGGGTGGTCCGAAAAATGGCAATTTTCGTCGATTTTTACTAAAACCACTTTTTTCAAAAAATCATATCTCCGCGCCATTTCATCCGATTTTAGCTGTCCTAGACGCAAAAGAAAGGTGATTAGTTTGGCTATTTGGAAAAAATAGTAAGAAGTTTCAAAAATCTAGCTTAACATTTGAAAAGGTTGAATGAAAACATAAAATGCTGTTTTGAAGGTCTCGGGAGCAAAGAGCCTATGTCTGAAAATATTCCTCTGAAAATTTCACATAACATATCAAAAAATGGTAAAGTTATGTTTTCGATACTCTGAGATGAAAATTGCGATAACTTTAAAATTTCAGCGATGATCTATACATGTTAGGGTACCAACATTTTCGTAATTAAAAGACGCAACCAACCGAGACCTTCAAAACAGCATTTTTAGTTCCCATACGATCTTTTCAAATGTTAAGCTAGATTTTTGAAACTTCTTACTATTTTTCCCAAATAGCCAAACTAATCACCTTTCTTTTGCGCCTAGGACAGCTAAAATCGGATGAAATGGCGCGGAGATATGACTTTTTGAAAAAAAAAGTAGTTTTTGAAAAAATCGACGAAAATTGCCATTTTTTGGATCACCCTAACACGGCGTAGGTCACCCTAATAGCCAAACAAAAAAAATACGGGTCTAATTATTTCGGCCAAGGAACCCCCAGAAAAATTTTGAGCTTGATCGAAGAACTTTTTTTTTAAACATGCTGTTTTCGTGGGGAATTGCTGAATATGTATTTATATGTATTTTTTGCCCTTTTGGCCCTTCATACGGTAGTAATTTGAAGATGCTCCTTTTTAGTCTGGGCCACTGTAATTCTAGGCAACCGCTACATAGGTCATCCTTGTGGCCCTGTTGGTTATTACATCAAATCAAATCAAATCAAATCAAATCAAATAAAAAAAATAACAAAATGTTAGCACTAACTTAAGGAAGTACTAAATAAGTGTTATACATGTATTTTTTTAAGAATTTATAAAACGTGAAAAGTTTTGAAAGATGATAAATAATTAAAAAACTTTAATTCCTTTGTAGTCATAACATGGTACAGGGTTGCCACACTTTCAAATTTTTCTACTCCTAGGGAAGGTTTTTGATTACCAATCTTGGCATAGTTTTCATGCAGATAAGTGAAATCTGGCTTTAAAACAGGACCTAAATCTATCTATATAAAAAATTTCGACGGTTTTGTTCGAACGCGAATCAGTTCAATACGGAGCGTCGGATCGAGGTGCTTTTTGTTGCGTTGGGTTCGTATAAGCCCAAGGAAGGTTCTTACGCCAAAAAGTGGCAACTTTGGCCACTCTGGAACCGATTCCGGAAAATCTGCAGATTGTATGGAAAAAGTTACGTAAAATCTATTTTTGATCACAGGAGGCTGAATAAGCAAAAAAGTTAAAAACGTCAATAAACGAAAAAAGGCAGAACGAAGTTTGCCGGGAAAAGCTTGTATAACATATTAGTATAAGTAGTAACAAATGAAAACAGTTACAAGTCGATAAGAATAAATGAAAGATGGTCTACGAAGTTTCTATAAAATAAACATCAGAGCAGTCTTATAACCTAACCTCAGTGAGGCAGTCAACCCCAAAAAAGCAAAACGCACACAATTTCGAGTTAAACTGGACCTTTAGTGTTATCTAACTTATCAAACACTCATTATGAGACAAAACTCTCTCAAACCATTGTCCGTTACAAAATGATGTAATAAATCCAGCCCAACGTGTTCCCATTTTCACTAACAAGGCTCAACCTTCCCGAAGTCACAGTGTACCCCGCTCAACTCAACTCGATTAGGGTTCAACCCCTGGCTTATACTTTGAGCTACTGTCAATCAGTCCCACCATCTCAGACTCTGACGCTGCTGCTGCTGCCGTTGATTAAAATTATTGGCAATATAAATCAATCAACCTAATACCGTGTATTTTTTTGTCGGTAGCACAGAGGGCTTGGCTTCCGGCAGACTTATTATAACTTTCCTTAACGAATTGGACCTTTCGGGTTGGGCGCACCACGCAGCGCGCCGTGGAGAAAGAAGAGAGGAGTGTTATAATTTATAAACGCGTGTATTTTTATTTTTTTCGGAAGGGGTCCATCTCGTCATCTTGAGATGACCGCCGCCGTGACCCAAAAAGTCGTTGTGCTCTTGCTGTTTGGATTATAATGTTTTTATGCTGGCACACAACTGGCATTATTGTTGTTATTATATTTGGGCGAGCATTAAATGGGGGCAACAAGCTTCGTTGTCAATGATCTCGAGTAAAAGTGTGAAATGTAAAATTGAATCGGGCCCCGGTTTGACCTTAAAAATGTGGCCGTTTTCATTCGCCGTTTTTGGAGAAAGTGAGGATTAAACTAGAAGTTAATGCTTGGTTTTGCGATCTTTTTTAGTAATTTTATATGGCAGGTTTTAACAAACTTAAGAGGTATTATTTGTAAATATTGCTCGGTTTGTTCTAGAGGTCGTATCGAGGTGCTCCGATTTGGATGAAACTTTCAGCGTTTGTTTGTCTATACATGAGATGAACTCATGCCAAATATGAGCCCTCTACGACAAAGGGAAGTGGGGTAAAACGGGCTTTGAAATTTGAGGTCCAAAAAACCTTAAAAATCTTAAAATTGCTCGCATTTCCGTAAAACTTCATCAATTCCAACTCTCTTAGATGCATTCGAAAAATCTTTTGAAGGAATTCAAAATGTGCCATAGACATCCAGGATTGGGTCAACTTTTTTTCTTAGCTTTTGCAAATTACTGTCAAAAATGCATTTTTTCAAAACCTTAATATCTTTTTGCAACAGCCTCCAACAACCATACTCCCATAGGTCAAAAGTTAGGGAATTACATGGACTATAAGCCTACGGTATTAACTTTTTGGCCAATTACAGTTTTTCTCATAGTTTTACGATTTTTCTATAACAAACATTTTACAACGTTAGTTTTTGCCCTGAAGGCCTCTATAGTGGCACGTTTTGGTCTCAATTTTGTCATATTCGGAATCCTCGGACAATTTCACGTAAGTTAGTAGTATTGGAGTTGTAAATTTGATTTAAAAAATAATTAAATAAAACATTTTTGAAAAAAGAAATAGATCTTATTTACCCTGTGATCAATACGTCAAATGCTGTATCAAGTAGGCGAAAACCTGTTTTACCCCTAATCCAACAAATTGTTAAAAAATATTTTAATTCATTCTAAATGGCAATTTTTCCAATCAAATTTACGAGGATTCCGAATATGACAAAATTGAGACCAAAAAGTGCCGCTATGGCGGCCTATAGGGCAAAAACTAACGAAGAAAAATGTTTGTTCTAGAAAAATCGAAAAAATATGAGAAAAACTGCGATTGGCCAAAAAGTTAACACCGTAGGCTTATAGTCCATGTAATTACCTATCTTTTGACCTATTAAAGATATTAAGGTTTTGAAAAAATGCATTTTTGACAGTAATTTGCAAAAGCTCAGAGAAAAAGTCGACCCAATCCTGGATGTCTATGGCACATTTTGAAGTGCTTCAAAAGACCTTTTGAATGCATCTAAGAGAGTTGGAATTGATGAAGTTTTACGGAAATGCGAGCAATTTTAAGATTTTTTAGGTTTTTTGGACCTCAAATTTCAAAGCCCGTTTTACCCCACTTTCTTTGTCGTAGAGGGCTCATATTTGGCATGAGTTCTTCTCATGTATAGACAAACAAACGCTGAAAGTTTCATCCAAATCGGAGCACCTCGATACGACCTGTTACACATTGGTGAAAAACTCGCTCTTAATTACATTCTTGAAATTTCAAAAGTTTAGTATTTCTGTGATACATATTCTAGAACCAATCTTTCTAAAGCTTAAGAGAAGTCGTTAATCCAATCACCCAGTTTATAGTGCAAGGTGCGGCACTCAAGATCTTTTTGTCGGCAAAAGTAGTTCACTTATGTACCAATTGCTTGAAGGTAGACTTGGTAGTCACCACGAACCTTCAAAGATAAGCAACTCGCTGACTGTTCAAATAAGTTTATCTAAAAAAGCACGAAACTCAAACTGGAGCGGCTTGGAATGCTTTCAACTTTGAATCAAACGATTGTAGTTCGTTAGACTAAAGCGCTAACAAATGTTCCGCTCGGATTAGGGTTCACCCCCTACAACACAACTCGAAAAAAAGAGATAAATTACTTCATTTGTCCATGGCTAATCCTTTTCAACCAAAACATAGCTGGTGGTCACATATTTGTGAATGAAGTCCAAATTCTTTGAAATTAACCGACTTGGTACAATATTGTGACCCGTCTTTTTACAGTCAATACCGCTCTGCGTGATCTTCTAGCCAAGAGCATGAAAAATCTGTTCAGCCTGGTTTAACCAACCTGAGTTAAAAAAAACCATCACCATATAAAAGGTGGCACTTTTATGGTCCTGCTGGGATTATAACCCACCAGGCAGAGGCTCTTCTGACTGCTCTCTGCGCAAGGTAAATATGACAAATTTGTTTCAATTAACTTTACAAGCCAACTAATTATTTTAACAGTGGGGGAGCATGAACGACCTGTTTCGAGAAAATAAGGTGGTCGGAGGGAACATCGGTAACGACTTTTTACGACCTGTTCATTGTTGTTTGGCTGGTCGCTGGCCGGGCTGTGAACTTTTTTTCGGTAGTTCTGGCCGGGTACCATCGTCGAGCCGAGGTGGGTTGAATTGCAAGTGTGTGAGGTAGCAGGTTATGCCGTGAATCGGACAGCTCTTCGGTAATTGCTGTGGGATTTGTTTTAAGGTTAAGGTCGGAAAAGCTTTCACGGTTATAACTTTTAAGAGGGGTAATGTTATGTAGCTTAATGATTGTTGAGGTAATTCAATTGTTCTTAATAATCTCCTTACTGTCTAGTGGATTTGAAATTATGTAGATTTTAGTAGAATTTTCAACCCGCATCTACAGAAGAACCTCAAGCAAGTCTCCTGAAATGATTAATTTCATTTCCATTTAATCTACTCAGGATCAGAAGTACTTTCTCCACGAAATTTATAGCCCAATTACTACTACATCCTCCAGTCCGCACAAAAGGGTCATCAATCTGCACTAAACCTCAAAAGAGCCACTACCGGCGAACCTACAGGTCATTCATCACTGCCCAATATGGACCAGAGTTCACCTCGTGAAAGTTCCGACAGTCCTGAACTCCGCCAAACAACGCAGCACCCGCAGCAGTTCCGCCAGAAACATTTCTTTATATCTTCATTATTGCGTTGATTGGCGACCATAAATCACCCATTCTCTTCTGGCTTCGCCGGGGTCTTAGATGCCGATCTCGCACAGAGGAATTTCTGCTGCGGTTTCTGGCCAGTAGCAAAACTGCCATCTCGTTCAGAAATGCGGCCGGCTGACGGACTGAGGATCACGAACGGCACTGCTCAAGGAATTCCAACAATGGTTCGTCGAACTAAACGGTTTGGCAGTCAAGTTTGGGCAAAAAAGGCACTTGAGTGATCTTTAAGTTCAAAGCGTTCAGATTTTCTGCAAATTTAACTTCAAGTAATTCATATAAAATTAAACTAAAACTGTCTGAATCAAATCGTCAGCTTCACATTTAAGTCACACATTTATTTGTTCTGATCCGGGTGTCGATCTCTGAAGTATTGCCCGCCGTACGCTCTAACCCAAACCGAACTCTTGAAATGGTTGTAATAGTGGTGAGAGGAAGCTGCTGCAAAGTGCAGAAGCACACCTGTGCTCGCCGTTGTGCTGTGCCACGCTGAACTGACCAAAGAGCTCGAGAGATCAAGGTGAAGAAATAGCAGCCATAAACGATGGATCGTTTGCCATTTATCTGGATCCTTCGCTCTCTGCTTTGAACTCCATACAATGTCGTTAAAGAGCACCAAAGCTGAGTGTGTGGTGGTGTTTGAGAGGTTTAAAAAGTTTAAACTACGGACGGCGAGCTACGGATCAAAAATCCTTTGAAATAAAAAAAAAATTTTGAAAGATCCCGGAAAAATGTAGTCTTTTTTTTATGAAATAAGAAAAATTAAAACAATCACAAACTTATTTGTTATTGGTTTAGTAAAATTAAGAGCCAGTTTGTCACCAGTGTCGTATCGAGACTTTCAGCGTTTGTTTGTTTATACATTATGTGAACTCATGCCAAATATGAGCCCTCTATGACAAAGGGAAGTGCGGTAAAACGGACATTAAAGTTTGAGCTCCCAAAAACATCAAAACTCTTAAAATTGCTCGTACTTTCGTAAAATTGGATCAATTCCAATTCTCTTAGTTGCATTCGAAAAGTTCTTGAAGCACTTTGTCATTGTTGTGCGATTTTGTCGCACGTGCATTGTGAGCCAAATTGAGTTAAGAACGCCATTTAGCACAGCTCGCAATGCCTTACCTTTTGCCCTTCATAGATCCCTAAAATTCGATTTCAATCCTGAGACATTCAATAAAAACCGAAAAAAAGAAGTAAAAGAAGTTTCAATCTTGTCGTGCTATCTTATCACATACTGGAAATTGATGTAAGTGCGACAACTGGCCAAAGGGATTTTAGGTCAGAACGCGTTTGACACACGTACAAGCACGACTACCGTAAACATTTGTAATTATAACTTGGGACTCCAGCAACCAAATTCAACCAATCTTCGGTACAATGCATGTTATTGTCATTGTTTACACTGCGTGCTATATTTTCAGTTTATTCAAGGTCAAACATTATTACGCCTTTTTTCCGGAACGTCAAAAAGAAATTTGCGACAAAATAGCACGGCAGAGAACACAGTTCGAGATGGGTGAGAGAATTATTCCCTCGAGGTTCATTTGCAAAAAAAAAGTTCATCCATCAAAACAAACCAAAAGTGTCGACTGCGGGAATCGAACCAGAAACCTTTGACAGCCTAATTCAATGACTTAATTGCCTCGACCACCATAGCTTGGTGACTAAGGAGTGATCAGATGTCGATGTATGACACTTGTTGGAGATTTATTGTTTCAATTAGCGAATGAACACATTTGTTATGATGGTGTGAGTTGGTAGGATTATTCCTTTCATTTTGGCTTTGAGCCCTCAATAAATTTTGAGGGAACGATTCTCTCGACTCTGAATTTTGGGTGCATAAACATCCGGGATGGATTGGTAGACTTTGGCACTTTTTGGTCTCAATTTTTACATATTCGAAATCCTTGTGAAATTTCTACGTGTAAATGTAAATGTTTGTTGAGCTTGAAGTTTTTTCATAAAGATTTAAATTTTTATTGCAATTCAAACTAAATTTGATACATGATTCCAAAAATACCACATTTTGAACAAAATTTCTATAATCTGAAGTTATTCTTGAATTCTGTTTCAATAACAATTCAAACATGTTATTTAGAAACTAAATGTATCGGTTCTTAGTAGAAAATGGTTCAAATAATCAGAAAATGCAGTCCGTTTAAAAATAGGAACTAAGGTTCATTGAGTAATCATGATACTTAAAACAATCTTATTTACCAAAGATGTCTTGATTGAAGTTATCTTACTTTTAGAACATTCAAAATTAATTGAAAACTGCTTCTTGAGGTACACCCAACCGGCGGTCGCATGATTGTGATACTTGGCGGCATGAAAGTATATCAGAATCTGCATGAAAACTGTCCTCATGCATTTTTTGCGATATAGGGGTATGACATTTTTGCCCGTTACCGACAATTATCGACATTACCGACGGCAGAGGATTGTATTGCAGAAAAAAAAATCTTAACAGAACGAGGATTGAACCATCAACTTCTAGGTTGCTGATCTGACACGCTACCACCGCGCCATGGACGCTTCATGAATGGTGAGGAACAGAGCGCGAACATAATGTTCTCTCTAAAGTGTTGCTCGGGGACGCGTCTGCATTCTATGTGTTGGTGAGAACTGCAGATCGCTGACGTGTTTACACGCGGGCAAAAATGAATTATGGGCTTGCTGCAAAAAATGTAATAAAATATAACATTTTTTGCAGCAAATCCACTGTTGCAGATTTTGAGATATATTTTTCGTTTGGGTGTACTTTGAACACTCTTATGTCAAGGTCAGTATAATTCCATACCATTTCGTTTATATTTTTATTTAGTTCTTATTCGTATCATGAACCTATTAATGTCACTCAATTTATATTAATTTGATAAATTCCAATATAAATTACAAATTATTAATTTGTATCATAATTTGCTTTGAACAATCAATCAATTTAAGAATGTGAAGGGATCAAACTCTTTGAATTTTTCAGAAGTGCGTGCTTTTTATTGTCTTTCTGTTAACCCTCTACAACCCATTCCCGCCTTTAGACGGGCTTCGATTTAAAAAATCGCAAAAAATCCATTTTCAACCAATTTTTGATCTTTAAAAAGCATTGAAAAGAAGAACTCTTAAAATTTTAGATAATTTATGGGTTGGAAGTTTTACTTGCTTTATGTGACTTTGCTAATGTTTTTACAAATGTCATTTTTTTAGATGTCAACTTTAGCACTTTCTACTAACATTTCTTATATTTTAAGTAAAAAGAAGTATGCAGTAATTTTTTTAGTGCCCCAGACTATGACTTAACACATTTATTTACAATTTAAATGATAATAGTGCCATTTTATAGCAGAAAATGTGAAAAACATGCGAAAAATTGAAAAAGTTACTATAAAAACATGAAAAAATTAGATAGGCAAAATGTAATTATAGGAGGTGGTAGAGTAGGCCAAATACTACCAAAAACAAACATAAACTAAGCAAGATAAAAGCAGATTAAAATACTAAAAATGAAACAAAAAAAATGTAAAACAAGAGAAGTAAAATTTTTCGTAGAACAAAAGTTGCTCAAAATGACCTCCTGAACACGGAAAAAATAAAAATTTTCGAAAAAAAAATTGGGCAGTAAAGGCTTAATTCAGTTTCCTGTCTAAATGTCTCAAACCAGATAACTTCAATCGTGAGTCGTGGCAGGTCGTGACATAACAACCCCCCTTCGTTATCTCAAAGGTAACACTTCCATCCCCCTTTTCGAAAGCACTTTCAAACAATCGAAAAAGCCATTTGAGGAAGTTACGTTACATGCACGGCCCATCCGTAACATACTTTGCTTGCACTTTCCGTTCCATTTCCCCCTTCCCTCCTTGTACCCCTTTATGGAAAATGGCTGGTCGCATCTAATTATCATATACATACGCCATTATCTAATTACCTGAAGATCTTCATCACATGCCATCGGCAGACCTCTCCGAAGAGAGGTTTCGCGAAAGGGAAAAGAGCACGGGCAACCTCCCCCTCCCTCAACTTTACCATCGCAAAACAAACACTTCTCTTCTCTTTCATAACTCCAAACCTCTCGAACAGACTGAAGTCAAGAGGCTCGGCTTGAGGCCAAACGCGAAAGAGAGTGGGAAAATAATTTCGGCAATTTTTCAATCAAGCAAATCATATGATTACCGCGCGCTAATTCGTCTATGGCTAATTCCGCATGCGCGCACATCTGGGATATTATGAGAAGAAAAAAACACGTGGATTTAAGAAAAAACCAACCTTGTACCAACCGCGCAGTGACATTGGCGCCTTTCTCGCCTCCTCCGCAGCTGATTTGAATTGCTCCGGCGTTCGATTTCTTTCTTCCTTCCTGTGCAGCCCACAAAGGCTGGCCTTTTAATTAGCTAAATATGCGGCGCGAGAAATTTGGTGAAATCGTAAAAGTGCCTCCCTGCCAACAGGTTGTTGCCACGACGCGGACGAAAGGCCTCCCCACGGAGTGTGGGGCCAAAATCTTCCAATTAGTACCGGTTGAGTATGGTCGCGCGCGCGCTTTGGGTTCAGACCATAAGGTTACGGGTTTTATTGACCCTCCCTCGTTTAGAGGAGGAGGTGGAATCAGAATATAGATTGGTATCTGCTTTTAAATAAACATTTCGTCAGATTTTATGTGCGGTTTGTGGGGTTTCTCCTTTCATCGAGGTTTGGAGATCTAGCCACAGCTTGACCGGATTCTTGAGAGGTTTCTCCCCACCTGTACAACTCAAGTTGTGGTTGGAAGCCGGACTTGCGTGGAAGCGTTTTAATCCCATAATTGGTTGATGTATATCTGTTTGGTGTTTTTGCTACATTGTATGGTGGATGCTGATACATATCGAACCAACATTAATTATACATTTTTTCAAGCATAAAAGAAATTTGTGTCCTGTTAATATTACTAAAAAAACACAAAAAAAAAACACAGTGACAAAAATACAAATTTATTATTTTATTTTACTCTAATCAAAATACGTGCTTGAACCTTAAAGATCTAAGTATTCAACTAAAATAATTCTATCTGGCATTGAATCTATCCAAAGCAGAACGTGTCAGCAATAAAAAACTAAATCATGTTCTGAGTAATTAGAAGAAAAGTTGTTTAACGATGGCACTGGTGTCAAATGCTTAGTAGTAAAGCTGTACATTCCGATGATTAAATTTTATGACCCGGTTAATTGAATGAAAGTTTATTGCCTGCAGCGGAAGGACAGCAAGGTTGGCCTCAGTACTAAAGATTGCTAAAGATTTTCAACGCATTAAACATTTAGTGGTTGAATTTGTGTTTTGAACACAGAGAGCCTTCAAATTCGCACTTATTGTTCACTTTGAAATGATTCACAAATCCAACCACATTCTTGAGAATTCCACAATTCCGCTTGAACTTAATCCAGCAACCCTTCCCCTCCATCCAAAGCGAGCTCGCACCTTAAAACCCAAAACTAATAGCCGAGATTAGCTTTAACAGGATTGAGCCACGGTTTGTTACTGTTTGAGAAATGTGGCTTAAACCCCGTCAAGGTTTCCGCCGCGCTAACCCTAAAGGACTTAAGCCGTAATCGCCTTAGACCTCGTTGAGCTGGGGAGATCGCGCGACCTGCAACACTGCAGCCAAGCCAAAGTGAGAACTTATCGAAGAACGCGATCTTTATTGTGTAACGCGAACCAACTCGGCTCGTTTATTGTTATTACTTATTACTATACTTTTTCCGAGATGGATTATTAATGGGAGTGATTTTCTTGGGTACTTTACGAAGGGTACGCGAAGAGTTCTCCAACAAGCTCACCCGTATTTTCGCTCCTGATAAACCTCATACATATTTACCTGAAAAATAATTCTTTTATTTATCGTTTCAGATTTGCCCGAAATTGCTGCCCATGGTAAGTGTTAATGGTTTGAAGGGGGGAAAACTCAAGATTTCACACCATCGTGCAAGAACTTGTTAAGTGAGGGGGGGCCCATTTCAGAATACGTAGCAAAGTTGCAAATTCATCATGCCTAATTCTGCTTCAGCAGCGGGGAGCATCGAAGCATAAATTTATGCTCGATTATTCAACAAGGGAGTTGAACCTTCATGATGGATGTGTGTGATGGGAATGGACAGGTGTTTTTGGTTCACCCAAGAATTTAGTTTTAAAATAATGTTGATGTTTTAGTTGAGAAAATGGAAAAAAGCAAACAAAAATACTGTTCCCAAAATTCAGAACAAATTTTCAGAATTTCTTCGACTTCGCGGTGGAACAAACTTAATCTGTCAAAAAAAGATCAAATTCAACCAAAATTTAAGTCTAACAATTCTTTTTTTAACCAGTCACTCTTATCTCATCCTTCATGATGATTGAAAAAACTTCTAACTTGTTTCTTTTTCTTGCTCAACTACTCGACGCTGTCGTGTAATCTTTTCTCACGCGTCATTTTTAAGTTCCGACAAAAACGCGTTTTAATGCTTGACCTTGAATAAATAAAAAACAACGCAATGCAAACAATAACAAATACGTTTTGTTTGGTTGACTAATCTGGGCAATGTCCCGAAGTTTGGTTGAATCTGGTTGAGGAAGTCCCGAGTTACAATTACAAATGTTTACGGAGGTCAGGCATGCACGTGTGTCAAACGCGTTATGATCTGAAATCTCTTTGGCCAGTTGTCGCACTTACAGAAATTTTCAGGGAGTATCAAGATAGCACGACAAGATTGAAGCTGCTTTCATATCAAGACTGACAACAATGCACGGATTTTTTTCGATTTTTATTGAGTATCTCAGGATTGAAATCGAATTTTGGTTGGTGAGTTGCACAAAATGGCGTTCTCAACTCAATTTGGCCTAAAATGCACGTACGACAAGATAGCACGACAGCGACGAACTCAGCAACTTGCCAGAGTTGCTATAAAAAAAATCTGCGATAGAGCTCCAGATGACGATATAAATTGGAAAATAATTATTACCTCGCGCTCGAAAGGGTGGATCAGGTGATTATATTTTTTGCACCGAAATCCAGCAGAGATATCGTATTTCTTCAACTTTAGCTGGAGATCTCCGGCATAATTTCGCCCCTCTAACGGAATACCTCGGCGTTCCGCGCGGGGATACCGCTATAATCAACGAAATTCGTCCTCTTCTGCGGAGAAAGGTTTTCTAATTTACCAACCACCAGAAACCAGTCGCTGGGCAGGGCAAGGCACTTTCTTATCAGCCAGGTTAAGGTTTCTTTCGGACCGCTCATTTGTTGAAAGATTTATTGATGGTGAAAACAAGATGCAAGCCGCGATATCAGTCAAAATTTCGAGATCTGCCGTGAACTGTCGACGACTACCGTTTTCGAAAAAATAAAAAAACAAAACTGGAAAAAGGGAATACATTCAGTGGAGAAAGAGCCATCGTTAAGATTGTTTTTATTTCCCATATTTGTAGCCGACGCGGGTCTAAACATTAATTTAAATCACCCCACTTGTAATCGATCTAATCGTCTTACCATTAAACCCTCCGATCCGATTCTTCTGTGGGCTACCTTCTGCCCCCCTTAAAGAGCGTACGCAAGGGGGCTAAAAAGTATCATTAACGTCCAACTAGTTCCAGATCTCAACCTGTTGTGTTTTGCTGGCTTTATCGATCTCCCTCTTCTTCTTTCTTTTTCGAGATCTTGAAAGGTAGAAGGGCTTAACTCTCAGCTGTTATGAAAAAAAATCACTCTTCGTGAAATACGATGAAAATCACTTTCAAACTTTTCTCGAGATATTTCAATGAGTGAACAATTTTTTCACGAATTTTATTTTGCTTTTGTGAAATCATTTCTCGCGTTAAACTGAAGAGAGGATCGTTCATTTCTGAGCATATATCTCAGTACATAAATGCTTTGTGAAACTCTTTTGGCGAGGATTCGTCTTTCGCGTATTCGCGGCTATTACTGTTTTAAAATTCCGTCTAAATTAGTAAAGCAATTTAAAAACTACAAAAAAAAAATCTAAATAAAGTGACTTGAGGGTTAACAAAAACAAAAAGATACAAAATTAAAAACAGAAAAAAACAGAGTGCCTTTATCGATCTAGCAAGCGCTCATTATACGGCTCTCCGGTCGTCATCAAACACACAAACCCGAGGGGGCTCGTAAATCAGAGGAAGGCAAGCGAGCGGCTATAGTAAAAGTGAGGGAGAGAAATAGCAAGTGTAGTTTTCGAACCAACTGAAAAAGGAAGACCATAGAAGAAGCCAAAGATACTCACACGTGTAAAATTCGTTTTTAATTTTAAGGTTCGTCGCTTTTCCGCCTTAAGGGTCACACGCACGGTGCTGGTTGTGTAGCAGGTCTTCAGATCGACCTTTTTTCTCTCGTTGGACTTCGCTGGGAAACAGTTTGTATGGTTTTTATTTTATTTGAAATTCAATGTGTATGGCTTTGGGTTGATAGAAAACCAGGCCGCTGAGAAATGGGTTGAACAGGTCACACACAGCCGGCGCAGGCGGATGTTTTTCTTTTTCGGGTTGAGTAATTTTAACACGGAAAAGTAATTTGTGGTTTTACAATGGTTCAAAAGGTGTGATTTAGATGACGGGTTCTTTCAATTTCGTTGTTTTATATATTTGGAAGGCCTGATTTGAAATGAAAAGTTACATTTTAAATTGAAATTCAAACATCTGCGGCTTTCAACCTTTTCTTGGCAAGGTAGATTTTCCATAAAAAAAATATCAGATTTAATTCCATAAAAACCAATTAAATCGATTGAAGAAAAAAAAACTCTTCTAGAAAGAAGATTGTTCTGTTGTTATGTCAATAAATATCAAGATATTTTAGATATTTCAACCTATCGTCATCAGAAGTGACATTCGGTCTGGGGGTGAGGTTAATTCATACAAATTTCAGCATTTTTGTATGATTCAATCTCACTCCAAGACCCAATGTCATCCCTGATGACGGTATTTTTTTTAATTTAATTTTCATTGCATAGACTTTTTAACAAACTAATGCCCTTTTTTACGAGAATTTTTTAACTTCTCTTGATCAAGAGGTCATTTTGAGCAATTTTTGTTCAACGATAAACTTTACTTCTCTTTTTTCATGTTTTTCTTGTTAAATTTTTAGTATTTTAATTTGCATTTATCATGATTCGTTTATGTTTGTTTCTGATAGTATTTTTCTTAATTAACCACCTCTTATCATTACTTTTAGCCTTTTCAGTTGCTTGTTTTTTCACATCTTCTGTTATAAAATGATACTATTATCAATTAAATAGTAAAGCAATGCGTAAAAATAGGAAATGCTAGTGAAAAACACAGCCAAAGTTAACCTCAAAAAATGACATTTTTAAAAACCGTTGCCGAAGTCACATAAAACAAGTCAAACTTCCAACCAAAAAAATAATCTTTAATTGTAGGAGTTCTACTCTCCAATGCTTTTTAAAGACCGAAAATTGGTAGAAAAAAATATTTTTGGCGATTTTTAGATCGAAGCCCGTCTAGAGGCGGGGTTGGGCTGTAGAGGGTTAACTGAACTCGCAATGAATTTTAGAACTGTCAAAAGTACATTTTATATGTTTTCCAAAACCTTCTTCTGATTTACTTTACTGATTTATTTTCAATTATTTTTTGAAATAAAAAAAATCATCTCTGAAATAAAATCGAAAACTTCAGCAAATTGTTGTTGAGATAGAGACTACGACTTATTTTTAAAAAGAATATGGATGGATATTCAAAAGTATGAGAAAATTCACACCATTGTTATTGATAAATTGAAAATTAGTTATATAATTTCCAATTTATCAACAATTACAAATTGAAGGCAAATTGTGTTGGTAAAACTTAGAAAAAACATGTTCCGTATTTTTTTTCTGCAGAACCTTTTATTAAGCATTAAAATGTCGGACTAATGTTCTGAACCTCCACTGTTGACATCCTGAAAAATCCTAGAAAAAATATGCCAGCTCTGCACTCTTTGCTTCCGGGCCCTTGAATCAGTTCTAAACTGTTCTAAAAAAAGTTTTCCAGAATAAAGTGTTTGCTGTGTATTGATGTGTGTATAAAAAGTCAGAATAATATATATTAATTAAATTATGATTAAATCGTGTTTCTTAAAAAATCAATCTTTACTATTACTACTTTGTCCTATTCTAATTGAATGTTTTATCCAACTTCAAATACAAATTATAACAAGACGCAAAGAAAAAACAATTATAGACTACCCAAATTTTGAACAGCATTACAAATAATCTGTTGCCAAATTCATTAAATTTACACTAAAACAAAAATTAGGGACAATAGCTATTATTTTCTCACTATTTCCAAAAAATAGTTTAAATGTTCAGAAGTGCTGCTTATCTTGTTTATGTAATTTACCCACACTCCTTTTCTATGAGCATCTTCCAATGACTTAACCTATTAGAGATAAAAGTAGCATCCTGTCCACAACTCTTTAGCACAAAGGTATTATCCCATTTGCAGCTCTGATCGCATCTCAATTTCCTCCCATCATCGCCGTGGCTCTCCGCATCATTGTATAATTCACAACCATTACGCAAAATTACAGTCATTCGATTGTTCAAACAGATCACCCCGTACGGGTAACTTCACTTAATTATAACCCTACGCATCGCTGATCTCTAAACAATTTTCCTCAGAGTCCACAACTAGACGGTCGTTTCAAAGTTGCAATCTCGTCGTCGTCAGATCCAATGTCGCGCAATTAGCTAGGAATGTCTGGCGACGACGACGACGACGCCGGGCAAGTACACCACAATTCTTGCGACATTTCCGAGCGCTCCACTTCATTTACGATGTCGGCGGTCATAACTCTTCCATCGAGAGAGAGAGAGAGACCCCCCGACTTGAAGCGATGCAGTGAAATTGCACGTGATGATGGGGAACGGGGTAAAAATGTGGAAAATACGATAATTTTCAATTAACGTTGATTTCATACCATTTATCACCTACGGTTTTTTCCTTCAAAATTTAATTCCGCTCGTGGTTCACGCGCAGATGTAATTTATCCACGAAAGGGGGAAAAGGTTGGTCCACGCGGGGTCTTAAGCATCATCATCCGGTGATGTCGCGCCATGAAGTGCACAGAGGAAAATCAGTTGGTAAAATACATCAAATTTGTAACTTTTGGCTTTAGCTAGCTTTTTCTCTTAGATTTCATGGGAAGCTGTGTAAAGCAGTACGCAACTTTCAAATTAAACTTGTTTTTAAAGTAAAATCTCTAAAAATTCTTACAACAGTGTATCAAACGACAGAGAGATAGGCAGCTCTGTGATGCCGCAGGCACGTTTTGCCGATGACCTAATTCCTGGTCCCGGGTGCGCAGCCTTCCTAATCCAACTCCTCGAAGTTGAGAGGGTTCAGGATTCCTCAGAGCTGGTGGTGCAGCACTGATTTGCTGGTGTAAAATCTGGAGGAAAATGGCACAGCACACTCGTGAGGTTGTAATTTCCTAGCGATAATCTCTGAGGCGCGAGTTCAACCTCGGCTTTTGGTTGTTGTGACTGCACAAAAAATATACATTTTGTATAAAATGATGGCGCATAAGAAATACCTTTAATTTATCAGAATATAAAGTCTGATGAAGTAAAGCTCACCTCTAAAAGCAACTTCCTATATCCAATGTGCAAAAAAAAAAGACAAAAACCTTTTAAACCTGCCCCGACCTTGGCCGAATTTAATGGCTCCCCTCCTTTTATGAAATGCACACTAATTGTAAAACTGTGCCCCTTGGGCCGATCGTCAAAATTTCATGATCAGGCTCCAAAAACCCCCGCCCCGGTGGACTTATTTGGAACATGTTAGTATACCTACCCTCTGCGCTCCTCATAATCCACTGTCGAGGCGCGCGCGTGCATGTCATGTTCGACCTTCGGACAGCATCCCGGCAGCACTCAGACGTCGCACAGCCAACTAGAGGGGGGTTGGCAATAAATTTTCGTCGCCCCAAAACTCTGCCAAGGATGGCCGCATTGGCGTCGTCGTGATGCAGTTGCTGCAATGCAACGAGTGCAGTGCACGGTGGGATTGGAGTGAATAAATTGTGGACAAAGTTTAAGGTTTTAAGTAGTTGCACAAAACAGTGAAATTTTTGTAGTTTCGATCTTCTCTTAATACAATTTTTTCTCTTAACTTTTTTTTTGAATTTAGGGTTGCCGACTTCGTGAAGAATAGCTATCCTGTGTTTTGTGAAATTTTGAGTGTTTTATGCTTACAAATTGTAAAAATGGGTTCATGTGTATGTGTCACTTCCTCTAAGTGGGGTGAGGTTCGGTCAATTTCCAAACGATAGGCATTTAAGGTAGAGTTCATCAAATTCCACCATATTTTGGGAAAATGTTTATAAACTATCTAAGAACAATCCTACGTTAAATGTTTATTAATGTTATTTAAATTGTTTTTGTTATTAATTTGGTAGTATGGAGTTTTTGGAGTGCTTTTGGTCTAATTTGGTCTAAAATATGAAATGGGTGCTGAAAAGTTGAACTTTTCAGCACTTGTTTCGAAAAGTAACACCTTTCAACATTGTTTTGATTTAAACGATTTATTGACAAATACATGAAAATTTGACTCAAAATTTCACTCAATGGGTGTTTTTCGGAATTGCAAAAAATGTTGTATGGATCTCGTTGCAAAACTTGAATTTTTCAGCACTCGTCGTATTTATCCAACTCGGTGAACCTTGTTGGATAAATGTACGACTCGTGCTGAAAAAATCCTCTTTTTGCAACTTGTTGCATAAACTACTATTAATCGATTTGTATTCTTTTGTGCAGTGTTGAAAAGCCGACGACTATGATTAAATTAGCGATTAATCGCGGCCTGTAACACCTAACGAATAAGACTGCTGAGAATAGCCTTGATTCTCAAATTGCCACGACTAGAGTGCAGTCGACGATTGTAACAACCCATGACTGCTGGTGGTAAAGGGGCAAGATTGTATTTTGATCGCAGCAAGTTGACGACTAAACCCGATCATACACATTTTTAATCGCCCCCTGCCACACTCAACGATCAAGTGACAGTCATGAAAAACGAGATCAAAGCATTCTCAGAGGGCCTTTCTTCAGGCAATCATATTCGCTAGAAGAGATTATTTTTCATCCTTGCTTTTGTGAATTCTATATGAAGTTGTATTCCAGAAACTAATTGTTCAGTCTTTGAGAATAAATTATAAGAAATATCCTCAGCCCTTCAAAAATATTTTTTTCGAATGTACTCTTCTTTCAATAATTATTTTTAACATGCAAAAAATGAAAAAAAAATCAAAATTATATACCAAAAGTTGGCTGTAACTTAAGAACGGTACAATTTACCATGAAAATAGTGAAGTAATTTTTACTTGCAAACTCAATTCAGATTATGAAAATGGTTTGTTCGCTTTTCGACTTATTAAAAAATCATTTCTCCGGAACTAAATATGGCTTAAAACAGTGACCCAGCCAGCTGAACCTCACGGGTCATTTTGCCAACATTTTGTAGTATCGCGGGCCACATTTGAAAAAAATAAAAATTACTGAAATTTGTAAAATTTTAATAGTTTAAAAATTGATAAAAAAAACACTTTTTTCACTTTTTGCTAATCTCTATCATTTGATTTTCAACTGAATTTAAATGTTTCTAATTTAAAAACGTTACCTAATCCAGCTTTTGGTAGTTGGCCTCAAAAAAGTAAAAAAATAACACTTAAGTGCTTAGAACTTTTGATAGGGTTGAAAGATCTTCAATAATTTGGGATCGTTGGAAAGGTCTCTTGATTACCCATCCAACGATGGGTCGCATGATGGATTCGGACATCATTTTTAAGAACCGGACTCTAAAAAGTGTACAAAATATACTTAAGTGCTTATAACTTTTGATAGGGTTGTCGAATTTTCAATCTTTTTGACTCTTTGGAAAGGTCTTTTGATTACACATCAAACGATGGGTCGCATGGTTGATCCGGACAACGTTTTGATCAAAATATCTGAGATTCGGCCTTAAAAAAGTGTATAAATGACACTTAAGTGCTTATTACTTTTGATAGGGTTGTCAGACTTTCAATATTTTGAGCTCGTTGGAAAGGTTTTTTAAATACCTTTCTGAAAATGTATAGCATGACAGGTTTTCTTACAACACCACACTTTTTACAATATTCCGAACTTTAGCCGGAATCGTTTTTTAGCATAACTTTTAAAGTACTTTACTAAACTTCGCAATTTATAGATAGTGACTTATGGAACTCCAAGACGGATCAAATGAGACCAAAACAGTCAAAATCGGTTCAGCCAGTCCCGAGATAATCAAGTGCAATTATTTTGATCAACATCCAACCACACGCACAGACATTTGCTCAGAATTTGATTCTGAGTCGATATGTATACGTGAAGGTGGGTCTACGAGGTCAAATAACGAAGTTCATTTTTCGAGTGATTTTATAGCCTTTCCTTATTGAGGTGAGGAAGACAAAACTGTCAGAATTTTTTTCTGTGATCTCTTGAAAAATAAAATTTACAATCAAAAAACCATCTCTTCTGTTAAAAATTCCTGTGCATTTATAAAATTTTCAATAAATTCAAATTTTTACACTTTTTTTTATATGTCTGATGAAACATATAAATATGAAACCAATGAAACCATGGGATGAAGTTTATCAAAATCGAGTTTTTTCAATTAACAGTTTTTTCTAAAATGGGTAAATGTAACTATTTTTCTAAATCGTCTCAATCAAAACCTACTTTGCCAAAGGCACCAAAGCGACCAGAAAATCTCTTCAAGAGAAACAGATTCACGGAAAATTGGATAGGAATTCACCCGCCACAAAATGAAACTGATTTATAATTAGGTGATTTTTTCACATCAACATATTTGTTTAATATGTGTGCTCTGCTTAGCTATTAAAAGCAACAAAAATTTCCTAAATGTTGTCCAGATCAACTTTTCCGGTTCACTGTGAATTGCAGTAAAACCTTCTTCGGCAGGGCCCACCCGCCTACCAAACCCTATCAACTACCGACGACTGCAATTACACGACGATTGAATTCCTGAACGACGACTAAACAAAACGAGATAATAAACCTCAACCTCGCGTCAACTGCAATCGCAATTAATCTCACTTACCACTCACCGGCGCAAAGATCTTGTCAAGTTGACATTTGGGAGCGCACTCAAAGCTGCAGCGTGTGACACGTGCGTGTGCCTCTTTGTCTTACCAGAAGCTCCTGGTAATGTGGCCTGCCGAATAATGTGGTTGTTCCTTATTGGGCGGGGCCCCGTCCATTACGGTGGCGCGACCTTCCGTGTCCCGACGCGCGACGACAGTTTTGTGCGGATTATGTCGATAAAGATCTGGCCGGCTGATTTCACTGCTTGGCCTCGTTGGCCTGCGCGAGTTCGTCCCCCGGATCATCGCCGGATCAACAAGATTCCTTTTTCGGCGTAATTGCACTCACTGCGGTTTACGAACCAAGGCGTCAATTAAGACATCGCGCCAAAGTGCTTTTGTGGTTAATTTGAGCTTCCGCTGATTTCGGCTTAACTCTTTGGCATGTTGCACAACCCCAAAGTGTCATAAACCAGCTGCAGTCTTGGGCTCGGTATCATCTGGTTGGAATCTCGCATGGAGACCTTAATTTTGATGCATTTTTGGCTCCCTTTTTTTTCGAAACCGACCGACTCCGGTGATGACTTGGAAGGATCGCCGGTCAGGTCCGCACGTTGTGCCCAATTACGGGTGCCTTTATAATGATACACAGAATACGCCAGGACAGGCAGGAGAACCTGGCGATCATTAGTTCGAACCCTCCTCCCGAGAAGTATCCCGGGACTGATTCTAATCACACACCCCGGGAACGGCCCAGTGTCAGCGACCTGAGCGCGCACTACAATGTGTCCAAGTGACGAACCTCTCTTGCCTGCGCGTTAGAGCCGGGACAAAATGTGTTGCGTGACGAACGGTCGCTTATGCAAAGTACGTACCACCGTACCACAGAGTCAAATTTAAGATAATGACACCCCAGGTTGCTACCGGAGTGAGGTTTGAACCTGGTCCGGCCAGCAATGGATGTCAGCGATTTGCCTCATTAGACACGCGGTGGGCTTTTTTTTCGGGGATTCGTGTGAACAAAACAGTTTTGCCAGGAGGAAGTGGTTGCGTAAAGTTTGTTGCATTGTTGTCCTTTCTTGGTAGTTTGGGTGTCAATTATTTGGATGCCGAATTGCTTGGTGCTTTGGGAGCGACAGATTGGACGTGTTAAGTTTTTTTTTTGTAGAATAAATGAAACAAAAAAATAACTAGTGGGACTTGTCCACGTTTTACAAGTTGAGGTGACTCTCAACAAGACAAAATTCCTCAATCTTTCCGACCACCCCGAAAGCGATGTCGTAACAATCTGACTTGATCCTTCAACAGCAACAAAGCCAACGGAGCCAATCGTTTCCATCTCTGCAAAACTTTCAATCTAATATGCCAGCGACTTCAGAACCGCATCTCAAGGAGGTACTCCAGCGCGAAATAATGGGCACACATTTATAACCGCATCGACACAACCCGCCATTAGCCAATAAAATTTATGACCGTCCCGAAGATAGAACAAGCCTAGAATTTGCACTATTCATGGCTTCAGCCTCAAATCGTAGGGACATGGAGGCTATTACAATTATGCCTGCTCGCGCGATCGAAAGCGAGAGTGAACCCCCCCATTCCTGAAGGCAACCTGGTGACCAACTTCCCGACTCGGCAACGACCCTTAACCAATATGTGAAAATCGTAATCAAATTAATGTTTTATTGCACTTGGTCACCACCCTGAAGGCCTCTACAGCTGGTGCTGGTGGGGTCAACCCTCAACCGGATTCTCGGCTCTAAGGGGTAATCACGAGGTGTGGTTAATGCGATAGGCACGAGCCTTAACGGGCTTCCTTGTTGGCGGCGGCAGCAGCAGCATAACGAAACTAGGGGAATAATAGGCAAGAATGGTTAAGGTGTTCTCTTTAAGGTGCAATTGTTTTTCCTGGTGCTGCCACAATTGGCTCGCGTAAAGTGATTGGTTTTGAAAGCTGGGCAATTTTTCAATATGGCTGGCAGACATGGAGCACTGTGTGGTGGTGGTGGTGTGGTTTTGCACTTTTTCTATGGAGACCGTGAATTAATCAATTATTTTTATGTTGTTTTGCTCAATTGCTTCTGGTTTGGTTCCATTTCAGCAGTTTTAGATAAGTTATGCAAAAACTATGACGTCTGAGAATTTAAAGAATTTTAGTCATTAAATCGTTTTTATGAGTTTAGCTGCATCCTATTGTACATTTTAATTTGCAACAAACTCCAGAAATTGCCAAAATACGGCCAGCGAGATTATTTCAAAATTTTTCTGTGTAATTTTTGAATCACCCACACAGAAAAAAAAGTTGAATTTTGGAATGTTGAAAATTTGGTAGGTTGAATATTACCTCTTTATTTGTGTAATATTACATAAAAAATGTGTAAAAATGTGAACCTGATGAATATTCATCAAAAACTGATGAAAATTCATCATTTTCTGGGGTAAAATTTATCATTTTTTTGCCACAAAATCTGTCACCATTTCCTGATGAATATTACCATCATTTTTTTCTGTGCATGATGACGGTACCTGTTCGCTTTGTAAGTGGATGATCATGGGTTCGAGGTAAAACTTCGGTCCCGGCCTTAGTTGTAGTTAGGACTTTAAGTCATTCCAAGAGTCGTCTCTATGCTATAGTACAAACAACATACCAAACCAAGCCTGCCCCGGTGGAAGGTTCCTTGGAGTAAAAAGAGGCTTGAGTGTTCTCCTCTTCCCATTCAAGCCTTTGGACTAGCAGAAACAAAAACTTGTGGGTCGTCAAAGTGGATAGTTTGTTTTGTTTTTGTCTATTTTTTGGAAAATATCTAAAGTTTTTTTTTAAAGTCCTATAAACATACCAAACACAATAGCTTAAGGACCTTTAAAAAACCATAGATATATGAAATCAACTTTATTTTCTATGTTTATTCCAATCAGAAAATTACTAAAATATTTTTTTAAATAAATACAGAGCAAGGGTATGGCATTGGAGATCAAGTTTCCGACAAAAATGATTTTTCAAGACAACAACAGCAAAAAAATTAAAATATAAAAATAGAAATAACAAGCCATAGTATTAACATTTTATTGCAACAGAGTTTTACATTGCATACATTAGTTCAGTTGTTTTGCAATCATTAGTTTTCAAAAAATATAAGATTTGACGAAAACAAAAAAAAATAGCTAAACAAACTTTTTGGGTAACTAAAAATTGAAAATTTTCAAAAATTCAAAAGATTTTAAATTAACCCATCATACTAAAAATGATTTTAAACACAGAGGAGTGCATTTTAAGTTGATTTCTGCCGATTTTACTTAAATTTTCATTGAAATTTTGAAGTTTTTTGAAAAAAAAAATTGTTTGCCCCCTGATATTCCGGGCCAACTTTAAATAAAATTTGTACCAGCCTTAGTTATTTAAAAAATATTCTTTTAGGCCATTGCAAATATTTTTCAAAGTTAATGTCGCTCCGCCTCCCCCCGTTCAAAAATGTTCCGAAAAATCAAGCGGATTTTTTTTTTCAGAAAACTTCAAAATTTTAATGAAAATAGAAGTCAAATCAACTGAAAACATTCTAAAACGCATTTTTCTGCATTGATAATCATATTTATCATTTTTAGGCTAGATTAAAAATATTTTGAATTTTTATGAAATTCCAATGTACACACAGCACCGCAAAACTTTTTTTTTTGTAAAAAAAAATTTTCGTAAATGCTTAGGTAGTTTGGAAACTAATAAAAAAATATTTTTTGAGATACCGTTACTTCGAAAATGAGGACTAATCAGAACAAAACCTTATTTTAACAAATTTTGAACTAAAATAGTCTGTATCTGAGAAACCGGTAGTCTTTAACATTGCTGATATTTTTACAGTTATTTTGAAATTGTGAGTTGTTCAGAAAATATTTTTTACACAAAAACCTTTTTCTATAATTTTACCCAAAAATCGCCATAGCTTAACACTTCATCAGCAACTTGTGAAGTTATTGTAGATTGCAAATTTGGGTTTGGATTAAATATTAGTTTGACCATCCGAAAAAAATATATATCGAATTAAACAATAAGTATGTAAAAAGATAAGTTTAGGAATCAGGTTTTTCCCGTATACCCATTTTATCTGAAAAGTCCTGATCATAACCTACAACTTTGTCGAAGACACCAAATCAATCAGAATTTTTTATCAAGGTTCTAATTTTCAAACATTCACATGCTCATTAGCATGACTAGCCCACGAAATTGTAAGGAGACTTTGTATGGAAACACTAACGATGCAAATTGCTTCTTATGACTTTTAGAATTTATGGTCATTTCATCCAAATAAAAAACATCCAAATTAAAAAATTGAAACTAATTGTGATATATTTTAGAGATTTACTCATTTATTGTTTAAAAAAAAGATTTACCATGTTTTATTTTGTCCGATGCGAGAATAGTAAAAATCATCGAAAAAATATAAAGAGATTGAGTTTGAATGGAAATTTAAAATTTTTGGTGGAAAATTCATATTGCCTAGTTTTTTAGCAAAAAAAAAGCACTTCCGAAAATTATATTCTATTAATTACTTTGGTTGTCATTTCAGACTCCCTTTGTTAAGAAGTGACACATGTGGTCACTAGGGTGCCCAGATAAAATGACCCCCTGCTCCACAAGCGGAAAACGGTTTTTTGGGTTATTTTAAGCATCTGTGCAAATTTTGAGCGAAATTGGTGGAGATTATCCCATTGATACCGGAGCATAAAGTTGTAAAAAAATGATTTTCATCCAAAAATGACTCTTTTAAATCACTAATAACTTTTCAGGTACGAGTTTTGCAGCTTTGGCATGTTTTAAAAAGTTGTAGAACATTAAATTTCCGATAAGAATCTCACTTTTGAGAATATTCAGATGAAAATTTAGTTTATCATACATTTTTCCGATTTTCCCCATACAAACTTCACCCTCAAGTATCAATGGGTAAATGTTGACTGATTATGCTCATATTTGGCCCAGACTCCTAAAATAGGTCAAGGAACAATATCATCTTGTGGAGCGAGGTTTTGGAAAAAAAAGTCCCATATTCTGGGCACCCTAGTGGTCACTGAACTCATTAAGCTTTTTTCACCAAAACAGTTTTAGGGCTACGGAGCAATCACCAAACCCAAATTGCTTTCAACACAAAGCCCCAAAACACCGACTGGGTCAATGATCTGGACCGGATTGAATGCACCACTAGCGTGGTTCACGTTTCTATGAAAAAGACAAAAGTTGTTATTTTGTCTTGCATCAACCGGAATTTCGTTCTTTTATGTCCCCAGAAGCACTCCTGAAAATTTGAGCCCTTTTGGTAAGGTCTGGGAGCTCCTGGCTGGCTGGCTGGCCCCTTCAAAAGCCACCATCTAAAAGTATCTGTATCTTTAAAGGGTCACTTCCTAGCTTGTTGGTATGTTCTACAAAGTTGTTCCCCAGTTCAAAACCTATCTCCTACTATAAGAATTAAGTCATTTCATCGATTTATAAAAAGAAAATCCTAATACAATGTAAAAAAAGATAGTTTCCCATGGAAAATAAATCAAAATCCCATATAAATTTCAAATTAAAACTGGAGCTCCTAGACATTACCAAATGGGCTCAAATTTTCAGGAGTGCTTCTGGGGACATAAAAGAACGAAATTCCGGTTGATGCAAGACAAAATAACAACTTTTGTCTTTTTCATAGGAACGTGAACCACGCTAATGCACCACAGGCATTTCCGATAACAACGCAGAGTGCAGAATGCCCGCCCTTGCTCGTTCGAGAAGCCGAATGACTAATGCCACTTGAATCTGGAAATAAAAACGTTATTTTTTTCGTTTCGTTACTCCCTTCTCTGTGCGCTCTAAAACTGAGCTTTGTTGTTCCACCAAAGAGTGGCAGGTGAGCGGCCTTATTTTCCAGCACAGTTCCAGAGCGAAGCGCGCGCGGCTCAAGCTCGGTGAAGCACATTAAATGTAACGAATTTGACATTTCGGATGGAGGGGGGGAGGACCCTTTGTGACATTTTGCCTCTCATAATAGGGGCCACGGCGCAGAGCAGTTTCCTTTTTATTACGTGAAAATGGTTCTGCGGCGGTGTGTGCTTGTGCCATGCTAGCTTTAGTGCACGTGGTGATTTGGGGTGAAGATTTGTTTCACGTTGGTGTACCTTCTCCACGGGTTTTATTTTAATTTATCGCTCTGTTTTGGTCGTTTTTTTTTTCTTGTGGAGGGCCTAGTAGATGTACCTACTAGCGAAGTGAGCGATTTATGTTGATGAGGCGCTTGTTGACATGTCGTAAGTAATGGTGACTGTTTAATGGTGACAGCTTGGATGTGTTTATATCGCTGTTGAATGTTGAGATTTTACTTTAAGAATTGAAAAATTGAAATCTATTTATTCTTATTTTTTTTAAATGTCATAGAAATCATCTTAGGTATGTTGTTATTGAGACTATTGCCTTGTTAAAATTCAATTAATTCTGAATATATTTCTGAATTACTTATTGAACTCAACCAAGGCTCAACTTTGAACAAATCATCTAACATCATCCAAATTACCTGTCCATTAACGCCAACGAGCATAAAACTGTCCACTTTCCTGAGACTTCCCCACGAAAAAAAAGAGGCCAAAGTTTCAGTGCCAGGGACAAGTGAAATTATGCGGCCATGTGCGTTTGTCCCAGAATTTTTCCCCGGAGATGACGAAGACGACGACGGCCGTAAACTGGCGCGAATCAAAAACACTAAAAATTAATTTTATGATACAGTTCATTAGCGGTGTACTGTTCATGAATGTTCATGTGTGTTTACTGCTGCGGTCGTGGGAAATGAGGCCACGTTTGGGTTTTGATGGAGTCTCGCGCGTAGAGATGATATCCGAGGTCTCACACACAAGACAACCCGGGCGGAAAAAGGAAGAAGGAAGCAGAAAAAAACCGATTTGTCCACAATCCACGCATTAATGCAGCTAGTGGGGCAGCTGGTTTGTGGAATCATCGAAATGTGGACATTGTGAGGGTCATTCGGGAACTACGTAGTCGTGAGATTAAATTGGCTGATTTTAGTTGACTTGAAATTAAAAAAATTTCAGACCATTTTTATGGACGACCCCCAGCATACATCCGCCGGGCCTCGTTGAAAGCTCATTTGGCCGTTGACATCGCCGGTGCAATGTGCGCAAAAGTACTCTCATTTTTTACGTGGGCCTTGACTTTCGCGCGCGAATAACGAGGGCGTGTAATTTTTTTGTTCGGACATCATTTCCAAAAACTGGACTTGACCGCCAGAAAAAAAAAACCTGAACAGTTCAGCAAAATCAAGAAGCAAAACAAACAGTGAAACGAAAGATGCTTTTTCGAGAGCTCGGTACACGTGATTACTTAATGACGATGCGACGCGAAGAACAAGCAAAAGTTATGAGTGGACGACACCATTTTTGGAACCGAGCGACAATCAGCCGTTAAATTTTTTTGAATTACGAGCCAATAAACTTTAATCTCGGTACGACAACGAGAGAGAGTGGGTTACACTTCTTTTTTTTCGTTGGATCGTTCGCCGGATGGTAATTTGACGAGGCCGTACCTGAAGATCACGTGGTGACTCGAATTGGAGATTGGTTTGCAAATTGCATAATTAGTATTCATAAGTCTGCCGACAGAGTGCGGGGTTTCGAACATGGCAACAGGCTCCAGCAACAAATGGGGACATGTTTCTTTAGCTCTGCAACATCATAAAACACACATGAATGTTGTGGCTAGTAGCGTGTGGCTTACAGTCGTCTCGGTGGAGTGGATAAATTGTACTTATTGCTCGTAATGGATTACTGTGGGATTGGGTCGATGCGGTTGGCAAAATTTGGGTTTTTAGAAGAATATATTTTAATTAACTTTTGCGTCCATGTAAATAATATTTTTCTTTTCTTCTTTTTACAGGTAAGCATTCAAACCATAAATTTGTGGATGGAAAATGTTCTGACAATCATACGTAAGAAAAAAAACATTTTTATTCATTATAATATTGTTTACTAGTAAATTTCTTTAACCTTTTGTCTGTTATGAAAACCCTTGCATTAAATTTTCCATTGTACCATTTTTCACCTACAAATTCACAAAAAAAACCTAAAAATAGCAAACAATATTGAAAATGCCTCTGACGTTTTGGTCAATGATTCTGAATAGCACCACTTTATAATTCTGCAAATATTTTGAAATCTTATATATTTAAATACCCAAACAACCTTTAAATAAAGTTAAATAAGTTTGTAAAAGCCACCGAATAATTAATTGAACAAATTTGAATGTTTTCCATAATAGAAAGCTTATATCTGTAAGCCCATACATCCAATTGAAATGTGGTCAAAGACAAACTTATGGGAAATTGGACGAGCTTTCCGGTAAAAAATATGTTCGAGACTGAAAAATCAAGTCTGTCATATAGAAATTGCCAAAAAAAAACAAATCAAAAAACCTATTTTTTCAACATTTTTATTTTTAAAACCGCTGTAACTTTACAAGGATTGGACATAGGACAATGGTCAATATGGAGACTTTTATGTAAAATTGTCTGGAGAATCGACTCTCGTGTTCGGTTTTTGAAAATTTTGACGTTTAGAGCACTTTTGAAAAAAACAGTATCAGTAAATGATTTTTGTATTTTTTTTTAGGTGAGTTGCTCTATCCTGCATTTTTCGTGAGTCTTTTTGTAACATCTTAGGCTATTTTCACAAAAATTTTGAATGAAAAAAAAATCGTGGGCTCACCTTCAAATTTGACTTTTAAACTTAACAATCAAAAAACCTCATAAAAGTGGTGTGTTTTTTTCTTCCGGTGTATTTTTTTCGAAAAGCCCGTCAAATTTCCTACAAGTTTGTCTTTGACCACTTTTTGATACGATGCAACGGCTTCGAGATACAGCAATGTTTAAATTATGAAATTCAAAAAAAATTTAAAACACTTACGCCCTTCTCAAATGTCATTATCGAGTGTAACTGACTCCATATACACACGTCCCGCCCGTGTGGATCAATCGGACCGCGCACTGGACTCACAATCCAGAGGTCGCCGGTTCGAATCCCGCGGCGGGCGCTCTAAAATTCTTTGTGTAAATATGGGTATTCGGCGCCGTCGCTCCGTGCCATACTCTCGTACACTTAGGAGCCCAGGGCGGCGAAGTCCTTGTAGATAAAAAGGAAGACACTAGTGGTTGGTACTTGCAATGGTGGCCGACAGCTATAAAGTCAACTTCGTTATATACACAAAAATGGCTTAAATATGCCTAGGATAACATGGCTACAAAGTTTCATTGAAATCGGAGAGGGTCGGGTTCAACCGATTCCCTATTTGATATGGAATTGCTCATTTTTAAAGTTCATAGAAACCTCTTTTACGCGGTGGCGTTACGCTACGTGAATTTCTCTAAAACCATACAATATTTTTGCTAGCTTCAAAAAGCGTTTTGTAAATCTGAACAAAGCCTAGCTTTTACAAGATTGCAAAAATGTTGCGTCATTCCAGAGAAATGGACAAATAAAAAAACGTAACGCACCCTGTAAAAAAGGTTCCACTGTAACTTTTAGAATTACCATCTTTAACACAGCACCGTTGGTAAAATCGCATGCAAAAGCATGCACATCACCTTCGTCAAAAAAGACACTTAATATTACACACTGCATGTACAATTTTTGTAAACACAAAAAAAGTTGCAACCAACTGGATTCTAACCCAGCACCAACAGTAAAGACTGGCGCCTTTGCCCGCTCGGCCATCAGATCGATGAAGATTGGAAATTATAAACGTATTATGAGCTCGACAATTCAGTCAAGTAGGTTTCCCATACATAGAATTTCAAAAAATAATGTAACATCTAGGCCTTTTACACGCAGCTCGATTACTACTTTTTTTTGCTGTGAGGGTATAGTTGGTGAGCTGAAACAATGTTGTTATATATTTGAATATTTGATAAATCGGCCTTTTTTCTTAATTTTAAAGTTTATTTTTTTAAGTTATAATAATTTATAATACAATTCACTAAATTTTAACAACTTCCTTCCACCACACCGCGCTAGCACCATTCCGATGGCTTTGCAGAAGCACTTAGCTTCCAAACATTTCATGGTAAGGTGAAGTATCCAATTCCAAAGGACGTGTGCTCTCGTTAAGTCACTCACACCCAATCTCTGCTCAGCACTCGATTTGTATTTTATACTAACACGACTTACTCACGGGTTTCAGCAGCCTGTGCAGATAGCCAAAAGAGACCCGGTTGCAAACGGTCTTAATAAATTCGCACCCCGTTTGAGCTGGAGGTCCGATTTTTATAGAGACATTGCGATCACTGTGCAGTTCATCGCCCAGAGTGGTTTTGCGATCTACTCTAGGTTTTGCGGCCCGTTGACCGGCGCAGCTCGTCGAAGAGGTGCAGCGTGATCATCTCGTGCGGGATCGCGTTACTGTGGCAGCGATCTTTGGTTGGCATTAGACCAGGGGTAAGGGGTGAAATTGGCTGGCCGAAGAGTAGGGTGCGTCCAAGCGACGAACCCCTTTCCCTCCAACAGTATCATAATTTCACAGCACTCTAACGCAGAACTCTCGAGGCTGTCGCAAAGTCGCGTTTTGTAAATTTATTAATTTACAAAAGAAATACATCCCTGCCGGCATGTTCTAAGGAGGGCGAGGGAGGTCATGAAAAACTGTTACCAGGGATTAGTTTGACTCGTTGCCATACCGGACAATAAATCAATTTACAAGTTATAATTTATCTTTATCTCGTTTGCCAGCGAGCAGCCAGAGGCCCCGCGTGAGTATCTATTGGTGTGGTGCAACGAATATGTTGCTGAGTGCATTTAAATTAATTTCCTCGGCGGCGAGAGATGCCCGCGCGATGGTTTATCGGATATTTTACCGCTGGGGCTGGTGGTGCTGGTGGTATTCGCGCTAGACTCCCTCCGGGCAGGTCTGAGGAATTCCCCCAACGAGGCCACAGGGATGGAATTTGGATGTGGGAGTTGGGCTTGAAAGAGACGGGTTTACTGTGGCACAGGGAAGGGACAATTTATGGTGTTCGAAAACGAAAGTTGGATGGTGCCGACACGGAGCCACTTTTTTTCTGTAAGAAGCCGCCACTGATGAACAGTGGAGTTTGCGATGGACAGAATTATTTTTCAATAGGAAAGCCTCCTGCAAAATAAAACAAACATGAAAAAAAGAGAAATGAACATTCCAAGTCATAGATTAAATTAAAACAAATCATTCATTTAACAAAATTTATAAATTTAAATTTACATTTAGAATAAAGTTGTGTGATCTTGGTTAAAAAAATATAAAAAATGGAAATACATTATTTGTTATGATAAATTGTCAATCAAACTTCATGCATTGTTTTCAAAATTTTGTAACAAAAAGGATTGCACATCGCTTTAAACACAGTAAAAAATTTGGTAGATTTGTAAAGGGTAATTTTTGAAGGTTGAATATTACTTCTTTTATGATGTAATTTATCCAATTTAGACTGAAAAGTGACAATACACCAGAAAAGTTGAAAATTACTAATTTTCAGATGTAAAATTACACATTTATTCTGACATAAAAGATGTAACCCTTCTCAGATGTAATATAACCATGATTATTACTGTGTACATTACTACAGTTATGTTGCTCAACAAATTTGCAAAATATCATTTAAAAATCTTAATGTGATGCTTTTTTTTATCTTAAAAGGTGTTAAGTCCATTTCTGGTCTCATAATTCTAAACTTACGAAAGTGTTAAAAAATGTATTCCAAATAGTGTAATAAACTATTTACGTAAAACAGCATTTTTATTAAACCAAATTAAAATTAAAATCCAATTTTAAGATAATGCAAATATTAATTTGAAGTTTTGCCAAAATATCATCACAAAAAAAAATTTAACACAGTAAAAAAATCATGGTAATATTACATCTTTACATCTGCATCTTACATCTTTTATGTCAGAAAAAAATGTATAACACTTTTCTGGTGTAATTCCTTTTTTTCAGTCCAATTTTACACATCTTTTTACTGTGAATAACAATATCAAATTTTATTTCAATCAAATCCGATTTTTGAGCAGAAGACAAATATTTTTCTTATTTACTAAAAAAAATATTATGACTTAAAAAGACTAGAAATAGAAAGATATTTTGAGTCCTGTTTCAAGAACTCATAAATTTTAGAACCAGGTTTTATTTGGGTTTTATTGAATAAAATGTTCAAAAAAATCGAAAATTTTGTGCATTTGCGATTAAAACATATTTTGGAATGACATTTTGTGAGCATCGAAAAAAAAGCATTTTAGTTTTTTTAAATTTATCAAACTTTTGAATGCTTTTTTTCAAATTGGTTGTAAAATGTATCTTGAAGCACTTTGAAAATTTATCTACCAGCCTTAATATTATTCAATTTGAACCATATTTTCAATTTTGCAAGAGATGAGAGATGAGAGATGAGAGATGAGAGATGAGAGATGAGAGATGAGAGATGAGAGATGAGAAATGAGAGATGAGAGATGAGAGATGAGAGATGAGAGATGAGAGATGAGAGATGAGAGATGAGAGATGAGAGATGAGAGATGAGAGATGAGAGATGAGAGATGAGAGATGAGAGATGAGAGATGAGAGATGAGAGATGAGAGATGAGAGATGAGAGATGAGAGATGAGAGATGAGAGATGAGAGATGAGAGATGAGAGATGAGAGATGAGAGATGAGAGATGAGAGATGAGAGATGAGAGATGAGAGATGAGAGATGAGAGATGAGAGATGAGAGATGAGAGATGAGAGATGAGAGATGAGAGATGAGAGATGAGAGATGAGAGATGAGAAATGAGAGATTTTCTATTCATTCAAAAAATAAGATGGTACATTTTGCACTTATACTAACTAGCAACGAAAAACCTCACTGTGCAATTTACAGTGGTTAAAGTAACTCGCGTGTACGCTATACAGACCTCTATTTTCTGATTCTTTATCAAAGTCGTGCCTCACAACGGGTAGTAGCTGGAAATGCCAACTGAACCTCCGTCAAAACAATTCCCTCGTCGCCGATTGCATAACGGGGAAGAAAACTGCATAATAATGGGAATGTCATTATACAATCCAAATTAATCCATTACAATTTGCGCTCTGCACTGCTTTCCAACCGATGAACTACTTTAAATCACGGAAGACACTCTGGGTTAGTCGGATGACCTTTCGAGCTAGATTTTAAATTAAACCATAAATCTATCGTCTGTGTGGATTCGAAAGACTCGGCGGAAAAACGCAATCAAACTGCATACACACTCGCTTGTTGTTAGAGAATCTCATAGGTAGGTAGAGTGCGTGCACCTTCTGAACGATGATGAACGATTCTGTCGAGGTGGGACCACTATTTCACGTGTTGCGACGATGTGCGTGCAACAGGCGGAAAACAGATCTTACACCGACTAGAAGAAGGTGCTATCCGCCGCGGCCCCATGTGTTTAAAGCTATCCGTATTATATCATAAAATCAGCAATTAAGGTTAATTAGGCGTGTAATGTAATTATTAATTTCTCAAATTAGAAATCCCCCCTCCGTCGTCCACTTCGGAACCCCCTTTTGGAAACCCAAGAAATCTTGGAACTGGGGTACAACAACAGACAAAAAATGTGGGTAAAAACAGAGAAAATCACTGAAGAGGGAAAACGATTCCACGGCGGCGGCGGTTGGAAGAAATGATTGCGGCGAGCTGATACCTGGGTTGCACAGCAGGTTGCCAACGGCGGTCGAGCCTAGACACAAGCCTTTTGAGGCAGAACCTGAGGGGGAAGGTTAAACGCTCGCGGGTAGCAGGACGGGATAGAACTTGGACAATAACAACAGCTTGGAAGAAAATAAAAAAAACTCTTTTTATAGAACAACAGGGAAGTGGCGGCTTATCTCGGCGAGGTGTTTTGTTGGAGATCTTGGCGCGAATCGGAACTTGGCAATCGACTAACCCAGCCTATAAATCGCGTTTCCGCCAACGCGAAATGTTTACGGAATTTATGGAAGCGTGACGACGCTCGATGGTGATACCGATCGAGAAACACTGAATTATACAGGAGATATGGGATTTTTATGGTGATGTTGGGTAAACACGGAAGAGTTGGGCAAACTAAGTTGCAAAATGTAGCGTGATTTACAGAAGACTGTGTTCTGTCTTTGGATTTAGAGGAGATTTATGTATTGATGAGCAAAAGACCCTTTAGCACAGAATTTCTTATCGTGGTTTACAAAATTATGAAAATGTGTCTTAGTGATTTCAAAAACGTGTCTTAGTGCATTTCTTTCAAAAATCTTTTTTTTTTTTAACTTAAAACCTCTGTTAAACTTGATTTGATTTTGATTTGATGTGATGTGATAACCAACAGGGCCACAAAAAAAAATACTATACTTATACTTAAAACCTCTGTTAAACTTGAAACTAAATTTGAAACATTGTTTCATTCATTTCTATCACCGTCAAGAACAATTTAAATTAATGTTTCTGCATTTCCTATTGTGCTCAAACCACTTTATGTCACTTAAAACAAAACAATACTTAAACTTGTCCTCCAACCTCTAGTTCCAAGGGTCACAAAGTACCCGTAACAAATTACTCCACTTTGCCATCATCATTTCCGGAACGTCATCGGAAACAATACGCCACCAGGCAGACAAGAGACCAGACCTGCAATCAACTACTGCGGGAAACCACTTAACGACCATTTTCCGCTTCACGAACACGAAACATTAGGGTGCTTTTTCACTCAATTGACACCCTTGAATCTCCCCCGAGGCAAACACTGCACTCACACACTCAAAACGATCAACAATGGATTTATAAACATTATGTTGTTGGAGCATCTCCAAGTTGGAGAGTTGAGCAGCTGTGACTTACACGATTCATGAGAGGTGGCCTTTGCAAGAAGAAGAAGATTGTATCTCTCTCTGTTGCATCTCCAGCAACAACAAAACAATAAGTCGCGCTCAAACAAGTAACGAGAAGGCGCGCGTGTTGTCGAGCCATACTCGAACCCACAAAACTCATCGAACAGAAATATCCATATGCGACTGCCTTGCGTGAGGCTTATTTGCTTATTTCCTCTTAATTTCTGTGTTTCCTTTTTGCTTGACACCGAAACATATGTTATGAGCCGTTCCATTCTTCAATCTACGGAGAGGGCGGCAGGGGGGGAGGGGAAGTCTCTTTTTTATGTTTTCTCATAAATAATGGCCCCGGCAATCGGGAAAATGTGTTTTCCTGTCATTTGCCGATCGCCGTCGTCGTTGGAAACTTCGATGCGTCAACGGGGGGAAAAGAAACGATGAACCCTTTTGGTTTGACCCCGGTGGTTGATTCTGGCGAAAATAAATAAAATACAATCTCGTTTGGCAGCAATTTAACGAACAATTTGATCTCATTACAGTGGTTCGTGATTTCCGGAGGTTTGGAAGCGAACGTGGTGTTAATTTGTTTGCTGACATAGGTTGAAAGGGGGTAATATGAACCCCTGGGGCAAAAAGCACCCTATGCTTTTCTCGTTACTTGATATAATTTTCGCGAAAAAAATAGATACATTTCTTAATAATAGCAAGCTATATTGCTAATGTAAGTTTTGATTAAGACAGTTTTCGTTTCGATTCTTCAAAATATTAATGCAAAAGCAATAAAATGTGTTTTCAATCAAATTTTCAGTAAATACGTGATCGAGGCAAAATTACCCTCTGTAACTGGTCACTAGTGAAAACTGCTTTAACCCTTTCAGGCCTGAATTTTCAAAAAAATATTTTTTTAGTCACTGATGGGAAAATGATTCTTATGACCATACGAAAATTATAGGCTAGTTTTGGAAATTTTGATATTTGGGTCATATATGACCCATCAGGCTCGAAAGGGTTAAGCCGGTGCATTTTACTCCGTTGTGACTTTAGTCTCTAACCACGAAGCTCCATTTTCCGATATCTCGTAACGGAGGGGCAGTACGACCCCTTCCATTTTTGAACATGCGAAAAAAGAGGTGTTTTTCAATAATTTGCAGCCTGAATTGGTGATGGTTTGGGAATTTGGTGTCAAAGGGACTTTTATGTTAAATTGATAGCGTACTCAGAATTCCGAAAAAAAAACTAATTTTTTATCGAAAAACAATTAAAAAAATTAATGCCTTTGGATGTATATAAAATTTCCTATAAAATGACACGTCCCAAGTTTTTTACAATCGAGTAACAAAAAAAATGGCAGAATTTTTGACACTAAATTTCCACATCATCACCATTTCAGGCTGAAAATTATTTTAAAAACACGCATTTTTCGAGTGTTCAAAAATGGAAGGAGTCGTACCACCCCACCGTCACAACATATCGAAAAATCGAGTTCGAATTCGTGATCAAGGATAAAAGTTACTCATGAGTTAGTTAGTTAGGACAAAGTTTCTCGCAAGTCAAAGAGGGGTACGGGTAACTTTTTCCGATTTCGTGTGAGAGTTGTCCTTGAATGAAAACTCTATTTTTTTCCTATTTTCGATAATTATCTCCTATGTTTTGTGTTGGCCTGAACTTCAATTTATCCAATTTATTGTAACCCAGAGCATTTTCTCTTTTTGTTTTCTCGTTTATTAAAATTAGGCAATTTTGAATACAAAATAAGTGAAAAGCAATCCAATTTAATTCTATTCAATTCAATTGAATTAGTTTTTCAAGTATTTATCAGTTCGTCTCCAGGATGTTCAATTGTCAATTCAGAGATTTGGAGAGTACATATTTCTTAGTTTAGATTTTGCTAGCTGAGTGCTCTCTTAGGGAAAATATATTTTGGAAAAAAACCCAATCTATGCAAGCCAATTTAAAAACAAAATACGGAAACGATAAAAACTCAAACTTGAAAAACAGGTTGTTTGGTTAGGCCTTTCCTCTAAGTAAAATAAACAAAAACTGAACAAGATAAGTGCACATTAGGGTGCCTAGAAAAAATGACCCCTTGGTCCACAAGCAGAAAAAGATGAAACGTGAACCTCGTTGGATAAATGTACGACTCGTGCTGAAAAAATCCTCTTTTTGCAACTTGTTGCATAAATTACTATTACAAAACTATTTTTTTTTTAAATCGCTAATATCTGTTCAGCATCAACTTATACATCTTTGGTGGAGAACTTAATTTGATTTTATTTATTTTAATCTACTGTTAATATTGAACTATCAGCTCGTCTGTAAATTTCACGCCAAGGTTTATTTGAGAGATAATATTTATTTCTGGAGCATCCTCAATTAGAAATAATTCTTGCTAATTTGTTGTCAACAAAAAATACGCTATTATGGAATGAAATTGAATTTATATTTTGGAAACCTTTTTTAACGAGAATTGTTGCTATATTGTGTGAATAAAAAGATGTTAAATCCATCCGGCAAAGATCATGATTGAGATTTTTTAACGTATTTGTTTACCGTTCCAAATTTGATGAAAATTTAATCGATGTCATTAATTATATCAAAAAGGGTTGTGCAAGAAAAAATAACAGCTTGAGCATGAGCATGAGAGATCACCCATGGTTGTCTTTCTCCGTTGCTGAACAGAACCGTAATATCCTTTCAGCACTACTGATCATAGGCTTCGACTATCAAGTGGTATTTCCCTTATAAACAGCATGTATGAGTGCGCTGAAAAGATAAAACACCATGATTTCCAAAACAAGATCAGTTGCGAATAGGTAACAGTCATTGGCCACCAACGGCGCCCGCCATGTCAGTTTGTAGATCTCGATTTTAAGGGACGGGAATGTTAGTTGGCGCAGGTTGCTACTAGGGCAGCTGATTTACTCTGTGCTTACACCCCACGAGCGCCAGGAACCTGAAAACTTGTTAGTAGGATAGGGTGTTTGGTCAGGATTCATCATAGAAGATGATGATGCGACCCAAAATCATAGTGTTTGTTGAAAGGTATTATATTTTATTCTCAAGGCAAACAATCGGATGCTGCGGATGAGACATTTCCCGTTTAACTGTTGTTAAATTTTTAATTAAATGGTTTAATCTTAGACAGCCGGCTGTGGAAAGATAAAACCAAATAATATTTATTTATAAAATGAGGTGTTAAACGCAATGCTGCAATGATAGAGTCGTCTGATTTTTAATTATATAATCATTTAGTTCATGAATTTGTTACGGAATAGACGCGACGAACTCAACCATCAAGTGCCTTCCGATCTTCTTTCTGTTAGCTAGATAAGTTATTGATTTTCGTTGCCTCTCGAGCTACGATGCTGTGGAGAGGGCTTAACACAAAAACAACCGACGTCGAGCCCTCCGAGCTACGGAGCTATGGGAAGGTCTTTTAACACAAAAAAGACTCGCGCACCACACGACGTTCTTGATGAATTTAGTTACGCGATAAACCTAACGAACTCGGATCGTTTTTATCGAAAACTATATAAAGAGAACATAAACTCATCGGCCAACGAACGCGCGAACTAAATAAAATGAAAAAGAAGAAGAAGAAGATGACCAATCACTCTATGCACACAAACAGCGACACAAAAGAGACGAAAATAACACAAAAACAGGACTGCGCGTCCTCATAGGTACTGCACTAAGGTTGTGCAAGAAAAAATAACAGCTTGAAGTTTAAATTTTTTAAAGCAAAAGAGCTACCAAGGGCGTAAAAGTGTTAATATGGAAAACAAGTATCATTAAATTTAAACCGCTTTTTGCACCATGAAAATTCTTTGAACCTTAATCATTTATTAGGCTGAGTACTATGTAACAAAAACCAAACTATAAATGAAACCATAAAAAATATTTAAAAACAACTTCAAACTATCAGAGGTGCCCAAAGAATGCACATATTTCAAAAACTCGCTTCAAATATTTGAAAACTCTGAAACTGATTTCATGAAATAGTGATTCAAGGAAAAAGCACGAGAAGTAAGATTTTAAGGTAAATTCAATGATTTTCTATTTTTTTAAATAGCTACATAATTTCTGCATGATTTTTTTCTTGGAGCATAGATTTTACTCACGGTTTATATATTTTCTCAAAGTTATATGACATTTACAAGCAAACAAGTCATTAATTGATCCTCACACTCATTTTGAGCATTGAAGAAGCTGTTTTAAACAGTTTTGTTGCAAAGTATTATTCTGAAGCAGGATCACAATAATTTTTGATTATTTTTAAATTTTCAGGGAAATTTGTTGAAAATTTCCCGTTTCCCAGGAATTTTGAAACCCCGGGAAATTGGACGCTCTAGATGAAATAGTAGAAAAAATAGTTTCTTCATACATTTAATTAAATTTTTCCCATACAAACCGTCATCAAAAGGTAAATGTTGACAAATTCGCTCATATTTGGCTCAGTGGCTTTAAATAGCCTATGGAGCGACCAATATTCAACTTGTGGAGCATGGTTCTGAATAAAAGACCTATACACCCTAGTTCACATAGAAATACTGAAAAATTAAAAACAAAAGAAGTAAAATACATCGAAAAACAAAAGTTACTCAAGTTTATCAAAGCATGAAAGTGCTCAAAAAATCTTACTACACCTCACAGTAAGAACAACGCATCACCTCACATCAATTAAACTCATTTAACACAAAATACCATTCAACGTCAAAAGGCCCGTCATTAGCACATGTCATCCGTTGCTGTCGGTGCTCGCCGGGTTTCCGGGGTTATGAAACAGATATCGTTATTTAAAAGCCATTACCCCTCGAATGGATCCCCGACCCAACTCCCATCTCCAGCGGCCACGAAGGAGGAAAGAAAATAAAAGTCTCAAAAAAAAAACAACACACCCAAAAATCCAGCTCCAGCCAGAACCCTTATCAATTTATGCATGCATCGACGCTTTTATAACAGAAAATGACGAAAATTATGTCGATTTCAAATTGGTCTCGCCTGCATCTCGCTGGACCTTCAAGACGCAGCATCACGTTTGCTTTCACTGACCGAACAGCAGTCCTCCAGGGCAGGCCCCTGGCACGGAGAAGAAGAAAAAGGGTTTCGTGCTTTTGACATTTTCATTCCATAATTGAAGCCTTTCGCGAGCGGGGTTCGGAACAAGTTTTCGGAGGGATACGTTTCAAACGCGCCCCATGAACTTGATGCACGATGACGCGCGGAAGGGCCCCCAAAACAACAAAAAACACATGCCAGGAGGGCCCAACAGCCCCCTCCTCAATTGGAATAAATTAGACGTCCCGCAACGGTGGAGCTTTTGGTGGTCAGGAGGTTCAACGGGGTCAATCGGAATCAATACAAGCTTCGAGGTAAAGAGGTCCCATTTTACCCCACCCATCCCCAAACAGAGAGTGATTGGCCGGGCAGGTTCCTTGGGTCGTCCGAAGAAATGATTGCCAAATTTGGCCTCCGAGCCATCCCTTCAGAAGCCCCCCACCCATACCGTACGTGTTCAACCCCCATGATGAGCGAGAAAGAGGATGAACGGTGTTTTCAACAGGTTTGGACCTCAGGAATTTGGAAATGTGCGTGCGTGCACCCAATGAAATCTAATTCGTTCATTGGCCTCGGCTTGATGGACGGATGGCTCGCGAACTGGTTCCCATCGTGGTGTGTCCCACCGGATCTCGCTGGATGGATGGTTTTTGGAGTGTGGAACCTGTTTACCATGATGCAACTAAAAATCTTAGGGAGTAGAGTGAGGCAGAGCTTTTTTGACTGCAATTAAAGTTGGATTAAATTACATGAAATCTTAAGAAAGGTCAAAAAAAGAAACCATAACCCTAAGTTTTGCGTGCAAGCATGCGCTCGATGATGATGGAAATTTGGACAGGTCTGAAATTTTTGATGAAATTATGTTGTCTGGAAGGTGGTTCTGTTCTGTTCGGTGTTTCCAAGTGAGTTGGCAAGCAAAACAAGCAATTCAAGCCCGAATGTTTTCGATGGGTGAAGGTGGTGATGGGATTTATATGGTGCACCCAGGCCAACCGACCGAATTTGGTATCTCCGTGATGGGGAGCATAAATTAGTTCGAAATTCGCCAGTCTGTCTGGTCGGGGCAGGATGTGGATCGTATGGAGTATTTAGAAGGAACTTTTTTGTAAATATTTTGAACCTATAATCAAAATTAGAAAGTTGGATAAATTTGACGGATTCGCATGTTTTTAAATTTGAAAGAATCATAAAAATGAATAACCATCAATTTTAATCAGACTAAAAAAATAAGATTCTACGAGCTACTTTGTGTCCTAGAAGAAGATTCTAAAGGTCTGAACCTTTCAGTTCAGTGTTTTCACTATTTGTCATGTTTTTCTAGCTTAAAATCATAAAATTAGCTCAATACTATTCATTGGTTATCTACACTTCAATCGAAACAAGGATAGCAGTTTTTAAATAGCAAGATTTTTGTTGTTCTTTGTTGTGCTTTGGTTTTTAAATGCACCAAAATTTCTAATCCAATAATTTTCTTATAAATATATATTTTTAATTTTTTTTATAACGTCACAAGAAAAGCTTAAAAAATCTTTTAAGATGTCTAAAATAATAAATAAAAAGACAGCAAATATAATTATACCAGCCGATAATAAATATTTGATAAGTTTAGACATTCATGTTTTATATAAAAATATTTTACAAATTATCTTAAACTCAATACCGTCAATAGCAATAGGTACAGAATATTTTAGAGTAATTAATTTGGAGATCGGTGTACTAATTGTTTTGTTCTGTTCCTGTTTTAACCGAAATCAATTGAAAAACTAAAAATAAAACATTATGCCAAACAAAATACTAAAACAGCTGTCTTAATTTTATACATTCGTCTTGATTTTCCAAAGAAAAATAATTTAAAACGATATTTTTTTTAAATAAAAAATAAAAAAATAAAGCTTTTCAAAAATATATAAAATTAAACAGAACATTTTTATAGTGCTAGGCAATTTACGGATCGGTAAATTTTAACAATTTTTCTTTATAAGTCAAGTTAATGCTGATATATGCTTGATATTTTTTTCTAATTTGTTTATCGTTGTTCGTCTATTTCCACAACAAAATCTAAAATTCCAGACCGAAATTGGATGTTTTTTCCAATTTCGGGAATTCCCGGGACGAAATATAAAATCTTTTTTCGTTTCGATCGCTTTTTGAATGTTTTTCTTAGAGATTTTTTCTGTAATTTTTTAGGAATACAACGATATTTCAAATCGATAGTTTTAAATGATTTAGAAAATTTATGAGTTCAATATAAAGCAATTCTCCAACAAAACCGGAATTCCAAAGTTTTATTTTTTATTTTTTCGAAAAAATCAATTAAATAAAATAAAAGGATGTTTGGATGATACTTAAAAAAAACTTAAATTTTTGCAGTATTTCAGCAATCAGAGGTCGAATCTTATATTTTTATGTTTTGGCAGTTTTATTGGAAATTTTATCATCTTTTTGAAAAAAAAAATGACCAGGAATCATAGACATTCACAGGCACTTTTTAATGAAATTGAAAAACTGGATTTTTAAATTAAAATTAACATAAAGTATTAAATCTTGAAAACGGTGCACGTTATCAACAAATCTATAAAGTACTTTTCAGTTGCTAATTTGATTTTGATTAAATAGTGATAGTCAGCTGATTTTATAGAGTAAAATTTCTATTTTTCCAAAAACCAATGTTTTTAAGCAAACATAACTCGGCGGAAACATTTTTGTCCATACTTTTTTTATGACTCAAAAGTTTGCAGTTTTTTTTTCCCCTAAATCATATAAAAAAAATCAAATAGTAAAAAATATGGTTTTTGGAAATTATTTATTTTGCTTCGCTTCGCTAGGAGACAGTGAATTTAGCGATGATTTTGGGAAATTGATTTTTTGTGAAAAAAGTTAATTCATAAATCGACGAAAAAATACGTGTACCAATTTATTCTGAATAGTCCTCAGCAATACCTACAACTTTGCCAAAGACACCAAACCGATCTGAAAATTCCTTCAAAAATACACATTTTCGAATATTTAAGTATAATGCCAAAATTGTATAAAAATAAATAGTAATTTGTGAATATTGCGCACTTCCCAATAATTTGAACTTTGCACTAAATAAACAAAGAGTCTATCCTGCTCACGTCAGGAACGAGCATTGTTTTGCTAACAGATCAAACGACACATTCCGGCGTTGCAACGACGATTTTTTGCATTTTTCGAAATATGTCTCGTCTAAAATCAAACCATTACAGATTTGAATTAAAAATTGGATTTCCTACAAGTAGATACTATGAAAAACTATTTTGAAGTCTTACTTATTTGTCACATCGATTACTCCGTGACGTAGCAACGGAGTGAGAAATAAATTTTGATTGAAGCAATGAAAAAAATAATGAATATTTACAATGTTCGACCTATCATCCTAAACGTGTCGTTTTTGTCACTGGATGATGTGTCAAATTTTAATAATTTTCCCCGTTCAGAAATAAAAAATTGTTTTATTCTAAGTTGCATCTACATTTTTCACGGTTTCAAAATCTAACAGTGAAGACAAACGTTTGAAAGCATTGAACAATAAACTTATTTATATCGATTCCTCTGTTCTCTCTTATGCTAACTAAATAGGAAAACCAGCAAGCTTAGAACAAGAGAGCACGGAGCATCGATATGTTAAAAAATAGTTAAATTTCAAATGTCCGAATATTTGCTTTATTCCGTGCATACTCAGCTTTTTTGACATACTGGAAAACATTTAACAATAAATTTACATCATCTTTGTCGTAAATGAGTGTTAAAATTAATTAGTTTCGATTTTTACGAAACATTCTGAATTAAAAAAAAGAAAACCATAAAAATACTATGCACCAAGCATAAACCAAAAATATCTTATCGTGGTCCCTAAATGTCCTTCACCTTTCAGCATGAAACGCTGCCCGCTTGACGGTTGTTCTTGTGCGCCACTTGAGCAACATAAACAACTTTTTCCGCGCAACATACAACCAACCCAACCCAACATATTTTGCATACGATCGAACCACACTACAAGCAAAACACAAACACGCACACACACATCGCCCCGAGGGGCCAACTCTCTTCCAGAACGATTCAAACTCATCATTATCCATCAACCCTCGCGCTTTCAGTCTTGCGTTTGGTCGATCAGGTTGGTTGGGTTCCAATTCTTGGGCGTATTCCCCACTCCTGAAGCTCCACGCAGGTACGTGACTTGCGCAATGTAGTCCCTTGCTCACCCCACGCGATTACATCCTCCTCCTCCTCCTCCCCCGAGGCTATTCTAGAGTGTGTGTAATTTTACATGCTGGTTCGCTATGAACTCGAGGGAGAGCCTTTAACCCGCAGAGGTCCAAAAACAAGCCAAAAGAAGGCAATTACAAGCCCCCGCGCACGAGAGAACGAGAGTAAAATTGCTTTGTTTTTCCTTCACGGGTCTTTTAAAAATCGTGTTAAGTGCTGCCTGCTCGCTCGTCCACACAATCTAGCCGGGCTTTTTTTTTTTTTTTTTTTTTTTTTTTTTTTTTTTTATTTTTATTTTTTTAATTTATATTTATTCAGTTTTTCTTTTCCATGTACATTCATTCAGTTAAAATAATATTGAGTGTCCAATCACAATCGATGACTTTTCACCTCAATTTTAAATACTAGCAACTTTCATTTATTCATGAAATATTTAGCTTTCGCTATTCAGTGATTTCAAATGTAGGAGGTCCTACATGTACAAAAGGGAAAAGGGATACCTTAAAACTAACTTATAAACTATATAAAGAGCGGATCAATGCAGCTGAAGACTGCAATGATTTTTGTCGAAATGCATCAATTATCTTATTGGACATAACATCCAAAGTGTCAACTTCGGCTAATTGATGAAGTTCACTGGTGCTGAACCAGGGAGGAAGTTTCAGAATCATTTTCAGAATTTTGTTCTGAATCCTCTGAAGTTTTTTCTTCCTGGTTAAGCAACAGCTTGTCCAGATCGGCACAGCATAAAGCATGGCAGGTCTGAAAATTTGTTTATAAATTAACAGTTTATTCTTGAGACAAAGTCTAGAATTCCTGTTTATAAGTGGATACAAACATTTAATATATTTGTTACATTTAACCTGGATACTTTCAATGTGATCCTTGTAAGTAAGGTTTTGTCAAAAGCAAGTCCAAGATATTTCACTTGATCCTCCCACTTTAAATTTACCTCATTCATCTTTATAATGTGATGACTTTTGGTTTAAGAAAATCAGCCCTTGGTTTGTGAGGGAAAATAATAAGTTGAGTTTTTGCAGCATTTGGAGTAATTTTCCATTCTTTCAAATAAGAATTGAAAATATCCAAGCTTTTTGTAATCTTCTTGTGATGACACGAAGGCTTCTACCTTTGGCGGAGATGCTTGTATCATCAGCAAAAAGTGATTTCTGACATCCTGGGGGCAAATCAGGCAAGTCAGAAGTAAAAATATTGTATAAAATTGGACCCAAAATGCTTCCTTGAGGGACGCCAGCACGTACAGGTAGTTGATCAGATTTGCTGTTCTGATAACATACCTGCAGAGTACGATCCGTCAAATAATTTTGAATAATTTTCACGATATAAATCGGAAAATTAAACCTTTTCAATTTCGCAATCAAACCTTTATGCCAAACACTGTCAAATGCTTTTTCTATGTCTAGAAGAGCAGCGCCAGTAGAATAGCCCTCAGATTTGTTGCTTCGAATTAAATTTGAAACTCTCAACAACTGATGAGTAGTTGAATGCCCAAGGCGAAATCCAAACTGCTCATCAGCGAAAATTGAATTTTCATTAATGTGCGTCATCATTCTATTAAGAATTATTCTTTCGAATAATTTACTAATAGATGAAAGCAAACTAATGGGCCGATAGCTTGAGGCTTCAGCAGGATTTTTATCCGGTTTCAAAATCGGAACTACTTTGGCATTTTTCCAACTACTGGGAAAATATGCCAAATCAAAACATTTGTTGCAAATTTTGACCAAGCTACTTAAAGTTGCTTCAGGTAATTTTTTAATTAAAATGTAAAAAATGCCATCCTCACCAGGGGCTTTCATATTTTTAAATTTTTTGATAATAGATTTTATTTCATTCAGATCCGTATTAAAAACATCATCTGATGAAAACTGTTGTTCAACAATATTCTGAAATTCTATTGAAATTTGATTTTCAATAGGACTCAAAACATTTAAGTTGAAATTATGAGCACTCTCAAACTGCTGAGCAAGTTTTTGAGCTTTCTCCACATTAGTTAATAGAATATTATCACCATCTTTTAAAGAAGGGATTGGTTTTTGAGGTTTCTTAAGAACCTTTGAAAGTTTCCAAAAAGGTTTGGAATAAGGTTTAATTTGTTCGACATCTCTTGCGAACTTTTCATTTCGCAGGAGAGTGAATCTGTGGTCAATAACCTTTTGCAAATCTTTTGAATTCGCTTCAGTGCAGGATCACGAGAACGTTGATACTGTCTTCGGCGAACATTTTCAGACGAATCAGAAGCTGAAGATCGTCATCAATAATGGGAGAATCAAATTTGACTTGGACTTTAGGAATAGCAATATTCCTAGCATCCAAAATTGCATTAGTTAAAGATTCCAAGGCTGAATCAATATCAGCTTTGGTTTCTAAAACAAAATCATGATTTAAATTATTCTCAATATGATGCTGATACCTGTCCCAATTAGCTTTGTGGTAATTAAACACAGAACTATTGGGTCTGATAACTGCTTCATGAGAAATTGAAAAAGTTACTGGAAGATGATCAGAATCAAAATCAGCATGAGTCACTAAAGGACCACAATACTGACTTTGATTTGTCAAAATCAAATCAATTGTTGATGGATTTCTAACAGAAGAAAAGCAAGTTGGCCCATTCGGATATAAAACCGAATAAAGACCAGAAGTGCAATCTCTGAATAGAATTTTACCATTGGAATTTACTTTTAAATTATTCCAAGATTGGTGTTTGGCATTAAAATCACCGATAATCAAAAATCGAGATCTATGCCGAGTAAGTTTATTCAAATCCCCTTTGAAATAATTTTTATTTTCCCAGTGCATTGAAAGGCAAATATGCAGCTGCAATCATAATTTTCCCAAAAGAAGTTTCAAGTTCAATGCCCAAACTTTCAATAACTTTTAACTTAAAGTCACGTAACGTGCTATAAGTCATACTACGGTGGATAACTATTGCAACTCCACCGCCATTTCGATTCATTCTGTTATTGGTTATAACTTTATAATCTGGATCACTTTTCAAATAAGTGCCAGTTTTTAAAAATGTTTCGGTTATAACAGCAACATGCACGTTATGAACTCGTAAAAGTTGAAAAATCATTTTCTTTCGCTTTTAAAGAGCGAGCATTAAAATTCATAATATTGATGGAATTACTTAGATCCATGATTAAACTTCAGGGTAAGAACAACATCATTCGCAAATTTTAATCCAATCTGGATAGCTTCCATCATGGATGTAGCATTACTCATTGTTTGAATCAAACCAAACAGTGAGTTTTGCAAAAAGTCATTTTTCAAACGTAACATCGCCGAGATCAGAAGATCCCAAAGCGTTGCCAGCAGAAAAATTTTCAAATGAAATTTGAGGTACCTGCCCAATTTGAAAATTGGTAGAGGATTTAAAATTCGTGGATGAACCCGAACCCGAAACGACGTTGGCATAAGAAATGCCATTGCTGTTACCTAACTTTTCCACGGTAGGGGTATTGTTCGAGTGAGACAGCACGAACGTTTGATTTAAAGATGCAGGTACAACCTGACTTTGAGAAAATTTCGGTTTGGATTTCGGCTGATGCTTAGCACGAGAATCCAAAACCTTTTTCTGATGGGGCAATCCCAGAAATTTGATTTGTGATTTCCACCACAATTTGCACATTTAAATTGGGTGACTTCTTTCACGGGACAATTGTCCTTGTCGTGAGAAGAATCCCCGCAAACCATGCATTTTGGAACCATGGCGCAATGATCAGTACCGTGACCGAATGCCTGGCAACGCCGGCACTGGGTCAGATTCTGGCCATTACCGCCATGTTTCTTAAAATGCTCCCACTTTACCCGTACATGGAACAAAAACTGAACTTTGTCCAAAAGTTTCAAATTGTTGATTTCATTTCTGTTGAAATGAATCAGATAAAATTGTGAAGTCAAACCAAAGCGAGAAATATTCCCGTTTGATTTTTTCTTCATTGGTATTACTTGGGATGGGGCAAAGCCAAGCAACACCTTAAGTTCGTTTTTGATCTCATCCACCGACAAGTCGTTGGAGAGACCTTTCAGGACCGCCTTGAATGGACGAGCATTCTTGGTCTCATACGTGTAGAAATTGTGTTTGTGGTTTTTCAAATAACCAACAAAAGTTTGGTGATCTTGTAAAGATTCCGTCAACAAGCGACATTCTCCTCTTCGACCAAGCTGGAACGAAACCTTCAAATTGCAAGTTTCATTGCAATTCTTCAGTTGCGTTCGAAAGCTAGCCAAATCGGAGACGGAAGTCACTACAATTGGCGGAGCCTTTACTCGTTTCTCGACGGCAGAAGGCTCAGTACGAGGAGAAGGATCCTTGTCAACAGTTTCGGATAAAACACCGAAACTGTTTGTCAATGGAATTGGAGGATTGACCTCACTTTCAGAATCAGAATCAGACCTCGGATGAGGCTGTTTTCTTTTTCTGTTTCCGTTAGCCGGCTTAGCGTTCAAACGCTTCACCGACGTAACGACCAAATCTTCAGAAGATTTGCGTTTACCTTTGTTTTGACGCATTTTGCAAGCAAAGTTCTCTTAAAAGATGGCTTCGTTTGTAAAATACAGCAAAATTTCAGGTGGGGTTAGTCTTGAAAAGACTGTTTAGAATTTTGGAAAGTAACTCAGGTAGTCTTTAAAAAGACTGTGAATTTTGTTTGAAATAACTCTGAGCTTAGGTAGTAAAAAATACCGCAGCTCTAGTGTCCGTTCACCACGAAGGTTCGCAAGACACTGACAATCTAGCCGGGTTGAAACTCTATGTGTCTGGAGAAAAAATTAAACATCCAAGAAAGAGGCTACTAAAGAGTGTGGGAGGTGGACGGGGAAGCATTTCGATTTCATTGCGAGAGATCTTTTTTTCTTTTTTTGGCGAGACTTTATAGAAATCGAAAACTGCGCGAGCAATTTTACGCGAACTCGCGCGCGCGTTTCAGGAAAAGTGATTGATTAGAGTGAGTAGATCACGTGGATTTTTTTCATTTCTGTGTTTTGCTGCTGCTTCCTCTTCCGAGAGAAGGAATGTGTGGTGACTGGCGAGGGAGAGAAGTGAACGAGGGGGGTGGAAGGCGAACAAAAATGCAGGAAAGAAAAAGTATTTCAAAAATGTGCGCGAAACGATTGGGTGAAGATGAAGAAGGTTAAAAGAGAGAGAATCGATGTGATTACGAATCGGGTGATGAGGATTATGGGGGTGGTGTGCAGAATGTGGTAGAGAAGAAAACAAACAAAAATAAAGCTTTGGGAGAATAATGGTGTTCGAGGAAAAATGAGCGAATGAGATTGAGAAAATCACTTTGAGAGAGTCGGAGAGAACTGTTGCTGCAGTTTTATGTGGGCGCAACTGTTGTAAGGTTCCAAACATAAAAGCTCTTCTTGAAAGCTTTCTAACAAAGTCTAACTCTCCGGGTTCGTTGCTTAGATATAGCATTGAAGTCATTCAAGAAGCTCTTTATTTTCCCTACTTTATATTTATTTTCATTTGTTGAAATTACTTATAAAACAAAATAAAATACATAATATTTAAAAACAAATGTTTGCGCGAGGTCTACTGTTTATCTTGATTTTTAACTACATTTAGGGTTGGAAGTTTTGCTAGTTTAAGGTAACTTTGTCAATGTTTTTGAAAATATATTTTATCTGGGATCAAATTTGGCTGTGTTTTTAACTAACATTCCTATATTTTATTCAATTATAAGTAAGCAGTATTTTTTTAATAGGTCTCTGCTCATTATTCTGCTATTCAAATTATAATGGTATCATTCTATAGCGGAAAATGCGAAAAACTAGCAAAAAATTGAAGATGTGACTGCAAAAATATAAAAAAGACAAAAGGTAATTCAACAAGGTGGTGGAATAAGCCAAATAATTCCAGAAACAAACATAAACTAAATAAGATAAATGCAAATAAAAGTTATAAACAATTAAAAAAAGAAAAAATAAAATAAAAGATGCAAAATTTATCGTAAAACAAAAGTTGCCAAAATTACCATTTAAACACGGGAAAAACTAAAATAAAAATAAAATTGGGCATTTAAAGGTTAAAATGATTATTTGAAAACTTGTCATCACTGCATATAAAATTGGTAAAATTTTATATTATTTATTTTATTTTTTTTAATATTTTATGTGCAAATCGTTAATTTGGCAACACAGCTTATTTTTGTTTTAAATATTTTTTTTCAAAGTATTTTTTTTCGTGCATTTTTTTTTGTTCAAAAATGATATAAAAATTAGTTCTGTAAGAGAGCTCCTGATCTTTCTGAACCAAATAAAACTTTCATTAATTTGTGGATGTAAAGTTTGATTCGAAATCGAAAAGTAATTAACATAAATTGGTATAAAGTGCACCGTTTCTTGATAAATTCACCTGAAGTTTGATTTTTGCGCTAATTGTGAATTTTTTTAAAATAAGTGGTCCATGGCTGACAACACCCGATTTTTTTTAAAGCTTGAGAAAGTTCCCTAAAAAAACTAAGATTCTTTGAAGATTGTACTTTGGAGCTCAACCCATAACCCGTAAAAATCACCCCTTTCAGAAGCTAATAACTTTGCGGGAAAAATCCTTCAAATAAGGCAAATTTTATGAAAATCTCACATCCAAGAATTGGTAAGTGTTTGAGATTCTTGCATTTTAAAAGCATTAATCGCTTTATATTGAAATGGGTTGTGCTTGCATATTTTATAAAATACTTTTTGATAATATTGAAAAATTTAAAATAGGGCCTTTGCAAATATTTTTCAAAGTTTTTTTAAAATCAAAACTTCGGAGAATTGTGGCTTCGGATAATCGAATCTGGACTGTATCACTTAAGTGGTCATAACACGAGACAGGGTTGCCAGATCTTCACTGTTCGGAAGGTCTTTCGATTACCTAACCAACGATGTGTTGGATGATAGACCCGGAAATAGTTTATATACATTTAAGTGAGATTCTGCCTAAAATAAAGTACATAAATATTACTTAAGTGGAAATATCTTGAAGCAGGGTTGCCAGATCTTTAAGAAAATCAATAGCGAGCTATGGGACTCCAAACAGAATCGAATGAAAGCTCCCGAGCTTAAATCGGACCAGCCAGTGCTAAGAAAACATGGCAATAATTTTGACTCCCATGAAAATCCGCACGCACATACACACATACATACGCGCAGACAGTTTTCGATTCTGAGTCGATAACCTTACCTCAGTGAGGAACGCAAAATAATTTGATTGTTTCTAGATACTGCTAATGTTGAATGAAAATGAATCTTTTTCAATCGTTAAGTCTGTTGATTGAATTTAGAATTTCAGCAATTTCAGCTGAATTTAAAAAAAAATACCTTTGGCTCAACCTAACAAACTCACCCCACATCACGGTGCAACATTTCCGTACACCACCCATCTTTCTTCAGGGTGGAGAGAAAAAGTGGAAGTGTCGAAGGGCAAGTTTGCAATCATCTACGACGGACATGGCCAGCCAGCCGAACCTGTCGACTTGTGATGACCGATCACGCCGTCGCGAGAGACACGATGACACATTTATGATTGACGAGAAAGGTGGTACCAACAACAACAGCCACACATCAAAACAGACAATGTCAGTGCCAAAAAGGGAATTTCTTTCTGCGTCTGTGGCCTGGCGTGATACGGGACAAGGTTTTATTTTGGCAATCGGACTTTTTAAGGAAGGCACGAGGCTGCTACCGACTGGTGGCTGGCTGCCTTATTTGTTGGCCGTGACGAATGGGCTCTGTTTTGTGTAGTGCGTGAAGGCAATCAATAATATTTGGGTGAACGGTTCGGGTTGTTTTACGGTGTGTTGTTACGGGTTGAGGGGAAGAACCGTTAATGGGTATTGTTGAACGTAAGGAGCAGCAGTGATTAGTTTGAACATTTTATTTCGAAAACAAAATTTTTAATGAAAGTATTTTTAACAAAATTAAAAATAACTCTCAAAATCACCCCCATGCACAGTTCATTCCATATGAGCATTGTAATTTATGTTTGCTACCTCAGCAGAATAAATTGATTTCGCCTGCCCTTTCCCACCCTCTGACCATTATGCCCAATCCAATCATTCAGTATGCACTCACTACATGACATGCATTTCCTCTTTCTCTCCCTCCTTGCAGCCACCAACCCAGCCAAAGACGACAACATTATATAGGTGAAAGCTCCCGGCCCCAATCAAGATTGTGGACCCACCGTCAACCAAAGCACTCCTCCAAAAAGCACCTTCCCCAAGCACCATGCCAATGCCAATTCTGGCCAAGACCCAACAGCAGGGACGACGACAGCGGTGATGATGCTGGTGGAAAAACCGTTACCCAAAAATGGCTCCGTCATGAGTCACGCCAGCAATGTGACCTCCTCCACGGGCACCACTTCGAGCAGTGGGAGCAGTTCCGGCCACCATCCGGTGGGGTCCTCGTCCGGCGGAAGCAACCACTGGTCGCTGGGAGGTGGAGGAGGTGGTGGTGGAAGCAGCAGCGGAACCGGAACCACAATCAGTACCGGAAGTAGTGGGAGTGGGGGAGGTTCGGCGACGATAAGCAGCACAAACAGCAGTTCAACGGGCGGAACGTCCGCCGGTCGGCACAGCTGGGACCCGGGCAGGATCGGCGTCGAGCATCTGGCCGGAGCGCTCAGCCCGCTGTGCATCACCGACGCCAGCCACGAGATTGTGCGGCCCAAACCGCGACGGTAAGTCTACAACCGCTGAGAAGGAGAGCGAAAGCTTTTCGAGAGAGAGGGAGCTTTCGTGAGAAGATTTTCCCACCCATAAATGAGTGCTCACCAAATGTTCAAACATAAAAAGAACTCTACAAAGTTTACTTTTCAGCATAAAATCACAGCATAAAAGCTCCGAAACTCGTTTGAATCGTTAGAAGCGAAAGCTTCGAAAGCTCGCCACATTCAAGCGAGCTTTCGCCGCGATCGCGGCTTTCGCCTTTGTTTTGATTCAGATTCCGCTTCGCTTCGCCATTCGTAGAATTATGCAATCTCAGCGTACAGCTTCGGCTTTCTTCGTGCTGCTCAGACAAAAAGAGAAGCATAAAAAAAAGTTGATAAGAGACGTGCGCGGTGGCACGCGCGGGACGCGATGATTCGTTTCCTCTCGGCTCTTCCTTCTTTGCTCGAAGCTTTATTGAAACGGAAATTACATTGTCCATATTGATAATAATTAGTGGTGTGCTCGTGTACACGGCCGATGCTGCTGCTGCTACTGGGTGCAGATATAATACGATGATGGTAATGATGATGAAAATTAACTGAATGCATTAATGGCCGAGCGCATGTGGGTTTGTGTGTGTGTTTGAACGATTAAAAAAATGCTCGCAAAACATGGAGGAATTGTTGCAAAACAAGACGGATGCAGGATTTTATGTCTTCGGCATTCATTGTTATTGGGTCAGTCTGGTTGCAACGAGGTTCTAATGTTTATGGAAACGAATAAAAGACGTAATTGAGAACCTTCTTTTGAGTTTTTTTTTACGGGAGGAGATCGATTCAGTTGGAACTTAAAATTTACATGTCTGAATCCAGACGATGGCAGAAAAGATTAACAAGATATACATGAAAATGATATAACATCGTAATTAAATTTTTATTATTATATTCGTGCATTACCTTCTGTAAACCTCTTTTGAAAAATGTACGACTTGTGCTGAAAACAATTCTTTTCAGTTTGTTGCTAGGCTTGTTGCATAAACTACAAAATGAGATTTGGAAATTTACTATTTACGTCTTTATAGTCTTAAACAAACGATTTCATTTTGCATTTTTTGGTGAGAAAAGTAATCATCTACCTGGATAAATTGAAATTATGTAAATGTTTTGAAATTTGATTGTTTCCATTAAAGTTTCTTGATTTTGTTTTATAATAATTTATTTAATTAACCTCTGGGACTTCAGCAATTAAATATTCGTTTTTTTTTTATTTGGTTCAAACCAGGCCCAAATAAGCAATTTTTCATAATCCATTCATGCATACACGTTTCCTTATATATTTGAGAAGTTGTCCGTCCATCAATAATGCCAAGTAAATGATCAAAAAACTTTATCTTGAGAAGCAATTTTGTAGTTGTGTAGACCGGAAGTCTTTCTGATTAATTTATTTTTTTATTTTTTTGTAATCGAGTCAAACTTTCAGAAAGGTCGAAAACATCTAAATTTTAAATTGGAAAAAAATCAAAGGTTGTTGAGCTTGATCAATACTTTACAGATAAAAAAGTCACCTTTTATGCAAAAATCACCTTAAGGTAGATATAATTAGAAAACGGTGCATCTTATCAAACCCAAACTGTTTTCACTTGCAAAAGTCCTTGAAATTGTATGTCAGTTATGGTAAAGCTGCATAGAAAATCCTGGTATGCTTGATATAATGCAATATAATATTAAATAAAGTTTTTTTTTCGTACAAAGTATCTTCATGTGCAAAATTAATAAATTTATAATTTATTTTTCCTCGAGTTTCAATACTTTCCACAAAGTTGATCGTTATTTGACACATTTACAACTGATATTGACTTGAAAAAAAATCCACATTTCAAGCAGGGTCAGAGTCGTCAGAAAACGGGAAAATCCGGCATTTCGTCGACCTTTCTCCAAAGACTAAGAATTGTTACAAAAACTCATCAAACAACGTATTTTGAAACAATTTTACTGTTCGAGTTATAATCATTAATCGGAACAGCGCAAAGCTGCTTTAGATTATTTACAAAAACAATAAACATAAAACTTAACATACATGAAACTGATAGCTCATGCTCTTAAGGTAACCTCATAAAAAATCTTAGAAAGTAAAAAAAAAAATATTGATAAAAATATGTTTCGTCCAACAATCTGACATACCATTAGTTTTTAGAGCCTTGATACGCTGGTGCAATTGTGGCAGTTAGAGCTGGTGTAAACATAGCGACATAATCGCTCCACACAGCTTCCAACAATTAAAGTTTCTTCTAATTAGATTATTTTTCTGTAACATACTTTTAACAGAAAAATATTACGTAAGTTTGACGTGTTGAAATACTGGAGTTTTTTTTTTCTTTAATATGAAAATTTTGTTTATTAGAACTAAACAAAAATACAGAGTTGAAATTGAATGCTAAAATGAAGGCTTTGGATACTGAGCTAGAGAAACTGAACCATTTTTGATCTGTCTAAATTTAGCAATGTTATTGCTGACCAAAAAAAGAAAAAAATATATTTGATCGAATCAAACTAAACTCAAAAACATAATATGTAAAAGGTTTTACATAGAAAATTCCAAATAACACCATAAAACGTAGTTATGAAATGACTTTTTGACCAAATATTTTTCCTTTCTGAAATATGTCTTAGTAATTATTTTGGTGTGCCTTTCTAAACGATTTTAGTCAACATTTATGCATACAAAAATCTGGAATCTTCTTTCTCTTATCAATGTTACCATGATTCATCAGAAAACTAGACTCTAGACTTTCTAGAAAACAAAAACCACCCAACTAAACTATGCCCGACTTTACAAAACGGTCTTCACTAATTAGTCCCGGACCCGGACGCTTCCCCCCTTCAGGTATTATCCAACATTATATCATCCGTGACAATTGAAATTCATGCCAAGTTTCATGCTCTCAAAAGCCACCCACCGTTGCCGCCCTTTTCGACGCCCAACTTAATTGCTCACCCGTGCCCCCACCCAACATGATGATCTCATTTGAATGTCTCCACCGTCTCTCTTCATCCACCGCCAGCAAAATCCGCTTCCTCCTTCGTCTCATTATATTTGGGAAAATAAACACAACAAACAACCGAATGAGGGAGCTGGGAGGAGGAAAATTTGCGTCGTTGCGATTACAAAACTCTAGCCTAGAAAGGTCTGCTCAGCTGGTTGAAGGGGATCCGTCGTAATGAATGGTGGCCATTGAGACCCATGGTGATTACCTTAGATCGCTATCCAAAAAAAAGGTTTTCCTTCGGTAACGTTTCTCTCTCATGCCAACACCACTACCTCACTTCTTCCCTAGATCGTCACGATGCGATGATAATCAGCCGTGAAAAACTCCCACGCCACCACCACCACCACCAGCACACTCACCTGGCACAGTGACTTTGACTGCGGTGGGTCTACTTAACGTCTTTTTCGGAGAAAATACAAAAAAATGCTATTTCAGGACTAAAAATGTTGAAACTAATATTTTTTAATCCATTCCAAGTTTTATTTAAAATTTTGCAGCCTTTTCCTACAAAATAAAGGGCCAAAAATATTGTTAGCTGAAATAAAATTAATTAGCTTAAATTATTTTAAATATTTTTATAAAATTTGAAACCACAGGTGAATGACGTAAACATCCAGGTTTTTATCCATTAGTTTGTTGATATTCTGCAATTTTTTGAAATTAGCGGTAATCTTGCCTCGAAATTTTGAAAATCCATTTGAAATAATAAAAAAAAACCGCATGTTGTGAAATGGCTGTTCACCTGCAACGCAGCTAAAACTACCAAAATAACGTTTTTGCTATTCCGTCGTGAAACTACTTTCTTTTTCTGTCATTCTTGAACGACGAAATAGCCTACTTTTCCGTACCAAAAATAACAGAATCGAATAGCAACACTTTTCAAAATAAATGCTGAAAAGTTCTACTTTTCAGCACTGAAATGGGTGCTGAAAAGTTGAGCTTTTCAGCACTTGTTTCGAAAAGTAACACTTTTCAACATTTTTTTGATTTAAACGATTTATTGAGCGAGTTGGGGCGCTATAACCACGGCAAATAGTGTCCAGGGCATTCGTGGAAATACAATGTCCCATCCCAGAGGGTTCCGGAGTACCAAACCTTCTTAGCATGGTGCTCCCAACGAATACAACCAAAATCTCGAAGCGTATGGTGGTGTGTCCCCACGCTTCTTCCTCCCCTGTCGATTCAGAATTGTGTTGTTGTTCGAACACTCAGTGCTCAAACTCAACCCAATTACGAGTCATCTTTGCGATACGGCTTTACGCAGTAGGCCTGGCCGCTTTAACGCTTGTGATGTTTCAATGTATTCCGATGCAATGGCGCACTACAAATGTTAATAAATGACAAGAAGAGTGCTGGGCGTCATCTAACCTAAGGCACTCTCCAGGATCCCTTCGAAAGATTGGCTGCGCTAGGGTCTGATTAGATTAGATTAGATTAGATTAGATTAAACGATTTATTGACAAAATACATGAAAATTTGACTTAAAATTTCACTCAATGGGTGTTTTTCGGAATTGCAAAAAATGTTGTATGGAACTCGTTCCAAAACTTGATTTTTTTTAGCACTCTTCGTATTTATCCATCTCGGTGAACCTCGCTGGATAAATGTACGACTCGTGCTGAAAAAATCCTCTTTTTGCAACTTGTTGCATAAACTACTATTAAAAGACTGAAAGAGAAGCTAAAATAATAATATAACAAAAATAAAAAACTCAAGGTAAAAGTTACGAATTTAAAAAAAAACTTGTTTTGTTAACATAAATTTAGGTAGTTTATACAACATTCTCAACAAATTTGGTTTATATTTTAAACCTGTGAGTATTTTTATACCAAAATCTCTCGATAAACACACCGTTAGAGGGTGTTGTTTGCTTTGCCTCGACCAGCAGAAGAAAAGAGTGAAAAGCGCACTGATTGCGCAAGGCTTGGCATCGATTCAAATGGCAGCAAGTTGTATTGGGCTGTTTCTTGACCCTCTACTGCCAAACAAAATAAAAGGAATTGATCAATTCGACAGACTCAAAATTATTTAATTAACAACATACATTATTCTTCATTATGTAACTATAAATTGTAATATTTTTGAGATTTGTCTTTTCTGATTTTTTTACATTTTGGATTATGTAATCATAATTGTTCAAAATTCGTTATTTTGACAACACTTAACCTCAACGACATTTTAATAAAAAAGTCAAATTTTACTTATTAATTCCACAACTCGACATTTGTGAAGTTGATATCAGTAAACACGTTAATTTCGTGAAGGTATGTTAGATTTGAGCTCCCTGAACACGCTACAATTGACAGATTTATTTTTTTGTGAATCTCCTGCTGAAATATAAAGTTTTAAAGTTCAAGTCTTAAAGCCTCGATATAATTTTTAAAATCAAGCGTCTCCATTGAATTTATCTTTCTCAGAATGAAACCGTGCAGGCTTCTCAGCTCTTTATACATTGAAGCGTGTTCAAGGAGCTCAAATCATACATACCTTGCCAAAACTGAAGCGTTTACTGACATCAAATTCAAAAATATCATGTTGTGCGTTTTTACTTAAACAACATTTGGCCATCGAGGGTTAACTCAGATTGGGGGCACCCTTCGTGCGTTCCACCCCAAAATTAAGTTGCACGTGATGATGTGAAGGTGAAGGAGACACCCCATAACCACACACAACAATGCGATTACTATTGTTTATCGTGGCAGCCCTGCTGCTGCTGGTTAACTTTTCTTCACACACATAACCATTCACTTGTTTTTCCTCCCCCTGTGAGCTGCAGAATTGGGGGTGAAATGATGAGTAGTGCCACCATGCCAGCTACCTTCATTCATCATTTGCGAGTTTGACGTTGTAGCGGCTCGCAGTTGAGTGAGTTGCGATGGTAACTCATCATAACAAGAGCTGCGGGAAATAATGACAGTGCATGGAAAATAAATAAATTCAACGATAGAGGGAGTGAGAAAGAGGCATATTTTTTTTCGCTAGCATTTGGATTCTTCTTCGATTGCAGGTTTTCCACGAAAATGAGTGTGTAAAGTTTTTGTCCGCCAGCGTAAGCGAAACTGGCGGAAAATTCTCACGCTTTCTCGTTTGTGATGAGGTAATCTTGATCTGTTTTTTTTTTGGTCGGGTTGCGCCCGACGTCTGCGATGCACACTTCACTCCGGGTTGGGTGATTATTTTAACTGTAGACAGGTGAGTGGATGTTTGATTTGGGAGATTTTGAGTATTTTTTGTCCTACGTCAAATGTCTAATATTTAATTTTTTAACTTTTTTGACTGAAACTTTTCAGTTTCTTGCAATACAATGTATTCCAACTTTTTAACGGATCTTTGGAAAGGTTCTTCATCATTTCAATTTCATGTTCTTAAACTGGGCGCGTTCACACAATACCTCCAGCTCGTAAATTTCCTGCGTCCGCTTCGAAACAAGACAGCTTCTTAAGCGCAGAGACGCGCTCCAGGCGGTCGGCTTTTTCTTCCCAAACAACGCCGAGGAAAATTCCTTGCCCTCATGGTAGTAAAAATCGCACTGGGAAAGTCAGCAAAAAAGAACACTGTACGAATGAAGAATTATGATTATTACTCTGTCTATTAGCGGTAGCCAGGCAAGGCTCAGCTGGACAAAAATGCTCATATAAAGCCGGGTGGGGGCTTTTTTGTTGTGCTGTTCTCCCAGCCCAGCCAGTGTAACAGCAGTTCTTCGAGACACTCTGACGCAATCTCCCTCCCAGCTCTGGCAGGCAGTCCACATAAAGTTCCCCTCCCGATAAAGTGTGACTAACGGTCGAGCATATCTACATAAATATTTGCCTCCAAACTGTCCAACTGCAGCAGAACCACTTGCTGCCAAACCGTCCAAGTCAGGTCTTGCGCGCGCACACCAGGTGACACATTCTAGGGTTGTGCCAAGTCCAACTGGACTAGTCAAAGAGAAAGAGAGAAAAACACTTGTGATCTGGTCCAGATGTATAGGACAAAAATCGTGATGCTGAAATGCAGGCCCGAGAAAAACAAACATTTCTGCTCCGCAGAGCAGTCGTCATTTTGTGTGTACAAAAGGGTAAAACATTCATATCGATCTGTGGGGACTTGAGTCTGGCTGCAGACGAAACGCATGTGGCTCCATTTTAATGGAACTTTTATTAGCTGGACCACCAGCCCCCCTCGAAGGTACGTATCGTTTATATGGCATTCATTGGGCTACCATTTGTCCATAAACATGTCCATTACCGATGAGATAGCCGCGCGCACTCATTTGTGGGGCATTTCTTTCGTTTTTCGAATGGGCCCGAGTAGATGTGTCTCATTGGATGTCGACACTTGTCACTTACCGCTTGCGCCTGTGCCCCTGACTGGTATAATTCAATTACCTAAGACGATTAGTTTGCAAATTGTGCATGTAACATACACCGAGGGGCCTAATTTCGCTACGGCAAGCTGCCGCCGCTGTCCCGTCACATGTCGAGCGAAACTTGACGAAGTTCTGCCATACCAATTACGTTGATACCTTCATTTGGGCCCGAGCTAATGCAGCCCATTTTCCAGCTTTTTGCGAGTAAAATTTAAATTAACATGCTATATCAATTACCTGGCGCAGATGCCCATAATGTCACCTGACGGTAATGTCCACTCTGCTGCGCCAACTCAAATAGTACAGTTAGTTAATCTACTTTCCGCGCCGAAAGAAAAAAAAAACAACGCGACCACGAGTCAATATCTTCATCTGTCCTTGAATCCTTCACCTTGCCCGTACTTGACCGTCAACAGCGCTTATCACCTGTTTCACGGGCGCGCAGCTTACAGCTCCAACCAAAATTACACGTTTTACGAGGGGTTTCAGCAGACTCATCAATTATGCTCGCGTGCGCTGAGAGCATGCTGCTAAACGATTTCCAAACTTTGTTGTGCTGGCGAGTTGAACGCTGAGTTCATCTGACTGTGTGATGCTTTCTCTCTTGATCCTCATTACACCGGTCATTAGTGATCGGGAGAGGATCGGCGAAATGAGCTACGGCTGCCAGGACTATTTGCATGCTGGTGTCAGGTGGTAATGGATATATTCTTCTTGCGAGTTTTGAGGTGTAAACGCCGGACAGAACATCTTGAAGACGGGTGGTATGTTGTGATGTCAAGTAATTTTAGGTCATCTGACTACCAATGAGTGGTGTGCGTGTGCATTGATGTTTCCAGAAATAGTTTGACACAAAGTTTGAAGGTTTAAAAACCTCAAAAATCTTAAAAAGGCTATAACTTAGGCAAAATTCAATTTTATTTCAAAATTCAAATCAAACGCTCACAAAGTTTGACAGTCCGCTTTGCACATGGCAAAAGTTTAAACTTAAATCGTCTTCTACTCACTTAAATCATGACATATCTCAATGAAATTTTCAGGAGTGATTGGATTTCATCTTTGTAAAGGATTTACCAAATATTCAGAATTATGAAATATTGAGATTTTCTCCATGTATGTAACACCTTAAGAAGCTGCTTTTTTCTGGTGTCATCAAGTATCCTTGGAAACGAACTTGATTTGCAATAAATGTGAATCGATTGGGATGCTTCTCCCTGCATTTTGTTGCATTTTTTAGCCCTTTCAGATGCATTTTGAATTTTGAAATTAAATTGAATTTTGCCTAAGTTATAGCCTTTTTAAGATTTTTGAGGTTTTTGAACCTTCAAACTTTGTGTCCCGATTTGCCCCACTTCCCATTGACCTAGAGTGCTCATATATTGGCCAATTTCAGGCAGATTGGTGAGGTCGATGCGAGATGGGTATGCTTTGCTCGAGGACTCGCTCTTAAATTCAATTAATTGCTATAGAATTTGGAACCCTGGCCTTACCTTATACAATTTTGAAGTTGTTGCTTTTTGTGACTGTTTATACTACGAAAATGTGCCAGACGTAAAGACTTGAATTTTGTAATAGAGCAACTCTCTACCAAAACCAGAAATAGATTTTATTTGTATTTTTTGATTTGGCTCAAACTTGGTGGAGGCCTTCCCTATGACCAAAGAAGTTATTTGGTTCACCCATACAAGTCTCCATACAATTTTGGCATACAAAAATGCTACGTAAATATTCGAAAATCGGTAACTTTTGGAGAAATTTTCTGATCAATTTGGTGGAAAATTCACTCATAAGTTACAGCTGTTAGAATATTTACTTACCATTTTTGTATGGGAAGCTGCCAAAATTGTATGAATACTTGTATGGGTGAACCAATGACACAAAATAGCTTCTTTGGTCATAGGGAAAGCCACCACAAAGTTTGAGCCAAATCAAAAAATACATAAAATTAAAATGATCGAAATTGGCTGATTCGTAGAGAATTGCTCAATACATTTAAATTGCTCAGCTCGACAGTTTTGATGTTGATGTCAGTAAACCAGGGGTGCCCAAAGGTTCTTGAATAGCGGGCCAAATTTGAAGTTCAAATGAGCTTGATGACCAAATGTGGAAAATTGTTCATTTATAAAATGAAATCACATTATAACAATCTATAGGACTTAAAAAATGCTTCTCGTTAATAAAGGGTTTTTTTTTTTAATTTCAAATATTAGAAAACAGAATTTGACCATTTTCCAAACAACCTTTCAATCAAATAGTTAACAAAATTTCTAAATCTACAAAACCAGAAAGAACTACACAGTAAAAAAACATGGTCATATTACATCCGGCAAGGGGTACTTTTACCTCTGAAAATGTGTAATATTAATTTTTTTTTGTGTAATCTTACTTTTTCAGTATAAATTGAGGTAAAGTTACATCATAATAGAGGTAATATTCAACCTTCCAAAATTTTACTATTCAAATTTACAATTTTTTTACCTTTCATTTCATTTTTAATGCCACACATGCATTGAAATTTGTTCAGGCCGTTGCAAATATTTTTTTGCTGTATATAATTTCTACGGAGTGACATAAACTTTGAAAAATCGTTGTGAAAGCTATGACTTTTTAAAAGTACATTTTGGTCAGTCACTCAGATTCGTTTTATAAATGTAATGACTTCGAATCCTGAGGAAGTGGTAAGTTTTCTTGCTGCTAAACAAGTGTAAACTTAGTGCAAAATTTGTTCGTTATAACTTGTATACTATCACGGAATACTTATATTTTTACTATCTAACAGTTTTAAAATTATTCAAATTTAAACGTTTCATAAAACATTTTCAAAATTAAGGTATTTTTGAAAATGTTTTATGAAACGGAAATGTTGACGGGATTATCGTTTTTTACTAACCTTAAATGTTTTAAATTGTTTGATTGATAGATTTTAGAACAAAATATTTCTGTCTAATAATCGGGAAAAACATGTATATTTTTCATTAGTTTTTAATTTAATTAAAATGATTAACAAAACACAGTTATATTTCTAAAGAGAACATTGTAAAATTCGGGTACAAATAATTTTAAAAACATCCACGTAACCATACGCACTCCATATTTTTGCTACCCCTACAAATAAAATGGGTGCAAATAGTTTCCTAAGATAATTCCATAGCAATTATGCTCAATATTAACAACTATATTTATTGGCAGAAAAAAAATCACTAAAGTTCAATTCTGTCAATTGGGGCGTGTTCAAGAAGCCCAAATCCATCATGCCTTGACAAATCTGAAGCTTTTACTGATAACAACTTGAAAAAATGTCAAGTTGTGTTATAAAGCAGTGTTGTACAATTTCTTTGACTTAGATTATGAACAAAAAGCGAATGGAATGAGGTCAGATTATCAATCTCTAACAATCAAAATATTAAAATATTAAATCAAAATTGGAAAATCGATGTATTTTTTTTTTAGGAGCACGATGGTGAGGTTAAAATTTTGCAACATACACAGAAAATAATTTTGAATTTGAAAAAAACTACACCACGTTTACGTTTAACGTCCAATTTTCTTTAAAATGCGTATTGGCTCGACCTTGTACAGCAGAGATATCGTAGTTTGAAAATTGATGTTTTTAACATTTGTTTGCCTAAAAGGCGAAACTTTGGGGTGGTGTCAAAAGGGAGTGGGTGGTCCGATTTTGGAGAAAATAAAGATTCGTGCAACAGCTCCACCAAATGAGAGCATGTGGAATGATCCATACAGTGTTGAATACATCAATATTTCAAAAAAAAATGAAGCTCAAAGTGCAATAAACGTCGTTTAGATAATATCAGGTAACCACTTTCAGCTGACATAACCAACAGCGCCACTCAATAACAGTACTTAATTACTCAAGTATTTTTAACAATGCTGAGAAAAACAACAGTTCAATAAACTTTCCTCCACACCATAATCGATCTTCTTTTGACAATCGTTTGGGAAAAATCAACGACCCAACATCAGCCAGACAACTGCATCGCTTCTCTGCTCAAAACCCCCAAAACACTAATAACCGCTTAAGCAGCAGTTAATCTGCCTCCCCCCACTAGCTTTAAGTTTTTGCTGCAAAAAGCTCAAATTAACGACCCTTCCCAGGCTTCGGATGTGACGCGGCGCGGCTCGTCGGAGCAAATTACAGCGCAGCATCTCCTCTTCAAATCATAACCTGCTGGCTTCTTTATTTTCCACTGCTGTTGTTACTGGTGTTATGACACCCCCTCATAATGTTTTTTTTCCTCCCCTCTCTCGTTTCGGGGGGAAAAACTATGACCCCACCGCGAAGGAAGCAGCAAAACACTGCAAATAATATAATCACACGGGATGTGCGCTCTTTAAATTATTATTTAATATTTCCCTGCAAATTGAATAATTCATAACGACTGCTTGCCTTGAAAGCGAAAGCTCATCGCGCGACTTAGTCAGTCTGGGCTTTAGTTGCAATTGAACATTTTTCCACCGGGGTGGAAGAAAAGCAGTTCAATGGCTCATGGCGCGATGCAATTGAAGCCGCGGAAAAGTGATTGTTTTGCGGGTTTTATTGCAGACCTGAGTTTGCACTGCTTTTGTTTTCATGATAGTAAATTGAATTGGCCGACGCAAGCTTTATTTGTGTATCGCGGCGGTTCCCAAAATTAAGCTGTGCGTTTCTCATGATAAACCTTTAATGGGCAGCTGCGGGCGTTAAGGAATTAGGAAGTGATAGGGTTTAATTAAAGGTTTATTAGAAATAAAACGGATAAACTCATTGAAAAGCAAATGGTCTGATATGCAGGTGTTTGTTTGAGGTCTATATTTCTTAGCAATTAAAACTTTTCTACCCATCAAATTTTCGGAACAAATGTCGTTTTACGAAGTAACAAACTTTCTTTACAATTTGAGATCATGATCTGATCTTTTAGATAAATAGCTTTTGGCCACTTCTCAAATTATGTTTTTCTTTCAAGGAGATTAAGAAATTACAAGAATGTTCCATTTATTTTCATTGAACATTTTTTTTGCAATTCCGTCGTGAAACTACTTACTTTTCCTGTCATTCTTGAACGACAAAATAGCCTACCTTCCTGTACCAAAAATAACAGAAACGAATAGCAACACATTTCAAAATAAATGTGAAAAGTTGAACTTTGCAGCACTTATTTCGAAAAGTAACACTTTTCAGCATTTCAATAATTCAATCGATTTATTGACAAAATACAAATGACTTATAATTTCACTCAAAGGGTGTTTTTCGGAATTGCAAAAAAAAATGTTGTATGGAACTCGTTGCAGAACTTGATTTTTTTCAGCATTCGTCGTATTTATTAATATAGGTGGGTAATTCTCCGCCAACTCACACAGCAGTTGCCCCGACCCCTCTTCGATTTGCGTGAAACTTTGTCCTAAGGGGTAACTTTTGTCCCTGATCACGAATTCGAGGTCCGTTTTTTGATATCTCGTGACGGAGGGGCGGTACGACCCCTTCCATTTTTGAACATGTGAAAAAAGAGGTGTTTTTCAATAATTTGCAGCCTGAAACGATGATGATATAGAAATTTGGTGTCAAAGGGACTTTTATGTAAAATTAGACGCCCGATTTGATGGCGTACTCGTAATTCCGAAAAAACGTATTTTTCATCGAAAAAAACACTCAAAATTGTAGAACATTGTTACACTCTAAAAAATAACCCTGCAAAGTTAGAAAAAACACGAAATTTTAAAATGAAAAATTTTGTTCTAAATGAAAAAATGACCCTTCCGGGTCAATGTAGATTCGAGAAGTACATTAAATTTCCCATAAAATGACATGTTCCAAATTTTTTTCAAGTAACGGAAAATGGGAGAATTTTTAAAACTTTTTGTGTTTTTTTCGATGAAAAATACGTTTTTTCAGAATTCTGAGTACGCCATCAAATCGGGCGTCTAATTTTACATAAAAGTCCCTTTGACACCAAATTTCTATATCATCATCGTTTCAGGCTGCAAATTATTGAAAAACACCTCTTTTTTCACATGTTCAAAAATGGAAGGGGTCGTACCGCCCCTCCGTCACGAGATATCAAAAAACGGACCTCGGATTCGTGATCAGGGACAAAAGTTACCCCTTAGGACAAAGTTTCACGCAAATCGAAGAGGGGTCGGGGCAACTTTTCCCGATTTCGTGTGAGTTGGTAGAGAATTACCCAGATACGACTCGTGCTGAAAAAATCCTCTTTTTGCAACTTGTTGCATAAACTACTATTTTATAATTCCTGAAATATTGGCATGGAAAATGAAGTATTGTTTGAGTAAAACTGAGCGAACTTTTGTTGTTTTTTTTTTTTTTTTAACGGTGCACATCAACCAAAGTTTCCAGCACCAAGATTTTTGTTACGAACATTTTAGTATCTTTAAAACTACGGAAACTATCGACGTAATTTTTATTTCAACTCCAAAAAGTGTACAACAAAGTTTGGCTCTTTATACAATCAAATTAACAATATTGGAAAAAATAACAATTTCCTTGGTTGCTGTGCACCCTTAAGTGACTGTATCTCAGGAACGAAAATATCGTTCCCATACCATATCCATGAGAGGAATGTTGTTAGATTTTCAAGAAAAAATACTTCAGAAAAAGCAGTCATGTGCACTATTTGAAAAACCCCAAAAAAAAATTCTTGAAATTCAAACGTTAATCGTAAATGTATCTAGAAAACGTTGAAGTTTTTCACAATTTATGATCATAATTTTCCATTTCAAAAACGATTGAGCAACAATTTTTAAATTTGGAGTCTTTTATGATGTAATAATACCAATATTCAGCAATTCCATTTGAAAAGAGAAAAACAGAAAAAATTTCTCCGATCGGGCTCAAAATTTTACTGGGGGTTCCTTGGCCAAAATAATTAGACCCGTATTTTTTTGTTTGGCCATTAGGGTGACCTACATCGTGCTAGGGTGGTTCGAAAAATGGCAATCATTTTTCGCAAAAACCACTTTTTTCGAAAAATCATAACTCCGCGCCATTTCATCCGATTTTAGCTGTCTTAGACGCAAAAGAAAGGTGATGAGTTTGGCTATTTGGGAAAAATAGTAAGAAGTTCCAAAAATCTGGCTTAACTATTGAAAAAGTCGTATGAAAACTTAAAATTTCGTTTTGACCGTGTCTGGACCAAAGAGCCTATGTCTGAAAATATTTTTATCGGATTCCTCGGAAAATTTCACAAAACATGAAAATAAATTGGCGATGTCGAACCGTACATTTCCAAGATATGATTTTTTGAAAATAAAAACTGAGTTTTTCGACGCGCCACGCGCAAAAACAGGAAAATGACGAAATCGGCAAAAAATCAACTTTTTTCACTAAAACTGCGATAACTTAAAAATTTCAGCGATGATCTATACATGTCTGGGTACCAAAAGTTGCGTCTTTCAATTACGACATAGGCATAGACATAGGCTCTTTGGTCCAGACACGGTCAAAACGCCATTTTAAGTTTTCATACGACTTTTTCATTAGTTAAGCTAGATTTTTGGAACTTCTTACTATTTTTTCCAAATAGCCAAACTCATCACCTTTCTTTTGCGTCTAAGACAGCTAAAATCGGATGAAATGGCGCGGAGATATGATTTTTACTAATATTAAAATATTGCGAAAAATCTTAAATCAAATCCATTGCTTGTTTTCGAGAATTATTTTTTATTGAATCGATTCGTTTTTTTTCGTTTTTTATGTACACCTCGATTTTAATTTATTTATTTATTTTTAAAATGTATTTACTTAGTGAAGTGTAACACCACACCTTTCACTATTTCAGCCAAATCTGTCAAAGGAATTGAAGACAAAAATTAACGTGATCGCACACTTGCTGACACATGGCACGAGAAAATGATCATCTGATTCAGTTACGTTTTTTTTTTTATTATTTATTATTTGTTGTATTTTTGATCCTCGGTCCTAACCTGGTCGTAGCACCTAAAAGGACCTAATAAAAATAAGTTGTGAAGAAAAAAAAAAAGACAAAAATTAGAGCATCGAAAATTCCAGAAATTTAACCCTCTCCATAGCCATGTTTCGTAACACCCACCACCGACATCTCTCCTTCCGGCTTATTTAATCACTTCTACAAAGTATCACGCCCTGTGCGCTAAAGAAGAGCGGACCCCGCTCAGTGAATGTTTCATGCGCCATTATAAACATATTTTTTGTCTGTTGTTTTGTTTCATTGCGCTTTCATTCAGAACTGCAAAACCGCCGCGAAGAAATGCCTCCTCTTCTTTTGTGTAATTACAGAGCGCTATTTCCTTCGCGAAAACCATCTCCCCACAATGGCCATTTCGCGTTTGTTTGTTTGAGCTGGGTCAAAAGCTGTGTTGTTTTTCTGGGTGCTTTAATTTCTTTCCCATCACCCCACAGGCAGTTGAGGTTGACGGATTACTTTATGAGGGGGGGACTTTGTACTTTTTTGAAAATACTTTTTCACTGCAAAAATACATTTTATTTCACAAATTTATGAAATTTAGATATTTAAAGTCAAACAATTCTAATTTTTTTTGTCCAAAGTCACCCCTTTCAAAAACGTTAGATGCTCCTAGTCTGAGCTGTGCCAGTCTCCAGACCTTTCTTTCACTTTAATTTGTAGTATCAAATCGGAAAAATCTGGCCCAAGCCGGTGGTCATGGCACGACCTCGGCTCCGTTTCGGTTCAAAGAGACTATCATCATCGCACTTGGGTCGCGAATTACGGCGAGAGGGAGGATTGTTTTTCCACCCGCACCCTCTCCGTATTTTTCCGAAACACCCTTTCTGGAAGGGGGTGGAGTGGTCTGGTGAAAAGTATAATTCGCAAACCAGGAGGGAGCTCTGCAGCATCATTGTGGAGATTTGGTCAGGGTTGAAGGGTTCGTCGCTTCTGGCGTTGAAGTCTTTTTGTAAAAATCGTAGTTCGTTACTCTCAAATTGGCAATTTTGGATTATTGGAAAGTAACGTAGAATCTGATTTTGATATTTCGAAATGTTTAAAACAATAACAAGTCATGAAAAATCCAGTTCAACACTGTCATAACCTCAACAGCAAACGTGATGATTGTGATCTCCACTGCTCAAGTCACTGACTGCTACCAACCCTGCTGTAGTGCATACCATCTACCAAGAGATGAAGATGATCTACTACGGTGAACCCGGTGATTCATCCACCAAACTAATGAATATGCTTCCAAGAAATTTTTGTGTTTTTCCAGAAACAAACACTTCAGCGATGGTCGGAGATAAATCTGCGAGAGACATGGCAAAAAGTGAGCCAGGAAACTGGCAGATCTATCCACCCATCAGCATGTTCCCCTACTACGAATCACACCAGCTACACAAAAAGTGTTGAGTAATACCGACATTGTCTGCAAGCCCAGCGCTTCCCATCAAGATCCACCACCCTCCCTTTGGGTGGGGACCTAATTGATGTGATTATCGTCTGACTCTGCCACCACGTGATCGTAGCCCGGGCGCGATGATCCGCGGTGTGATGGTGTTACGGTAACAGAAGGGGCAGAGTTGCGCTCATATCTACACACCCCCGCGCGTAACTATTCATCAGTCGGAGAAAAGTTTTCCCTTTCGGTTGGGAAAATCACATAACTAATTATGGTATTGTTGGTTAACTTTACGCAGCTCACAGTGCTGGTGCGAGAGATGAGAAATATCATAATTTTAAAGAGGGGGTGGAGAGGTGACTGGTTGAAGCGATGACGAAGACGCGATGTAACAGGATGATCAATGGTTGGCGTGGTTACGCTTGTTGTACGGGTGTGTTATCTACCGCCACTAAGAGAGATGAGTTATTCTGGCCATTTCTCCGACTATCTCTTACCTAATGGTGACATTGTCTGTACAGGGAATGGTATCATTTAGGGTGGATTACCGTAATATACGGTGACATGTTGGACTGATTGCGATCGTTCTAGTTTGTACATTGTTGCAAATTATAAAGTAAGGAGAACATGTAGGAAACTCAAAGATCGAGATCGCGAAATAATATGATAGAGTTACAGCGATGCATTTTTCACCGACAACGATTATAATGAAAAATTTGATCAAAAATAGATGTTGGATGTTTATGCACTCATATTTGTACAGAAAATTGTAATTATGAATAGAACTACACCGAAAAAAAATGTAAAACAAATCAAAGTTTGCTGATTTTTTTTGCTGTCACAAAAAAAAATGATCTTCAAAAAACATTTTTTTATATTTGGGTATGTTCTAGTGGACAATGCAATGCAATCTTTCCAGAAAATTCCATACAATGCAATTTTTCCAGAAAATTCCAGAAAGGGCAAATTTTTTTTACCAAGCCATGATTTCATGAAATAATAATTCCCATTTTTTTCCAAAAACGGGACAAAAAATACTTTATTTTAAAATTTCAAATTAAATTTATAAGTATAAATGAAAAGTACATCACTGAAATTTTGATAAAGTGCATCGATTTCAAGGCTAATTTATTTCTAAAATTGACCAAATTATGTTGAATTTCCAAGCTTCCTCTTTGTGAATTTTTTTTTTTTTTGATA